>NC_052622.1:42845392-43593151 GCF_016545825.1 Eucalyptus grandis | reverse complement strand
TCCTACACAGATAGCAACTCGTGTTAAACAATAAGAAAGTTCCTCGAAAGTGGAGTTCAAATGCAAATTGGTGCATTGCTTACAAGGACTTCCATTGTGCGACCGTGTACCTCAACAAAGTCCCTCAATTATCATGGCAATCTCTCTCTCTTTATCTCTCTCTCTCTCTTTCTTATGGAGCTACACAACATGTCCAAATTATGTTGGACAACGGAGAGAACAAAAGGAAAGAAATATGAAAATTGCAAAAAACGATTTATTTGCAATTTTGTCGTCGTCAATTACGAAAACACCCATAAATTTGTTTTAATCCACAAGCAATTTACGAAACAGCATGGAGGAATGACCTGGAATATGCCTTCATAGTTTGGCGCATTCTCTCTTGAAGAACTTGGTCAGCTCAGATAAACTCAATTGTGATCATTACGATAAGTGTGATTATCGGCGAGCATCAAATTCTGGCTCGATGTTTATTCCTAAGTTATTGTAATTATTGATTTGATAAATACTACTTAGAACTCTTTGACTTTGGTCGATTTATGATAGATTACAACTACAACATCAATTCGTGATGCGATGAGACCAAATTAGCTTTGATGTTGTGGTAAGTCGGATGTCAAAGGCTTTTCTTTAGCTATGCTAGTGCTAAAATGAGCACATTGTAGGATCGCACAAAGATATAGATAAAAAAGAACATAAAAACTTATTTCAAGTTCCAAATTCCAGTAATAATCTATTTATAATCTGGAATTTATTCGTTGAAATGCTTATCCTTCATATTTTGGAACTTAAAACCAGATAAGTTCTCACCGGTCTAGTTATCATGTTTCAGGCAATACTCGAGAATCATGATCATCCCTACTTGATACAAATAATCTGTCTTGCTTTTCTTTTCTTTTCCTTTTGTGTAATAAACCACATTTTTTTCGTCAAGACAGTTAGTAACATAGATGAAATCAATCGAGTGAGTTTTACCATGTTAAAATCAAAATCCCGGGAGACCCTTCCTAGTTTCGACATCGAGCTCCCCGTCTCGTCCCGGCTCATAAAACGGAGCGGCAGGAGAAAGCAAATTCTTCAAGCAAATTGCAGCGAAAGGAAAGAAAAATCCATGAAACGACCCGATCGTCCTCACCCCCGGGAGAATCACGAGGCGTTCATTCTTCTGCTTTGGCAAAATGACAAGCAGCTCGAGAATCGTCCCGACGCACGGGATCAGAGGGTTGGATCTATGGCAAGAACGCCGCGCCGATCGAACCTCGGGTCGACGACAAGTTAGCACGAAAAAGGAAAGGGGCCCGAATTTTGGGCTGGGCCGCTTAGTCGTAGACTTTATCGTATGGGCCAAGCTCATGGAAAGCCCAAGACCAAGTCCATTGTGCCGGCTCTTGTGTGCTCCCCACGTACTAAAATCGCATTCAAAAAATGGGCCACGGGGTGATGGTGACGGCGACGGCGGACTGGTGGGTCCGAATTCCTTCGGCTCCAAGGCCGAGCCGCACGACAACCGCCCGCCCACTCCCCACGTGAACCTATATATACACCAGATCGACCCTCCCATGCTTTCTCATATTTTACTCGTAAGAAAGTCACCTCTTCGGCTCCAAGAACTCGAAAAGAAAAGCAGGAATAACAAGAAGAGATCGGAGGCGAGGAGGCGGGTCTTCTTGCAGGATTCTTGACGGGTAATGACGTGGTTCCGGCTTTTCTTGAACTTGGTCGTTGGTGAAATGTCCCTAGGATTACGTTATCTCTGTGGGGGGTGTTTCGTTTTTTCTTTGTTCTGCTATATTACATCAGATTTTGGAAGTCTGAAATCCAGGTTTTGCTTCTTGTAATTGTTGCTGTTGCTGCTGCTGCTGTTTTTTTTTACTTGCTTCATAAGAATATTTAATGTCAGCTCGGTTGCGGGGTTTTTGATGTGCTGAACAACCCTGAAAGCCGATAGAACTTAGAGACTGGCACAGAAAGATAGCATCTAGTTGACCGGTGTTATGATCCTTTCACGACACTGAGTGAATTAGAGATTGGTAGAAAGAGAATAAGAGGGGATGTTGAGAAAGAAGAAGAATTGTAGTTGAAGAGAGAGACTAGAGGAGAAAAAAGATAAGGTGAGTTGTAGTAGATGTGTTTAAAATGCTGCCATACATCATTTCTTGACAACAAAGGTTTATGAGCTTGGACTGCTTTGATCACACCGATTGCTGTTCATGATTTGGCCATCAACATTCTCTTGCTCTCATATCAATTGGTTAAAGATTCACAATTTCATGTTTCTTGCTAATTTCCAAACAAGATGGATTGGCATTGTCTCTTGTATAATCTGTGATTTGATGAATTACGACTTGCAGGATCTGCCACCATTGAAAAATTGTGATTTTGTTTTTTCTATACTGAGTACAACTAGACGAAAGAAGATTGTGACTCAGTCTCTTGTTTTAATATAGCAGTGTCCTGCTCTGTCTTGTTGGAGGATAGGAGTTCCTCAGTTCTGCATATCTAGATTATGAGCTTTCAAATCCAAGAAAATCGAAGAGGGTCTAGAAGATTTCCTTCCCGAGTTGCTCCTCAGGAGTGGATCCAAAGTGGAATATCTCCAAGTGCTGCTACTTTGAACTCGTCATCAAGTCTGGTTTCAAACCCCTCCATAGATAGTGTGAGTTCTGATCGTCCTAGTTGGCTTAGAGGCAACACTTCGAAATTAAGTGGGAGTAATGGAGAAACAACTAGTACTTCGGGCCACGGAGCTAGTTATGGCTCAAAATTTCATCGGAGTCGCGTCACTGGACAAAGGAAGGAGAGGGGCAATGAAAGGACGGTTATGGATGAAAGGAAGGGCTCGAAGGATGAGAACTTGCCACAGCTTGCCCAGGAAATCCAGGAGAAGCTAATGAAGGGCACCGTTGAATGCATGATATGTTGCGATATGATTCGCAGAACTGCTCCCATTTGGTCATGCCCGTGCTGTTACTCCATTTTCCACTTGAACTGTGTCAGGAAGTGGGCTCTTGCACCCACCTCTTCTGATCTGTCTGTGGAGAACTGTGGTGTTAACTGGCGGTGCCCCGGTTGTCAGAAGGTGCAGCTCATGTCTTCAAATGAGATCAAATATCTATGCTTCTGTGGGAAGAGGACAGATCCGCCCTCTGATTTCTATTTGATACCACATTCGTGTGGCGAATCTTGCGGCAAGCCATTGCAGAGTCGGGCCTCAAGGGTCGATGAGGCTGAGGAGGATCTGTGTCCTCATGTCTGTGTCTTGCAATGTCATCCTGGTCCATGCCCTCCCTGTAAGGCGTTTGCTCCGCCACAGCCATGCCCTTGTGGGAAAGAAACAATTACGGTCCGATGCTCTGACCGGAAGTCTCTTCTTACTTGTGGTCAGAAGTGTGACAAGCTACTTGAATGTGGACGCCATTGGTGTGGAGAGACTTGCCACGTGGGCCCTTGTGACCCTTGCCATGCTCTGCTTGACGCTTCTTGCTTCTGCAAGAGGAAGGTAGAGGTTATACCATGTGGCGACATGGATTTGAAAGGAGAACTAGAAGCTGAACAAGGTGTGTTCTCTTGTGGTTCAACTTGCGGAGAGGAGCTTGGTTGTGGCAATCACAAATGCCATGAAATCTGCCACCCCGGTCCTTGCGGGGAGTGTGAATTACTTCCTAGCAGGATCAAAACTTGCTATTGTGGGAAAACTAATCTGCCAGAAGAAAGGCGAAGTTGTTTGGAGCCAATTCCAACATGTTCTGAGACTTGTGACGAGGCCCTAAGATGCGGAATTCACCGGTGTAAAGACAAGTGCCACGCTGGGGATTGCGCACCTTGCTTAGTTCCTGTGATCCAGAGGTGCCGTTGTGGCTCAACTTCACGTACAGTGCTGTGCCACAAGATGATGGATGAAATATTTACATGTGAGAAACCGTGCAGTCGTAAGAAGAACTGCGGCAGGCATAGATGCAGCGACCGTTGCTGCCCTCAATCCAGTTCTGACACCAATCAACATTTTTGCACTCTGGTATGTGATAAAAAGCTCAGGTGTGGACAGCATTCATGTGAAGTGCTGTGTCACAGTGGGCATTGCCCTCCTTGCCTTCGAAGCATCTTTACCGACTTAAGCTGTGCGTGTGGGAGAACTTCTATCCCACCTCCATTGCCTTGTGGCACTCCTCTGCCTTCGTGTCCGCATCCCTGTTCAGTCGTCCAACCTTGTGGTCATGCGCCTTCTCACAGCTGCCACTTCGGGGATTGTCCTCCTTGCTCGGTGCCTGTGGTGAAGGAGTGCATAGGTGGGCATGTTGTTCTCAGGAACATACCTTGTGGGAGCACTAATAACATTACGTGTAACAACCTATGCGGCAAGACAAGGCGCTGTGGTCTGCACGCATGTGGTCGCACTTGTCACCCAGCACCTTGTGACGTCGATACCCCAGATGAAGCCCACCATAAGGCTTCTTGTGGGCAAGTATGCGGTGCTCCAAGGAGGGCATGTAGGCATACATGTAAAGCACCTTGTCACCCCTCATCTCCTTGTCCTGATGTGAGATGCAAGTTCGCTGTCACAATTATGTGTTCTTGTGCACGGATTAAGGCAAACGTCCCATGTGATGCTGGAGGGAGTGACGATAATCATGTTGGTGAAGCTTCTCTTATCCAAAAATTGCCTCCACTGCAGCATTTGGAGGCCTCTTCTGGAAGGGTCCCTCTTGGACAGAGGAAGCTGATGTGTGATGATGAGTGTGCTAGGTTGGAACGGAAACGAGTCCTTGCGGATGCTTTTAACATCGTTTCTCCAAATTTGGATGCTCTTCGTTTGAAAGAGAACTTCGAGTTGGTGGCAGACCTCTTTAGGCGTGATCCCAAGTGGGTGTTATCTGTCGAGGATAGATGCAAATTCTTGTTGTATGGCAAGAGCATGGGGAGTACGGCCAGTCTTAAGGTCCACGTGTTCCGTCCGATGCATAAGGAAAAAAGAGAGGCACTGAGGCTCATAGCACAGAGGTGGAAGCTCACAATCCATGAGGTTGGTCGGGAGCAGAGATGTTTCACAGTTATTTGCGTCACCCCCAAATCAAAAGCGCCGGCTCGTGTGCTTGGTGTCAAGGGCCCGATGAATGCAAATGCGCTGAACCCACCTACCTTTGACCCTTTGGTGGATATGGATCCAAGATATGTAGTGTCTTTCTTCGACTTGCCTAGGGGATCGGATATAAGTGCATTGGTCCTAAGGTTCGGTGGAGAATGTGAGCTGCTTTGGTTGAATGACAAGAATGCAATGGCTGTATTCAGTGACATGACTCGAGCAGCAACTGCTATGAGGACTTTGGATCACGGATCGGTATATTATGGGGCGGTCACATTTCTTCGAAATGGAGGCTCATCTGCACAGTCCTTCGCCACAAATGCATGGCGAGGGCCTGCATTTACTAACATGGGCAGCAGCTCATGGAAGAAGGTTGTAGTTCAGGAGCCTGGTGCAGCGAATGATTCATTGTATGATGATGAAGGGTGGTCTGTCGCTTCTGCTACCATCAAAGGAAAAGAAGCTCCAAGTTCTGCTTCTGCAACCGCTCAAAACATCTCAAATGCCGGTTCCCAGATGGAATTGATAGGTGCTTCAGATCTGGAAGAACAGCATGATGTAGCTTCTCATGAAACCAATGACATGGTCGATGTAGTTGATGATTGGGAGACTGCTTTTGCTTGAGATGGTGCCATGCTAAGCCATACGTGAGGGGATGGCTACCAAGTAATCTTTTCATCTCCTTACTTCCACTGTATATTGGAGCAAGGTTGCATTATTTTTCTGTTTGGTAATTCTGTTGATCACCCATTTAAATGGGGATGACTATATGCTGTTCTATCATTGTTTACTTTTCCTGAAAATAAACAATTGTAATTGTAAGGTTCTTTGTTGTTTCTTGGAGCAAAAGTCACGGTTTGCAAATTAGAGCATTGGGTCAATATCCACAATTCAAATGCTTTTGATTCATCATTTTCAATGTCCATCTGGATAAACACATCGTTCGTTTTGTATGATGAAAATGGTCGCAACAACAAATTGACTTGTTGCAAGGGATTTGCCTTTTGAAGTCTCGATCACATTGAGTCAGAATGGATGTATCTTCTCCATAATGATTATGTTCTGCTGCTATGTACTTGCTGCGAACTATGCAAAACGAAATTTCTGGGTTTGAATCTCGCAGCCATTGGAAATTCTTGTTCCATGGCTAGGCTTGTTGCCCGCTTGGAGTAAATTATACAGAAGTGGCGAGGCTTGTGAATTCTGATAACTATCGTCTTTCTTTATCGACTGCAGTTTCTCTCCTTCTCTGTTCATGCGAGGATTTATGGGACCTGTTCTGGTTTACTTTTGTCATGGTTTTGCATTTTCGCCATGAACGACCTTAGTTAGTCGATCTTCCCTCCTTTCTCAGCCATCTTTCGGTCTTATCTTCGCTCATAAGCCGTCTCCATCATCAATTTATCTGAAGTAATGGCCTAATACTAATGTAGTCCCTAGCTTTTCAAAATCATCTAGTCATTTCTACTAGATCTAAGGGCGATAACTTATGTTTGTGATGTTTTAAATTTATATCTATCAAATGTCGCTCATATCATTTTTAGCTCATATCATTTCAGGCACCTTCGTTAGCGTTGATGGATTCAAACATCATTGCCAAACTTAGCCAACGGCCAAACGATCACGTCACCATTGACATTGACCCCTTGGCCACCACCGCCATCACCAGTCCCGCCATCTCTTTCTGTTCTTTCGGATTGATTTGGGTGCCAAATTGTGGTCGCAACACCTCCATGGAGGTTGAACACACACATGCACACATAGACGGATGATGGTCATTATTAGAATGCATATATGAATTATATTAGAAATGTCCACATCAAAGATTGTGACGGAAGTAATTGATATATTTTAATTGACTCATAAGACTTATGATAAGCTATTAATATGTCCTCACTAGCCTATTAACTCATTGTTTAAGTGGTTAGTATACCCCAATTGACTTGAATTCAAGTATTTTCTTGCTGATCACTAGACGAAGGTACAGGACAAAGAAGAAAAAAATGGAAAGATAGAAAAGAAAAGGGACAAATCTTTGATGGAGAAATGGGATTGAGATGGCAGTCCATGTCATTTATCTTGTCCAGTCGCCATTGAGATGGCACTTCACGTCAGCCAACAGGATCGGCCAAATATTGAGCCGATTTGGAAAAGCATAGGAGTTAGATTGATATATCAAAAAATAAATAAATCAGGAATCACATTAGACAATAGCAAAAAGTTTAAATAATTTCTGTGTTATTTCCACATCTTTTCTCTTGCCTATAAAAATTAGTAATAACGTCCCGCATCTTTGCTTACGATGAAGAACAAAGTATTCATAGTTCTAGAATAAAAGTAAGTAGCTATGCCGATTGAGATCCGTTTGATAATCCAATAAAGTGTTGAAAATTAAAATTCAACATTTAATGAAATTAAGTTTGTTTAATCTTAAATAAAAGAGGAAAAGCCACAAAAAAACCACAAATTATGTCAATGTAAAACATTTATCCTAAACTCTTTTGTGAAATTAAAAATCACAAAGTATATCTACTCTGACATATTTAGTCTAAATTATCTCTCGTGACATAAAAAACTTCAAATATGTATCTATGTAACACATTTACCATCCATTAATGTTTTGTTAGATGGTTTTTAGTTAAAACAATGTTGTTTTTAATTCGATTAAGTCATGTAGATGTCATGTCAACATTTTTTGTTTTTCGGCATTCATATAGACACATCTTTAATGGTTTTCATTGGTGGAATCTTGACGAAGAATACATGCATCACATATGTATAAAGAGATTTCTGGTGTCACGGAAAAAAGTTTATTATAAATATGTCACAACGGACATTATTTGAGGTTTATGATGATTTATTCCCTAAATAAAATTGACTTAAATTATTTAGTTAGGCAAAAAAATTAATTAATCTGGTAAGTAAGGGAAGGGTTAGTTTGTGTAAAAGATGAACGATGGGTGGTAATTAGAATCTTGCTAAAAATAAAAAAATGTTAAAAATCTCTTGGAAGAGATTAGTAATATAAAAATTATTGTCAAACAATGTTTTAATTCTATTTTTAGCACTTGTATTTCAGTTTTACCAGACTTGCCTAAAAAATATGAACTGATAATAACAATAAATTTGCACTAAATATCCATGATAAAGAGACTTCTCAGTTTTATATCATATCAAAGAATTTTTTTTTCCTTACCATTAGCATGATAATTTTACAGGGAACATGTAACATGTTATTAGAATATCTACAAAAAATACATGCGAAATTCTTAATTATGGTAACTATTCTAGATAGAAAAAGAAAAAGAAAATAGAAAAAAGGAGTGGGGCCATTATCTAAAACTACAATTGAAATATTTTACTATAAATGATAGTAGATTTAGTCATTTGGAGGGTGGAAATAGCACTGCTCTATATAAAGAGGATCATTTTTAAAAAAAAATATTTTTAAAATGATTTATTTTTTGCAAAATAAATGGAGTCTTGAAATGCAAATAAATTCAACTTGAGAGGCCAAAAACAATTTGCCCAAAAGGAGAAAAAAGAAAAAGAAAAAGAAGAAGCAGAAGCAGAAGATAAGGAGAGTCGAATTGTAACTTTTCTCGGTCAATGTTCGCGGCCACATAATAACGCAAGTCCCACCACGGAACTCTCACCATCACTGCTATTTTAACCATTTATAAGCGACTGCTCATTTATAGTGATGAGGCCATGACCAGATCCGAACAACGAGGACTGGAGTACGTCCGTTTCCCCTCCTTAGCTGCAAACGAACTACAGGCATCCCCTCATTATTGAACAGTGGCCATTTTGGAAGCTTTCTTTTGATGGTGTATGCGTGTGAGAGAGACAGAAGAAGGGGGAGAGGGAGGGAGGGAGGGAGGGGGAGTTAGTGGGAGGGGAAAGATACAACACTTGAGAAAGTTAAAATTGGGAGTACTGCGCTAAATATAGAGTCTTGTACTGTCAAAAGATTGAGTTGCTCGAGAACACACAGCAGTCCCCGCATTGAAGCGTTCCTTTCAAAGAACACATGTGAAAAGACACAAAAATATCAGGGTTGTGAGTGAAGGCCAGATCCCATCCTTTCATCATCAGTAGGGTCTTCTGATCTGGTGCATTTAAAGAGATGCAAAGATATGCATGCATGGGTCAGTCCCATCTCGCAACATCCGATATGAATATTCGCTCACATTCAGACAACAACTAGTATAAAATTAAGGGGTTGGTCGGGTTCCATGTAGGTGTCGTCGTGTTTAGAGGAGGGTTTCAAGAAATGGAGGGTCTGAGGGACGATTGTTGTGAGGTTCTGGAAAGGGATGTGAAAAGAGAAGGAGGAGAAGCAGAAGAAGAAGATGAAGAAATTAGAGGAGGAAGGGGAGAAGAAGATCAGTGTGAAAATCATGATGCACTCAAGAGAAGCATATCAAGCCACCCTCTGTATGGGAAGCTCGTTCAAGCTCACCTCAACTGCTTGAAAGTTCTCTCTCTCTCTCTCTCTCTCTCTCTCTCTCTCTCACTCACTCACTCACTCACGCACGCGAAACACACGCATTTACACGGAATTTGTCATTTCGTTTCTGATCTGTATATGTCGAGGATTTACACTTTCTTCCTTTGAAGGTTGGTGGAGCTTGCAAAGATGACATGACTCACCAGATGATGATGAATCCACAAGTACACCTCCGCCAACATCAACATGGTGAAGCCAAGATCAGCACGCCGAGTCAATCCGATTTAGACCAATTTATGGTAAGCTGCTCCTTTAATTACAAGCCCTACTATTTCGTGGCATCTGCAAAAGACAGTGTCGTTTCAGTATGTATATTATTATTCTTTGGGAAAGCAAACAAGTGAATCTGTCTTGGATTAGGTTGTATAAATGATCATCAAACTAGCAAAGCATTCGAAGGAACAAATGAAAACTTATATCTGTAAATTCATTATAAAGGAATATAAAACTGTAGAGCAGTAAAGAAACTAGATTTGTATATTAAAGTATGGCTCATAAAAACAAGACTTAAAATTGTCAATATTGTTTGGAAATGTTTGGAACATAAAATTGCAGAGCAATAGAATTCCAAAGTCATAATTTCCAAACTGGTCTTCAGTTTGGCATATCGAGAGAAAGGCATGAAACTCTGTGTTTTCACACATCACTTTTTTTCATGAGTAATATTAGGGACGTAAAGATTTTAGGTGACAAACTTAAATGGGTATGTGGGGGTAAAATTACTACTTCAAGCAAAAAGTAGGAATTTTGAAACATTACTTTCTACCATATCAACCTTTCCATGCCCAATATAAATTCATATCAATGAGAAGGGCATCTCTTTTTCCTCTCCATTCATCTTGAGTAATGTCACTGTCAAGTACGGAACTTTAACAGGGCACATTGTGCAAAGAGACAGAGAGAGAGAGAGAGAGAGAGGGCACTGAAATATGAGTCAAATCAAATCTACAGTGGTGGGATTTGACCACTTTGCTTTTCTTTTTATCTTGAGTGACTGAGCCCTGAGGGCTTGATGAAAGCGGCATCTGTTATCCACTTGAAAGTGACAATACTTACTGTTTGGCCAGATAAAGAAGGGGCATGAGCTCTGATATTTGCCATTGCATGGTAGTTTGGTTCTCCATTCAGGAATTTGAGTTCAGAGTTTTCAAATGCATTGATTGACGTGTTAATAAAACCAATTCACTTACCACTCGCCAGTTGTTTGCCTACGTTTGGTATCATTGTTCTTGTTCAAGCACCTCAAATGTAAATGGTTTTTTTTTTTAAGTCGTTCAAGACAGGTTAAATCGAGGTACTGTTCTTAGCTGTGGATCAATCTGTTCTTGTCCTATCATTGAGGTCGCATTTCCCTCAATCAATTTTCTCAGGTTTCGTAACTAAAAGTCAGATCCTAGAAAGAGATTTTTTCCAATATCTGCCTGTAGATCTGTACCCTACTTGATATGAGTTTACATGTCCATCTCTTACGTGGCTTATAGACAGTCCACAGAAAACATGCGTAGCCAAAGAGATGATGCGAGGAAAACAAACAACATTTGAAGATCCAACTAATGGCAAAGACTAACCCTAATTTGAAATTGCACGTTTTGAACGTCGCCTTGAGAATCTTGATTTTGCAGTTCGACATTTATATAGCCACTTAGTGAAGAGAGGGGAAAAAGAAGATGAGGGACAAAGCCCTTTGAGGCATGCACTAAGTCATCGAGCATGCGCTAAGAACCGTAAGAATTGAAACAGATCGTACGTAGCTCTGTGTTAGATTGGGACGAGTATATTCATATCAGAAGTAACCACCCAAAATGAAGAAGCGCTATTATACAAATCAAGATGACAAATCAAATGACGCCCGCAGGGAGCTTACTGCTCAGTTCTAAGCAAGTTGAGAGAAGCAATGGAAGAGCCTCAACTGGAGACCATGGCTTTCATCGACGACATGCATTCTCAGCTCGAGGACATGATCACAACTCCACCTCCTCCTCCTCTTCCTTCCACCTCTTCTCTATCTGGTGAGTCTCTCTTTTTTCTCAATTCTCATCTGTCATCTGCAGCAATAAAACTGCCCATTGATGCGATTTTACTTCCCTTACCATTTTGGGCGGTTCACCACATGCTAGATCACTAGTCATTTATCCTACTGGAAGCTTACTAATCATATCTAAAAGGTCACGTGTCCATTTATAGGCTCATATTTCCTCTTCTCCTAATGAGAAGTTACTAATAACACAGAGAAAGTAACTACTACTTTAATATGAAAAATTAAAGCTAACTTCCTGCAAAAGGAAAATAAGCTTTCGATCGTTATTATCAGTGAAGTCGACTGTTACACGAGTGATGCAATTGTTCTACCGAGTTAATGATTTTCCACATTCAAAGTAATAAACAACGTAGTTTTTAGCTAGCGATTTTCTCGTGTAATCAGTTAAATTTTATATGAAGTAAATTGCAAATCATCAGTAGTTAGGCATTTCTCCACATCAGTGGTAACTTTCATACAGAAAACTAAAGTGTGTCGGACAATACTCAATCAAAAGCCCTAGCTTTTCCCACCTTTCTCTCTCCTATTTCCCTTTCGTCCCCACTTGGTCGCCACATCTCCAGCAGAACCACTCATACCCAGCAGGAGCTCAAGCCACTGCACGTCGCTACCCCAGCGCCATCCCACGCTGCTTGATGAGCTTTGGGGAGATATGATAGCGCGGTTAACCGAGGAGGGGTAGGGCGAAGTTTGTGGATTGCACCTCAAAAAATGGACAATTATTCTCCAAAAATCCTAAAATTTTCAATTATACTATTCAGTCATAAACTTCTTGATGTTTGCTAATGTATTCATTGCCACCAATTTTAGTAGGAAATCGCTAATTTGGATAAAGACAATTTTTTTTGCAATTTTTTAATGAATTTTGTATTATTGATTTTTATATTTTCTTTTCTTTCTGTATTTTTTCTTTTAATTCCAACGGTTGCATTCACGTTAATGATTTTTGACTAAAATTAGCTGAATTGACTACATTGACATATTATTAGAATGTTTATAACTAAATTGGAACAATCGAAGTGTTACAAACTGAATTAATTGTTGTACAATAGGTTCAAAACTTTTTTTGATAATCATCTCGTATGCAGGAACTATACCCCGCATTGCCCTAAGGCACTTCTTAAATGTGTTTGATGAAGAAATATTTACTTTTTAAAATATTGATTGTGCATATCACGAAAATAGTAAGTATAGAAAGGGTGATGCTATTTCCACCATTTACATGACTAAATCTATTCGATTTTCATTAAAAAGACAAAGTTACCCTTAATTATTCAATTGCAATTTAAAGTGATAGCCCCCAATATATGTACTTTTCTTCTTTTGTTAGTTTTTCTATTCTAATGTAGGATTTAGTTGTCATTTGTTCTTGTTTATTGTGGATATCCCATTATATTAAAGGCATTATGTTTTCTGTTTTTTAAATTTTACTTTTGTAAAGATTAGTTTTATTGAAAAGAGAAATTTTGAAGGAAACCTACTTATTTCCTACATTGTCAAGCAAATTTATAGATAAATTGTCCAGTAAAATCTAGAAAAAAATTGAACATAGATAACTTTTGAACACAGTCATGTGTTTACAAACTTTTACATCTTTGTTGTGCATATTTCCATCAAATCTTTTTTTTTCATTTGTCTGTTATATACATATACAGAAAATAAAAAACAAAAAAAACTCTTTAAAGCTTTTCCAAGACAATATCATAGTTACTTTCTCATTCATGAAACTTCAAAAGATGGAATCTAATTATATCAAAGCGTTGCATAAAATAAGAATTTTTTGTAAAGTATCATTAAAATTTCATTATTTTGTTATGACAAAAAAATTAATATCATTTGCAAAGTGTTTGCGAACAATATCAAGATATCTTATTGGGCATAACTTTTTTATGTCAATGTTAGTGTTTTTCCAAACACTTTTATAATGTCTAACATGCTATGTGTTAAAGCATCTCGCCAATAGAAATGAAACAAAAAAACAGACAAATTCTTTGATATAGTAAATATAGAGGCTTGATTTATATTTTAGATTAACGAAATTAAAAAATAAAATATATACTAGGAAAGTAAACTTTTGAGATTAGAGGGATGAACGATAGATTAATTGTTATAAGAGCAATAATACAAAGACTACTTTTTATTATTTAAATCGCAATAAGTACACATTTGGCGAAAAGCATAAACAAAAACAAGCATGTGATATATTAATTATCACAATTAAATCCCACATAGAAATAGAAAACTAAAAAAGAAAGAAACTAAATAAATTTGGAGCTATCACTTTAGATTGCAATTGAAATTGAGGACAATATTATATTTTTAGTGGAAATGGGGGTGGATTTAATTTTAAAGAGGGTGGAAATATCGCCGCCCCAATGGAAATGGCCATATGATATTGTTTGTTCGATTGACAAATATTTGTGGAGCATTTTTAATGAAATACTATTTATTTGAGTAGTGAGTTTTTTCATGAGAAAAGGTAACTTTTGACATACTAGCAACTCGTACCTTCTTTAAGCGGATAATCACATTGATAGGGAAACGCAAGTTTGAAAATATTAGAAACTAGAAAATTACCAATGCAATTTAGCCAACGTGCACACATAGAAAGTAAGATTTTATATGGGGTTAACTACTTATCTCGTGACTAGTAAACTTTCACGTGAAAAAGTTACTAAAGTTACTAAAAACACATCTCTAGTTAATAATTTTTAAAACTTATCAACTTTTTGACAATGAAAATAAAGAATATCAATGCTTCAGTACTTAGCGATTCTGTACAAGTGCTCTTAACTCGCTAGTTGAGCCCAGCTATGTGTGCTCCACATTTGGCCCTTTCCTAACCCATGAATTTGTCGAATCCCCCACCCTGAAAAGATAATATCATTGATGATTCGACAACTTTTTCTAGCTTCACCCATGAAAATCCGGTAGTTTCTACCTTGTTGGAATCCCCCATAAGTAACAACTTGTTCCTCAAAAACAACTCCATATTCGAACGTATCTTGAACCCAAGTCATTCAGCTAAAGATGATTGGACTTGATCCTTGAAAATGCACTCATTTCATGTAAGAAGCGTCATAGAACCGGAAGGCAGTGACATTTCTCATTGCTGATATGTTTAATCTAAATCGTGGCTTCCAGGAGAAACAAATGCCTGACCCAAGACCAGGAGGGCCTTTGGTCGAGACGATAGGAAAGAGGTGGTTTCGAAGACCGGAAGATAACAAGAATCTGCCGCTCTGGCTACTTCGCTCTTCTTCCACGTCATGGACTACATGTGTGTTTCAAAAATTTATATTGTATGGGGCCGTAACTTATGATCGACGGACGTGGTCTTCCCAAGTCTGTCTGCCCCGCCCGAGCACGGTGTTTTGTGTTCTTTCTGTTGTATTATTTTAAAAATCAATCTGAACGTGCAGAGTGCATGTACTGGCATTTGCATCTACTAATGAAGGCTTGGAGCTGACTGAATGTAAGATGAAATGAACATCATGAATTCATGTAATCAGTCAATTCTTGGTGTCCTCTTACCAGAATCAGGGATGCGCCAGATAAATGAGTCACAATTTACAGCATCAGTTTTGATTGCAGCGTAAAGAGAAAACGAACATCATCATCTACACATACATTTTACAAATTCAAGCTGCAATTTATTTTGGGTGTACAAGGAAAGGCTTAGCTCATCCTTATATTTTTAGTTGGAAACCATGCTCTCACTCTCCTTCACAAAACCATCTCCAGTCCAATCTTTGTCCGACTGCAAGCCTTTCCGAACTGCCTTCCTCTGTCGAATTGCTTCTTGCTGCCTTTGTACCAAGTCAGTATGAGTGGTAAAATACTGAAGAGAAGACCTGAAAGACCGACGAGGTAAAAAGAAAAATTAATGTGAGAATCCTGCCCTACTTCATCACGCCTGGGAATTTAGAGCGAGGTTTTAGAAAATTTGATTCTCCCAAATAATTTATACCCTCTGAAATCTTCTATTGTTGAGAAATTATGCGTCTTCATAAAATCTTTCAGCTCAGCACACAGTTTCTTGACAAGGCCATAGCCCTGCATCATTACACCTGTGCATACCTGCAAACCACGAATGAATGATTCTCTGCCCAGTTCGCAGAAGACATACATCGCCAAGTGGCTTTCACACGAGAAGCTCTCTTCTTTTGCATAATAAAAGAATTAGACATTCAACAGAAAAAGGTTGAAACACCAATTTGTATGGACAGTAACAGATGTCACATCAATCCGAAGGGGATTATGTCGTAGCATTAGTCCCTGCCCCCAATCTTAAAGTTATTACCTCATTTTCAGCATGATCCAAGCCAGTGCAAGAAAAATGAGGCCTTGAGAATCCCCAATAATGCAATATACATTGCTAGTTTACCCCACAACAAGCTCGGTCACACATTCTGGATCAAATTAAGACTCTGGGTTTCCAGCAACTAGGAAGGATTCACACAGCAGATCTAGTGGCTGTCAACTGAAGTAAACAATTCCGCCCAGGCTTTAGTGGAAAAGGACATTGCAGAATAACATGCTGTTGGGTTACCCTACCCTTGGGAGGACGGCAAGAACAAGGAAAAGGAGAATAAAAGAATTTTACTAGCTCATTATCTGAAGTGCTCAGTAACATTTATGGAATCTTAATAAACAAACTAACTGATAAATTCAGTCAGACACTGTGAAAAGGGGGTGAAATTTACGTTATAAACACTCCAAGGATATGTAACAATAACTAATCCCCTGTCGTACCTGAACTGTATCTGCTCCAAGGAGAATGAACTCAGCAGCATCACCTCCTGTTTCAACACCTCCAATGGCTGAAAGAGTGTGGTCCTTATCATCAAATTCCGACTTCATCATCTTTGCAATGCTCATGACTTTTGCAAGTGCGATAGGATGAACTGCCTTGGAAGAATAGCCCCCAGGAGTTGAATACCTAAAACATCAAACTTAGGATTACATTTTACAATACCCAAAAAAGAATAAAACGGTAGTCAATGCAAAAGAGTTAAAAGTACCCTTCAACACAAGGCTCGGGCCGTAACGTTTCAAGATTGATTCCCATCACGCTCATGATCGTATTGATAGCAGATACCCCCTCACATCCTGAATTTAGAGCCACCCTTGCTGGCTGCAGAACAAACAGATGCATTATCAAGATCAATCAATATACACGTAAGTCATCACTGGTTTCAAGCTTCAAGATCAAGGAGAAGTTAAAGCGTGACTAATATTTGGTTATACACAAACTTGATATTGCAATCTACAGGCCAAGAATGCCCTCCTTCCATGCATCTAATTTTGGTTATTAATAGTGTGGTGTAATCTAAATGTCACAAATAGTGCACTAGAAGTCCTAACCTGCCAAGGAATACAATCAAGTCCTCAACCTTTTTCAAAAAATTCAGTCAGAATCTTTCAATCAGCATTATCGAGGATCCTATTTGCAATAGAGAATTGCCTATGAGATGGCCTTAAATTACAGTTTTAGTATTATATTTAGGACTTAAATGCACTTCTCAATAATGGTTTAGAACATGATCGCAAAAATTTAGAAAAATTTAAGACTCAATAGCACTTGTGAGTAAAGGTTTAGATGATTGCACGGATTGAAAGGTTTATGACTTCACTGCATTTCATACCCAATGTTTGGGACTTCTCATGCAACATCTCTCCTAAATACCTAACCGGTAATACTAAAGCAGTAGTATTATGAAGATACATGCTTAGTCGATCTATGATTTGATTAGTTATATCATAATCACGTGACAAAATGTAATCCCGAGCAGGCTTCAAACCTAAGTCTAAAAGTGCTCCATCTAACGTAAGGGCAAGAGCAAAAAGAACAGAGTAAAAGCCAATTTTAATTATAATTCTTAATTCTACATGGTGAGCAGTCCACCACTCTCAGAAAAATAATCCTTTTATCATCTTGGTTGACCATCCAACAGTTGCACACAGGCATCAAATGGCTGGGATACTAATTCAGAGTATAAGCACCAAGCAAAGTGGAGAGACACAGAGTCCAGTTAGTGGCCATGAGAGCACTTTCTTATAACACAATATAAACAGGCTCCCAATAGATCCAACGCCTGAACCTTCTTTTAAAAATGACAATCAGTAATTTCCCATGAGAAATTGCCAGAAACTAGGCAGAATCTGCAACACTGAGAGCTAACCTGCGTTATGTCTGTAATATTAGGAGTCATCTTTGCCCAAACAGGAATAGTAGCTTTCGCATTTATCCATCCACAGACCTCCTCCAAAAGAGCGCAATCTTGGCCGACTGCAGCACCCATTTTACGCTCTGGCATACCATGTGGACATGAGAAGTTGATTTCAATGGCATCCTAAAGAAACAGTACATATTGTTAGATGAAGAGGTCATCAACTTGATTTAGCCATTTGAGGAAAAATAGATATAAAAGTACTAGTTTAACTTACAACTCCACTTTGTTCAACTCGATCAATGAGTTCTTCCCATGCAGCTTTGTTGTATTCTTCCATAATAGAAGCAATGAGAATCCTATCTGGATACTCTTCTTTCAACTGTTTAAATTCTTTAAGCATCGTCTCAAGAGGTCGGTCACTGATGAGTTCTATATTCTCCCACCCTATAATTTGTCCCTTAGCCGATCCATTTACTCCAGCACGTAGCCGAGCATATCGAGGGGTGACATTTATAACTTTGTCAGCCTCCAGGGAAACCTAGCAGAATGATTTACAAGGGTGGACAAAAAATTAGTAAAGAACACAATATCATCAGCACGATTTGTTCACAGTAATAGATATTATTCCAACAACAAGCCAAAACAGCGGAAGAAAAGCCACAAGAAAGTCCCTTCCATAAATGTCCAAATAGTAGAGAGAAAAGGATACGGATATGATAATCCACGATGGCAGCTACATTCTGCTACTTTTAAGACAATCAACACACTCAATCTTAGTTCAGGTACTTTCTTTTTCTTTCAAAGGGTTCACTTGCTGATAGAAACGTCCATGAAACCTCAATGCTCTGTTTTTTCCCCTCAAGTTAACAGCCTTAAGTCTCTATCTCCTTACTCCATTATCAATACTAATTCAGTGAACATCTAAACATCTGCTGAGCAACCTCAACATACCACGACTTATGCCTCGTCCATGCACATGGGTTTCCCAAATGACGCTCCAAATGCATCTGATGTATAACAAAAGTAGTTTGCACCTCGCAAACGTCGCATGGAAAGCAAACACTTGCTTATACATTATCGAGAATAGATAACAACATTATATGCCGACCCACAAAAGCAAAACTAAATCTTTACGTGCCACTCAATTATACTTGAAGGAAAAACAGGATCGACAGAGCAGCAGAGCAGATGAAGCAACCATAACTCGGATCACGGAAAACACGGTCGACGGAGCAGCAGAGCAGACGAACCAACTGGAATTCAGATAACGGAATAGCCTTAACTCAAAAATGCAAATTTTCAGAAGCGATCTACAGAAACACATAATCACCCATCAGGAAGGCTCAGTTTCCCCGAAATTCTAACCTCAGAGACAGATACTCCGATAACGACGGTGGCCGATTTTCTAGAACTAAAAGGGAACTCGAGATCTCGGCAATCGCCCAAGTCCTAACCTCACCGACGAACTAACAAATACGAACTTCCGGCATCACCGACGAGCGAGGAACTTACAGTCTTGGCGATCACGGCCCCCCAGCCCTCGTCGAAGGCCCTCTTCATCACGGTGTAGTTGGTCCCGGGCGGTCCGGACCCGATGACGAACGGATTCGGCATGTGCAGTCCATTGACGGTGACGCTGAGGTCGGGCTCCGCCCGATCCCCGGACGCCAGCACCCGGAACCCGACCCTGCCGGGCGGGGACAGGCCGGGCCGGCGGCGGCACCGGAGCCCGGCGGGGTCGGCGGCGGGGCGGTGGGCGCCTCCGAGCTGCTTCAGACCGAGGGAAGCCATCGGCGGCGATGTCGGGGGCGAGCGAGATCGAGGAGTTGCAGCCTGGTGAATCCGCGCTGTATATTCTTCGGGGGGCGGAGGACGGAGGAGGGGATCGAGGGGGGAATCGTTTGCGTCTTGTAGCTGCTGCTTCGAGCTGGAGGATTTGAATATTCTAATGGAGGAAGGAATGGAGTGCTGACGATGGAGGAGGATTTTTGCATGTGCGTGGGGGAGGCGGGGGGAGGGGGTTTGACGTTGCTGCATCACCGGAGGGGCGGTGTGATAATTGGAACCCCACTTTTTTTTCTTTCTTTTTGTTCGATCTTGGCCGTACTTTCTGTGCCCGATTTGGGAGAATATGATTGACGTAAAATCGGATTTCACCACGCTGAATCTGACTTTCGGAAGCGTTTGACGTGGCAGGACTCCATCCGTCGAGCCTTTTTTTTCTTTTTTTGAACTTTCTCTTTATATAGAGTAGATATAATGACGAATATAAAAGAGATGATAAATCATTCTTAAATTTTTATTAAATATATAATATAATCCGTAAACTTTTAATTTATTCAATACGATTCATGAACTTTATACTGGTATTTAATATGGTATATGGACTTTTAATTTTATTAGTGTAGTTCATAAATGATTAATATATATTCAATTTAGTCTAAGAACTAGTTTTTTTATTAACTTAAATAAGGGGCATGTAATTTTAGGGATTAAATTGAATATGCATCAAAAATTTATAAATCACATTGGGTACTTTAAAAATTTAGGAATTATATTATATGTTGAGGTAAAGTTTATAGAATATTTGTGTCATTTTCTTATTATAGAATAAGTAGGTTAAAAGAAAATGAAAGAAATGGTCGGACTGAAGAGTAATTGGTGCTGCCTAATCTCGCCCATTGATTGATGTGTGCAGAGTCGTTAGCCAATAATGGTTGGAATGGTGAGTGGGGAACCTTTGGATGATGTCATTAAATCACAAACGATAACGTGATCTGCTAAAGATTCCGCGTGGTTCGGTTTCATATTACCGACACTCAACAGATAGGCAGCAGCCGGATTTTCCTTATTCTGCTCCCAGAACGATGTAGACTCTCCAATCAGCCATCCGGTATGGTCTAAGATGCTGTTTTGTCTTGATTAACATTGTATATACTTAATCCGGCGATGAAGAGTGCTTTTATCATCCAACGATTGACGTCGCATCTCTTGGATCTGACGGTGGAACACATCGCCGTGATGTATGTGCGTGTGGTAGAAGGGAGTCACGATTGTTGACTAATTTATCTAGTTGGACATGAATTGGCTTTTCAATCGTCTAGGAATTTGTAATGTTACCGTAAATTGTGTCATGCATTTCATGAGAGATCGGAAATATTGGCATAGTTACATATGCAGACGTTTAGTCATTGAATAGCAAATTGTGAAAATCAATGCAATGTGGCAAAATTTATTATGGTTAGACCATACATTACGGATAGATGGATTATGCATATGAATGTGAGAATAGTGATCGCACAATTTCTATTAACTCAATCCGATTCGCACTGGTCAAACTATCAAAAGGAGTATTGACAATGATAATCATTTGGGAATGGCTCTCACTTATATATCACTCGACAATCCGTCTTTAATTTTCCTTATTCTACTCAAGAACAATGTAGATTCTTCACCACCGGCCGCGGTGGCTCCGCCGGATAAGGCATTCTCAGCCCAGAGGTGAAGGGTTCAAAACCTAGGGGAGGGAATCACGGGAGGCGCTAGGTGTATTAAGTGTGACTCAGGGGTGGTGGGTCCTCTTGCTTAAGTGTCACGTGAGGGTTTACGGCGCGGCTGTTGGCTGCAAGCCGGTTCCTCCAGCACAAAAAAAAAAATTGTAGATTCTTCAATCAATCATACGGTATGGTCTACGATGTTGTTTTTTCTTGATTAACATTATACATACTTAATCTGACAATGACGACAATGAAGAGTGCTTTGTAATCCAATGATTGACAGTCAGCGATAGCTCGATTTCTATTGACTCAATTTGATTCGCACGAGTTAGACTATCAAAAGGAGTATTGACAATAATCATTTGGGAATGCCTCGCACTTGTATGTTACTCGACAATCCTTCGACAATTCTTCTTCTAATTTAACAAGGAATACTAAAGTGGAGTAATGCCAATATGCTCTCTTTCGTGTTTTTCCTTTGAACGTCATGCATGAGGTTATAAGAACTAGATCCAATGGATTCAATAAAGTGAGAATTAAGACATTTGTCCAAACTAAAGTAGTGACAAATGACATAATTTAACTAAAAATGAAGATATTAGGTTAGTTTGGATATATATTTTACATTACAGTTAATAAACAGGGATATCGATATTCATTTGAAATGTGGTAAATCGGAAAATTATTTTGAAATCACTAAGATATAGAACAATAGGGAAAACTTAACTCAATAAAAATTTAATGTTGGAAAATTATTCGATATGTATTCAAGAGAATATCAATCCCTATTGACAATTAGCATATTAATTATATATCCGAAATATCATATAAATAAAATTTCGGATATCACACTTTATCCAAGGAAATTGTCAAAAGAAAACTCAAGTTCAAACTTGTCAACATATCTAATTGGACTTACGTTCATTAATAATTTTATGGATCAACTGTGATATATTAACTACTTTATGCCACGCAATTCTCGCATGCATCTTAATCCCCTCACTTGTGATCTTAGTTTTGGTCTACTATCTCTTAATTGTATCCTTGGAAGCCAGCATATCTCAACTTGAATGCCTAGTGTTAGGTATATTCCCCCTTAATTTGTGTCCTTTGGCATCAACATATCTCAACTTAAATGTGCATCTCTTCCACCATCACGAAGGTCATGGAATCATTGGTCATGAGATTTCTTATTAAGATATTCATAAAAAATTTGCCGGATCAAACCATGAAGGCCTTGAGCTATTCAGCATATTGGGAGTGGGCCTACCTTCATCATCGCCATAAAATCACATTGATCTCGCCAAATATTGATATCATTTGTTGAGAGTGAGTAACGAAAGCTAATACCTTTACCCGATAAGATTGCCAAGTCTAAAACTGACCCTGTCAACATATTTAGCTAAATCATATACATTAAAAAACTTAAAACAATGCGTCATGAGTCAATTATAATTTATTAACTATTTCGCACCATAATAATTATTCGACGTGGGACTTTTTTTTTACATAATTTACACATACATCTCAATAGTTCATGTCGATAGTTGTTGGGGAGAGAAAGGAAGGGGGGGGGGATAAAACCAATGAAGTATTGATCCGATATTTGCGTTTCTTCTTGCCCGCAATTGACCAATATACAAGGACACATCTCATGTTATAAGAGTAGAACATAGAAGCAAGCTTCAAGAGTAAGAGCTTGATGATCATGTCGTAGAAGTAAGTTAATTACTTTTTCGGTATCACCATCCTTAGTTTAGAAGTCTAATTTTGGGATATTTAAATGCTGACTGGTGATTTTTGGCGAGAGAGAATTTTTTTTATCTAGGATATTTAATGAATAGCTGACTAAGATCCGATGATGGTATGCACATAGATGATGGATTAATGGCCCTTTAAATGACGATAGGAGACAACATATGTGTCTTAAATTTACATTTTTGGTGATCTTAGGGTGCGAATGATAACGCTTATTGGGTGGGGAAAAGTTTTTTTTTTCAAAAATAGTTATTTTCTATTTTTATTCCGGGGAACAATTTCGAGTAAAATGACCTGTTTGATAATTATACAAAATTTCTACTCTTGGAATAGAAAAAGAATAAAAATGCGTTTGGTAATGCAACGATTTCTTTTTTATATTTATTTATTTTTTATTCTTGTTCACAGGTCGCTACCGCCGCCGCCGCCGTTCTTTGCACGACCCATTTATGCCGGCGGTGGGCGGTGACTCCGGGCGACTAATGGTGGCCGACAAGAAAAAAAAAAAAAAATTAACTTATTTCTAAAAATTATTTTTAAAAATAAGAAATAAATTTTTTTTTTTTTTTTTTACTTCTCGTTTCTACTTTAAATTTATTTCCGGCTTAACTTTTTATTTTCGAAAATAGAAAAACAATTTGGTGGGTGTAGGCACAATTAAAATGTCAGAGGGATGATTCTGTCTGTCCCGCAATCCTGCCTCCACGTTTACCATCATTCACAGGAAAGCGTGCGCTGCAATTTTTCTTTCTCCTTATTTGACGTGCCATTGCCAGAGATGACTCTATTTTTAGTGTCGCTTTCACGGGCGACAAACAGTCAAGTGGCGACGTTCGGTTCACGTTCCCGCACCAAATCCCTTCCGATTTGATCGAGAAGAGACGTACATGTGCGCTTCCGTTCCTGGAGGGATCATCATCAAGAAGCTGCGCCGAAGCATCTGCCTCTTCGAACTACAAACAGAGGAATGTGCTTCCGTAAATGGCATCGATTAGGGTGAGTTCGATTCCACTTTAGAATAGGCTTTAGGTACACTACAGATACTAAAAGACAAAATTCATCGGAGAAATGTAAATTAGTTTGATAAAAGCTCATTTGTAAAACCAACTTTGATTTTAAATAATGTTTAGCAAATTTTTTTTTTTTTACAAAGGATTTTGACTGTAACTTTTTTATTAAAAAAATCAAACCTAGCAAGCCAGGCATCGACAGCTATCGGTCGAGGTCACACTACCTTGGGTGACTTGCGTCCTTGGCGAGGGTCGCCTAAGTCATGCGACCCTAGGCGGATCATTAGTGTCAATGAACAATCACAAACCCTAAAAATAGTGAAAGATGATGGAAAGAAAACGATTCTAGACATAACATTCTGTCCAAATCTAGTCTTAGTCTCTATTAACATTGGACTTTCAACATTTTCAATGCTAGTTTTCATCCCAAAGCCCATTGAAAATAGTTGTTAAACACCTCCAAATTTCTCAAAAGGCTTTGAGACTCTAAGGAGGTTTGAAAAAGTCAAATTAGATGGCCCCCAGTTATTGTTATATACACGAATACAATCTCAGTTGTTTTCATTGTCCTATTTGTATATAACGAAGGGAAAGGACAAAGTATTTGTTTGCATCCTTCGTTTCGATGTACATGCTTCGTTCTGATACTTTTGTGGGCCAAGGAATAGGACGATTACCCATGAAAGTGAACTACCTTCTCTTGTATAATTTTCCATTAAAGGGCCAAGATTACAATAGGCAGTGAAGGGTCAGAGCATCATTTTCGAAGAACTTTTCGTCTTTGTTCGGCTTTTGGGCAAATTATCCTTTTTTGTCTCGTTTCGTTTTGTCAACTTATCAAGAGGGAAAATTTGATCGATGGGGTCCTACTGGAGTGCCCAACCAAACATTACTACATTATTTAATATTTAAATTCGATATTTTTCAAGCTTTTTCACAAACGGTTGGCCGACTTAAAGAGAAATATGTGGGCCGGTCACTTGCGAAGGTGAGACATGGATAGACGGCTTTCGATAGCAGTCCCTGACCGACAAATTGAACTTGAAATTGACCGAGTCTCTAACGGCTTTCGATCCTTGGAAGGTGAATTACTACTCTACTTACGTGTGCTCATGGATTAAGGAGATCCACGCTTGCATGCTTCGTATATTTGAAAATTTGTCATTGCCAAAATAGATTTGTGCAGTACTAAAATATAATTTAATGGTTTCGTGGGATTCTTACTTTGTCCATGGACTTAGAGGATATAATTTGGAAGAGAAATATCTATAGAAAGTCGGAGGCAGCCACAATTCGCGCCATTGAGGACGGCGCGGGTTCTCGTCACTCATAAAAATAAATAAAAATTAGGTTCGAGGCATTATTGGGAAAAAAATGTACAATAAAAGTCTAGCACCTAACAAAAGCTGAAATATTTCAAAAGTAACCCCTAAGGTAGCGCGGTCGCTCGGGAGTTGAGAGATTTCCAGTTCAAAAGTCAGAGATTACTTGTTCAAATTGCACTACATGTAATGTAAGATTAATAGTTTGAACTTAATTGGTTAATAAGACTTGTTAGGTGTTTCATGGGCTTCCACATATTTAGGTCTTCATGCTTGTGCTCCTAGATATAAAATGTGAGAAAAGAAAATTTCGAAGTTTCACTTTCGCATTTACCTTTCAATTTTGCTGTCGGAACTTTTTCAAATTAAGATTAGGTTTGGTATAAACTTCTGCCCAGATCAAAACGCGAATAACTTTAATATTTCGGGTCTAACGGTAAGTTTTCCTTTTCATTTACGTGTTCATTTATTTGTAGTGAATTGATTATTGTCCTGTTTCTATAATTATTCGTTCTTAAATCTTACTGCAGTCATACCACGTCATAAACAACTTAAACCAGCTAAGAAGAGAAGGATTGCAAAAGATCCTCATCCATTGTCATGAACCTTGATTAATCAAATTTAGAGCAAAAAAATGTAATTCCTACAATTCGCCCATTATGTACAAGATCAAAATCTCTAAAAAAAAAAAAAAAGGTCCGAATGATGTTGGACACTTCATTCGGGTCGACCTTCACTTCAGGCCCCGGATGTCGGATCCTTGCACACAAACGGGTGGGTCAGAAGCTGCGACACCGTCCACCTCTTGCCGGACTCCTTCTGCAAGCAGCACTCGACGAAGCTCCGGAACTCGCCGCTTGCCCGCTCCGGCAGGCTCGGTATCTCGCCGAAGCAGATGGCGCACACGAGGCTGGCCCAATCGGGCCGCTGTCCCGGATCCAGGAACGGAAAGTAGCCCAGGTACAGCTCCAGCAGGGTCAGCCCCAACCCCCACACGTCCCCCGCGTAACCGTTATAACTGCCTCCGTTGGAATCCGGGTCGAACCGCTCCGGACTCATGTAGGCGCACGTGCCGACGTACGAGTCGCACGCTTCGAGAGTCCTGCAATGGTATGCGACTGTCAACATGTTTACAGACGGTCTGGCACGTTCATGAAAATAGAGGGTTTGTATGAATTTATGCAGCCGCACCTGCACATGATTTTGCTCACGCCGAAGTCGGCGATCTTGACCTCCATCTTCGAGTTCACGAGCAGATTCGATGGCTTGATGTCTCGGTGTATGATCTTGCGCGAGTGGAGTTGGTCGAGACCGTTCAGGACCTGGCGAGCGATGTCGGCGAGGTCCGACTCACTGAGCGGGCCGTAGTTCCGGAGCACCGACCCCAGGTTCCCCAGGTCCATGTACTCGAGGAGGATGGCGACGTCCCCGCACGGCTCCTCGAAGGAGCCGTGGCAGTGGACCACGTTGGGGGAGTCGGCGGTGCGGCGCAGGACCTCGACCTCGCGTCGGGCACCGCGGCGGGCGGAGGCATCGGAGCTGGAGCGGATGACCTTGAGGGCGTAGACAGCGGAGGTGCGCCTGTGCCGGACCTTGTAGATGGTGCCGCCGTTGCCGTGGCCGAGGACGTGGATGGTCTCGAGGTCAGAGGGGGAGATGGTGGGGGGTGCGGGGGCAGCAGAGGAGGAGGAGGCGGAGGGGGCGGGGAAGGGTGGGAGGAGGTCGGAGGGCTCCGGCAAGGATAGGCGGAGGTTGAGTTGCCGGCGGTGGCGGACGAGGGCCATGTGATCGTGGGAGAGAGGGAGAGAGTGTTTGGACTCTCTCTGGTGGAGAAAAGGTGGAGTATATAAGTGAGCGAGAGAGGGGGGTGACGGCTGAGACGAGAAGGATTGGAAGAAGAAGAAGAAGAAGAAGACGACGGCGGAGGAGAAGGGAGGAGGAAGGTGGTGAAAGGAGGGGGAATGGGGACCACCTTTAATGGAGGCGAAGGCTTCCATTGGCGAGTGAACTAACTATAGTCTTGACTTCATCGAGACGACACCGTCCAAATTCAATTTCTAAGTGGATCATGTCATGAAAATTAGGCGGTAATAATGACTTTAAGATGAACGACATTATTAGCTGCTTACTTCTCTGCGGACATGTGTTTTACACTCAAAAAGTGCGACATTGTTTTCCATCAGTCGAGGCTTTACCATTTCGTTCCCATTGAAACTTGTAAACCGGAAGTTGCGCTTTGCTTCTTAAGACTGTCTCTAACGAGTCATTGCCATCGGGATGGGAACGTGAAGTAGATGTACATCTTGTTGCCATCATTGAATCATGCGCAATTCACGCGAAGCCCGCCACCCGAAATAATATTTTACCTTTATTTGAGTATGTGCACGGCCCTAGCGATTAGCCCTAGTAGGACCAAATCATTAGGCACTAACCACCAGTGGTCCGAAGCTTTTCATCTTCTCTGTCAAGGAAGGCGGATGGGCAGTGATATGGATACGACTCGACGCATCGGCTCCGCAATTAATCGTGAAAAAGGGGCTTTAACCAACGTGTTGGATCTGCCTCTTTTGAAAGCCGCCTCAGGCACAACTTGCCCAGATTGCGGATATATGCAATGAATGCATCAATGAAAGCACTAGAAAAGGACTAAAGTTAAATAGTCTAAAAGAGACTAATGAAATGATTGATTCGAACCTAACTGTTTTGAGAGCAAAGAGCACGCATTTCAAAGGAATAATATCGTGTTTAGACGGCTGAATTCGAATTGGGATGGCATAAGATAATATAATAGATATTCTTAAAATATTTTTTAGATTATAGAAAATTCTATCGTACATTTGGTGAAACCTGCGAAAAGATCCAAAAACATTGAAAATCCTTCCTTGTGTCCAGCTGCTTTAACCTCAACCCACCACGTCCAACACTCCATATAGCACCCTAAGTCTGCCATTTCTATCCGTCGCCCTCTCGATCGACTATCCCGTGACTACCGTTGTCTATGCAAAGCTAATTGTCAAATACCAGATAGAATTTATCCTATTTGGACTACCAAACGCAATTTAAAGACTCCTTGAATTTTAATAAAAAATTTCTGCAAGTTCTATAAAGACGTGCTTGGTAACGATTTTGTTTCGAGGAATAATTTTTTATGAGAAATTATATTTTTTTTTAATTTCTGTTTTCCGAAACAATTCTAAGTATAAGAACGTGCTTGATAACTGCAAAAAATTTCTATTCCGGGATAGAAATGCATTCGGTAAAATTGTATAATTTTGTTGTTTCTTTTTATTTTTTTAATATTTTTCCTTTTTTTTCTTCTTTTTTTTTTTTCCTTCTTCCTCCTTTGTGGCTGGTTGCCGGCCACGGCAGTGGCTGGAGGCAGGCTGGGTGAGGGTCGGTGAGCTCGCCAGTGGCCTCGGTGGCCAGGCAAGCCTTGCCATGGCTCGGCGTCGTCGGGGGCTGGGGACGCTCCAGCGAGGTTGCCAGTGACCAACCAAAAGGAAGAAGAAGGAAATAACAGAGAAAAAAAAGAAGAGAAAAGAAAAATTGTTTTTGGAATAAGAAATTATTTTCTTCTACTTCTTGTTTCTGTTCCAAATCTATTCTGGAGAATAAAAAAAATAGATTTTTTTGTTTTCGCGAATAAAATTTTTACTAAATATGTTTCTATTCTTTTTTCGTTCCCTGGAACAAAAGAACAAAAAAAGTTGTTCCGAGGAACATAAATTATTTTTAACAAACAGGTCCTAAATTATCACGTTGGTGCTAATTGAACCATTTAGTAGACCTTTGATATGATGTTGAAATATAAACGGAAAAGAAGAAGAAAAGAAAAGAGTGCAGCTAGCCTAACGGCACCGTTACAATGAATTTGTGACGGTGCTCTTGTGACCACAATTCTCACATTATGCTAGCTATACTCATTTTGGCACTTGGAATATAAAACTTCCAAAGCTAATTGTCAAAAATAGCCCTTGCGCTATAAAACCACAAAAGCTAAACCCGTTATTCATATTTATTTTAGGTCTCGTGCTTTGCACTAAAATTAATTAGTAAAATATCGTGCACAATTTTCGAAAGGGAAATGCAAAAGTTAATTGATTTCAAGAAGTAAAAAGTTACAACAATGTATTGCTAGCTTTGTGATGGACTTCGCATAAATAACGATAGTATAGTTTTTGTATTGGCAAATGAAGAATCATAGCCTAAAAAGCGAGACAAAACATCTCATACATTCGAATTTATAGGGCGAAATATGAGAAAATGCATAGAAACTTAGTAAAAGATAAATTTTGTTCAAGTAAAATTGTATAATGTGGGGAGTTAGATTCACTTTTTATTTTAATCACGCCTCTGATTCCATGTTGCTTGAGTTTGAATTGTTGCTTTTGTTGACTATCTAGTCTCGCCAAAACTACAAGCTTGTAACACACATTATGAAATTGTGAAAATGGGGTGATCATGACTAGAATAAATAATATTGTGCCAAGGATAGGCTCGAGTGAGCACATTTAAACATAAGGTGTGGTATATCAACATTATAATGTGTCATGTAAATGATTATGCAGGCTTTTATATATTAGAATGTTTTTGCAACATTATAGAATGACAGAAATCTTGATAATTCCAATCTAACAAATATTAAGTAGAATGAACTTTCTTAACTCGCAGAAGAATTGTCTGCGATTTAGTAATTTTTTTTTTTTGCATAACTATGCATAATTATGGGTAAATAAACTGATGTTTTAAAGAAGGCCACTTCCATAGAAACCGGATGAAAATTCATTCTCCTTTTAGGAGATGCTTTTGTGGTCAAGAGTAGACCGTCGCCTTCCATAAGGTGATATCACCGTCTTTTTCACATTTCTCAAAGGAAAAACACGAAAGAGAGAATGAATCAACCATCGTCGCGCAAAAACACGGTGTCCCCTCCCGTGTCACTGAAATTGGTTAAAATGTCTAACGCTTTTGGCGTAATTTTGCCTTTCCAAAAATAAACCGATACAATTATTTCTCTCTTTATTTTATTTTATTTTTCCCTTTTACCCTATACAGAACTGGGGTTTCAAAAGGGGTTCTAAAGGGTACCCGCGCAAATTCAGGAAACAAAAAGAACTTTGCATAAGTAAGGCAAAGGGGCGATGATTTGTGCGCTCGTGAGCTACCCACCGGGGGAAAAGTTGGAAAAGAGAATGGTGAGCTGTAAAAAGAAAGAAAGCTGCGTAACCATGCCATACTCACTTTGGCAAAGCTTCACGGCTAAGACTCCAAGCCCCAAGTTTGAGCTTCAAAGGGAAGACCACCCTCCTCAACAATGGCTTAACAACTCCTCTCTCTCTCTCTCTCTAGCATAAGTGCTGTGTTGAAGGGAATGGTCTCACTGAATAGGCCGAAGTGAGAAGTCCGACAAAGTGGGGGGTGAGGGGAATGTCGTCTGGCTCAAGAAATTTGTCAAACTGGCCATGTCGATCCCTCAGGAGATTTCTCTCGGACCAGGCTTCATTCCCCTCCCTCCCTCCTTTCTCTCTCTCTCTCTCTCTCTCTCTTTCCTTCTCTCCAGCTTATGAGATTTCAGGTTAGTCTCTCTCACTCTCTCTCCCTCTCTCCTTCCTTAGGGTACAAAGATGGATTCGAAGTCATCCGATGAAGCGCAACCACTTATCAACAAATGATTGTATTCAAAATCCTTTCTATATTCAATCTATACTTCTGTTTCCAGCATTGTTCTTCTAGGACACTTCTTAAGCGACGCAAACCTCTTCTCTATCTCTGATTCGTGCGTGTATCTCATCAACAGTACATGTAGAACTAATTGTAAGTGTGGATTCTTAATTATGCAAAAATCATCATGGATTAGTGACTTGAATTGAAAAATAGAACGGTAAATGAGACGCATGTACACTGAGAGAGGAAGGGGAGGGGGGGGGGTAGAGGGTTTTGGTGTTAAAATGGTTATATCTGATCTATATTTATCTAAGTAAGCCAAAACCACCGTTTGTCTTGCTTTTCACTTTTCAAAGTTACCCTCTTGTTATATTTAATACCCATTCGTTGAGAAGCCACCAACTTTTTTCTATGTATATCTACTCGCCATTTGATCTCATTTTTCACAAATGTCGACATGATTAGGGGCACTATCATCATAATTAATCTTCAAAGTAATTGCATGCGCGTAGTGTACTCTTTTAAAACTAATTATGTAAACGAGAATATCGTACCGAGTATCTTTAGGAATATCATCAATGTTAAATTTTAAGATTAATAACTCTCTCTCTCTCTCAATATAAGAGAGATGAGGTTAAACTTATGTTTTAGGTTATAAACTGCAAGCTATACATATTATAGAAAGAGATTCATCATGGACAGTACGAGGGAAGATCTTGTCTTGGACAATGCACAGCCCAAAAACACCATAATCTATGATATAACTCTAATTTGACACGACAATATTATTCCCACTTCTCACTTGATAAAGGTGGTCACTAGAACGATTGTAGTGTTTTTGTCTTGACTGATTATAGGAGTAATGCATAGTTTAAGAACAGATATATGTTGCCTAACCCATAGAATAAGATGAATACTTATGTACAGCGTCCAGCAAGAAAGATGATATGTGATTTTCACAAAGATATTAGTGAGAAGTGGTGTATATTTGTTTAGTTGATCCTTGTACTTATGACAAGAAAATTTTTTTCTCGTGATGGATTTTTAGACAGAGTTTGTAGCGTGACAACACTCACCTGTATTCTAAATAAGATTGCTCAACTTATCCACAGAAAAGGTTGGTGCTAGTTTGTTTTTATGGAGTGATGCAAAATTATAACATTTTTCGCGAAAATGACATTTTAAAAAAAATTTCCTAAAAATGATTTTCTTATATGCTTGTAAAAATGAATGGCGAAATATATTTTTCATCATTCACGAAAATATTAGACATAAATTATTGTAGGTAATGAAAATGTTTTTCATTGGTTAATTATTTCATATGATAACAACGATCATTCTTGGATAATATTTTTCAAGTTATACATTTTTTGTGAAACATATTAAATTTAAATTAGAGTTTAGCGCGCAATATGCGTTTTTCGTCGAAATGCGTGTGTACTTGAATTACTTCGTAAAAGAAAAAGCAAATTATTGTCGGTGGAAGAAATGAGCGAGGGTAGTTATCCTTTGAGTAAAGCAAGTCGGTGCTTAGATTGTGGGTAGAATTTAATTGTTAATTTTATGTAAATATTTTAAAAGGGTAGTTTTGGTAGAAAGAGAAGAAAATTAATTGGATGGTTTTTGGTTTAATATAAAGAAGATGGGTACACCATGAGCTTCTCTTCATACTACTTAAAGGCTAAATCAACTTTAACATTTTCAGTAATAATATTCAAAGGTCCTCTTGCTTTATCTCTCTAGAACTTTAGGCAAAGCTTTTTTTTTTTTTCAAAGGAGCATTTGGACAGAATCCTCGTCCATCAAATGGGCTATCGTACTAAACTATTATGAGTTATTTTTCGATAAAAGTAGCTAATTATTATAGAATTGTTCTGCTCTTTGAGATAGCGTGCACGGCTTTCCCATTTTAAAAATGTCAGAATAATTTCCATAAATTACCTTTACCAAAAAAAAAAAAAAAGCCTTTTACAAGCACTCAAGAAATTCGAAACAGCAAATCTTTGATGGAGTTATCAAGCATTCGGTTTGCGTGTAATCAATCTCATGCCGAACACTCAATCACCCATTTAAAATAATCTCGTTGACTTACCACCCTACGAATGCAAACCTCATCTAACTTGTAGCAACAACTTCATTTTATTTATGTTATTAATTAAATCAAAAGATTTTTACATTTTTAAAAGAAATATTTTATAACAAAACTCCGTTTATTTCACGAAAAATAAATGACTCGAGATTTAAAAAAAAAAAAAAGACTGTTTTTATTATTTGAAATAATTATTCAATGATGATAACGATTTATGTTTGAATATTTTTATAAATGAGAAAAATATTTTTAATTATTTTTTATAAACGAGATAATATAAATAATTATTTTAAAAAAATATATGTTTTCAAATTATTTTTTTGTGTAATAAGGAGCCTGTTATAAGAAATTCCGTGATAATTTTGGGAGGGTCGACGGCTCATGGGACCAATGATAAATCAGACATATAATAGTCATTAGATCATGGGACGGTGTCGATTAGGTCCATACAGATAGGCGTATCCTTGGAGAACGTCACCTTCCCCAAGAACGGCCTTCCCCATAAACTGGACACGTGTCGAAATGGGTAACCTACGCCTGAGCCTGAGCCTGAGCCTCCCCACTTAGACGGAGCCACGTGTCAAGCGGATCCTCCAATCCATCCTCTCTTTGACCTTTTCTGCAACTTGCCGACGACGACAGGTCACCGATTTCGCCACGTGGGACGTCGTCCTGTCGACACCTGCCACCGTGCTGATCCTTTGGTTCCACCGTTTCGCCCTCTGGTTACGGCGCCGACAGCTGTCGTCTCGAGAGCCGTCCAGCTGCAAGCGTCGGGATTACGGCTCGGGTGACGAAATCGATTCGAATTTGACTTCCCAATCTCGAAACCGCTCTCATCTTCGTGTTCGTGCGCGGGCCCGTTATCGTAGTCGAGCAAGAGAGCATCGTTTCCGTTCCTAATTCTGGGTTCCTCTGCTCCCGATTAACCAGGAAGCTCTGAATCGAGCCCCGCCCTTGATTCCGGTCGGTCGGTTATTTCTGGGGGTCCTCCATTTCGAGCTCTCGGATGGTCTCGTTGCGAACGACAGCGTTCGCAACCATTTCGATCCGCACCCACAAGACAGAACCTCAATCTCATGGTAAAGTCGGCAACTTCAAGCCCAAAAGGACATACCCATCTTTAGAAACTCGCTCGTCCGACCAAAAATCACTGGCAATCGCGAGGATTTTAATGGTGATGGAACCAAGACAGGGCGCGTCGTCACCGTCGACCTTGATGCTGACATCGGGCGCGAGCGGCCGAATTAGTGCCCTGTTCTCGCGGCACGCGTTGAAGAGCCTGTTGCTGCTGATCCGCGCCGTCGTCCTGCTGCTTCTCATGCCGTTCCGGGGGCGGAAGCGGGTCGTTCTGGTCTCGGCGAACGCGGCAGAGAGGTCGAAGGATGAGAGGAGTGAGAGCAGCGGTGGGAATAACCGGAAAGTCGGGCCTGTGGTGAGGGTCCCAGCGACGGCCCTGCCGTGGAGGAGGGCGGCGTCGTCGTTGGTGGAGCAGGAGGTGGCGGCGCGGAGAGCATTGGCAAAGAAGCGGGTGGTGCAGGATGGCGATGAAACTGTCGTTCGGGACTATTCAATTTTCACGTCTGCGAGGGGTGATGCATTGTTCACGCAATCTTGGAGACCTGTTAATGGGGAGAACAGGTGAACTAGAAGCACAATTTTTATTTATTTATTTTGGTTATCTGCCTATTTTGTTAGGAATTTTAATTCCAAATTTGCCTGCTGAGTTCTGAAATGATTTTTCAGAACGTTAATTTGGGTTAGGAAGTTTGTCGCATTTGCTTAAAATTATAGGTGATCGAGAATTTATTATTTCTGTACTCCTGGAATGTCCATTTTGTCGGACCAGGAAAAAAGACAACATTGTGTGAAATTTGCTTCGAGAACATTTTAAGATTGTCTATCACATTTCTGCGTTGATATATTACCTAGGAGAGTTCATACTTTGCATGCTCTTCTCTATGATATCTTGTTTTCTTACATTGTGCATCTAACACTGGAACATACATGACAAACTTAGCGTTGGTCGTTATTATAACAAGGGCATGCTTATGTTTTTGCAGGGGATTGGTCATTCTTTTGCATGGTCTGAATGAACACAGGTTTGTTTCCACCTGAGCTCAGTTGTTAGTATGCTGCTGGTTATCTCTGGACCTGATGACTGAGATTTCTTTTCGCCTTTTGTGCCAGTGGGAGGTACAGTAATTTTGCAAAGAAGCTGAACGCCAATGGTTTCAATGTTTACGGAATGGATTGGATTGGTAAGTCCAAATTTGTCTCAGTTTGCGTAATCCAAGTTAGTGTTCACTCCTGGGAACAAAAATGTTTGCATTTCAATTGTCCTCTTTGTATTGTCAAAGAAACCTGCAGTTCACGATTCTCTTCCCTGTTTTCCTAGAATTTGAGCTACTCTATGCAATCTCCTTGTTCTTCTAGTTGTCTTAGTGACCCAGTTTTAACTGGAAGCTGATTATGGAATGGAGGATTTCCCAGTTTACAAAAACAAACCACTCTTCTTACGATAAATAGGCTAAGTTAGCAGCTTAACATAAGCTGAATATACAGAAATTACATATGAAGTTTACCTGGTATACCAGCTTCAACAGTATACTCAACTCTGGAGGAAGTATTTGATGGATCGACTTCACTCGAAACTGCATCTTAACGTCAAGACAGAGTTGCTTTTTGAAACTTTAGTCATGTGAATTCCTGATCGTTATGCTCCATCAATGGCCATTCACATACAAATGTGCATTTTCAAATATAGGGGGTCAAGTGTTATTTGCTTGAACAAAGTCATAATTTTGTCAATTGGCTTGCGACTTACAGTTTCTTTACTTGTATCCGCTGCTTATTCTGTGTCTGATGAGGTGATAACTTGCTCTGGTGTTACAGAAATTTTGCAATTCGATAGAAGTTGTGCTCCTCTGCTCTTAATGTCAGATGTGATCCATTTCACGCAAGCAATTTGGTTTCCCTCTGCTTTTTTGTTCACTATGTATAGTTATGTTTCCAAGCAGACATATCCAAAACCCCCATCAAGAGATGGCTGCTTTCACAAACTCGAACTGCTTTACATAATTCTAATGTGCTTCATTTATTGATGTTCTTTTAGAAAAATTTAAAATGTTTGTAGTTATTGCATTGAGAAGAATCATTTATTATCAACAATGCATCTATATTTGGATGCAGGAAATGAGTATTTCATTTCAGATGCTTTTGGGTGGGAAGCCTCTGCTTATGTGTAAGCATAATATCAGAATGTTGCCTGGCCTTGAACTTCTATGATTATGTAGATGGAACACGCCAATATTTGAAAAGTCAAGCCTAGGAGAAACTGTCTAAATGTTGAAGTGAGACCTTAGCCAACTTATCAGATGGAAACTGCATTGCATTTGCGTTTTGCACTGGGCAAACTGAAAATGCTATTTCCCACTCCTATCTCCCTCCCTTCTCTCCCTCTCTTCACATTGAGTTAAGTGTCTAGCTGGAGATTGTGGTACTAGGTGTCTGCAATTGCAAGATGCATCTGTATAGTTTGTATTTTGAGTGGATGAAAAACGGGTGTGAATTGTCATGGCTATGAAAATGCGGAATGGTCTCGTCAGATCTAATGGCAGTACTAGGGCCATTGGCTATTGTACTTGAGAAATGACCCGGTTGATTACAAGATTGCTAGGCGATTGTATAATTGTGAGGTTTCGAGTGTTTGTGTAGTTGACAACATACGTTACCTGTCGCGACTCTTTGAAATTTGACAGATACGTTCCTTAAAGATTTGACTGGCGTTGCTCTAATGAGGTCTTGTTCGAATCTTTCGTCATTTCTCAGGCCACGGTGGAAGCGATGGGTTACATGCTTATGTCAATTCTCTTGATGATGCTGTATTCGATCTGGTAAGTATGATGTCCATCTCATACACTTCCATAAAGCCCTCTTTTTTGAAAAAAAATAAATTTTGGGAGTGTGATGCGGATCTCCTTTTTTTCTTCATTTCCTATTCTTGCAGAAATCATTCATCGGAAGAGTCTTGGTTGAGAATCCAGGGCTCCCTTGTTTTTGTTTTGGGCACTCAACCGGCGCATCGATCATTCTTAAGGTAAGACTTCAAAGTGAGCAATGTGAAAATCACGATCTCTCCCCATCGTTACTGATCTGCTTCTCACAAGTGAATCGCATGCATATACAGGCTGCTCTTGACCCAAAAGTCGAAGCATGCATATCAGGCATTGTGCTAACTTCACCCGCTGTAGGAGTTCAGCCATCGCACTCGATTTACACGGTAAGGACCCAAGCGACACTTTCTTTTCTTCAGTCCCGCAAACTATACAGGGGCCCTAGGAAATGAGTAAATGCATTCCTGACTTTGTAATAACCTTTGCAGATACTCGCTCCAATCGTGTCCCTCTTATTGCCAAGATACCAAGTCGGGGCTGCGAATAAGAAGGGCTCGGTGGTATCAAGGGACCCGGAAGAGCTCGTAGCCAAGTACTCCGATCCCCTCGTCTATACCGGATCCATCCGCGTGAGAACGGGGTACGAGATCCTCCGGATAGCAGCCTACTTGCAGCAGAACCTCAAGCAAGTCAGAGTTCCCTTTTTGCTCCTCCACGGCACCGCGGATAGAGTGACCGACCCAGATGCTTCCTTGAAGTTGTACGAGCAAGCATCCGCGACGGACAAGACGATCAGATTGTTGGAAGGGCACTTACACGATCTACTCTTCGAGCCAGAGCCCGAGCGCGAAGCCATTATGAAGGAAATAATTGAGTGGCTGAATTGTAGAGTAGAGAGGTAGGAAAGACAAGCAATTTCAGTTCCTTCTTGTCAATGCATTTGAAGGGAATCTGACCGATTCAAATAAAAAAGAAGAAAATTTCAACTTCCCAGTGCTTTTCTTTATCTGAGATCAGCCGAAGTTTTTTATGAAAGAGAAGAAAAAAGGACCCTATTCATCGAAAGCATTGGAGTTGAACTCCGGCTTACAGTTTTAATATCTGCGGTTTTCCAAGCAAACTACATTGGAGATGCTGTGAAATAGGAAAATCTAATTACAGGATTTGGTCAATCTGCCTGAATTACTATTAACGCTCTACACTCATAATTGAGCAACTTAAATGCATAATCGTATTTTATCGTATTCTCAACTCTAAGTTACATATAATAAATTCACGACTGAAGAGTTAACCGAGTTAACCCTTGTGAGAACTTTTACGAGCCAGTTATATATGATATTAGAATATGATCCAACCACAATTAGGAACGTCAAAAGAGCTTTTTAAGTTGTGATCAGAATATTTTTTTGGGACGCTCGCTCAGATAAGCTTGAGGAAAGATGCCATCCGAGTGCCTGGCCGCACTGGCCTAAGCGCCTACCGCGTACCGCCTGACCCTGGTGCTCGATTAATCAATAGGGCGTGGGCAAGTTTTGCATGTCGTCGGGGCTTTGGCCTTGTATCATGGGCCGGAATTCACTGGCTCACCCCCTTGAGGAACTAGGCCAAGATACTAGTCTAGATTCTTCTCATATCTAGGAGATTCTAAAATATTTCAAGGGTATATAATGAGAACGCCTAATACCAAATTTCATTATACTCTCAATATTGAATCTTACGATGAATTCAGCATTCTTTAAATATAGGGCGCCTTTTGAGAACTTTAGATCATTTTCTTAATTCGCATCGAAGTGAAACAATTCGATTATATTATTTTTTATATTATCTACGATATTTTATTACATTATTTAATTTGTTATTGTATCATTTATATATAAAGTTCGAAATATGACATAACAATATTGAATAAGTAGAATCGAACTAAATCGAAATACTAAATAGAATATAGAATAACTGGATTAGGATTTTATTGCATCTACTGGAAAGTAGAAATTCCAACCTTTAGATTAGTAATGTTTAACTACTAACTAAAATATAATATGTATATCCACCAATATTAATAGTTTTGTTGGTCAAATACCGATGTCAATATTTATTAGCACTATATTAATAATATTGAATAATAAACAATATATGTCTAATTTAATTGATATTTGTATATAATCGAGAGAATTCAAAATTATAAGAACTATATTCTATTCATTATTTAACTAAATACCCTACTTCCAAGCTCTGTTATTTTTCGAAGGGCTTTTATAATTCGAGTTCATACTCAATTGAAGGAGCAAGATGTGCTAATTATAATGGAATGTAATCCTAATTTGAATCAGCGTGAATATGCGCCTAATCCTAGCAGGGGTTGTCAAGTTGCAAAACGAAGTGCTTGCAGTTTGCAGCCTCTTCCGCAATCCCTCGAACAGTTGAAAGGCGGCGCCCTGCACAGAGAAACCGGCATCGAGATTCTGCCGCGGAGTCGAGCTCTTCCGGGAAAATCCTCTTCCTCCGATCGCCGCCGTGCCGTTCCGTTCGTCGGGGGCAGGGATCCGTGGACAAAAAGCTCCGATCTTGATCGCGCCCAGAAGAAAATCTCTGATGTTCGGACCTTGAGAGTTCTTGGACCGCCATGGACTTCGACCAAGAATGGAAGTCCAAGTTTCCGATCAACACCGTCTTCAGGTCCCCACTCCTCCTCGCGTCCGACCCTTCCTCCTCGAATTCTCAACTGGGTCCTCTGGTCTTTAACCCCAAGCCGGGTTCTCGAACCGAGCTCCTGTCTTCTCCTTCTCTTGCTCCGCCTCCGGTCTTGCCTCCTCTCCCTCAGCTCTCCCTCGCCAGGTTCCTCAGCACTACCTCTCCGGTGCCCCCTTCGGCGTCCTCCAAAATCGAAGCTTCGTTCGGCCCGGAGCAGGCCGACCCGGCTCCCGGCTTCGCGCACAACCGCCTCCAGTTCCTTCGCTGCCCGGACAGTAGCGAGGTGATCGCGTTCTTCCCGACGGGTGATAATTCTGATCAGATTGGGTTCTTGATTTTGTCTGTGGAGGATGGGAAGTTCGACGTCAAGATTGGTGAGGATGGTGATGTTTTCAGGTCGAAGAAGAGATTTTATCACTCCATTGTCCGAATTGTTGTTAACTCAATTCCGGACTCGGGGAAGTGTATTTCGAGCAGTGTCGGGTATCTGTTGGCGTACACAATGTACTCAGTGCACTGGTTTGTTGTGAGGAGGGGCGGAAATTCCGGGGTACCGGTGTTGGTCTTTTTGGGTAGTAAGGTTTTCAAGACTTGCTCTATTGTGCATGCTTGTTGGTCTCCTGAGTTGCCTGAATTGAGTGTGGTCTTGTTGGAGAATGGAAATATATATTTGTTTGATCTCGAGCATATCTTGCATAAAGTTGGTTTGGAACATAACTTGAAAGGTACTCAGTTGAGAGTTTTGTGGAATCATACTGCCAGTTCGAAGAGTGCTAAATGGTTAGGATGTGAGTTCAGCTGGCATCCGAAAATCTTGATCGTTGCACGATCGGATGCAGTCTTTCTAGTGGATTTTAGATCCGAGCAATGCATTATACATTGCATAGCAAATATTGGGATGTCGGGTATTTATGCATCTACGGAGAAGGATCAGTTTCTTGCATTTTCTCGGGCCGGGTCTGATGGTTTTCACTTTGCCTTAGCTTCAAACAAGCTTTTACTTCTGTGTGATACGCGTAAGCCGCTGAAGCCAGTGTTGCAATGGTCCCATGGTCTTGATAGGCCCTGCTACATCGACATGTTTAAACTGTCCAAATTGAGATCAAACTCTAAACAAGACACCTATGAGCATGCTTCCAAATTGGGTTTCTGTATTCTACTAGGATCTCTCTGGAACTGTGAGTGGAGCCTGTTCTGCTATGGGCCTCCTTTACCTGATGCCAGAGGATCATCTCCTTCAAAAGTTTCAGGGATTTGTGACTCTTTTTATGCATGGGGCCTCCCCTCAGAACTCTCACTTTCAGGTCGTGAGTGTGGCTCTGGAAGCTGCCTTTTGCAAGAAGAATTCTTGAAGAAATCTCCACCTCAATGGGTTGATTGGCAACGGAAAAGAGATTTGGTTTTGGGATTTGGAATTTTAGGCAGTGATCTCTCTTCACCAGCTTCTGATGACGATGAATATGGTGGCTTCACACTTATCAGGTTGATGTCCTCTGGGAAGCTTGAATATCAGAGATACTCCGCGTCTTGGGATGTTGAAAGAAGTTGCCAGAAAGATGTTAATCTCTCATTTATGGATAATGGTCTGTGTTCAGTGGTGGAAGATGATTACAAGTTCCCCAAAAGATTCAAGTATCTGAAACTTGACTACCTCTACAGTTTTTTAAAGGGCAATCTTGCTTCGGTGGTAGAAGCAAAAATTGAAAAGACTTCTAGTTGCCCCAAAGAAAAGGAATCTTTTGACCCCGCTTGTCACGTAGCTTTGTGTAAAATGCTCAAGAGTTCTGGTTTCCAACTTGGATCACCTTCAGCATTGTCTTTTGACGACATTCGTTCACCAACTACAATTGGTGAGATTATATCGAGGAAAAAGTGTTCAGGTTTGTCCACGGAGCTTTTACTTTTAGCATTTTCTGGCTACTCTGAATTCCTTGAAGTGCTTTTGGACCAGAAGAAAGTGTCTCTGGAATTCTTGGTTGTTCCAGAGACGGTGCAATTGCAGCCTTTCGTTCTGAGAGAACCTTCATTCCGCAGCAACAAGTGGTCAAATAAAGTGCATCGAAGTGATGCTCTTGTTGGTCCTGTGCTTCCTGTCCCCTTCCTATCAACACTTCATCAGGTCAGAGATGGCTCTTCAGAAGCATCAGTTGGACTTTCTTCAGAGGCGGAACTTAGCCTTCAATTTGGTGAGGTTATGCAGGTGGCTACCAAAGTGGCCATGTCAGACTCAGGTCCTGAGGCTCATGATGAGCGTGCCATTTCGCTTGCAGACGACAGAGAAGAGACCTGGACCGCGTCACAACAAGAAAAACCATTCTTTTTGTACCACATAGGTTCTTTTAAGCCTTATGCGCATCCTGTATGTTCTCATATGGTCTCCAAAGTTGTTGACTCTAAGGCCATTTCTAGCAAGAGCACGGATGCTACTGGGTTAGAAATTTTCGATAATATATGCCCAATCAAGATGACGTTCAATTCTAGTCAACAGGATTTTGGGTCTACGGAACTAACTATCTACAACATATTGAAAGGACAGTACTTAAAGCGGCAAGAAAGCTTTGATCCCTACCAAGACTTTCTTAGTCGGTGCAAACTTCAGAAGTAGAGAAGCAGCATTTGAGAAATTGGAAGTGTGAGACAGTATCTGGACAATGTTTAGAAGTCCTGATCCAACCCCTAATTGATCTTTTCCGTTTAGACAAAGTAAGTAATGAAGACTGCTTTGGTGGCAAATTTTAAGTTCTATCATAATTTAATATTATTGTAAGGATTTACTTCTATTCAAAGCTATAAGCAAATGCTGAAGGCAAATATTATTTAATAGTAGAAATGATGATTCCAAGATAGTCATCTGATGTAGGAGAAAAAAAATTTAAGTAGCTGAAATATGTTACAATTGTATGTTCCATACTTCTTACTTATTCTGTTCTTTTTTTTTTTTTTTTTTTTGCCCTTGCTTTTCTTACACAGTTGGTCTATCTGAATGTCCCATGGAGTAACTCAAGGCGTATTATTATGAGAACGCGATATATAGATGGGTGCATAATTTTGTAAATATGTTCTGGTTTAAGCCATTTTGCCTAGGGGGAATGCCCTCTTGGTACCTTCTTAATGAAACTATTGAAATATTGTCCCATATTGCTTGACAATGGATCATGTGGTTTATCTCATCGGCTTAAGATTTTGAATTGAACTTTCTAATATAGTATCGGGACTAGTGCTATCCCTTTTGCTAATGTGTGTGGTCAAAATTCCACGTGAATGTGCATAGTCAAAATTTTGCGGGTCCTAAATGCTCTTTATATTTATGTGGTCTGTCTCTATCTATCACCTTAAGCTCTTGGGTTGGACTTTCTAATAGAAACTTTATTTATCATTTAAAAGAGAAAAGAATTAGAATATAGTCATTTAGAAGGTGAATTGTCGAATAAAGTTTTCTATTTAAAGCCCTAAGAGTCGTTATCTTGTATGTTGTGATACAAACTCAGGATATTTTCTTTCATGATGCCCTCAGTTATGAATCTTTGAGGGTAATAAGTCATTCGCATCCCTTCAGGCCGGTCTCTGCACTTTCCATTGTTTGTTCATGCAAGGATATTTTCTTGTCACATCTTAACATGATTTTGACTTGGAAATCCCATATGTTGCTTTATGCCTTCTCAGTCACAGGTTCAGCAATCTTGATTAGTTGTTTTGTCTCGTATGTTGTCCTTCTTTATCTCATGGGTGAGGGAGGTTGATTTTGCGAAGCATCTTTCTTGATTCTTGTATATCTGTTACAATAAGGAACTTGGTTTGATAGGGGTTAATAATTTTTTGGCTATGCACTTTTTAGCTGCCTCCTTTTTTTTCCCGCTGTCTTTCTAGCTGAAGTTGAATTTTTCCCCAGATGCATTTTTAATCTATATTATGTTGGGTGACCCCTTTTTTTCCCTGGGAACAGGTCACTATTATATATAGGTCCCTCTCTATACTCCGCCTAATTCTGAAGCATGGCGCGTAAAGGACATGTGGGGAAAGGTATATATTGATTCTTCTCATGCATCATTTAACTTCAGTTTTCTGAATAGTAGTATCTTCGATTTTGACATCAGATGTTTGCTTGTTCTTATCCAGTAGTAATTTGATGCATGGCAGCATCATTTATATGCTTGTACTTTTTAATAGTGGCCTGTGCATTTTATATTCAATCCACCAAATTATTGGCCTTTCTAGCTCATGTGTTATTTCCATTACTACGGTTAAATTGTTTTATTTACTAAATAGAAAAGTTTGTGGTGAGGATACCTTTTCCTGTAGTATGTGATGGTGACATGAAGAAAGTAATTTATGTAATGGATACACAACATGCAGTAATGAAGTGATGTAACCGCCCATCACTACTTGCCCACGCGGTATGAATTTCATCTTACTTGGTGTCATGTGTGTATGCATCTCTATTTTGATTGGCTTGCTACATGCTGGGTGACTGATAAGTAGTGTATCCATCACATTAAATACCTTCTCGGTAACATATTGGTGCCTAGATGCCTTGTACTTTGATGTTACGTTACCTCGATTCAATTAAGAATGTCTAAATGCTTATGAGCTTTAGTATCATTTTTCCAGTTCACTCTACTCTGGGACAATGACTTAGCAGAGGGACTTCTATCCAAGAAGAGCTTTGCAGACACACGTGAATATATCAGTTGATGCCCTCTTCCTGTGAATTATGATGGGACATTTAGCACGCTGTCTTTGAACTTGTGTGTCAACTTGTCCAAAAAGAACACTGAAGAATGTGTAAGGGTAGAGGCTGTTTCTGTAACGAATTTGATTCTGCTGAGGGACTGTGCTTATGAGGACAGGGAAAGGTAAGCTCTGATTGCACCTGCTATGTGTATATATATAAAAGAAAAATGAGCAATTAAATGACTCTGTTTTAGACTTGACTTAATTGACTTCTATTGAACAGGTTTGGATGTTTACTGGTCCTGGAAAACATTTCGACACTCCAAAAGAAGGAATCTGGATTATGCTTCCTAGATCTGCTGTTCCTTCTATTAAATGGTATGTGTAGTTTACATGATCTTTCCTTTTGTGCTTTATTCTATGAGCATGGCTTGCTGAGATTTAAGAGATCAGATTGAGGTTAATTAGCACGGTTGCCTCAGCCCTGGACCTTGGAAGTGGGGCTTGGAGATGTGCTTTTTGCTAGCAAAAGCTCATACCCCATTTTTACTATTTAAGTTTCTAGCATTGTTTGCAGGTCCAAAAATCTCAGAGATTTTCTTCTGCGGTTATAAAATTAGAGAGTGTGCTCTTCCTGGGGATTACAACGACGACGAAACAATGACAATTTTTCGAGGATCTGATTTTATTCTCGAGAGCTTGGCAGATTGTGCATCTTCTAGGGTAAGCGGCATACGAGTATGGATTGTTTTTCAGGTGTTCTTGTGTTTTATAAATGCTTTGATATACATTGACTTTGCACTTATATCAGCAAAAAGCTCATTTCTTGTTTTCATCAATATATTTTTAAGTTAGCATTTCTATTAATGATAGTATGAACAAAATCATCTCTTCATTGGAATTCCACTTAATGTGCACTTTTAGCACTTGAAGCTTAAAGAAAGAGCAACAATGCTTTTGGCATTTTCAGCCTCAGCTGGAACAACTGGCTTTGAAGTCCTTACGAAGCACAAGCTATCCAATGGAGCGGGTTTCCTTATGTTAACTTTGCAAGCATTGATATCAGAGATGGATGTGAAGCAAGAGGCCCTCCGGAGCCACTGGAAATCTTGATAGAGAGGTACTTGATTATGACCAGCATCTTGGTGTCTTTTTGGTTATACTTCATCCTTTGCATATAGCTTGATTTATTCGTTTATTGTAAAACTCCCTAAGTCTTCTCTATTTGATGATTTATTTGTTACAAAGCTAACATTTAACACCCTAGTCATATGGCAGTGCCATTATCTGAGATATGAAGGCACTTGTGCTTGCTTTTATTTTCAGCTTGTTATTCTTGAAATACCAGTTAATTATTAGTCCTTTAACATCCCTATCACGGGTCTTTGCTCTTGACTAATGTGGGAATCTTTGATATTACAACCGGCTTGTGTCCAATCCTGCATATTCTGCTGCTAGCTTACAAATGTCAACAAATAGCAGAGACATGGCCAGCTTGACTGTTAATGCAGCAAACTAGATGTCCCAAAGAGCTATTAGGTTTATGCAGCTAAGACAGCTTACATTGGTAGATGAGGGAATTTGAGGTCATTGAATTGGAAGGACATTTAAAGGAAGAGTTTAAGCTTATTTAGGTGATCATGTATCATAAGAGCCCTCCTACAATCGTGCATTTTAGTAATTTTGATGGCATCATGAAGCTAGAGCTAGCTGAAGAACTGAACAAGCGAGGACCCCTTGCTTATCTTTTCAGGATGATGGATGCATTAGATGGGGAGTTTTGGCACACTTAAGTGGATCATAATCAATGTGGATGATGTTGGCGCCGAGGGGATCATAAGCAGAGGCTTTGGTCAGTTCCAGATTCTAGCTTTTGTTCATGTTCTCTGTGGTGCATGGCTGGTCAGTTTATTTAATTTGGCTATTATAAAAGCTCTCAGAAATGTAATTATCCCTGACAATGCAACGGAGAACATTGTTTCGGCATGCTGTGAAGTTTTGCAATCAATAAGAATGATTCTGCATGGGACACTGATTGTTCATGCTGACATTTTCATAACTGGCCTCAGGGAATTTTTTCCGACTGCATGTCTGTCAGTCTCCTAGGGTGGCTAGATGGTATGATCTCATCGACAGCATTTTGAACATTAAACTTAGTGAAAAGGACAGGAGCTTTAGCGAGAAACATTGGTGCTATTCTTTTGCACTGTTTGAGGAAGTTCTTAGCATCTTTATGACACCAGTCCTGTTGCGGATCTTCCGCCTGGTACTTTGGAAGTAATAGCATGTCCTTGGAGATGTTGCAGAACATATACGAAAATATACAGTTTTTTGGTGGATGGGCTTTTCCTCTTCAGCAATATTCCATCCTTGTATAGTGGATATTTGTATGGCCAAGGAAGTTGATTGTACGTTAGAGAGAATTCTTTGCGCTCTATGATTGCTTCTGCAATTTCTTTCTGGACTTCGTTTCTTCGTTGATGCTATATGAAGGGCGAAAGTGCAATGCAAAATAGGATCTTCAAACAGGTTAAAAAAACTATCCTGAAAAGAAGAGAACTAGTGGATTTCCTAGACAAATGGAACTGGAAAGCCGATGGTATGAGACAACCTGCTTCAAGAAATTGATGAAAATGTTTGTCTCTTTTCTTCTGTCAAATACTGAAAATGAATGTCTATTCTTTTGTCAGCTACCGAGCATTTTGTTTGGAGGAAAACGACTATTTAGTAAAATAAATCCTAAACCTATTGCATTGATGTCAATGTAGTTATAAATCGTTCAATTAGATCAATTTAGTCATAAACTTGTTCACATTAATACTAATTTAGTTTTAAACCTTTTAATTGGATCAATTTAATTTTAAATCCTTTCACATTGATATCAATTTAGTCTATTCAGTTAATTTTAACTGGCCAAATGCTGACATGGACGGCAGTTGGTGGCCAGATGTTGACAAAATAATTTATATATATGTATGTATGTATTTTTTTTTTTTTTTTTCATTTCCTTCTTTCTCCTCCTCGCCAGATGTTGACAAAATAACTTTCCTTCCATTGGCTAGTGAGCCTCGTGGTGGCCACTGTGTGAGGGCCATGGGCAAGGTGGCTTTGCCCAGATCTAGGGGAGGCTAGCCTTGTCGTGGGTGAGGCGGGCCTCACCCGCAGCCCTAGGCAAAGCTACCTCGCTTTTAGCCTTGGGCAAGGCCGAGCGAGGGTGACCCTTGCTGGTAGTCGATGAGGGCTTGGGGGCTCTCGCTCAGTGGGCCGTGGCCGACAAGCCTCGTTGGAGGCTCGCCAACCATTGCAAGAAAAGTCCAAGGATGAAGAAGAAGGAAAAGAAAAGGAAAAAATAAAATAAAAATAAATAAATAAATAATTCGAAAAAAAATTAAAAATTATTTGAAAATTATCATGTCAGTGTCCAACTATTGGTCGGCGTCCATATCAGCGTCAGCTGGCTAAAATTGGACAGATTAATTGAATTGATACTAATTTTAAAATGTTTAAGACTAAATAGATTCAATTGAAAAGTTTATGATTGAATTGGTATCAATGTAAAAAGGTTTATGACTAAATTGACACAATTGAAATATTTAGGATCAAATTAATACCAACGCAATAGGTTTAAATTTTTTTTGGTAGTTTTCTCATTTTTTAACAACATGAATAAGTTGGCTTTGTTTTCTTCCATTTCTTGTGATAGGGAGCTGTAGCCGTGGCTCTGAGTGGGACTAGGATTCATGTAAGTCCTTTCATTTTTTATTAATAAAGAATAAATTTTAGAGTGAATTCAGTGGAATTAGCGGATAGTTTAGGCTCTTTCCTGTTATGAGTCTTTTTTGGGTCCTTACCACATAGTCTACAAATAGACATTGTGTTACGAAATAAGCTTTTTCCCACCTCGTTATAATGTCCGAAAAATTCGAATTCCCACCTCGTTATAATGTCCAAAAAATTCGAACTTTTGATCTTTTGAATTATGTAGAACAAAGACATTCTCCAATTAATTCATAAAAGATATCTATGTGTATTTCCTTTCACACAACCTCTTCTTTTGTTGTATCCTCAAATGGTCCAATTGATTTGGATTTTTTTTTTTTTTTGTCTCTAAAATAGATTACTGTCAAAAGCACTTCTCAAAATAAATCTCTCCCACCAAATTACCCAGTCATAACCCTTTTCATACTAGTCACTTTTACATCTCTCTTACAATTATTAAGATAATGTCAAATATTTTGCACAATATTTATTATCATAAACAATTAAAATATGTTGCACCCAATCAACGGATGATTTTTAATTTTTTGATTTGTTAGCCCACTAATTCAATTTCTAATGAAGTTTAGACTAAAACTACAGGTAAAAAGTATTTTGAAATACAACTTAAAATTAAGTAGCCTATGTTGAATATGATTATCAAAGCATTGTAAAATAGTACCATTTAGATAATAAGTTAAAAATATTACAATATCTAATTGATAAATGAGAAATTGCAGTTTAAGTGTGAATTAACTTCTTATTTCTTTTAATGGATAAAAGAAAATATACAGTCCACTTTGTTTTTAGTTAAAGTATAATATAAAAATTAAATAACGATGTAGCTATTTTTGTTTAGCAAGATAGTTGATAATCAAGAACTATGGAAAAGAAGTTATTTAATCACCAAAACATCTTGTTATGATTAATAAATTTTGGAGCAGAAAATATATTGATAAGCTGTATATCTGAGAGTAATGAAGATTTATCAACAAATAAAGGCTTCAAGTTGTCTTTGTTGACAAGTTATTTTTTTCTCAATCTCATTAATGCTTAAGATAATTACAAGCTTATATAATCAACAGGATATATTATGAGCTATTTAATTTTCAAATATATTTTACCTTAACTAGCAATAAAAGTAATTAACTTCCAAAATGATTGTCTTCTTTCTAGTTTATGGATTGAAATTAATTGGGAAATAATGGGTAACATATTTTTGTTCTTATCTATTCACAAATTTGGATGTAATGAGGAAATAACTCTGCAATTCGAATTGTAAAACATATTTATTTGTCAAATAGTTTAATTTTAAACATTCAACTTTTGATTAATTTTTTATTTTACGAAACTTCAGTAATTATGCAGTACTTTTATAAATACTTTTGATATAAACTCCATGAGAAGTTAAATTCGTGGAGTAACAAATCAATAAAAGAAAAGTGAGTTGTTAATTGCAAGTAACTTATGTTTAGATTTTAACTATTTATGGTAGATTAGTTCTAAAAAATATTAAAGATCGTTAGAAACATCAAAAACCAATTTTATATTTTTTACGAGAGAAGATAAAGTGACTAGTACGAAGAGGATGGCTATGCAATTTTAGGAATTATTTATCAGTGAAAACTCCGGTTTGGAACGTAGTTTTTAGGAGAGATTTATTTTGAGAATTAATTTTTAGGAGAGATTTATTTTCGACAAAAGGTCCTCGATGTGGGCATAAAAAATTAAATAGAAATATGATTCAATGTCCCACTTTTCAAGAAAGGGATATTTCGGGAAAAAAGAAAAGAAAAGAAAGGAAAAGAAATAAATCTGCGAGTACCAAGCGATAACAAACTAGCTTATAACTACCTTACTTCATCAGAAGGATCCTCTGATGTTTTTCCCTGTAATGGCACACTCCACCTGCCAAGAAATTCTTACACAAGCTTCTACCTAAATAAGCGGGGAAAAAAATGGATAGAAATCAACCAAGAGACGCTTCAAAGGTGCTCAGAAGTAGCTTGTTTGACACTGATATCTGAACCAGCCATAGTCGCCGATCACACCCTTTTCTGGGACTTCATTACTGTTTGATGCATAGGTGCTGAGTCAACCTGAACCATCACTCTTCGAAGTTTTGAGCTTTTTCAGCAGAAACATGTCTTCGGAGGGAAAGGAACTCATCAACGACCCAGATGGTTGGCACCCGATTTCTTCCTCTGCCTCTTGACCTTCCGCTTCATTGTGGTTCCTGGTGCTTTTGCTCTGTTCACGTTTGATGTAATTGAGAAAGATGTAACCTTGCATGATGGTGTCGTTAAAATCTTGGGAGCTAATATATATATATTTTTTCTTGACGTGCTATTTCAAGTCTTTATTGGCATTTACGAGGTTCGATGACATGAAATTATCTGTCACTAATGGATGAAAGAAATAGAGTAAAGGAAATGAATCTGTTACATCTGTTTGACGTAACTGCAGATGTGGTGACCAAGTTCATGGGGTCTTGTGGAAATTTATCCTAATTTGCAGTACTTATTAATTTTCCCGAGGTGATTCCGACTTTCGTGATATTTTTTTTTTTTTTGGATGCTTCTTTCGTGAATCTTACAGTTTATGCAGTGACTCACACAAGTGGGCACGTAAATGCACTGTTCTTGCTGCGCTCATTGAAGAGCCCGTTGATGCTGATCCGCACTTTCGTCCTAATGCTTCTCATGCCATTCTGGGGCCGGAAGTGGGTCTTTCTTGTCTCGATAACCGCAGCAGAGAAGTCCAAGGATGAGAGGAGTGAGAGCGACGATGGGAGTAACCAGAAAGGCAGGCCTATGGTGAGGGTCCCAGGAATGGCCCTGCTGTGGAGGAGGGCGGTGTCATTGTTGGTGGAGCAGGAGGTGGCGGCACGGAGAGCGATGGCAAAGAAGCGAGTGGTGCAGGATGGCGATGAAACTATCATTAGGGATTTTTCGATTTTCACGACCGTGAGGGGTGATGCATTGTTCACGCAATCTTGGAGACCTGTTGATGGGGAGATCAGGTGAACTAGAAGCACAAATTGTTTTTGGTTTGCTGCCTATTTTGTTAAGATTTTTAATTCAAAATTTTCCTGCTCGGTTCTGATTTTGCAGAACATTAATTTGGGAAAGGATGTTTGTCACATTTGCTTAAAATTATAGGCGATCGAGAATTTGTCTATTCTGCACTGTGGAATGTACATTTTGTCAGACCGGGTCCATTGTATGAAATTTGCGTTGATATCATTTTTAAGATTGCTTAATCACATTTTTGCATTGATATTTACCTACGTGAGTTCATACTCTGCATGTTCTTTTGTGTGATATCTTGTTTTCTTGCATTGTGCACTTAACCCTGGAACATACATGTCAAATTTAGTTTTGGTCGCTCTTATGACAAAGCATGCTTATGTTTTTGCAGGGGATTGGTTATTCTTTTGCATGGTCTGAATGAACACAGGTTTGTTTTCCACCTGAGCTCAGGTGTTAATATGCTGCTAGAATCTCTGGACCTGATGATTGAGATTTCTTTCCGTCTATTGTGCCAGTGAAAGGTACAGTAATTTTGCAAAAAAGCTGAATGCCAATGGTTTCAACGTTTACGGAATGGATTGGATTGGTGAGTCCAAATCTGTCTCAGTTATAGCTTATTCCAAGTTAGAGTTCGCTCCTGGGAACCAAAATGTTCGCATTCCAATTATCCCTTTGCATTGTTAAAAAAACCTGGAGTTCGTGATACTTGTCCCTGTTTTCCTAGAATGTGAGCCACTCTATGCAATCTCCTAGTTCTCTTGATTTGTTTTAGTGACCCTCTACTGGAAGCTGATTATGGAATGGAGGATGTCCTCATTTACAAAAAGAAACTGCTCTTCTTTGGCACGAACAACAGGAAACAGGTTAATTTAGCAGCTTATCATAAGCTGAAAATCCAGAAACTACATATAAAGTTCAGCTTAAAGTACACCAGCTTCAACAGGAGACTCAACTCTGGAGAAAGTATATGATGAATCTGCTTTGCTCAAAACTCCATCTTAACTTCAGGATAGAGCTGCTTTTTGAAACTTCAGCCATATGAATTCCTGATTGTTTTGCACCATCACTGGCCATTCTTATACTAATGTGCATTTTCACCTATAGAGTGTTATTTGCATGAACAAAATTCTAATTTCGTCAAGTGGCTTGAGACTTAGGGTTTCTTTACTTGTGTCCACTGCTTATTCTGTGTGTGATGAGGTGACAACTTACTCCGGTGTTACAAAAATTATGCAATTCGACAGAATTTGCATACTCTTAATGTCAGATGCAAGCAATTTGGTTTCCCTCTGCTTATTTGTTCGCTATGTATGATTATATTCCAAGCAGACATATCCAAAACCCCCATCAAAAGATGGCTGCTTTCACAAACAGTGAACTGCTTTACATAATTCTAACATGCTTTATTTATTGGTGTTCTTTTAGAAAAATTTCAAATGTTTCGTAGTTATAACATTGAGAAGAATAATTTATTATCAACAATGCATCTATATTTGGATGCAGGAAATGAGTATTTCATTTCAGATGCTTTTTGGGTGGGAAGCCTCTGCTTTTGTGTAAGCAATATCAGAATGTTGCCTGGCCTTGAGCTTCTATGATTATGTAGATGGAATACGCAAATATTTGAAAAGCTAAGCTGAGGAGAAACTGTCTAAATGTTTAAGTTAAACCTTAGATGGAAATTGCATTGCATTTACGTTCTACATTGTGCAAACTGAAAATGCCATCTCGCACTCAAATCTGCCTCCCTCTTCTCCCTCTCTTCACAGTGGAGTCAAGTGTCAATTTGGAAAGTAAGGTACTAGTTAGCTGCAATTGCGAGATGCATCTGTGTAGTTTGTATTTTGAGAGGATGAAAAACGGGTTTTTGAATCATCATGGCTATCAAAATCCTGAATGGTCTCATGAGGATGACAAGATTGCTAGGCGGTTGTACAATTGCAAGGTTTTGAGTGTCTGTGTAGTCGACAACATATGTTACTTGTCATGACTGACAGATACCTTCCTTAAAGATTTGACTGGTATTGCTCTAATGTGCTTTTGTTCGACTCTTTCGTCGTCTCTCAGGCCACGGTGGAAGTGATGGGTTGCATGCTTATGTTCATTCTCTTGATGACGCTGTATGCGATCTGGTGAGTATAATGTCCATTTCATACACTTCATTAAGCTTCTTTTTTTTTTTAATAAATTTAGGGAGTGATGCGATCTCCTTTTTTTTCTTCTTTTCTTGTTTTGCAGAAATCATTCATCGGAAGAGTCTTGGCTGAGAATCCAGGGCTCCCTTGTTTTTGTTTTGGGCACTCAACAGGTGCGGCGATCATTCTTAAGGTAAGATTTCAAATTGAGCAACCTGAAAACTCAGCTTGTCATTCTTCAGCGGATCATGCTCTCCCCCCATTGGTTACTGATCTTTTTCTTGTAAGTAAATCGCCCATCTTTTGAAATGCACATACAGGCTGCTCTCGACCCAAAAGTCGAAGCCTGCATATCAGGCATTGTGGTAACTTCACCTGCTGTAGGAGTTCAGCCATCGCACCCGATTCACTCGGTAAGGACCCTGGAGATACTTTCTTTTCTTCAGGCCTGCAAACTATATGAGGACTCTGGAAAATGAGTAAATGTATCCCTGACTTTGTAATAACCTCTGCAGATACTCGCACCGATCGTCTCCCTCTTATTGCCGAGACACCAAGTTGGGGCTGCGAATAAGAACGGCTCGGTGGTATCAAGGGACCCAGAAGCGCTCCTAGCCAAGTACTCCGATCCCCTCATCGATACCGGATCCATCCGCGTGAGAACGGGGTACGAGATCCTCCGGATAGCATCCTACTTGCAGCAGAACCTCAGGAGACTGAGAGTTCCCTTTTTGGTCCTCCACGGCGCTGCGGATAGAGTGACCGACCCAGATGCTTCCATGAAGTTTTACGAGGAAGCATCCGCCACAGACAAGACAATCAGATTGTTGGAAGGGCACTTGCACGATCTGCTCTTCGAGCCAGAGCCAGAGCGCGAAGCCATTATGAAGGAAATAATTGAGTGGCTGAAATGTCGAGTAGAGAGGGAGGTAGGAAATAGAAGCTATTTCAGTTCCTTCTCGTCAATGCATTTGAAGGGAATCTGACTGATTCAAAAAACAATTTCAACTTGCCAGTATTTATTTATCTGAAAGATCAGCTGAAGTTTTTATGAAAGAGAAGAGAAGAGGACCTTGTTCATCGTAAGCATTGGAGTAGACCTCCAGCTCACAGTTCTATGTATCTGCAGTTTTAAGCAGACTACATTGCATAAGTTGTGAAATAGGAACATACGAATACAGGGTTGACGATTGGGTCGATCTGCCTGAATTTCTAGTAACGTTCTACAATCACAATCGAGCAATTTAAATACAGAATTGTATTCCTGACTCTATATACATAAAATATACTCTCTGGTTAAATTTGATATTCTCTATATGGAGTATAATCTAACCATAACCAGGAAACTCAAAAGAGCTCCTTAAATCCGAACCAAGACATTTCCGAGGCACTCACTTGGATAAGCAATGGAGAGACTGTAAGAATTTTCCCGATATGGGCTATATTAATTGAGATTGTAATTAACCGTTCTTGGAGTTGATCTAATAAGGTATGATATAAAGTTTCTTAACAGTCGAATATGAGCCTGGCTTGTGTGAACCGAATTGAGCATAACCCATGATGAGAGGGCACGTCCAAAACTCTATAAATAGCGCTAAGGTCCCTCCTCTAACCCTCATTCTTCCAAAAAACTCTCACCTCACATAAGGAAAACTGTGAGTGACGGTCCCATCGAGCTAGGAACCGAGGGTCATAGAGGAGAACATCTTTGGCGTTAAAGGCTTGGATTGCTATTGTTTTGCTCCAAGAACTATGAATTCAAAATCAGGTACACAAATCTTCGTCTTCTCCTTTAGGATGTTCGAGTTTCTAGCTATGTCGATCTTGGGAAGCCGTTTAAACGGCCTACATTTGGTATCGGAGCTGGCATAAACTAGAACTCAAAGAATTTATCTGTTGAAATTTGATTTTGACTGTATATTTGGATTCATTTTGTCGAGCTGAGTGTTTTTGTGGGTAGCATGTCTCTGATAGAGGTCAAATCTAATGTCTATACCCATTTCAAACTTGACTTAAGCTTGGAACGTTTTGTTCGTTTTTCATGATTTTTAGTCCGATGAAAGTGAATTTTTATCACACATATGGCTTCTCCTCGTCTGTACGAGCAATTTGGTGGGTAGAACGTCATCAAAAGATGCCGGAATTGACCTCACGAGCTGCCATGCGCCCAGGCAGTGCTAGGAGTTGGCGACATGCACCGTCGCGCCACCGCACGCATGCCAACATGTGGACTGCCACGTGGCCTCGCGCGCGTGCGCCATGCACACCGACTCATGGACTGCCTCAAAAGTGATGATGTCATCATGACATCATCCCGCCGACTTCGCCACCGCCAACACGTGTCATTGATGACGTCACATAAGCCGCCTTACATGCGACCGCCACGTGGCATGTGACGTCACCGATGACGTCACCACAGACTTGACTCGAGTTGACCAGGTTGACCCGACCCGAGTTGACCAATTGACCCAACCTGGTTGACCGTTGACTGGTCGGACCGTTGACTGGTTTGACTCATTGACCGGTCGGACCGGCTTCGAGTCGGTTTCAGGACGCTAGCGAATGCCGCTCACGCGCCGCACACTCTAGCGGCGCGTGAGGGCGCGTGTGACGTCCGTTTAGCGTGTGGTTAATATGGGCGTGCTCGTATGTGAATTTCCTATCTTGTGGTATATTTATTTGCATTGTTTGATGCCTTTAAAAATATGAAATTGTGTGTAAAGCCATAAAGATGTGAATTTTGATATAATTTTGGAATATTTTGCATGGTTTGGAAAATACAATTTTCTGCTTATGATTCTATCATCACTTTAGGAATATATATAGTATTGATTTATTAATAGTTTGTATTATTGGATGGAGCAATACAATTAGCACAAGTTGTGATTTTAGTGACAAACAGCAAATGTCATCAAGTCTAAAATCACATGTGAAAGATGAATGTGAGTCATAAAATTATATCTCTAGTATGAGAGAATTTCGATGATTCAGTTGAGTTGTGACTGCCAAAATGGCATACTTGATTAGATTTGAGAAACATTGTTCATATCGTAATGGGATGTCTCCAGTTCTGATGCATGTTATACTCCCAAAGAAGGTGCTTGTGCGTTAGTTTATGGAGGGATACATATATAGCATATGGTTGAAGAGTAACTAACCCTAGTGGTTCATGCACTCAAAGGTGGTGAATTCGCGAAATGTTAGAATATATTTTTGTCACGACCCGAACCTCGGGCGCATGCACATCCTGCAATGGTCGACGAAAGTTTGCAACCTCCTAAGAATGGTTGCTGACCCATTATTTTATTTCATAGGCGGAAACGTAATAATAGCCTCCAAATAACACAAAGATGGGATAACAAATATAGGATTATATTTACATTAAACACACATATTTTTACAAGAGTGTTTACACACATAAAAGTCTAACATGATAAGGATTTGTTTCAAAAAGAAAAGCTTTTAGGCTATCTATATTCCGAGCTTCTCGTCCATGGGTACAGGGTCCCAATCGATCCCGTTAGACTTCTCGATAACAAAAACGTAGCTGTCACCCAGTGTCCAAACTAGATGGAAGACCCATCGACTCCTGACAGAAACTAAACCAAGACCTAACTTTCACTTCCTTCGACTCCCTATACATCTCCTGAAAATCCCTTCATCTAGGAACCTGAAAAATTTTAGCCCACAACCGAGTGAGATCACATCTCAACGAGTTAATTCCCTAAAAATCCCGAGTAAAAAAATAGTACACTCTACAAGCAACCTAGTCGCGTTTCTCACCACTCTTTTAATACTAGCATTTCCCTGCATATTAGAGTCAATCAAATCATACATAACAATATTGAGTTCATACATCATATGAATACCTTAACATAAGTATATGCAATGACATAAATATCAATGCAAGTACACGGGGCCCCAATTGCCAGACTAAATTGTTGTGGCACGTCCCATACCGCATCACACAATTTCGTCTCCTTATTAGATCCCTCATTTTCAATTATTCATGCGTCTCAACAATTCAACCCAACATATAATAGTCATCAGGCATGGCTGGGCATCGTCTCACACATTGAGCATGGCAATATCTACATCTAGATGGCATTCCGATTAGGAGTATCGATCTAGCATCCACTGCGACCGACATCCATTGACTTGAGACATTTCCGAAGGAGTATCGTCCGGCCCCAAAAGCTCATAACGGAATCTCATGTCATGTATGTATTCACCCAATATCACAATTCAATAATCAATTGCATATTTCATCACAATATCAATTAAGCAAATTTCCAGCAAGAACATCTTGAGAACAGTTGCAATTAACTACTAACCATAATTTGCAGAAATTGTCCTTTTGTGCATTTCTTAGTTTAATATTAGAAATCATCTCAAACGAGTTCGAAAAATTCTCAAACTTGAACATGTAAAAAAGAACATGTAACCTAATAATTTTCATGAAGACACCGAGGTCCAGATCTCTCTAGATTCGGCTTAGTAATTTACTCAATCTAGCACTAAAACCGGTCCGGTTTTCAGCGATTATGTTTTCCGAAATCAGCTTAAATCGGGGTCTGAAACAAGTCCGTTTGATTTGAAATTCGAGTATGTTAAATTAGAAGACATAACGAACAACTTTTATGAAGGCATCATTTGAAAATTCAAACTCTAAATATTAGTAAAGACCCATAGAATTCTTACAAGCCAGGCTTTCTAGTGCAGTCCAACTTTCTATTTGAAGCTAACGAAGCTAAAATCGTCTTCTTTTTAATTTCTAAAAATTCTGAAAAAAATTATATGTTATAATTTAAGGTGTTTAAAACATTTTCTTATAATAAATTTACTTCAAAATCACAACCAATCTCCATCTACAAAAATAACAAACTGCACGCGCCTAGAAATCAGTTCTGAAACAGAGTCTCTGTTCTTGGCCAAACTGTCTTCTACGGTTTTGATCTTGTTATTTAAACTAAGACTAAGCATTTCTATAACTAATCTAACATTTTTAAACTAATATTAACTATCTTTAATCTTATCTAAACCTTTCTAAACTAATTTCAAACCCATAAACAGAGGTACACAACTCCTATTCCAGTTTTAGGAGAACAACTCACCTATTTAAAACTAAAGGTGGCTATTGCTGATGGCTAGACAGCAACACAGAGACGAACCTTGGGTCTCTCGATGATGGGGTTGAGCTGAAACGGCAGAGGGGTGTGCTGCGGTGCGACTGCAACAGTAACATACGGAATTACAAAATTTTCGATAGAGGGAAACAAACGTGGTGTTTAGTGGCTGAGCTATTCTCCTGCTGGTGAGGGAGTTTTATCATCACTTGAACTCCAAGACCAAGAGATATAAAATATGGTAGTAGTTAAGTTAAAGCTTCTGTGGGTCCAGGAATTTTGTAACGTCAAGACCACGTCTTCCTCCATTTTCTTAGTCGCTGGTTTGTTATCCAAGAGGGAGCAGGAACGGGGATTGCACGTTTAAAGAAGAAGAAAACAACAGCTTGCACGGTTGAAAAATGAAAGGGAAAAAGAAAATGAAAAGGAAAGGAAAGAGGGAGACAGGTGCATGGCAACAAGGGAGAAGAAATATGTGCGGAAGAAAAAGAGATAGGGAAAAGAAAAGACAAGCTTTTCGATTGAGGGAAAAGAAAGGAAAGGAAAATAAAGAGAAAGGGGGAGAGAGAAGAGAATAGTCGCATAGTGCCAGGAAGGGGAAGGGGATGGCACGGAGGGGAAAAGGAGGGGGAGGAAAAAAGACCATCAAGGTCCCTCCTCTCACATTTCCACAGCCTTTTTGTTTTTTTCCACAAAAGCTTTAATACTTTTTCTATGGAAAAACTCTCTCCTTTCATTGTTGAGAGGCCCACCCCACTCAAACACACTTACCCCCTTCAAATGAGACTCAAATGCAAGTGAATTTCTCCCTTACATGAATGCATCCGAATTCCATTGTTTCTACTCTTCATTTTTCCTTTCTTTTGCTTGGCCATTTAATAACCTTACTAACCAAGATGAGCCCTCAATTTACTCTTATAATTCTTAAGTCCATTAGTTGCACATTAAGGACTAACAACCCATTTAAAATATGGCATTTCTCTTATTCTTTTAATTTGCCGCATTTGCATTTTTCACTAACTATTCCCGTCATCAATACATTTTGAAAAGATGCAACAATATCCCTAGGATTAATTGTGACACATGAAAATTCTCAATTTCTGAAATTAGCATCATTTCCTCGGTTAATTTCAGTCAAATGTGATTTTAACGCAACCTAAACTATCGGGTAGTTTTTGGGAATTTTCGGTGCAAATGACCCGGTCGATTATTCCCAAGCCACAATGTACATCTTCGACGCATTGACAACTCTTGGTTGTCATAAAAAATCTCGAGGTTTCAATTATGAGCACAAGGTACCAAAACAACACAAAAATCGGTTTAATGCTGATCGATGATAATTTTGTAATTAGATGGAATCACCCATGCTTAATTATATATCTCTATCGAATCGACCTATTTCCAGTCTCTGATAGATTTTCGACTGTGCCGAAATGATCATTGTAAACTAACACGGTTGAGCAGTCGATTCCTAATCGAATTCTCAAGTTTGTTGCATCAAAATCTTTTATTAACTTTTCCGACTAGTGTAGTTATTTCATGAGTGATCAACTCAGAGAATAACACTATAAACACGTCAATAAAAAGTCCGATTTATTTCATTGAAAATAGAAGTAGAAAATCAAACTGTTACAATTTTCATGGACCACTGTCATGTGAAGAGTATCAATTGCATGTCATGTATTATGTCCAAATGTGCTTATATGTTGATATATGTAGCTCTTGAGATGTGTACTTAGCACTCTCATGATGCTAATTATATGTATTGCTTGTATAATCAGTCACCTTCTCTATAAATGACAATTTCATTGTGATTAAGATTTTTACTGGATCAAACTTTAAGAAATGGAAAAAGGATTTTCTATTTGAGATGGAGTTGGTAGATGTTCATATTGCTCTTACTGAGAATAGGCCGGTAGACCTTACTGATGTGAGTACAAAAGTCCAGAAAGTACGTTTTGTTGCATAGGAAAAGAGTAATAGAATTTGCTTGCTCATTATGAAACAGTCAATTCATGAACATTTGATGAGTGGCTTGCCAACTAACTATACTATTAAGGAAATGATGGAAGCTTTGGAGGCTAGGTATCGTGTCTCTTCCAATGCCGAGATAGGTACACTTATGCAATCACTCTTTAATATGAGGTATGATGGTTCGACTGGAGTTAGAGATTATGTGCTTAGGATGATAGATCTTCGATAAAACTCTGAATTCTTCAGGTTGAGATCCCTAAAGCTTGCATTGTGCATCAAGCATTAAATTCTCTTCCTCCTAATTATGGAATTATCAAGATGAACTTTAGTTCGCAAAATGAAGATTTGTCAATCAATGACCTTATAGTTAGAGTGGTGGCAGAGGAAGAGAAACTGAAGAAAGATAGAGGGCATCTTGCCATATATGCTTCTAGTTCTGCCAACAGAAAGGGTAAATGGATTGCACATTATAGAGGAAGTCCTAAAGCCATAGACGCTTCTAACAATATAGCTTCTAAGAGAGAAAATCCTGAAGCTGTTGGCCCCTCCACCATAGTGGCTCCTAAACAGGCACCTTTTAAAAGGGAATGTGTCATTTGCTACTTTTGTAGGAAGATGAGACACATAAAGAAATACTGCGATAAATATAAAGCTTGGTTGTCTAAAAATGAGCATAAAGGTAATGATTCTTTGATACTTGTCTGTGAATCCAACCTATCTAAAGCCCCATCCAGTTCTTGGTGGCTAGATAGTGGTGCAACTAATCATGTTGCATTTACCATACAGGGATTCACAAATAGAATGATGCCAAATCAAGATGAATCAAAGCTCACTATTGGAAACAACGAGAAGATCGTCGTTGAGTTTGTGGAAGATGTCATTTTGATTTTAGATATTGGTTTTAATATGATGTTGAGAAACACCTTTTATGTATCTTCCTTTAAACGGAACTTAGTCTCCGTATCATGTTTGGATATGTGTGGTTACTCTTTTGAAATAAAAAACAATATTGTATCCATGTTCTTTAGTTCAAATAAAGTTGGGTGCTGCAATATGTTTAATGGATTGTACAGATTGTGTTTATCTCCTAATGATATATACGTCGCTAATACAGTTGAAAATGTTGTTTCCAAAAACCTCTACCTAAGGAACAATTTAGGTATTATGGCATAAACGACTATGTCACATATCTAAAAAAAGAGTAGAAAGGCTGATAAGGACACACATCATGCCTACTCTTAAAGGTGACCTAGAGACTTGCATAGACTGTTGTAGAGGAAAGATGACTAAGATAAAGAAGAAAACCGCAATTCGAAGTTCTGACTTACTAGAAGTCATTCACACCGATATCAATGGACCCTATACTGCAACTTTGTGTAGAAATTTTTATTTCATCATGTTTATCGATGATTATTCTCAATATGGTTACCTATTCCTAATTAAGGAAAAGTATGAATCTCTTAACAAATTCAAGATTTTTCGAACTGAAGTTGAGAAACAATCAGGAAAGGTACTAAAGGTGGTTAGATTTAATCGAGGTGGAGAATATTACGGTAGACATGGTAATGTTGGGCAAATTAAAGGGCCATTTGCTAAATATTTAGAAGATTCTGTAATAGTGACTCAGTTCACAATGCCTGGAAGTCCTGAACAGAATGGTGTGGCTGAAAGGCGCAATTATACTCTCATGGATATGGTAAGGTGTATGATGAGTATGACTAATTTGCCTAACTTTTTATGGGGTGAGGCTTTAAAAACAACCCTTTATATATTGAATCATGTTCCTACCAAGCTGTTATATCGACTCCTTTTGAGTTATGGACTGAACACAAACCAAATTTGAATCATTTCAAGGTCTGGGGATGTCCTGCAGAAGTAAGATTGTATAATCCAACATTAGGTAAGTTGGAGGCTAAAACCACTCGATGCTACTTTGTATCTTACTCAGAACATTCGAAGGGGTATCAGTTTTATAATCCAAGTAGAGGAACAACGATTGTGGAATCACAAATGGCCAAGTTTCTGGAATTTGATGTAGCCGAAGAGCATGATTGCTCACAAATTAGTAAACATGACAACATGACGAGACCTGCTATGTCTTTCTCCTTACCTATGAGAATGATTATGGAGCCTATTGTGCCACAAACTGAACCTATTAACACTGAGAATCCTATTGATGAAACAGCCACAGATGAAATCCTTCAAGTTCCTCAAACTCAAAATGAAGTTACAGTGGCTCCACTTAGGAGGTCTGCTAGGGAAAGACGTTCAACGATACCACCAGACTATATAGTCTATTTAGGAGAACATGATTACAATATAGGTTGCATTATAGATCCAGTGACTTATATAGACGTTGTTTCCTGTCCTCAATCCAATTTGTGGTTGGATGCAATAAGAGATGAGATGCAATCTATGAAATATAATGGCGTTTGAGAGCTTGTTGAATTACCGGAAGGTTGTAAGCCCATAGGTTGCAAGTGGGTTTATAAGACTAAAAGAGATTCAAAATGAAAGATTGAGAAATTTAAAGCTAGACTTGTGGCCAAGGGCTTCAGTCAAAGAGAAGGGATAGACTTTGAAGCAACATTTTCTCCAGTTTCTTCTAAAGACTCTGTTGAGAAATATTGTGAGTAATAAGGGTAAAATAGTAACTTAGTTATGATTAGGGTTAAGCACTTGGGAGCTTACTTCCTTACCTACTAATAAGCAACCTGTTGGTTGTCGTTGGGTTTTCACTATTAAAGTTCACCCGGATGGTACTCTTGATCAATTGAAGGCACGGTTAGTTGCGAAGGGATATACTCAAACTTGTGGTGTCGACTATAATGACACCTTCTCTCCCATGGCCGAAATTCCTTATGTCCGTGTTTTTATTTCATTGGTTGTGTAATTTGACTGGATCCTTCATCAATTGGATGTGAAAAATGTTTTTTTACATAGTGATCTGGCTGAGAAGGTCTACATGGAGCAACCACCTGGGTTTATTGCTCAGGTGGAGAATGTGGTATGTCGCTTACACAAAACTTTGTATGGACTTAAACAATCTCATCTTGCTTGGTTTGGTAGATTTAGTGATGCGGTTATCAAATTTGGATTAAAGCGGTGTTAGGTAGATCATTCAGTTTTCAGCTCCGTGTCTTCAACTAGCTGTATCCTTCTAGTTGTATATGTGAATGATATCATCATTACTGGCAGTGATTCAAGTGGTATTCAACAAACTTAAGCAATTTATGCATAAAGAATTCAGTACTAAAGATCTGGGACGTCTTTGATACTTTCTTGGTATTGAGGTATCTTATTCACATGCTGGTATCAATTTATCGCAACGAAAGTATGTACCGGACATCCTTGGTGAAGTTGGATTTCTTGGAGTAAAGTCAGTCGATACCCTTATGGATCCCAATATGAAACTTGATGTAGAACATGGAGAATTACTACATGATCCAACAAAGTATCGAAGGTTAGTTGGTAAGTTAAACTATCTTACTATCACAAGACCTAATATATCCTTCGCAATTAGTGTACTAAGTCAATTCATGAGTTCTCCTCGTATCACTCATTGGGATGTTGTACTTCGAATCGTCAAATATTTAAAGGGAGCGCCAGGTAAAGGGCCACAATTCAAGAATTATGGCCATCTAAACACTGCACGCTTTTTTTATGTTGACTGGGTTCGATGTCCTGTGGATAAGAGATCTACTTCAGGCTATTGTGTGTTTCTTGGGGGTAATTGAGTTGCATGGAAAAGCAAGAAACAGCATGTAGTTTCTCGATCAAGTGCTAAAGCTGAATATCGTGCTATGGCACATGTGACAAGTGAATTACTATGGTTGAGAATGTTACTATCAGAGATTGGAATGTCACCGTCAAATCCATCAATGCTATATTGTGATAATCAATCCGCTATTCATATTGCATATAATCCAGTCTTCCATGAGCGAACTAAGCACATTGAGGTTGATTGTCATTTTGTGCGAGAAAAAGTTCAGAAATGTAAGGTTATTCTACAACACACAAAGTCGCAGGATCAACTCGCGGACATTTTTACAAAATCTCTACGGGGGAATAGAGTGAGCATCTTATGTAACAAGTTGGGTTTATTTGATATCTATATCCCAACTTGAGGGGAGTGTTGATAAATATTGTGAGTAATAAGGGTAAAATAGTAACTTAGTTATGATTGGGGTTAAGCACATATGAGCATATATATATGTAACCCTTTTCACTTTTTAATAATATATAAAATAATTATCTCTTTCACAGACTCCTTTAGAGTGATCATGGCATTATTAACTCATTTTGACATGGAATTACAGCAAATGGATGTTAAAACTACTTTTCTAAATTGAGAACTTGATGAGATTTATATGGTGCAACTTGAAGGTTTTGCAACAAATGATTCAGGTAAGTTTGTATGTAAACTGAAGAATGCTATTTATGGTCTCAAACAAACTTCCAGACAATGGTACTTAAAGTTTCACAATGTTGTTACTTCTTTTGGTTTTGTTGAGAACAAAGTAGATTAGTGCACTTTACCAAAAAAAGAGTAGATCAGTGCATATACTATAAGGTCAATGGGAGGAAATTTATTTTTCTTATAATTTATGTGGATGATATTTTGCTTGCTAGTAGTAATATTGGATTGCTGTGTGAAACAAAACAAATGTTGTCGAAGAATTTTGACATGAAAGACTTGGGTGAAGCATCTTTCGTTTTTGGCATTGAAATCCATAGGGATCGTTCTCGTTGTATGTTGGGCTTATCTCAAAAGGCCTATGTTGATCGTATTTTGGAGAGATTCAACATGCAGGATTGTAAACCAGGAACTGTTCCTGTCGTTAAGGGTGACAAGTTAAGTCTCTCACAATGTTCTCAATCAGATTTTGAAAAAGACCAAATGAAGGACATACCTTATGCTAATGCACTTGGAAGTGTCATGTATGCTTAAGTTTGTACCAGACTAGACATCGCCTTTGTAACAGGGCTTTTAGGCAGATATCAGTCGAATCCAGGACACAATCACTGGATTGCTGCCAAAAAGGTCTTGAAATACTTAAAAAGAACAAGGAATTATATGCTGATTTATAAATATGTCCATGATTTGCGATTGTTGGCATATTCAGATGCAAACTTTGCTGGTTGTGAGGATGATAGGAAGTCGACAACATGATATATATTCATGTTAGCAAGAGGCGCAGTATCGTGGAAAAGTGAGAAACAGAAATATATATCTTCCTCTACCATGCAAGCGGAGTTTATAGCATGTTTTTCAATTGCTACTCAAGCAATTTGGTTTCGGAACCTCATTAAGGAATTGACCGTATTTGATTTTGTGAATAGACCCATACAGTTATATTGTGATAACAATTTTGCTGTGTTATTTGTCAATAACAACAAAAGTCTTAAAGGGTCTAAGCATTTAGAGGTCAAATTTTTTTATCATAAAGAAAATGGTACAGAATGGTGACATTATAGTAGAGCATATTCCCACAAATGATATGTTCGCAGATCCGCTGACTAAAGGCCTACGCCCCTGTGTATTTGAGCGACATATCATAAACATGGGCTTGGGAAAATCGCTGGATACTATCGTTTAGTGGGAGCTACTTCAGATTTGCTCTAATAAAGTTTAAGTCTATATTTTGTTACTTTATGTAACATTTAGATATATGTTGTATAAACTGTTATTGAGTTGCGTACATATATCTAAGGAAAATCTTAAGATACTGTGTAAATCTTGAGTAAAGGCTAGGGACATTCATATGTTAGCCTTGTACATATGTCTCAATTACACATAAAGAAAAGGTTAACCATAAAGATAAGACATATGTGGGTTCATTAGAACCATAAAGATGTTCTCTAGTGCCACATCAGGTTTTTTTGTGATACTTAAGGTAAGAGAATAGTGACCAACAAAGAGCATAACACATAAGGTAAAACTCTTTATGAGGCGTTATCGATTTGCCACACAACCATATTAAATGCATATCAATAAAGTTGATAGCATTTGTGACTATGGAAGGCTCTGTTTACCGCCATGATCTAGTGTTGGAGACTTTATAGAATCGGATTGACTGTTGAAAATTATCTCTAGATCAAAATAAAAGTGCGCACATACAGTACGTTCTCAATTAATATAGTCCAAGTGGAAGAATGTAAGAATTTTCCTTATATGGGCTACATTAATTGAGATTGTAATTAACCATTCTTACGGAGTTGATCTAATAAGGTAGGATATAAAGTTTCTTAACAGTTGAATATGGGTCTGACTTGTGTGAGCTGAGTTGGGCCCGGCCCATGATGAGAGGGCCCATACAAAACTCAATAAATAGCGCTAAAGTCCCTCCTCTAGCCCTCGTTCTTCTGAAAAACTCTCTCACCTCACATAAGGAAAACTGTGAGTGGCGGTCTCATCGAGCTAGGAACCGAGGGTCATAGAGGAGAAGATCTTCGGCATTAAAGGCTTGGATTGCTGTTGTTTTGCTCTAAGAACTATGAATTCAAAATCAGGTACGCAAATCTTCGTCTTCTCCTTTAAGATGTTCGAGATTCTAGCTATGTCGATCTTGGAAAGCCATTTAAACGGCCTACAGAGACACCTTTTGAGTGCCTAGCCACGATGGCCTAAGCATCTACCACCTGACCCTGGTGCTCGAAGCAGTCGATCGGGCGTGGGCGAGTTTTGCATGTCGTCTAGACTCTCGGCTGTGTCATGGGCTGGAATTCATCAGCTCATCAGCTAGAGGAAATAGACCAAGATATGGCCGATGAGTTGGCCGAGAGAACCATGGAGTCTACCTTCTTCTTATATCTGGGAGACTAAATATTCCAAATATAATGATTCTATACCAAATTTCATTGTGCATTCTTAATATTGAATCTAACGGAGAGTTCGATAGTATATGAACATAGGGTGCCCGTGATTTTTTAGGAGATCTTCGGTCCATTTTCATGATTCAGATCGAAATGAAGCACTTCAAGTCTATTATTATTAATATTATCTCTCTCTACTTCACCCGATTCTGAAGCATGGCGTTGAAAGGAAATGTGGGCAAAAGTATATAATTGATTCTTCTCATGCATCATTTAACTTCAGTTTTCTGAATAGTAGTATCTTCGATTTTGACATCAGATGTTTGCTTGCTCTTGTCCGGCAGTAATTTGATGCATGGTAGCATCGTGTATTTGTTTGTACATTTTAATAGTTGCTTATACATTTTATATTTAGTTTACGGAATTATTAGCCTATCTAACTCATGCGTTATTTCCACCTCTACGGTGAAATTGTTTTATATGCTGATAAGAAAAGTTTGTGGTGAGGATACCTTTTCATGTAACATATGATGGCGACATGAAGAAAGTAATTTTATTGAATGGATACACTACAAACAATAACGAAGTGGTGTGACGACCAATTACCATTGCCCATGTGATACGAATCTCATTTTACTTGATGTCATGTATGTATGCATCTCACTTTCAATTGATTTGTTACATCATGTGTAACTGCTAAGTAGTGTATCCGTCACATTAAATACCTTCTCGGTAACATGATTGGTGCCTAGATCCCTTGTACCTTGATGTTATGTTAACTCAATTCAATTAAGCAATAACTAGATGCTAATGGGCTTTAATATGATTTTTCCAGTGCACCCTACTCAGGGACAATGACTTGGCAGAGGGACTTCTATCCAAGAAGAGCTTTGCAAACAAATGTGAATATATCAGTTGACGCCCTCTTTCTGTGAATTGCGATGAGACATTTTACGCTGTCTATGGTTCACATGGCTTTAGCTCTTCTGATCCAGAAATTCAGTTGAGAAGAGCCATCTGTTGTTCTCCTTTCACGACTGGGTTTCTGTCTCTGAACTTATGCGTCAACTTGTCCAAGAAGAACACTGGAGAATGTGTAAGGGTAAAGGCTGTTTCTGTCGTGAATTTGATTCTGCTAAAAGGCTGTGCTTATGAGGACAGGGAAAAGTAAGCTCTGATTGCACCTGCTTGTAAAAACTAGAACAATTTTAGGATGAGCAACTTGTATATATCTATATACATATATATGTATATTGCCAAGAACAAGATGAGCAATTATTTGACTCTGTTTTAGACTTGACTTAATTGACTTCTAGTGAATAGGTTTGGATGTTGAGTGGTTCTGGAAAGCATTTCGACACTCCTAAAGAAGGAAGTTTGTACTTCATTCTATGAGCATGGTTTGCTGAGACTAAAGAGATCAGATTGAGGTTAATTAGCATGGTTGCCTCAGCCCTGGACCTTGCAAATGGGGCTTGGTAGATGTGCTTTTTGCTAGCATAAGTTCATACCCCATCTTTCATTTTTAAGTTTCTAACATTATCTGCAGGTCCAAAAATCTTGGACACGTTCTTCTGCAGTTATAAAATTAGAGAATGTGCTTTTCCTATAGATTACAACAATGACAAAACAATGACAAATTTTCGAGGATCTGATTTTATTCTTGAGGGCTTGGCAGATTGTGTATCTTCTAGGGTAAGTGGCATACAAGTAAGAATAGTTTTTCAGGTGTTCTTTGTTTTATAAATGCTTTGATATACATCAACATCGCACTTATATCAGCAAAAGGCTCATTTCTTCTTTTCGTCAATATGTATTTTAAGCAAGAATTTCTACTAATGATAGTATAAACAAAATCATCTCTTCATTGAAATTCCACTTAGTGTCCACTTTTAGGACTTGAAGCTTCAAAAAAGAGCAACAATGCTTCTGGCATTTTTAGCCTCATCTGGAACAGCTGGCTTTTGAAGTCCTTATGGAACACAAGATATCCAATGGAGCAAACTTCCTTATGTTGATTTTGCATTGACATCAGAGATATTGGTGGAAGCAGGAGGCCCTACTGAGCCACCAGAAATCTTGAAAGAGAGGTACTGATTATGATCAGCATTCTTCTATCTTTTTGGCTTTACTTCTTCCTTTGCATATTCTGCTACTAGCTTGCAAATGTTTAATATTACTCAACCGGCTTGTGTCCAATCCTGAATATTCCGCTGCTGGCTTACAAATGTTGACAGTTAGAAGAGACATGGCCAGCTTGACCGTTCATGCAGCAAACTGAATGTCCCAGAGAACTATTAGGTTCAGGCAGCTAGACAGCTTGCACAGGCAGATGAGGGAATTTTAGGTCATCGAATTGGAAAGAGCATTTAAAAGGAAGAGTTTATGCTTATTTAGGCGATCATGTATCATAAGAGCCCTCATATATCCATGATTTCTGTAAATTTTGGTGGCATCAGCATTTATTGAAACTAGGTGAAGAACTGAGCAAGCAAGGACCCCTTGCTTACCTTGTGAGGATGATGGATGCATTACATGGAGAATTTTAATTATTTATGATAGATTAATTCTAAAAATATTATAGATTGTGAGAAATATCAGAAACTATTTTTATAATTTTTAAGAGAGAAGAGAAAGTGACTAGTATAAGTAGGATGGCTAGGTAATTTTAGGAATAATTTATTAGTGAGAAGTCCTGTTTGGAATGGAATGTAGTATGAGTAAGATTTGAGCATTGGCATTTTAGAGATGCGATTTCACTGTTCATTGAGTCACTGTTCATTTTCTTCTTCCCCGCCAATTTTCTTTGATGTTCGTCTTCTTCTTCCCCACCTGAGAGTTGGGCTTCTCCGACAACCGCCACCACCGCTTGAGGGTCGCGCGTCCCTAATGACCACTGCCTAGGGTGGCGCTCTGCCGAGCTTCACAGTGGGCGGCTCCCCCACAATTTTCCCCTCTCCACGCAGCATCTCCTCCTCCCTTTTCTTTTCTTTTCTTTTTTTCCTTTTTTTTTAATCTTAAAGTTTGTTTTGCAAAATATACACAAAAAATGAGTTTTCAAACACACTTGCTTTCCCAAAATGCCTATTCACTCAAAGATACCTAGGAAATGCAAAGTCTTCCTCAAAGTTGAACCAAACGGGCAAGTTGTTTTGAGAATTAATTTTTTTTTTTTTTGGGTAAAGCATTTTGAGAATTAATTTTTAGAGAGGTTTATTTTGAATAGAAGGTCTTGAATTTGTGCATAAAAAATTAAATAGAAATACGATTAAATGCCCACTTTTCCAAGCGATGGCGAACTAGCTTTCAACTAGCTCATATCATCAGAGGGATCCTCTGACTTTTTCTTGAGATTTTCTACTAAATGTTTGCCCTTCAATAGCACAATCCACGTGCAAACAAATTCTGACATAAGCTTTACCCAGAAAAGCAGAACAAAAAAATGGAGATAAGATGCACATGAATTTAAGCAAGGGGCGCTTCCCAGGTGCTCAGAAAGTAACGCAATCCACATTTTCTCTCGACTCAAGAAGCGCAGTGAGGTTTGACCCAACAGAAAGCGCGGTGAGGTCTCCCTTCTTTCTTGGTTCGCGTGGCATATCGAGATTCGTAGCGTGTTTGACACTGACATCTGAACCAGCCATAGTCGCCGATCACAGCCTTCTCTGGGACTTCGTCACTGTTCGATGCATAGGCGTTGAGTCAACCAGAACCATCGCTCTTCGAAGTTTTGAGCTTTTCCAGCAAAAACATGGCTTCGCAGGCAAAGAAACTCATCAACGACCCAGATGGTTTGCACACGATTTCTTCTTCTGCCCTCTTGACATGTCGCTTCGTTTTGGTTCCTGGGTGCCTTTGATCTGTTCATGGTTTGATGTAAATCAGAAAGATGTAATCTTGCATGACGTTGTCGCTAAAATCTTAGGAGTTTAATCTTTTTGTTTTGTCCTTGACGTGTTATTTCACGTCTTTATCGGCATTTAAGCGTTTCGATGACATGAATTATCTGTGTCACTCGTGGATGAAACAAGAGAAAAGGGAACAGAAAGGAAATGTATCCGTTACATCTGTTTGATGTAATTGCAGATGTGGTGACCGAGTTCATCGAGGGTCTTGTGGAAACCTATCCCAATTTGCAGTACTTGGATGGTTTTCCTGAGGTGATTCCGACTTCCGTAATATATATACATATATTTTTTTTGGATGCTTCTTTCATGAGTCTTACAGTTTATTCAGTGACTCACACGACCGTTCCAATCCTATTGGTGGAAATGCAGGTGAAGGTCGTGTTGCGGGCCGATATTTCGCCTGCTACATATGACAAGGTCGTTGTTATATCAGGTTAATGTTGTCTTCCCTGCATTTCTATGTTAATGTTTTAGAATCTAATTGTGCGCATTGATTTTCTTGAATTCTTATTTTGTCAGTGACGTCCATGGCATCGACGTGATATAGTTGTTATCTTTCAGTTCCTGCCAATGTTTCTATATTCAGAAACACTTTTTTTCCTCTCATTTAGAAACAATTGATCTGTTCGCAACTCCTCATTCCCCACAGCTTCTACTTCATCTACCCAATTAATTCATTTACAGTTCAATCATTTAGAAGGAAAGTGATGGACTTCAACAGCGGGCCATGATTTATGCATAAGAATCTCCAGTTCGATGATCTAGGCTATTTCTTTGTCAGGTGGCGGTAGCGGCCATGAGCCAGCTCATGCTGGATTCGTGGGTGAAGGGATGCTAGCAGCTGCAATATGTGGTGATGTTTTTGCTTCTCCACCAGTTGATGCTGTTCTAGCTGTATGTTTTCTCATGATTATATGACTAAACAAGGAAAATGTCATGGATCTCTTGCTTTATGTTTTGTCTCCTTGTCTATGAGATTCATTTTGCTCTATTGTATATATTTCAGGGCATCCGAGCTGTAACTGGTCCAATGGGGTGTCTACTTATTGTCAAGGTACTTCCTTTACTTTATCCTACCACCTTATAGAGTATTTTGGCATACATGTAAACTTGTGTACACAATGGAAAAACGAAAAAATTTGTAAATGGCACTTTCATTGCCACGGAAATTCCGGGAGTTTATGCAGTTCTAGCAGCCGCATAGACCACAAGTACTTATTTCCTTGTGCTATGACATCTGTCCAAAACAGAAGATCTAACAGAAGAAGGATTACAATCTCCCTTTTGCAGAATTATACAGGTGATCGCTTGAACTTTGGATTGGCTGCTGAGCTGGCTAAATCTGAAGGTTACATGGTTGAGGTACTTCCCCTGTAATTACTTCCAGATGTGATTGTGATTTTAACATATGCTGGAGACTGGTGTCAAAAGGTTATGCCTTATTGCAGATGGTGATTGTCGGAGATGATTGTGCTTTACCTCCCCCTCGAGGCATAGTCGGGAGGAGAGGATTGGCAGGGACTATTCTAGTTCACAAGGTTTGTGGTCTTTTTCTCTCTGAAAGGTTGTGCTTTAAATGTCCCTTTTGGCACAAAACAAGAACCTTTTCCTTCTCCCCTTCTCATGGTCCACACTTGTATCCTTAATTTTTGCCACCATCACTTTCATCTATTCGAGTGACTACGTCAACTTTAAAAACTCTCGTATTTTCTTGTTGTAATGGATCTTTAACATAGGAATCTCCAGTTTTAGCAAATCAATTTGTAGAAAGTTTTTAAATTTTTAATTAAGAAAGTCAGAAGGACATCCCTTTCGGATTATTCTTCTGAAGTTTTCATGCATCTGGCAATATCTATGGTTCATTGTTGTTGAGAGACTCCACACTTCTTGCCCTACGTTTATGAGTAGTTAAAGTGAAGAATATTGATATGATTCTTTGCTTTCATTTGTCAATATAAGGTTGCCGGAGCTGCAGCCGCAGCTGGGCTCTCACTTAAGGATGTTGCAGCAGAGGCGAAGCGTGCATCAGAAATGATTGGGACGATGGGTGTTGCATTATCCGTTTGCACTCTACCAGGTCAGGCTACTTCAAATCGTTTAGCACCGGGAAAGATGGAACTTGGCCTCGGAATCGTGAGTTATCTTGAATTCTCTGCATTATATTTATGACCATGCAGCGAATACAAGCTTACCAGTAAGTGATAATGATATACTGGCTAATGGCTCCACTACTCACATAGTTCAGGCTATGTTGAGCTTCCCTATCATTCATGAGAAGCATCTCCTTTATAATGTCCCCTTCTAATGCAAGCATTCTTGCGTGTGTGCTTGTCTGAAATCTTTTGGCTATGTTTCAACTCGATATAATTATTTGACTAAATAGCACAATCTTCTCTGACAGCATGGAGAACCAGGTGTGGCTGTGGCTGACATTCAACCAGTGGACATGGTGATTTCTCATGTTTTGACAAAAATATTGTCACCGGTATGACCTTTAACTAGGGTACTAAGGATTTCGTTGCAAATCAAGTGAAGCAAATATTCCTTTTTTCTAACTCTATTCAAAATCATTTTCCTTGGGCTCTCTCTGTTTCTATAATATTGTTATTATTATTTTTACTGAAGTTTTAAATGCCTTGACCTCATGTCTTAACATATTCACGCGGAACGTACTTGTATACATTGTTGTCCACTTATACAAGTACCTTAAACAAAACTAGTTTCTGCTTTAGTTCTGTTTTATAAGCAAAATGGATTGCCTTGTTTTACTTGAACAGGTGATTTTTTTATATGAGAGAATAATTCTTCAAGAACAGATGGGACAGTTTTCCCCGATTGTTTCTTGACATTCCTAGTTCTCTTGAGCCATAATTTGTCCTACATACCTTGATGAACTTTTCGACACCTTAGGGAAAACGATCCCATTTATTTAGTTTGAGTTATGATTCTGCAAGTTTTACTATTATATCCATCATTTAACAAGTCCTTTTCTTCCTCGAATATTCTGTCCATGACTCTATGTACTCTCTTAGAAAATTTCTTCACATGATGGATGTGGCAGAAGTACGAATTTAAAATAAATTAACAATCTCTGATTGATTGATTGATCTCCTCAGGAGTCGAACTATGTCCCCATTTCACGAGGTAATAGGGTGATTATTATGACAAATGGGTGAGTCTACTCTCTAACCTTTGTCTTCTGGTGTACTGGATAACCATGAAGTTCTTAGATTCTGTTTAGACAATAGGATTGCAGCTTTAACATCTCTTACACTCTTCATTTCTGAATTATAGGCTCGGTGCCACCCCGATTATGGAACTCATGATTGCATCGGGAAAAACAGTAACTAAACTGCAGCTAGAACATGGATTAGCTGTTGATAGAGTATATGTTGGGTCATTTATGACTTCTCTCGATATGGCAGGTCGGTCACTTTTTATGTGCTATTACTTTGATGGACTAGTTCTGATCGTTATGTTTCTATCAGGGTTTTCAATCACTATTATGAAGGCAGATGAATCAATTTTGCAGCGGTTAGATGCTGCAACTAAGGCTCCGGCATGGCCTGTTGGAGTTAATGGTCCGTGTGCATTTAAGCTTTTCCCTCCTCCTCCTCCTTGGTACTTATATTTCATGGTTAGAACAAGAAGAAATAAAACTACTTTACTGATGTTGGTACCAACCTTCAGAGTGAAGATGTGCATGCTTTCAAGAACATGTTGCTTTTCTATTACTAGTTCAACATGAGTTTTATAAGGCAATCATGGAGCTCATCGTGGTTTGTCGTGCAGGGAATCGCCCAACACCAAAGTTTCCAGTTCCAATGCCGCCATCTTCCTTAAAAGCTATGAATGTGGTATGTAATTTGCGTACAAGAGGAAGTTTGAGATTTTCTATAACGGCCATATGCTTCTTGAAGTTTATCAATGACTATCTCCTTGATCAAAGCTCATTGATTATGATTTAATTCTGATTAGTCATCAAGTCGGCCACGGGAGCTGAGCAAACAGGGCCTGCTCCTTGAGGCAGCTATTGAAGCAGCAGCCAAAGCAGTTATTGATATTAAAGACCAGTTGAATGAGTGGGATGGCGAAGCAGGAGATGCTGACTGTGGGTCAACAGTAAGTCCTTTAAAAGTTTCTTCTTCTTTGCCATTGGCACATTTTTTCTTCCCACCCTTTTGGCTTCCCGCTCAATATTTACCTGTTCTGCAGTTGTTTAAAGGTGCAACAGCTATTTTGGAGGACTTGAAAAACCAGTGAGTTCTGTTAGAACTTAGTCCAACTACATGAAATTCGATTTTCCTTGTACCTTCTCGCCATTGATGAAGTTCAAGTAAAGGCCACGATTATGAAATGACTTTTTCATTGCAGTGAAATGTTACCCTATCTAATAAATAAGTAGCTTTTGGATGGTAACACCAATCCTTGAATATTTGCACTGATTACTTTATTCGTTTCCTTCTACTTCCTAGCTATCCTCTCAATGATGCTGCAGAGACAGTAAACGAGGTCGGGACATCCATGAGAGTGATGGGTGGAACTAGTGGGATCATGTAATGTACTCTCCTTTGCTCTCTCTTAGACGAGGGTCGGATATTATGTTTACATGTGTATTCCAACTAAGTGTGCAACCCCCTTTTCCCCTTTTTGGAACAGATACAACATATTCTCTAAGGCTGTAAGTGCAAAATTGAAAGGGAGTGCTATTTCACCTAAGCAATGTGAGGTTACGCTCTACTTCTGATACTTTGATATGTTTGATGACCCTGGCCTCACTCCTTTTCTTGATTCAGGGGCCGAAGCATTTGAAGCTGGCATCAATGCTATCAGTAAGTATGGAGGAGCAAGTGCCGGTTACCGCACAATGTTGGATGCCTTGATTCCAGCGTCTAGAGTTCTTCATGAGGTCAGTGATAACTAATGCGATGCTGTTTTGCCCCCTGTTGTTGACATTTTCACTGTACAATCCCTTGGTTTTTTAAAATTTCTTTTGTCAACAGAAGCTGGATGCCGGCGTGGATCCTGTAACTGCATTTGTTCTTTCATCTGACGCAGCATTGGCTGGAGCAGAGTCAACAAAAGGGATGCAAGCACAGGTGATATAATTAATTAGAACACTGTCTTCTTCGCCTACTTAATGGCACTAAATCTGCAAGAAAGATCTTTACTCAGCATATCTTTGGAACTGCATGGGGCTGACTGTTGAGTTGTACAATTGTTGTCAACTAAAGAGATAATGTTAGTAGACAAGATTAACTCAACTGAATTGGATATCTGACATCTTACTCAATAAGTGTGAACTGTGAAGGACTTCAAAATCTGAAGGTGCCAAAAAACTTTTAGGCCATTTCTTGCAGAGTTTGCTTCAGATTCACTGGACGTTGGATTAGAAAATGATGAGGGCTTACGTGACCTTTGCATTTGTTCATCGCATCCTGACTTTTATAAACCACAAGGGTCGTCATTAGGATAAGACCATAAAGCAAGAGGATCAGTCACAAGTTCACATATCACGATAAGTAACCTTGACTAGATTCAGGTCTCAGATGTCGGAGTTTGCTATCTGCAGTGTAGCTTTTCTAATTTCAGGTGCAGAAGAATATGCTCGAGGATTTAGTATCAATGCTTAGTTTTGACAGAACATCATGACTACCTCAAAGGAATTAATGCTACTTATAGTTGACAATGCAATTTTCTTGACATTTTTGTGTAAAAGATTGTGAATTCATAATTACACTATTCGTATAGGCTGGGCGTGCATCTTATATCTCTGAGGCAAACCTCCAATCAGTTCCGGATCCAGGTGCAATGGCCGTGGCTTCATGGTATAGGGCAGCTGCATCAGCTGTCAAGGAAAGGATGTCAGCTTCCTGATCTTTCAAGTTCCTTTTAAGCTATAATTATACAAACCAGAAAATGACCGGGGTTCTAGCTAATGACCGATTACTTTATGGCTTGATTCTCTTCATTTTGTTGCTCCTGAAACAGTGTAAGCAAGTGATACCAGTGAGATAGCAACAGTATGTAGTTAAAGAGATATAACCTCTCCCGATCTAGATTTAGATGTACTATTCAACCTATTTTTGGTGTTTCCATATGGTGTTGGTGTTGATGAAGCTAAACTTAAGCGTGCACTACCCACTAAGCAAGCTGTAGCTATTGAAGAAGGAAATTACTGTGATGATGCGAGATTTAGAATCAGCCATGATTTTGATGCTGAGACAAATCTTTTCTCACCAGATGAAAGCATTATTGTTTTACTTTGCTGTTGCTTTATTTTGAACCTTTCATGTCTGATGTTGAGATTTTGACATATGAAGAAATATTTACTTTCAACCAAAAAAGATTTAAAAAAAAAAAATGATTAGGTTAGCTCTAGATTCTTTCTTGGGGAAGAAATATATCAAGATCTATAATTATCACTATTATTACGTACTTTTTGCAAAAGTTACAAAAATCACTGAGAGAATCATTTGGTCCATGGCTCCTCCTTTGTGTTTGTCTTTTGAGTTATTACACCGAGCATCAAGACATAACCAAAAGCAGGAATTGAGATGACAAGTGATGTCATAAATCATGATGCTGTTAAGTATGAGCACAAGGTAAACATGTCGCCTCAATCATGGAATAATTCCAAGAGGATGTTGCAAGGTTACAAGTTACAAACAAAAACATCAAGAATTTAGAGGGTCCATTTTATAGATCACGTGATATCGAAATTTCCCTTTGTTGGGTGCGTGATATCAGAATTATAACATGCGGAATATCTCGATTATTTTTTTTATTAGAATATGCTCTTTTTCAATGATTTTCTTTTTCTACACAAATAATGTATAGGGAAGATTGAAAATTCAACAGGAAACGTTGTCATGAAGATGATGGTATGGTTGCTCATTATTTGCCACTGCTCTCATATATATATTAGAACTTAATTAACTCCGAAAACAAATGAGATTGCATTAGACTTCAAAATTTTAATTAGTACCTACCAACTCTTATACGCTATTCCCTGAAATAAATTAGCCTACAAATAAAGGTTTTCTTCCATCATAAACCGTCTAAAAGAGCTTGATTACACAAGCCGTCCTGGATGAATTTCGAAGCTATTTTTGTAGGCAGAATCATCAACCATTCAAAATTAAAATGGATATGGCAAGAAGAATGATCCGACCCTATCGTATCGGTGTAAACCAAGACCTCGATGTACCACCGTGCAAAAATCCAAAAATCGATGGATGGACTCACGGGATCGACATATGAAAATTGCATGAAGCGTGAACTTCCCAGACCTCCAATTACATCCAATTTCGCTTATACGTACGGTACGATGGGCGTTGAATTGGCGATTCCAGTTCTCACGTCCGTCCATTTGGGATCCCAAATTGGGACGCGAAAATGACAAACGAAACTTCTGAAAAATCCCACATAAAAAGCCAATGAAATTGAGGCTTCTATTCTATGAACGATCATGAGATGGTGTGGTCCCTTTGCGTGCTTGATCATCACTCCTATACTGAGCACGAAATTCTCATGTAAGACTCCATCTATTTATGGTGCGATGTACCAGACCAATCATATGCAATCTATTGAATTGGCGCGTTTCTCAGGTGAATTTTACGTGATATTTGTTCCGTAACATGAATTGTTTCTTACTTAGATAGTCACACTTCATGATATCAATTCTAAGATACGTTTAGCCCAATGCCACATTGATAGACAACCAATGTGCTTATAGTAAGTGAACGGAAACAACAGAAAGAAAAGCCACACTTTCAAGATTTGAGAATTTACTAGCACAACATTTGCTCATAAACTGATGCGGCATATCTTTGTTAGCTGCTTAATGTTGGGGTGTGGTCCTATCGATAGGTAGACATGAGGGGTCCGAGGATCGTCCCAACGGAGGTTGCAGAGGCAACATTCAAGACATCAAAGGGAATTTATAATTTGAATTTATATTTTAGTGACAGTTTAAAGTTGAGCCATGAATAACCGTTAAGTATTTATAATCTATTCTCTCGTAATTGAAAGTTATAACAAAGAGGTGACAGATACTAATCATAACGGAATCCTCTATAGTCTTAATTTAAGAATGAATCAAAACAAATCTTGTATTTCGGTTTCTTTTTCCCCCCTTTTACTCTTTATTTCATTATATTAAATAAGCACCTAATACTGATACTTAAATGGGTCCCACCAACTCGATTATTTCACAATCCGTCACATCACTTTGTAACTAGATTTGGCAATATCAATCACAATATCGCCAGCATCGTTTGAAAGTCATATTCTCCATCCTAGCATGGGCACGGACCGCACAAGAAAACCAGGGAGGCTCCATGTTTTGGCCTCCTTCACCTATCAATTTCACTTGCAATCGCTACAAAAAAAAAAAAAAAAATGGACAGCGCATAAAACAGCGAAGAGCATCGAGGAACAGGAAGTTAGTGGGGCCCGCGACTCGTCCTCACCCATGAAGAGATCATTGCGGGAAAACCGACGATCCTGTTTCCCGGCATATAATTGGGAATCACCCGATCCCACGATGTTGAAACCAAATTAGTCCTTCGTGGCTAAACCTTGGAGAGAAAATCGTTTGAAAAAGTCCTAAATCTATTAATTTTTTTATCAATTCAGTCGTAATATTTTTACTTGTGTTGATTGAATTCTAAATATTTTTCAAGTTTCGATAATTCAATTTTAATTGGAATTCACTAACATAAATGTCGGCTATCCTATATGGCATCGCCAACACTAACATTGATAATATTTAATAATATTTTTTTTCCTTTTTTCTCTTTTTTCTTGTTTATCTTTTTTTTCTTTTTCCCTTGCTGGCCATTACTAAGTCTCACACTGGCCTCAGGCGAGGGCTGCCCTCTCCAAGCCAAGTGCAAGCATCCACCGTCGTCAAGCAAGGACGACCATCGCCTGATTGGGCAAGAATAGCCCTCATCAGCCCAAGCCAAGGCATCCCTTGCTCAAGGCCAACGAGGGTGGTCCTCACATAAGATCGACAACCTCCGCTAGCCATTGATGAGGATCGGTGATGGCCAACAGAGGGAAAAGGAAAAGGAAGAGAGAGAGAGAGAGAGAGTAAATAAGGAAAAGAGAAGAAAAAATTGAAAATTCAAAAAAATTTATTAAAATTATCCATAACGGTACTGGTTATACCACATAAAATGGTCAATATCCACGTTAATAATTTCCAATCAAAATTATCCAAATTAACTCATTTGGTAAAGTAAAAAGATTTATGACTCAATTGACACAATTGCAAAGTTTATGATTGAATTAGTAAAAATATAATAAATTTCGGACTTTTTGAACAATTTTTCTAAACTTTAGATTATTAACACATTCATACCCATAATTTGGTGTATTGTGTATGTCGTGAATCCTCCTAAAATTTCATTATAACATATGATCTTCTTAGTTTATAATTCCATGCTAAGTTCATTAGTTTTATGTTCAAAACAAGGCTTCATAATGCAGAGCTTTAGCTTCACATTCGACCCATTGACCAAAAGGTTTTATTAATTTTTACAATATGCTCTTTTCCCTCCATCTTTTTTTTTTTTTTTTTTTTTTTGGGGGGCGAGGGGGTGGGACATGGAATGAGAACCGAGGGAGGTTGATACGTGTCAGCGGTCTTAGCCCATGATGACACATAATTAATAGTGAGTACAAAAGTAAAAGTTGTTGATTTTAACTTCCGATTTTGTTTAATTTTTTTTATTATTACTTTGAAGTGAATGGAGGGATTGTGGGAGCCAGATTCTCCAAAACATGCATGCAAATATCACCGCAAATAATAATAATAATAAATGAGAAGGAACCGTCCTCTGTAATCATTTTTGTCTAGGGTTCTTGATTTCCCGTATCTAAAACTCTATACTCAATTATTATCTAACCACCTAAAGCATCCTCCCTCTCTCCCCTCCATCTTGCCTCTCACTTGTAGGACCATGTAATTTTTCCGCTCAATTTTAACTAGACGGTGTCCATTTTCTCTCTTTTCCTTTGTTTTTTTTTTTTTTTTTTTTTCATATTTCCCTCCACCAATCGCAAATGCAATGAAAAGAAAAGAAAATTTGAATTTTTTAAAATTACAAAAATCATTCACATCAATATCAATTTTGTCATTTAGAATGATCAATATCAACGTTAGCAATTTCCAGTTAGAATTAGTTAAAAAGACTATATTAGTAAATCGTCAAAAAATTAATGATTAAATTGATAAAATTATAAAATTTAGAACTGAATCGGTTATCGTATAATAAGTTTAGGAATTTTTTTTTAGTGATTTTTCATGAAATACATGTGCATTGTAGAAAGTTTAAGCCAGTTGGCAACGAAACATGAGAGTCGAATAGCTACTATAGGTGTAGAGAGTGTTGAGAATTTAAGGTACGAAGCTCCGGGACTGGTCAAGGTGGGGTAGGAAGCTCCAAGGGAAATGGTCTATAATAGCTCTTTGATAAATTTAAAGCTCTCTCTCGCACATGACTGTTCGCCTAAAGTAGTCGCGTATGATTGCTTTTGGAGCTTGTTCCGCTCCATTTGTGGTGGACGGCTAGTGGAGACTCTCTCTCTCTATCTCTTCCTTTTTAAGCATCGAATCGATTGCTCTCCAGATGATTTGAAAACTTGCCGCTCGCATTTCACACTTCGATTGCGAACCCACCTTTCCAATTGTCGTCGATTTTGGAAAATGAGGGAAGAGCGCTAGTAAATGCACACCATAGATCCAAAGAATAATGATACAAATAATTTTTAAATTTTGAGTCAATATATAATATTATTCCTAAGCAATAACTTCTGGTAAACATATAATTTAGCTCATAAGCTATATGAAAATATCTAATATCATTCTTCCATTGATCCAAATTCAGGGACAACATTGAACATATTCATATAATTTAGAAATTAAATGAAATATGCAACGAAAGTTCAAAATTCACATTGAACAAGTTAAAAATTCAAGAACCACATTTCATATTTGATTAAATTTTAGGGACTAGATTGAACAAATTAAAAGTTAGAACAACATTGCACATTAGGTCAAAGTTCATGAATTATTTGTATCATTTTCCCTAAATTGAATTAAGTCGAAGAATACAGCTATTGATTAAGCATTTGATTCGACAATGTTTTTTTTTTTCTCTCTCTACCCGTGATCTTTTTTCCTTTATTTGAAATTTTGAATATATTCACTTTGTTTTTTGCTCCAAGAATTCATTTAGCCCATTCCTTATGCATTTTCCAATATAAAACTGGTTGACCAAAAAAGATAAGGGTTGTGAAATAATGTTGAGAGTAAGAAATGAAATAAATGGTGCACTTATTTTGCACAAAATGAATAATTTGAAAAATATTTCCTAAAATAATCGCTTGTATCGCTTGTAAAAATAAACAAACAAAAATTATTTTCATTTTTCATGAAAATGTTTAGATATAAATTATTGTTGATAATAAAAATATTTTTATTGACTAATTATTTAATCAATCATTTTTAGAATAATATTTTTTAAATTATTCATTTTTTACAAAATCAACGTACTATCATGTTGAAGCGTTATAATAGGACAATGTCTCTATTTGTTTTTCCTTAAAGCTTTTAAAAGACAACGATTCATGTGCAATTATTGGTTTGACTAGACGAGGGATAAGCCTACAAACTACAATCTCACGTTTAAAATAAAATAAAATAAAAACACACACACACACATAGTATCTCGGCATATCAACCTCCCTAATATATATATAAAAAGAAACTCCTTAGTAAGATTATAGATTCATTAATAATTTTTATCCAGAATACAATCACAATGTATGTAATCGATGAGATCATGTGAATCTTACACGAGATCCACATGATCCGATGGATCACATGCATTGATGTTAGAAATGCACATAATGATAGTTATATTCTCAACTATTTTATTAATGGATATCACTTTAATGCAAACTCGTTTAAAATAAATATCGATAATTTCAATTTTTCACAAGAAATTTCCTCCGGAATGCAGAAAACGTGAAAATCTTTGTGCTCATAAAGCACTTCAAAAAAAAATCTCGCCTAAAATGGGGCCCTCTTCCTAAGTAGTGATCTCCTGCCTCTCACTCGGTACAATCAGACAATGTAATTATGCATGAAATTTCAAATGATGCAGTAGTTGAGAGAGAACGAGTTCCCATTCACCAAATTCGATCAAGATTTTCTCATCGTGTGGTGCGGGCCGTAGTGCATGTCGTATCATGATTTTATATCTCATTTTTAAAGTTTCTGTTGTTTAATTTTGACAGCATCATGTCATGATGCTTCGAGCACGCTTCAGCTCCGCCTAATTTGTACTATGCCTTTCGAACGTGACTGACTTGATTTCATAATTTCATTCTCTAAAAAAAAATTAAAATAAAAACAGAGAACATGTGGACGGATGCCAAATGAACGGTCAAGACAAGACGACCAACACAAGAACAATTTTGCTTTTACTAATTATCAATTTGCAACTTTGATAATTAGAGTAACATATGTAAATGTTATAAAACTGTAGATGAATCTTCTCGGTGATGAGTTATTTTTAGTGATCATCTAATATCATCTATTTTCTGACGAAAAAATAATATCATTTATTTAACAAATTGCAAGACAAAAGAGAATCTATCTATACGTAAACAATATATGGAACTAGAGATGCAAAATTAGAGATATTTGGTAGGGATTAGAGAATTGTTAAAGTGATTCATTTATCTGTAAGGGTTGAGTCGTATCTCTTTAATGATATATTTTACATTGAACATTCAATGTAACATCTTTATCAAATAAAGAAAATATATCTATGTACACATAAATAACGTGGGAATAAGATTTAGAAACTCGTCGACATTAGTGATCGACCAAAAGTGACTACCAAAAAAAGTGAAATTGCTGGGTAAAGCTCGTAGGTGTGCATGCGATGTGGCTTGACCCCACGCAAGTTTTACCCACTTATAAAGGGATACTAATTCTAGCATTATTGATCTTACCAACAAATTAATTTGCTGTTATTTTCCTAGGCATCAAAAGTCAGCGCTGGAATATGAGGGAACAAAAAAGAAACGGCATAGTCAACGGGTAATCATACCTACTCCAATGTCTTATGGCATTTATGCCTATAATTCGTAGCTAGGTCTGCATGGTAACATTTTTGTTCCTTGTTTTTTTTTTTTTTTTTGTTCTTTTATTCTCCAAAATAGGAAAATGATAGACATCCATTTTGTAATATCAATTACTTTTTCTATTTCCTGAAATAAAAAAGTGACTAAAGAATAGATTTGGAATAAAAATAAATAATTAAATAACTTCTTATTTCCGGGAACAATTTCTGAAAATAAGTCTTTTCTTTTCTTTTCTTTTTTTTCTTTTCTTTTCTTCTTCCTTTCTAATCGGCCGGTGGAAACTCACCATCAGCCGCAAGTTGCTAGTCAACGGCCTTCGCTGCCCACCACCACCATTGCCGATCACTAGTAGCTCAACACCACTACCGCCGACTAGAACAAGAAAAAGAGTGGAAAAAGAAAAAAAAAAAAAAAAAAAAAAAAAAAAATTATTAAAAAATTAAAAGCAATTCTATGGCACAAAGAAATTTGTAGGTCGTATCAAACGCATTCTTACTCTTTTCTATTCGTAGAATAGAAATTTTGTACAATTACCAAATACATTATTTTACTCATAAATTATTTTAGAAAATAAAAATAGAAAAAAAAACTATTTGTGAAAATAAATTGTTTCCTAGAATAAAAATCTTACCAAAGGCACCTAAATCTTGCAAACAGAAGCAATAAATCAATCTTGTTTTCCACAATAATGACGAGGAGAGAATCACATAGGATGACACAAGTGTAGACGAGAATCCTTTCTTGTTATCGCTTGAATGGTTTGCCTAGGTTACCACCTGCATTTAGTGATGTGGACCCTGTAATTTTTATTTTTATTTTCGTCGGTGGACCCTGTAATTTGTTGCGCACTTAATCCATATAGAACGTTCAAGACTTAATTGCACGATTCTCATCAAATTCATGAGCAGATCACACTTTTTGAAAATGCTTGATTCCATATCATATGAAACGTTTTGGACGTTAATTTAATATAATCGTTTTGTAAAGAATCGTAGAATCTTTCAAGGTAAGCTTCCATATAGTAACATTTCTTAAAGCTGATATTGAATACTGTTTTATATGCTGACTTACCATAAAAATAAAAATAAAGTAAAAACAAAAAGAAAAAGGAATGAGAACATGCAATCTTTTGAAAGGAGATGGAAAGATCAATCATCGAAGAAATTAGACACAAGGCTTGGGCAGACAGCTAATGTTATGCCCTCTTGCTGACCTATTAACATCAAGGGGACATGTTCAATTCTACTTTTACAAAAAGCTGCTTCGCATTGTAATTAATTACAGGTTTGAGCAGCCATGGCAAGTGGGTACTTTTGTCAATGCACGTTGCCATAATCAGTAGCAGAAGATAATGTGGTGGGGGAGAGAGAGAGGAAGGCTTGTGTGTTTCTCTTGCAGCCCTGTACTAATGCATGCAAAATTTCTTTTACTGTGCAAAATGTATTTACCTATAAAGCTTTTGTTCCTTCTCTCCTTCTGGCCCATTTCTTGTTGCGTGATCAAAGCTTATCTAGCAATTGATTGGCTCTACCCCCTTTCAGCACCACAGTGCTTTCTATCTCTCTCTCTCTCTCTCTCTCTCTTCTCTCTCCCACACCCCCCTCCTCCATCCATTGTATGGAGTCTTTCCTTGTAGGAGAGTTCACAGAAACTTCAGACGAAGATCAAGAGGGTCTAGAGAGAGAGAAAGGGAGAAGCAAGGCTGATGCATAGAAAAGCTGAATGTTTAAAGCCAAAAAGAAAGCTGATGACCGAAAGTTAAAGCCTTTCTTTTTTTCCCTATGGTCTTGCCTCTAGGCTTCTTGTTGCGCCTCTCTCTCTCTCTCTCTCTCTCTCTAGTGATCTGAGTCATCATCTCATGAAGAAGAATCCTTCAAAAAGACAGAAACCCAAGATCAACGGTTTCAGACACCATTAGAAATTGGCTTTTCTTTCATTTCTCTACTTCTCGTCTCTTCAACCGTATATTACAAAGTTCCTACGAAGAAAAGGAAAACTCAACTTGAATCAATACTGATGTTAGGCAACGCCAACACTTCTAGTTCTGCCCCATTTGTTCCTGCTTCTTCTGAACCAGAGAATGGAAATAACAGCAGCAGCAGCAATAAGAGGAAAAGAAGACCGGCAGGCACTCCAGGTACTTCCATTTATCTTCCTTCCTCTTGTCTCAGTCAATCGTTCACTTTCATTCGATTGGTATTTGAGAAAGGTGGGGCTCCGAGAAGAAGGCGTGACTTCTTTAACTGACCAATTGTCAGATCCCGACGCGGAGGTAGTTTCGCTATCGCCGAAAACCCTATTGGAGTCGGACCGCTACGTGTGCGAGATCTGCAACCAGGGGTTCCAGAGGGACCAGAACCTCCAGATGCACCGTCGGCGGCACAAGGTGCCATGGAAGCTGCTCAAGAGGGAGAATCCCGCGGGGCAGGGAGCGGTGGCGAGGAAGCGGGTGTTCGTGTGCCCCGAGCCGACCTGCCTACACCACGACCCCCGCCACGCGCTCGGCGACCTCGTTGGGATCAAGAAGCACTACCGGAGGAAGCACAGCAACCAGAAGCAGTGGGTGTGCGAGAGGTGCTCCAAGGGTTATGCCGTGCAGTCTGATTACAAGGCCCATCTCAAAACTTGTGGCACCAGAGGCCATTCTTGTGACTGTGGAAGAGTTTTTTCCAGGTTGGATCTTTAACTTGACTCAAGCCATGGGATTAAAAGTCATTATACTGTTGCAAATGAGAGTTTTTTTTTTAATTTAGATGCTTTTGATGTATGAAGACATTTTCCTTTGCTCAACCCTTTTCATTCCCTTTTTCTGATTGATTCTAAAAGGCTAAAGTCGAAAGTGGGAAAGGGTATATACCTCGCTCTAGGTGTTGACCGACCATGGAAAACCTTAATTCTGATGGCGTGTCGATAACCGCTGTTTTCTTGAGCACAGCGGAAACACGGTTCCCTAAAATCAGATTTTGTTGGCTGTGTTGTGTTATTTTGCTAAAAATCTCCTTTTTAGGAACCCAAGAACCGACTCTTATGTTCATATAAATAATTTCAAGTGACTGTCTTCCTCGTAATAGCATGTGCATACGTTATACGGTCGCTACACTCTCTTTCATAATTTGCACTCTCGCCTTAAAGGGTGCAAATTTTTAAATTAATTTAATGACTTGTACATATGAATTATGTTGTTAATGATACATTTGTACGAGGTTGACGACTTCATCTCCTTCTATCGCCTTGGTTCTCGGCATATCTCCATTGACAAGACAGGCCAAATAAACAAAAGAGATAGGAAAAGAGAAGAACCCTCTCTTGCTGCCCTTCCTGTGACAGCCAGAGCAACTGCTTATTCTTTCTTTTGGCATATGAACCCTTTATTCATATGGTTCCATGTACCTTTCTACAGGGTCGAAAGCTTCATTGAGCACCAAGATTCTTGCAACATGGGTCGAGTTCGGTCCGAGCTGCAACCTTTGCAGCCAGCGTGTCTCTCAAGAACTGCCTCTAGCCCTACCCCTTCCAGCGACACCAATTTCAGCGCAACTCCTAATTTACCGCCTTTCATATTGCCAAAGCCAATGGAAAATCCCATTCTCTTATTGAGCCCTACTAAAGACTGCTCTTCCAGAAATGGTCAGGATAACCACCATCACAATTTGGAGCTTCAGCTCTCAAGCTCATCGATCCCCACCGAAGCGGCTTCCATTTCCTCCAAGAGCGATGAAAAGGACTCGACCCCATTGCAGCTCTCGATTGGGTCGTCATGCGATGCCAGGGAAAAGAATGAGTCGAACAACGTGAGTCACTTGATGAGCAACATGGGCGACAGACCCAATAGCGTCATCGCCGCTTTACAGATGAGAGAAGAGGCGCGTGAGCAGTTGAGATTGGCGATGGCGGAGAAGGCTTATTCTGAGGAGACGAGAGAGCTGGCCAGGAGGCAGATTCAAATGGCCGAGCAGGAATTTGCCAATGCACAGAGAATTAGGCAACAAGCACAAAGTGAGCTGGACAAGGCCTTGGCACTTAGAGAGCACGCATCTAAGCAAATAAATTCCGCCATCCTCCAGGTCACTTGTCACGCTTGCAAGAAGCAGTTCCAAGCAAGGGCTGTAAGGGACATGGCTAATGAGGATGAGAAGTCTTCCGTTCTGGTGTTGAGTTACGTGTCATCAGTCGTTACAGAAGGAGAGGTTGGAGAAAGATGATAGATTGGCAAGGATTACTACTAGATAGAATCATCATTTCAGTTGCTTCTTTAATATGCTTATGCTTATTATTCCTCACCATGCAAGCGGTAATAATGTAACATCAACTTGATCGAGTTTAAGAAGGAAAGCTCCATGTAAACCACGTGTCGCAAATTCTTTTACGATTCTTCTTTGGTTGATCATGGGCGATATTCTAGGGCAATTGTACTATAATTGCGGTTAGAGGTGAAATACCACACTACGTATATGGCTTAAGTTGAGACCAAAGAAAGTTTCTAAACTAGAAATTTATCTTAGGAAACTTTAGTTCCTCATTTTCATGCGGGGGTTAACGATTGTGGTAAGCATCGCCAGATATATTAGAAAAGACAAAATATTTTAAAAACCTACAAAGTAGATCTTGTGAAATCTTCTTGCGGTTGCTTTGATGTCATTTGCATTAATAAAGTCGTCTGGGAGGAGAGGGTATCATCATGAGTTTTTGTTGCTTGAATGAGAGCTGCAACTAGGGGAGGGCATCTGCTTGCCCTGAATTAATCAAATTATAATATTCAAAAATATATTCTGATAAGGACAACATCATCATGAGGTATTACTTTTTACCCTGAAACCAATATTGACATTGAATGGCGAGTTTCAGAGGCACTCATTTTTCTTCTTACTTCCAGTGTTCATAGAGTTGGACTTTCTGTTTGGACTATGTGGGGATCTTTATAGGGGGGTGTCTGTCAAATTAAAGTCTCCTTCTCTTAAAGCATTAATAGTGGCAGCATGTGTTCTTGACTAAGAGAGATGGAGAGAGGGAGAGAGCATTGGTTTCATAATAGTATTATAATGGGTTATCTTACACGTAGTTGTGCAAGAGCTTTCAATTCAATTCTGAAGGTAGATAACAGTTCAACATATATGCAATAGGCTTTCATATATGCCTAGAGAAATATTTTACGTACGGTATTTAATTTAAATTTAGACATTTCATGACCATGAATTTTATATATCACCGATAATATTGTACAGATAACTTGTTGAAGAGAAAGTAAGTTGAAGATGAGATTTTTGAATTATAAAATTAAATAAGATCCATTCCATGTATGCGTCCGTTATTACCGCATTACATGACTTATAAGAAAAGTACAATGGACCTAATTGGGTTATCCATAAGATAATGTGGAATTTTCCTTTACATGTGTGGAGAGAGAGAGAGAGAGAGATTGGAGGGTGAATTATAAATGCAAAAGAGAGAGGCCATGGTTTTCAGTGCCATAGTTTGAGAGAGAAGGATCAACAGAGAGAGATCAGTGGTCGCTTTCAAACAACACAGACACAAACAAAGCTCCATTCGTCCCTATCATCAGTACCATCACCACCTCTCTCTCTCTCCCCCCCTCCCTCCTGTGTCCATGCGTCTTTTTTATGAGAATCAGGGAGCCTGATAAACAAGTGTGGGGCTAGCAGTTACAGCAGCAACAGCAACAGACGAAAAAGCTCAGCATCTTTCTTGTTTATGCAGACACCATTCAATAATTTTGTTTGTTTTATCAGCGACGCAGTCGCTAATCTGGCCAAAAGGACATGTATTCTCCAACTCTTCTTGAAATACCAAAAACCCAGAATAAAAAAAGAAGGCAAAAAACAAAAAATAAAAGAAAACAGTACGAAGTTAAACTGAGATGCTAAAGGCCTATCTACCAGATCTTCATTTTTCCTCTTTCTTCCTTTCCCTCTCAGTGCTTTCATAGCGTACAATGAGAAGCTAGCTCTTCTTCACTTTCTACACGACAGTCTAGCATGCCTAACACTCGATCAGGTGTTAGGTACTGAACTGAATTGAATTGCAATCGTATCTTATTTATGAGCTTGTATTGTGTGCACGTATAAATTATACAAGAGACGTAGCCATAACTTTGTGCTAATGTAACCGCTCGTGATGAATGATTTTTCATGCCGTTCGTATTGGTACCTTGAAATATAAGGAGTACATGAAAACTTACTTAGACCCCAACGACTTTATTTCGGTTGTGCAACCATAGAAAAGACTCGCTTTTGCTATATTGACAGATGGAACTTTAGTATTACTAAAATAATCACCTTTCTCCTCTGTGAGCTGCTTCCAATTATTTCTCTTTTTTCAACAACCTTAGATAAGGCTGACGCGGTGTTGTAAGGCTCTATTTGCCATATGTATGATGGAGTGCTTCAATCTAAAAGTGGAAATTTCAAGTGTCAAGCTTCACTTTTTAATGTGCATCCAACCACGATGGTCCAATCTTTGCACACTATCATTAAGCAGATATATCGTTTGCTTTAATAAGAATCTTGAAGAATTCTCAATGCACTTCAGTTAAGGGTTTTGCTTTTGCTTCAATTTGCACAGAAAAGCACATTCTTTCTGCTAATTTGATCCCTTATGATCATGACATGTGATGAGTCAAATAAAAAAAGGTTCTTAAGCGCGACTGCATGAACACGCACAAGAAAGTGGAAGGAAAAGCTAGCTTTGCAGGAACCAATACACCTCCCCCAACACCACCCCCTGGGGGGGCCCCCCTCCTCTCTTCCTTTCAAGGATTTTTAAACAAGAGACAAGATGATAAATATTTGACTCTTGCTTTCACATCTGAAAGAGACAAATTGTGATGAATTGGCTTAAAACCTATTCGAGCCTCCAACACGATCATATCTTCCTCATCTTCGTTTAATTTCATCCCTTTCTTCTTGCACTAATTCTTCCATAAATTTTTCCAAGAAGAAAACCTTTCAGTTAACCTATCTGCAACTATACTGCACCCAACATATTATCAAACTTTGGGCTTGGCATATGCAAGCCACGAAGAGTTCTCGGTAGAGATCATAAGGTCAAGAGCCTGACATTTTGGTGAAGATGAGACTATACTTAGGGTTCAAAATCGCGTGGCAACATATAACTGAGAGATAAAGCAATCTAGCCCGGCTGGTCACATAATGATTTCGCTTTATCCAGGTCCCCAGTTCCATTTAATTTCTAGTTGCAGCGTCACTTTCCGGAACGGGAGAGATTCAAAAACCCCCATCATTTCTTCATGCACTCAAAGCTCCAAGGGACAGAGATACAAACAAAAAGCGAAGGAGCAAAGAAGTTCCAAAATGGTCCCCTAACCCATCAAAACACTTTGGAAGGAAAAAGGTTATGCAAATGAATGTGCCACAGGGTAATTTCCCTTTTTTCCTTCTTTTCTCATTTTCGCTTTTCTCTTTCCTGCTTGGGAGACCATGTGTGGAGTACTGGATGTTCATCAGTCTTGGCGAAGATGAAGCAATTAACAACTGGGGTCATGAGGAAGTTAGGTGACACCACGAACCCTAATCATCAAGCTCGTGTTGTGTTGGGTCCCTTTGCTTTTCAGCAATCCCTTACTGTTCTTCGTTCTGGCCACAGAAGTTGGGAAACCCTTTGATAATGAAAAAATAAAAAGCTGAAGATGGTTGAATGAGAAACGAAGCATGTGAGTGGGGGAATAAGGCGCGACTAAAGGGCGAAGGAAAAAGGATAAAAAATAAATAATAAAGCTAACTTGGCCGGAGAAAGTCCAAAAGTCAAAGCATCAAATCGAAAAGATGAAAAAGCTCTCTCTTTTTCCTTTTGGAGGAGGAACTCCCAACGTGCATCCACACCACCATGCATCCTTCATTTCCAGCAGTAAAAATCCAAAAGAGAAAAGAAGAGAAAAAACACATGTTGGTGGTGCAAAAGTGGAATGGAATCCATTTCTTGAAGTTGGTGCTAACTTTTCATAAGTTAAAAAAAAAAAAAAAAAAAAAAACTTTTTTGGACTTTTGGGTCGGACTTTAAAATATTCATTTAAATTGTAAAGTGTTACAATAAAATAATATGATAATTTGAAAGTTTTTCGTGTACTTTTTCTTAAAAAAAAAAAAAAAATTAAAGAACAATGCATTACAACATCTGCGAAGCTTCAAAATTTTGAGAGTGTAAGTCTGATCCAAACAGATTTGGTGGGTGTGAGTTATTTAGTCTAAGTTCGGAACCTTGACAATCAACATGCATTAGTATGAAATTACTACCACGACTAGAGTCGACTATGGACTAACAAATACGAAATTTAAAAATTTATTTGTTCATGAAAAACTAGGTTTTCAAAAATATTTTACAAAAAATGATCAATTATACACTTATAAAAATAAATGAAAAAAAGTATTTTCGTAATTTACAAAATTATTCATGTAGAAATTATTGTCAATAAGTTTAAGCAATATAATCAATCATTTTTTAAAAAATAATTTTCAAATCCTTCATTTTTCACAAAATAAATGAATCCTAAATAGATCAATATCGGGCTACAATTACTTACAGAGTCTCCATATAAATAGTTTCATGGGGTTTCATGCAGTTTTCACATATAGAAACTACGTTCTTTCTAGAAATAGGGGCTTTTTTATGTCGCTATTATACTGCAAGTGTAAAAGTTCGATGGTGGTGAATGTAATGAACGAATTTGTAAATGCAGTAAAAGTATGGCAAACTAGGGGACTCAACTTCCGAAGATTTCTATATTTCTACTGCTGTAAAGACTAAAAGAGTTAAGAGATCTTTCTTACTCATGTTTAAATAGAGGACGCGACAAATGTTTGTTCACCACCTTTTGTCCAGGAAATTACCTAGTCAATCCAAAACTTATTGTACAACTATTAATTCATTCTTAAACTTTTCAATTTTGTAAATTTAATCATAAACATTTACACAAAACTTTAACGTAATCATTTTAGCTCTTACCAAAAAAAAAACTTAATCATTTTAGCTAATTTTTGCCAAAAATGACTAACATGACAATGAATCAAGACGTTCAACACCAAGTTAGCCACTAATGGCAAATATTGGTCTAAATAATTATATTAGAATTCATAGATGTTTATCACCAAATTGACAAAATCGAAATATTTATAACTAAATTAACAGCTATATTATAAGCTTATGGTTAACTGGACAATTTCCCTGCCATTGGTCAAATCGAAACTGGTTTAACGAAGGAGAAAAAACTATTTACCCATCAATGATTACAAACATTTACAAACATTTTTCCAGTAAATAATGACTTTCTAGATGGAAGAATAACTAGATGTTCACTAACTACAATCGGCAACTTTTTGTAAGAAAATTTAACCACATTCAGGATTCGACCCTAGTTGACTTTCGCCTAATGCAAAGCGAACAGCAACTTCTGATTTGTGAAAGATATCTCAATGGAAATTGGAATAATAAAAAAATCAAGAGTGGATATTCATTTGGTGCCCCACGCTTCAACGATCTAACACCACTTGTGGTGGCCCCAACCAGGACACATCGATTCCCCGCCAGAGGTGATTCTAGTAAAACTCTAGAAATCACCAGGTTCGAAATGACATTAGCAATAGTCAACGTCCGCATTAGGCCTTTTGAAGTAAAAATTCATTAGCAAAGATTCATCACATCGGAAGTTCAGAAGAAAAGACCAGGTTCAGAATCACCAAGTGAATAGGCAACACTGCCATGTCAAAACTTCCCCCTAGTTTCTTCCTTTTCACGTTGGCGCTCAGCTGCGAAAACCAAATAGTCTCGATACTCGATCGACAGTTAGATTCCAATGTGTCATGGACATTGAATCAAGTGTGCCAAAGAATGGTAAGAAGAGATGAAGAATCAGACACAAATTGCAAAAGGCGAGTTGAAATATACCGATCAAAAAAAGAATCATCTTCCTAAATCAACCGGAAAGAAAATCAGAACAAAACATTCGGGATAAGTAATGCTAAGCTCGTTTTTCTCAAGTAGCACGATGTGTGAGGAGAACTATATGCTTCTGCTTTTAATACAAAGCCCGAAAGCATTTTGTGAAAAGGTTATTATACAGGGCAGCTAAGAAGAAAGGGAAGAGAAAAAGAAGATTGACGAGGACCACCCATCTACTCGCACTTAATGGATCGGTATATGTGTCGGATGAACAGCAAGGCTGCGCGGAAACCTACGGTACCAAGCATGAGGAAAAATCCATAACAGATGCAGGCCATGTAGCCGAAGAAGAATGAAGTCTGCATGAATCCAGACATATCTGACCGTGCGTAGTAGTAGTATAAGCAATACCCATAGATGAATAATCCAGTTGATCCACCACAAAGAAAAGACCTGCCAAATGATACAGGCGTCAGGCTGCCGTCAGCACAGTCAAAACTAGCGTATGTATGCCATGTACATATTCAATTGAAGATAAAATCCTAGCGCCTTAAAAAGGACAAGTTGGTTTGACCTTATGTCAACTGTCGAGCACAGATGACTTAAGATAAACTAATAATTGCAATCGCCATGGCTATGTGCAGGATTTCTTCAAGAGTACGTGGAAGCTCGCAGACATCAACAACAAAGAATTCATATTCCACAAACAAACCAGCTTTTAAAACATACATTTGATGGGATCTTTACAAATTTCTTGTGAACCTTCAAGTTGTGAAGAAACTATTGACAAAAAGAAAATAACAAACACCCATCTGAAGCCACTATTGGCATTATTATGCTAATTGCTCTCTGACAATAGAACATTGAGGACGATCAGTCCCGTGGCATCACCAAATCTTCTGAGTTTATTGACTAATACATGTAAACATTAAACTTTTCAATTTAAATCAGAAGAATATGCATCATCAGCCAAATTCATCAAAACAGATACTTCGCAGAGAACGAGCCACTTCCAACACCTAATTACAATTGTCAGTTATGTGCCGCTTCTAGCCCGTTGTCTTACAAGTAATGTGGAACCCGCACCTTCTTATGACCTAGTTAATATATCTCCTCTGAGAAGGTAGTTTTCCCCCTTCCACAATTCAGCCAGTCAAAATTCTAAATTTCAAAGTTTGTCCTTGTGAAATAAACAACATATAAAATAGGACAACTGAGCATCACTAAATTGTGATTGAAGTGCTTCCATGTGTAAGTAAAAGCTAAACAGAGATGTGACATTGCTTAGCAATCTTCGATATCTTCTAACAATATCTTACCATCACTTGGGTGACTCATACGATCATAGGTAAACAATTTGACTCAAGCAAGCTAAATGTGACTGGGGATGCCAAGCATCATGTTTAGTATTCATTTTTAACTGTGAATGGCAACTCAAAGGAAAACCAGCAAGCAGGAATCTACAGCACATTATATGAATAAGCCAGAGACAAACGAATAGGGAATCATTGTATGGCATACCTCCACCACCATTTGTGGTCCTCAGCAGCAAGTTGGAAGTAGGTCAATGCCACCGTGATAAAAGCAGTGACTATCAAGAGAATGATGAAAACAACAAACAAGATGCTATATATGGTATAGATCCTGTGACCCCAGACACTGGCAAAAATGTAGTATAGTTCGATGTATATAGCACTGAACGGGAGAAAACCAGCCATTGCCATCTGAGGGATTGTGCCCCTATACCATGGCAATGGTGGAATCTCTCTGGGGTACTTAGTAGTGCGGCATGGAGCTTGAAATTCAGCCTTGCTATTCTTCCCAGCAATCCCGCCTAGTATGAGCAAAGGTGATGTTACAAGTGTCCATATAAGAACTATGACCAAAATCGTGCCAAATGGAAGAGCTGCAGTTGCAGTGTAGGCAATAGCAACTGTATTTAAGAAGCAGAATGTGAGAAACAGAGGCCCACAGAAGAGGCATCCAGTCAATAGTAAATTCCTGACCTGCCATGTCAGAAAAAAAGAAATTCAATCAACAAACAGATGTGCTGTAAATAATGTCCATAGGAAGAATTCAGCATCACATACCCAGTTTGTTCCCTCCAGCTGACAGTAAAAGGAGGTTGCAGTATAGCCTGCAATTCCTGACGTGAGTGCATAGATAACAACCAGTGCCGTAAATAGTGCGCCTCGGTTGTATGGATAAAAGACACCAACCAATGCCAATATAAAGATGAATACAGTGCTGCAGAACACAAATCACGAATTGCCCAATTAAGATAAACAGAGGAATATGGTTCCAATAAAAGGTGGTGCAAATTCCTACTGCAAATAAGCTTCAACAGATGCCAGATGATCTTGATACTTACAGAGTAAAGAGCTGAGTACCAGAACCAACTGCAGCAGCAAAAAGAGACTTATACTTTGGGAACCTAAACACATCTCCGTGTAGGTATTTCCATCCAGTCTCCTCCTCATCTTCAGCCGATTCTTCATCATGGGCATACCTATTTGTCATAAACAAAAACAGAACAAAGACAGAGCCGTCCTATCATGTTAGTAGAAATAAGGAAGGCACACAACTTTCATGTTTAGAGAAAATTAGGCAAGCAAACGAGTAATGAGAGAAGGATCCTAACTTGACGAAATCATTCTTGAGAACTCTCATGAGGATTGTGGCAAGAAATCCAGTCAACAAAAGAACTGTAACACATGAATTCACAATTGAAAACCAATGAATCTCGAGATGATGAGGCAGGGAAGATGAATGAGAGTATTTATCCATCCTTTTCTCAAAAGTAATAGTTGTTTCTTTCCACTTTGCCGAGTACATAAACTGAAAATCAACTTCCTTGTCTTCTGTAAGATCTGCGACACTGTTTGGGTCTGTCCGGACATTAATTTCGATCACACGGTTCTTGTTGTAAAAGATCTCGAAGATAATGTGCTTATAAAGAAGATACTTGTATTCACTTGGATCCCTGTCCTCCTTGTCAACCTTCCCAATGAAACCCCAAATGGGCAAGTCATCGTAATACATCTGAAAGTAATAGTCCTGGATGATTGCAGACCGGAATCGTGCCACTTCCGCCTTTGAAAGTGTTTTCTTGCAAACAACTTCATATTCTTTATTCGTTAAAAAGTTCAGGTCAAAGGGAGCACTGACTAAACGATCTCCATTTAACACTTCACCCAGAGCTTCTTTTTTATCTTTCATTTGATCTGCGAAAGGAAACAAATTAACGAATCAAGGCCTCTGACATATAATGATGCAGAAAGAAACCCAACTCTGGAAATATCAGCATACAGACCTGGTGTGCAATATGGAAGATCGAAGTAGCGATATGTTTCACTGCATAAAGAAAATGTCAAATCATAAGCTTGGCTTGAGATATAAAAGTTCCTTGGATTATTACCCTTAGAATAGACTCTATGGACAAGTGGAGAACAGAAAGCTATGAACGAAGCAGATATGTACAGGCTTGAAAGAACATTGCATAGCAAATCTAGGAGATTCTTAAAGTTACATGCCTCTGAAATTATCCCCTTTTATTAGATTTAAAATCTCTTCTTGTTTCTCGTTCGAATGACACAGTTAAGAAGAATTACAATTTACAACAAATTTTCACACAAAAAATCTGGGTTAGATAATCATTTTTTCACTTTCCTCAATTTAATAAGGCGTTATGATGAATCCATCAATAATTCGGCTCTTATATCCTGCTGAAGCCATGTAGAAACCTGAAGGACTCAAGATCAACTAGTCCAGCTGGTGCCATGGCATTATCTATTTGGTCATTTAGGGTCAAATTGCTCATACTTAGGACAAGAAGACAAAATTTTTCATTTGAAGACAAAAAAATTATTGGTTTCCTATCTAAAGTCACAAGAGATCCATTTTATCGTGACAATGCAGACAAGATTTAGATTATGTGTTATCAGCAATAAAAGCAAAGGCAGCTTCAGGGAAGAATAGCAACGGCAGCTTCAAGGAAGTAGTAACTACTGCCGTGCGTAAACAAGAATGAGATTCATTAGCATCCTAAGAATCTGGTAATGTTGAAGCAAACTCCTAAAGTCATTTCCCCCCTTTATCTTTTCACTTTTTGGGGATAAAGCAGCAAAGCAGGAAATGCCCACGTCGTATTTGAAAAGCAAGAAAAGAAACCTGTAGATTTATCAATACGACCCCCACAAAATTTATCATTTCGCTTATTTCTTGGATTGATCCAGATAAAAAGAATCAAAAACCGTAGTATGAGTAATCCCTGAGTCTCGAGCGAACGCATGATGGATGTAATTTCCCTACCCAGGACTAATTCAGGCTCTACATAGGCCCGATTCCATTGCATTATACTATAGCAACCGCAAAGCAAACAGCGCGCTCCCTCAATTCTGAAATGGACGTTCTAATCCCGATGGCATCGGAACTCCATCGAGGCCAGGAAGACACGCGCAAAACCACTAATGCTCAATACAAGAGTCACACAAGGACACGCGCAAGTGACGATCGACTCGACCAGGTCAACCCCGGACGGTCTCAAATCTCCCACCTCGGCCCTTACCCATCGATTCGCTCGCCGAATCAGAAACTCACGTTCCTCTCCGAACCGACACACTCGAGCGGACATCGCAATGCCGATCGAAACCCACGCGCGAAGGAAAACGCAGAGAGAGAAAGAGAGAGAAAGAGAGGAGATGGGGACCGGAATTCGGAATCCAACGGCGCCGGACGCCGTCATGCCGAGATCGGACGGCTCACCTGGGGTTGTGAAAGGGGCCGACTTTGTTGGCGTAGAGAGGGACGGGGTCGCGCTCCTCGTAGCGGTGGTTGGAGGGGCTCGACACGGCCGCCGGGGCCAGGCAGAGCGCCACGACGGCGAGGCCGAGGATCGGGGCGATCGTCTTCTTCGCCATGGCCGCGCGAAGAGAGAGAGAGAGGGGAGGCCAGTCAAGGAGGCGCAGGAGGCGGAGAGATCGGCGCTCGCCAGTCGTCGCCTCTGATTCTCTCTCTATCTAATTATCTCTCTACGTTGCTTGGTTTTCTAGTTTTCATCAACGGGAAATGAATTATTTTATCATTAATCGCCGGGTCGAACGAAAGAGATGGGCGGGGGGTCGAAATTGCTTCACTTTCAATGCTTGGCGGGTTTGACTTTCAACAACTTTAATTATTTGCACATACCTAAAATTTATTGAACTTTTAAAATCACTACTTCATTTTTTTTTTTTTTTTGGAAGAAAACAATGAATAGATCTCGAGTCATTTTAAGTCGCTAAGTGAGCCACCACTAATGTTTCATACAAAACCATCGCTAGAGTCAACAATTTCCCCTTGTTGCTCAAATAAATAATATCATTGCTCCTCATGCTTGATTTTCATCAAATAATGAATTGGATTCGAATTCGAATTTATCGCATCTCTCTCATGTCAAATTTAATTATTTTTTATTGAATATTTAATCAGAATTTGACAGTTAAAATCTTATTCTTGAGCTCTTTATATAAGAGTTAATATCATGAAATACTCAAAACTCCAAATTAGTAAATTTCACAAATTTACATTTGGTTAGTTATCATTAAATATACTATCAAATTTTTTAGTTTAATGACACGTGATAATTAAATGTCAATTTAATATTTTATCTTATGTTAGTAAGAAGTGTACCTATTTGTAATTTTTCACGTTAGTAATCTAATTTAATAGAAACTAATATAGGCTAAATTTATCACAAATATATTATTTTTTATTTTTAATTGTCAAAAAATTAATTTTGAGTAAATCTGTTATAAATATATCAATTTGAAATTTTTTATAGTCAAAAAATTAATTTAAGGTTAATTTGTCATGAATATACTAATTTGAAATTTTTCGTAATATTAATCTTAAAAATTATTGGCCGTGATAGAAGTAAATATATTATTAACTCATTATATTTAATTTGGAGTAGAATGTACGCATAGATGGAAACCGTGAAAGACGGGGCATGCATTAGTCCCCCTGATCGCCCCCTGATCGCATCGGACGCATCCGATTAACCTTTTCTTTCTCTTTTTTTGGGAGGGGAGGGTCAAAACATCCGATTAACCTTTCTTTTTTTGGTCGGTAAAACATCCGATTAACCTTAAACGTTGACTTTTTATAGACAGCGAGCCAAGCCTTCGACATTATTTTTTTCCAGACACGAGGTGTCATGATTGGCGCCTCGTGATTGGTGCGTGGGGTGGTACCTGCATTGCTTGAGATCTGGTCAATACCTAGGAAACATAACTTCGACCCTTCACATCCGAATCACCGCCCTCGGATCTTCAATGGCCTCTTGTCCAACACAGACCTTTTTGTGGGCCCGCCGCCACGTGGACGGCCCATTATAAGTTGGGTCAATGGCAGGCCAGCACGTTTGGACTTTTGGGCCTTCCGTTTACGACGGCGTTGGGCCCATTAATTATGAAATTAGAGAATTGAAGGGCTGATCCCGCGCCCGAAGCCCCGCGGACTAGCCCAGATCTGGCCCAATCGAATGCATCTTTGGCCGAAGGCCCTGCCTAGAAGGACTCGTCGAAGGTTAACTTGGATTGCGTATAACAACGCTTCTTGGCTGGAGAAGAGTTTTTTTTCAGAAATAATTTTTTTTATTTCTATTCTGTGAAACAATTTCTGAGTAAAATAAGATATTTGGTAACTACACAAAATTTATACTCAAAAAATAGAAAAAGAATGTAAATGCATTTGGCACGAAAATGACTTCTTTTATGTATTTATTCGTTTTTTTATTCTTGTTCACAAATCGCTGACCGCTACCGCCCGTTGTCGCCCACTGCCGCTGCTGCACCACTGTCGGCTGCCAACTGTCATTGCCAATTTCCGCTGCACAACCCATCGATCGCTGGAGGTGGATGGGCAATTGTGGGAGGTGGCAGCCGATGGGCTGTGCGGCGGCAGTTGACGGAGACGATCGACGGCCGGTAGTCATGCAAAGCGAAGAATGGCGGCGACGGGCAGCATCGACAGACGAAGGTAGTGGCAACGGCCGACGATGGCGGAGGCCGGTGGTCGGCGGCGGCCGACGAACAGAGGCGGCGACGACAACCGGCAACGGACGAAGGCAACAACGGATGGAGGTGGCAACGGAGGCCGACAATTGGCGGCGCGGCAACTTCAAGCAAGTGGAGGTGGTCGTAGCAAAAGAGAGGAACAAAAAAAAAAATTGGCTTATTTCTAAAAATTGTTCCCGGAACAAGAATGTTACTTTTTTTTTTTGTTTCTATTCCAAAATTGTTCCTAAAAACAAGAAAATAGAGAAATTGTTCCCAAAACAAAATTTTTACTAAACGGATTTCTATTCTTTTTTTGTTTCGGGGAACAAAAAAAAAAAAATTGAGAGAAACAGAATTGTTGTCATGCAGAGCCTTGATATGACATTACAATCAAACATTTTCCTATGATTGCAAGAGACATGATCAAGCCTGTCCCAAAAAGAGAAAAGATGATGTTGCTGTGTTGAAGGGTCAAAGCTATTTCCATAGGCAAGACCATCAACTACGTTCGGTAGGCTCCGTTTATTGACGTTTTTATTTCTCTAATTTTTTATTTTTTTTTTATTCTTTAAAATAAAAAATATATAAATTCATTTGACAACATCAATTAATTTTATTATTTTCCAAAATAAAAAAGCAGATGGGAAATAAATTTAAATTAAAGACAATAAGTAGAATGGAGTTGCTTATTTTGAATTCATTTACTTTTTTTTCTTTATTTTCTTCTTTTTTCTTTTCTAACTAGTCTGCCCACCGCCGACCACTTGCCTGCTGCATGGCATGGGCTAGAGGAGGAAGTAAAAGAGGAAAAAAATAAAAATAAAAATAAAATAAAAAAACGTTATTATTAAAAAAAATTGTACATCATGAAAAAATTATAGATTGTACAAAAAAATTCCTATTTTTTTCTATTCTGAAAATAGAAATTTTGTATAGTTACCAAACGCGTTCTTTTACTTGGAAACTATTTCAAAAATAGAAATAAAAAAATTATTTCTAAAAGAAATTATTTACGAAAAAAAATATTATCAAACGCCATAATAGTGTTAACAAGAGATACATACAATGTGGATGGAATGCGAAACCAATCACAAAGACCATTTCTAGAAATCGGCACAAACATGAAGGAAAAGTCATGCCCGCTTTCTCAGGTAGCAAGACATGTGAGGAGAACTATACGCTTCTGCTCTTGATACAAGAACCAAAACCATCTTGCGAAAAGGCTACTCCACAGGGCAGCTAATAAGAGACGGAAGACAATGCGGAGATTGAAAAGGACCACCTGCCTACTCGCACTTGATGGATCCGTATATGCGTCGGATGAATAATAAGGCAGCGCAAAACCTACGGTCCCAAGCACGAGGAAAACTCCATAGCAGATGCAGGCCATGTAGCCAAAGAAGAATGAAGTTTGCATGAACCCGTCCATATCAGACCGTGCATAGTAGTAGTACAAGCAATACCCATAGATAAATAATCCAGTTGATCCACCACAGAGAAAAGACCTGCCAAATGACAGGCATCAGGCTGCTGTCAGCACTAGGGGTGAGCGGTTCCAGGTTCCGGTTCGGTTCCGTCCGAACTTAACCTACCTCAGTACAGGTTCCTCAAAATGAGGAACCTGGAACCTACCCGTGGGAATGAGACCTGGAACCTACCCTGTCACAAAAGTTCCAGTGGTCGGTTCCAGGTTCCAACAGATTCCTTTTTCTTCATTTTTTTGTTATTTTCATATTTAAACTATAACATATGCGCACGTTACCCAAAAACTATAACGTACGCGCACGTTACCAAAAAAAAAAACTATAACATATACGCATGTTACCAAAAAAAAAAATATAACGTATGCGCACGTTACCAAAAAAAAATTATAACGTGCACGCACGTTACTAAAAAAAATATAACGTATGCGCACGTTACCAAAAAAAAACTATAATGTACGTGTATACTACACGGTAACTTCCCATTGACATGTTATCTTGATACATTAACTTCGCACTGCACAACAATAATAGAATATAATTAGAAATTTCAAAACAAATAGCAAACTAGAAAGTAGAAATAAAACACCACTAGAACAAGAATGTCTAGAGGTACAAGTTTTGAAAACAATTTCGATTAAACCCTTAAATGAACTCAGAAAATTCTAAAATTTGGACACGTTGTATTTAAGACCTAGAGGTACAAGTTTCATGAAGAAATCGTAGTCCAATTCGTTCTGGATTAAAAGATAAAATCGATTTACTTTTCCTATTCTCTACTTGCACAGTTTTTGAAACATTTTTGGTTAAATAGGCAAATGAACTACAAAAATTACGAAATTTAAATATGTTGTAGGGAAGACATGAAGAGAGATATTTCATGCAGAACACATTTCCAAAAGAACCTCATACAAAATGATATAGTCCACGCATTGCAACTTACAAGATCCAAACACATCAGATTGCACAGTTTTAGAAACATTTCCGATTAAATACCCAAATGACCTTCAAAAATTATGAAATTCGACTATGTGATAGCCAAGACCATAAGGTAGATACTTCATGAAAACATAGAAGTCAAATTCGTCCTAGATAATTAAATATGGACGGTTAAAATCCCTGTTCGTAGTACCGTAATTCCAGATCTAACCATCTCCAAAGGACCACGATTTCACCTACCTATTCTTGTTTTTTTTCTCTAAATTTTTTATATGTTGTACCTCAGGATGTTCTTTACAACTTTTGTTAAGAAACCGAAGTGAAATTTCGACAAAAAGGTTGCCTTACAGTCCATGCATTCATCAAGAGTCGGTCCCAAAATCTCCAGATCCAGTCTTTCCAAAGAATAACGATTTCACCCACTTATACTTGTTTGTTTTGTCCCAAATTTGAGTATGTTATACTCCAAGAAGTCCTTTACAACTTTCATTTAGAGGCCGAAGCCAAACTTCAACTAGAACATCACATACAAGTCACTAGAACATCCAAGGTCGAGCTTTTTCTGCCTAAGTAACCGGTTCCGGTTCCGGTTCAAACAGGTTCCGGTTCCTAGAAAAAGGAACCGAACCGAACCGGTCCCCTTGGAACCGGGAACCGAACCGACCCTCCTCCGGTTCGGTTCCTTCCCGGTAACCCGGGAACCGCGCTCACCCTAGTCGGCACAGTCAAAACTCACGTATGTATGCCATGTACAGATTTGGCGAGGCTCGAGCTCGCTGGCGTCGGGCGGGGCCTCGGCTCTGCTAGATCGGCGAGATCGCCGCTCACCCAACGTCGGTGAACTCGAGTCTTGCCAGATCCCGACGAGGCCCGGCCTCGCCGACAACCGGCAAGGCTCGAGCTCGCTCGTCGGATCTGGCAACACTCGAGCTCGCCGACATCAAGTGGGGCCTCAGCCTCGCTAAATCAGCGAGATTGTGCCTCGCTTGACGCCGACAAGCTCGATCTCGCCTATGGCCAATGGCCAATTGAAGAAGAAAAAGAGAAGAGAAAAGGAAAAATAATTATTAAAATTTATATTTTAAAAATAAAAATAATTAAAAATTATATTTTTTTAATATTTTAAAAAGAATTATAAAAAATTTCATTAAATTTGTATTGCATAAAAATTGTTAAAAAATTTGTATTGCATAAAAATGTTCTAACGGTACTTTTTTTTTTTTAAAAAATCATAAAAATGAGTTTTTTTAGGTTTAGTTAAAAAAATTTCATGTTACATTTTTTAGTTATTCAATAGTATGTTCACTTCAAATAAGAGAAGTATGCACATAATCTAATTTTTTTATAAATATTTCAATTTATAGGTTTTTTAATTTTTTTTTAATTTTATTTACTATTTTTAATTTAATTTGAAGTTTTAATCCAATTAACATATAGTAGAAGTGGATTTTCCTAGAATATTAATTAGCAATACGAGTCGGGTCGGATATGGATCGCTAAATTTATACTACAAAATATGGATCAAAATGAGTTAGATGGATCAAATATGAGTATCTATTTTCGACTCACCCAACCCACCCATTTGCCACCCATAGTGACTAGGGATGCCAAGCATGGTGTTTAGTATTCATTTTTTAACTGTGAAGGGCAACTCAAAAGAAAACCAGCAAGCAGGAATGAAAAGCACATTATATATATAAGCCAAAGATTAAAAAAAAAAAACGGAATCATTTTATGGCATACCTCCACCACCATTTATGGTCCTCGGCAGCAAGTTGGAGATAGGTCAATGCCACCGTGATAAAAGCAGTGACTATCAAGAGAATAATGAAAACAATAAACAAGATGTTGTAGATGGTATAGATCCTGTGACCCCAGACACTGCCAAAAATGTAGTATAGCTCGATGTATGTAACAATGAACGGGAGAAAACCAGCCAATGCCATCTGGGGGACTGCGCCCCTATACCATGGCAACGGTGGAATCTCTCTGGGGTACTCAGTGGTGCGGCATGGAGCTTGAAATTCGGCCTTGCTATTCTTCCCAGCAATCCCACCCAATACGAGCAACGGTGATGATACAAGTGTCCATATGAGAACTATGACCAAAATCATGCCAAATGGAAGAGCTGCAGTGGCAGTGTAGACAACAGCGACACTGTTTAAGAAGCAGAATGTGAGAAAGAGAGGCCCACCGAAGAGGCATCCAGTCAATACTAGATTCCTGACCTGCCATGTTAGAAAGAAAGAAATTCAATCAACAAGCAGTGTGCTGTATATAACGTCCATAGGAAAAATCTCGCTGCTGCATACCCAGTTTGTTCCCTCCAGCTGACAGTATAAGGAAGTAGCAGTATAGCCTGCAATTCCTGACGTGAGTGCATAGATAACAACCAGTGCCTTAAATAGCGGGCCTCGGTTGTACGGATAAAAGACACCAATCGATGCCAATATAAAGATGAATACGGTACTGCAGAACACAAATCACGAATTGCCTAATTAAGATAAAAAGAGGAATATGGTTGCTATAAAAGGTGGTGCAAATTCCTATTGCAAATATGCTTCAACAGACGCCATATGATCTTGATACTTACAGAGTAAACAGCTGAGTACCAGAACCAACTGCAGCAGCAAAAAGAGATTTATACTTTGGGAACCTGAACACATCCCCGTGTATGTATTTCCATCCAGTCTTCTCCTCGTCTTCAGCTAATTCTTCGTCATGGGCATACCTATTTGTCATAAACAAAAACAGAACAAAGACAGAACCGTCCTATCATGTTCATAGAAAGAAAGAGGGCGCACAACTTTTCATGTTTAGAGAAAATCAGGCAAGCAAATGGGTAATGAGAGGGTGATCCTAACTTGACCAAATCTTTCTTTAGAGCTCTCCAGAGGATTGTGGCAAGAATTCCAGTCAACAAAAGAACTGTACCACAAGAATTTACGTTCCAAAACAAGTGAATCTCAAGTTGATGAGGCAATGAAGATGACCAAGTGTATATATCCATCCTTTTCTCATAAGGAGTAATTGTTTCTTTCCACTTTGCTGAGTACATATACTGAAAATCAACTTCTTTGTCTTCTGTAAGATCTGCGACGCTGTTTGGGTCTGTCCGGACATGAATTTCGATCACGCGGTCCTTGTTGTATAAGATATCGAACATAACACGCTTAATAAAGAAAATACTTGTATTCATGTGGATCCCTACCGTCCTTGTCAACCTTCCCAATAAAACCCCAAGTGGGCAAGTCGTCATAATTCATCTCAAAGTAATAGTCCTGGATGATTGCAGACCGGAATCGTGCCACTTCTACCTTTGAAAGTGTCTTCTTGCAAGCAACTTCGTCTTCCTTATTCACTAAAAACTCCAGCTTGAAGGGAGCACTAACTAAACGATCTCCATTTAAAACTTCACCCAGAGTTTCTTTTTTCTCTTTCACACGATCTGTGATGGAAACCAATTTAAAGAATCAAGGCTTTTGAGATATAATAATGCAGAAAAAACCCAACTCTGGAGATATCAGCACACAGACCAAAGAGAAAAATAAAATAAAAATTTAAAATTTAAAAGTTTCTCAAAATGACGCTTTGAGCCTGTTGGATATGTCAGATTGCGATCGCCCCACGCGGCGAGAATTTAGATCTAATCCCAGCCAACATTACTCCTTAAGCAAACAGTAAAAGACTCATTTTTGTATGTCTAATTCAAAACTTGATCAAGGATAGCGTAACAAGATGTCATGTGGCCTAAATCAGTCGCGGTTGTGCCCTATCAATGCAAAAGAGTAAAAACAAGACTCGAGAATTTGAGCCCATAACAAATCCAATCCAAGTGGTTTTTTCAAATCCATATAGGATTTGTGGTTTGACATCTGAAGAAGTAAGAAATTATTGAAATACTTTTCACGTTGGAATTGCGCTTTTCTCCATTAGTGAGCAGAGGAGCTTTTGGTCATAAGAGTCAGAGTACAAGGGTTTTTGCCCATTATTGAGTGATTGTTTTGATAGTTCTTGTGAGAGTATACTGCGTGAGTTATTAGATGTGATTGGATTTAAAAAATATTGAGAATGTTTGAGCTACTCAAGTGTGGTTGATAAATAGGTCATATAAACCAAATCCCATCAAGCTGATGTCTATTTTAATTCTTTATTTTATTTAATTTATTTGTTCAATTGCTTGTTTTTCGAAATAGCCATCTAGTTAGTTTTGTATTTGAGATATGGCCACAATGCCAGCCATAGGCAAGGCCGCCTTTGCCTATGGCCTCCAAGGCCATGGTGATGTTCATCGACCTCTGCGGGGGAAGAAAACCAAAGGAGGAAAGGAACAAGAAAAGGAAAAAAATGATAAAAAATTCGAAAAAAATAAAATAATATTAAAAATAATTCACGTTAACATCAGCCAACATTAATGTGGACAAGTATGTGCCAGTTGGCTAAAATTGGCCGGATAGATTGAATTGGCATAGGTTTAGAGATTGAATTGACACAATTATAATGGACTTATGACTTTTCTGATAATTTTCTTAACAAGCGAGACAACTGATTAGGGGCAAGCAAGATGGATCAATTGAACCGCAAATCGCCTGAATTGGACCAAACCGGCCAGTTGGGTTAGATTCCTAGGAGTGTCAATTTGGTTTTCGATTTCTAAAAGTGGAACTGGTGTTTAGGTGGTTCGGTTGCTTTTTATATATTTATTTTCATATTTTTTAATGTCTCACGCACACCTTCTCTCCTCTTTCAATCTTTCCTTTTCACCTCGCAGCACTCATGCCTAAGCTCCTTTTTCGGTCTTTCCATTTCTCTAGATTTCTTCTCTTCTCATTGAGTTCGAGACATTCTCTCCTTTGACCTCGACTAGTTCAATTGGACTATTGGGGAATCCACATATACATGTGTATGACAAGTGCAAGATCCTCGAACGGGAGAGCCTTCTAGCTTCATCAAGGATCTGACCCCTCAGGAACAGACAACCCTCCGATACAATTCTTCAAGCATCTTCACTAGTTTGATGGTGTCTGGTAACCTTCTTATCTTTGTATAGTCGATCCCGATCGCCCTCAGTTTCTTTAGGTAGATTGACTATACCTGATGATGACAAATGCAACTCCAACAATGCTCCTAATTCCCCGAGTGAGCATGGAAGTTCCTTTATTAGAGAGCATCCGCTTAGAGACAAATTTGTCAGCTTCGTTAGTCCGCCAAGTGAGCACGGAAGCTCTTCGATTCTTGCATTTTCCATCTTTGGAATTGACAAAGAATTTAGATTGCCAACTGTCTTGGGAACCTTGGACAGATCTGAATCTCGAGGCAAGGTAAGCTCCATCAAAGGTTCTAGAGAATCGATTTCCTCAGGCAACTCTTGAAGTGCAGGACATCCCTTTAGATTCAAAGTTCCGAGATGTTTTAGCGCACCTACAGAGCAGTCGATTGTAGTTAAATTGCGACAACTATCAAGAATCAATCTCTCCAAGGACACAAACTTTGAGAGGTCAGGTGTCCTTGTTAAGCATTTGCACCATGACAAATCTAGAACTCTCAATGTATTTGCCATATGCAGAAGAATTGAAAGTTGAAAATGGATGAGAGACGTTTTAGCACAAAGATAGGGCAGTGAATAGGAAGAGACATAAACAGCGGGGGTGAACCATGCCTCAATGTCTCGCCATCCTCCCTAGTCTTCTATTATTTTGCTCCACCATAGGTTGAGCACAACCAAATTATTAACGTAAATGTTTGTGGCTGAAAATTTGGAAGGACAGTAACACCAAGAAAGCCATCTTAGCTTTAGGAAGAAGATTTTTGCATGTGGCCTTCTGATAAATAAAGGGACGCACCATGTTAGGTTACAGAGTTTGGACTTCGGACTGACCAAAATCAGCTCTGGAAGTGAAATGAATATTCCATTGAACCCTTTGTTAGCTGGGTTCACTCCTATGTGGAGAAGGCCCAATGAGTTGCAAGCCCAAAAAAGACTTGAGCCATATGATAAGTTATATGAGGAAATAGAGTTTCTCACTATCTATATAAAGAGGTAGCCACAAAAAAAGGAAATAGTAACAAGAGAAAAAGAGAAAGCAGAAAATCTGGGGTTTGGGACAATATCTGATTTACATCAAGCTGGTATCGAAGGTCGATTTGTGGTCCGATTGAGCTGAAATTTTGTCAACATGTTCGTGGCGCAATTTTTTCGAATCTGAATAGTTTGATTTTCGTTTGAAGCTCCATACATCAGGTTTTTTGTGGATTGATCAAAACCTGCATTTTTGGTCAGATTTATCTTGATCTCTTGTGAAATTTATGTGTATTGCCAAGAATTATGTTCTTGAGGTCTTTGCTGCTATGTATCTCTAGTATTTGCTAGAGAAGATTAATTTTGTTGATAGTGAAGAATTTCGGGTGGACTCCGGTCCCGTGGTTTTTGATCTTCTTACATCGGGAGGTTTTCCACGTAAAAAATCGTCTTGTGTTCACAGGCTTGGTATTTATTTTACTCTATTATATCGATTTCTATTAGGTTTACACAAGAGGGGAGATTATTTTATTCTGTTGTGTTGATTCGATATTGTTCGAATTGTTATTGTTTTCCCATTAGAGTGGTATCAAAGCATCTGGTTATTGCTTGATTTTTCTGCCTTGTGTTAAACAATGGAAATGAATACGAGTAGAATTGTTACATTGAATGGTTCAAATGATCATATTTGGAAAGGAAGATGGAAGATCTTTTATATGTAAAAGATTTTTGTTTGCCCGTATTTGCCGAGGAGAAACCGGAGAATAAAACTAATGTTGAATGGTTTATATTTCATCGTCAAGTGTGTGGTTATATTGGGCAGTGGGTGGATGATAATGTTTTGAATCATATTATTGAGGAAACACATGCACGCAGATTATGGGATAAGCTCGAACAATTATATGCTCGAAAGACCGAGAATAATAAGTTATTTTTGATAAAACAGATGATGGCTTTGAGATATCATGATGGTGCTCGTTTGACTGATCATTTAAATTCTTTTCAAGGAATTATACATTAGTTGATTGCGATGGGAATCAAGTTTGATGATGAGATACAAGCACTATGGTTGCTTGGAACTTTGCCGGACTCTTGGGAGACGTTCCGAACATTTTTTGTCTAATTTTGCCCCAGATGGTACGATTACCATAGATTTGGCCAAGAGTAGTATTTTGAATGAAGAGATGAGAAGGAAGACACAAGGATCATCCTCTTCACATTCTGATGCCTTGGTTGTCGAGAAAATGGGGAGAAGTGAGTCTCAAGGTCCGAGAAATAGAGATTAAAGTCGAGATAAAAGCAGAGGTAAGTATAATAAATTTGCTAATGTTGAGTGCCATTATTGTCATCAGAAGGGACATATTCAGAGGTTTTGTCGCCAATTAAAAAATGAGAAACAAAAGGAGAAAGGTAAAGAGAAGAAAAATGATAATGATAGTGATGACAATCGTGTTGCTGCACTTAAAGAAGACTTTCTCATTATTTTTTATGGTGATGTGGTGAATTTTGTGTCTTATGAGGCTAGTTGGGTAACTGATAGTGGTGCATCTGTTCATGCTACGTCTCGTAGGGATTTCTTTACATCATATAGGTCAGGTGACTTTGGATTTGTGAAGATGGGAAACAATGGACTAGCTCAAGCTGTAGGCATCGGTGATGTGTGCCTAGAAACCAGCAATGGCATAAGGTTAGTATTGAATAATATTAAATATATACCTGATATATGCTTGAATTTGATTTTCTATAGACAAGTTGGATGATGAGAGGTATTGTAGCACCTTCAGTAATGGTCAATGGAAGCTCATCAAAGGTTCTCTTGTTGTGGTTAGAGGTGAAAAATATTCTTCGTTGTACATTATGCAGGCAAAGTTGTTCACAGACAAAATTAATGCAGTAGACAGCAAAGATGCAGCTGAATTATGGCATAAGAGGCTCAGTCACATCAATGAGAAGGGTTTGTCAATATTGGCCAAGAAGAAACTCCTTTTAGGATTGAAAATTTCAGCGCTAAAGAAGTGTGCTCACTATTTAGCAGGAAAACAGAGTAGAGTTACATTTAAAAGTTCCCATCTTTTAAGAAAGTCAGGTATACTGGAATTAGTGCATTTTGATGTTTGCGGTCCTATGAAAACAAAATCACTTGGTGGCTCTCTTTATTTTGTTACCTTCATAGATGATTTTTAAAGAAAAAATTGGATTCATACCTTGAAAACTAAAGATCAAGTATTATATGCTTTTAAGCAAATTCAGGCTTCAGTTGAGAGACAGACTGTAAAGAAATTGAAATGCATCAGAACTGATAACATGGGAGAGTATATTGGACCTTTTGATGAATATTGCAAACAATAAGGTATTCGACATCAAAAGACACCTCCCAAGACGCCTTAGTTAAATGGCTTAGCTGAGAGAATGAACGGAACACTGGTTGAAAGGGTAAGATGTTTACTTTCACAGTCAAAGCTACCTGGATCCTTTTGGGATGAGGCTTTAAGTACAGTTGTACATGTATTAAATCTTACTCCATGCGTTCCTTTAGAGTTTGATGTTCCTAATAGAGTTTGGACATGCAAAGATGTTTCTTATGATTATTTGCGTGTCTTTGGGTGCAAAGTATTTGTGCATATTCCCAAAGATGAGAGGTCTAAATTTGATGTGAAAACACGACAGTGCATATTTATTGGTTATGGACAGGATATGCTTGGCTACAAATTTTATGATCTGCTTGAAAAGAAAATTGTAAGAAGCAGAGACGTTGTGTTTATGGAAGATCAAACAATAAAGGATATTGAGAAAGCAGAGATGATTTCAGCACCATATGTTAGTGATAATCTAGTTGATTTAGATCTAGTTCCTCTTATAAATATTCCTACACAGGTTGATGAAGAGCAGCAGGAAGTCAATGTTCTAAATAACGCACATGTTTCTGAATATGTTGAAATAGATAATACTATTTCTGAACTAGAGGCTCAATTAGATGTTCCACTGCATGTTCCAGTCTGGAGATCCGTTAGAGACCGATGACCTTCCACCAAGTATTCTGAAGATGAGTATGTATTATTAACTGATGCAAGTGAACCAGAGTGCTATGCAAAAGCAATATAAGATGAGTACAAAAGCAATTGGTTCAATGCCATGCGAGATGAGATGCAGTCACTTTATGATAATCATACTTTTGAATTGGTGAAGTTACTTAAAGGTAAAAGAGCTTTGAAGAACAAGTGGGTATATAGGTTGAAGCAAGATGAACATACTTCACAACCACGGTACAAAGCTAGATTGGTTGTTAAGGGATTCAGTCAGAGAAAAGGTATTGATTTTGATGATATATTTTCTCCGATAGTGAAAATGTCTTCTATCCGTGTGGTACTAGGCTTGGTAGCTAGCCTAGTTTGAAAATTAAGCAAATGGATGTTAAAACAGCTTTCCTACATGGTGACAAGAAGAGATATATATGGAACAACCTGAGGTAACTTGGAGGAAGAGATATATATGGAACAACTTGAGGGTTTCAAAGTGAAAGCGAAATAGGATTATGTGTGCAAATTGAAGAAAAGTCTCTATGGCCTAAAACAAGCACCGAGGCAGTAGTACAAAAAGTTTGCGTCAGTTATGACAGAACATGGCGATAAGAAGACTTCATTGATAAGAAAAATTTCTAATGATGACTTTATTATTCTCTTGGTTGATGATATGGTTGGCTGCATCAAGAATTGAGTTATTAAAGCTCAAGTCTTTTGCCATGAAAGACTTGGGCTCGGCAAAGCAAATTCTTGGCATTAAAATTACCCGAGACAGAGATGCTAAAAAGTTGTTTTTGTCGCAAGAGAAATATATCGAGAAGATCATTCAGAAATTTTACAAGGACAAGGCTAAAGTGGTTAGTACTCTTCTTGCTGCCCACTTTAAGTTAAATATGAAGGAAAGTCCTACGACTGATAAAGAAAAGAAAGATATGGAAAGTGTTTCATATGCCTTAGATATAGGAAGTTTAATGTATGCAATGGTATGTACATGCCTAGGCTTGGCGCACGCAGTTGGCGTTGTTAGTTGCTATTTGTCAAATCTAGGCAGAGAGCACTGGAATGCAGTGAAGTGGATTTTGAGGTATCTTCGGGCAACTTCAAAGTTGAAACTCAGTTTCGGGATCGGGAAACTTGAGTTAGTTGGATACACAGATTCCAACTTGGCGGAGATATTGATACTCGTAAATTTACTTCTGGTTATTTGATTTCTTTTGCGAGTGGAGCTATGTCATGGAAGTCAAGATTGCAAAAGTGTGTTGCACTTTCTACAACCGAAGCTGAATTTATTGCAGCGACTGAAGCTATTAAAGAGATGTTATGGATGAAGAAGTTCTTAGAAGAACTTGAGTTTAAGCAAAAGAGGTATGTGCTATTTTGTGATAATCAAAGCGTAATTCATCTTGGTAAAAATTCATCTTTTCACTAAATCGAAACATATTGATGTTAGATATCATTAGATAAGGGATGTTCTAAATGAAAAGTTGGTGGAATTTGAGAAAATTCATATGGATCATAATGGCTCCAATATGATGACGAAAACTTTACTAAGAGAGAAGCTTGAATATTGCCGATTGATAGTAGGGATGGTGAATCCCTCCACATTGTTGTGAGGGGGAGATTTGTTAGCTGGGTTTACTCCTATGTGGAGGAGGTCCAATGAGTTGCAAGCCTAAAAAGGGCTTGACCCAAATGATAAGTTATATGAGGAAATATGGTTTCTCACTATCTATATAAAGAGGTAGCCGAAAAAAAGGAAACAGTAACAAGAGTAAAAGAGAAGGCAGAAAATTTGGGGTTTTGGGCAATATTTGATTTACATCAAGCTAGCGTTGGAGGTTAATTCGTGGTTCGATTGAGCTGAAATTTTGTCAGCATGTTTGTGGTGCAATTTTATCGAATCTGAACGGTTTGATTTTCGTTTGAAGCTCCATACATCAGGTTTTTCATAGATTGATCAAAACTTGCGTTTTTGGTTAGATTTATCCTTGATCTCTTGTGAAGTTTATGTGTATTGCCAAGAATTATGTTCTTGAGGTCTTTGCTGCTATGTACCTCTAGTATTTGTTAGAGAAGAACAATTTTGTTGATAGTGAAGAATTTCGGGTGGACTCCGGTCCCGTGGTTTTTGATCTCCTCACATCGAGGAGGTATCCATGTAAAAAATCGTCGTGTGTTCACGTGCTTGGTATTTATTTTACTCTACTATATCGATTCCTATTAGGTTTACACAAGATGGGAGATTATTTTATTCCGCTGCGTTGATTCGATATTGTTCGAATTGTTAGTGTTCTCCCATCACCCTTCGCTAAAGTGTTGGGATATAAAAAAGTATTGAAAGAGGAGGTGAACAGATATGTGTTCCCATTGTCCACTCGCGTGAAGAATGTTTATGCTGGTCATGGATTAGGTCATTTACACTTTCATTTGATCGTAAAGTGATTAACGCAAAGAACTCAGATCCCATTCCTGGCGCAGAATTTTAGTGCTTCAGACCACTCTAGGATCAATGTGGTGCGAACAGCATGAGATGTCTTCAATCATCATTTACTGAGTTCTTGAACAGCTTGCACCATTGGCAGTTTCGGTCGGATGGCATATTTATCAGGTCTTTGGTACGAAATGAATTTCATTCATTAAAAGAAAGTTATGGCCTGATTGGTAAAAACAGAATTTCAATTTAGCATTCATGAGAGTGATAGTGGCAAATTCATAGTGACCCAACTAGATTGAGGAAGTCCGGTTATTCTTTGAATGACTTGCAATTTAGCATGATGTAAGCATAGGCCAAACAGAATTTGCTCACTCCAATGTGGATCACTAGCCATCTTTTTCATCAGTGGCGTGGAATTCCCCCAAATTCGGTGCACTGACGGTGGTTGAATTCTCTGTTCTCCAGCTTTGCTAAAAACTAAGGTCTTCTGTTAATTCAAACTGAACCTTAAGTAATCTCCATAAGCAAAAACAGACCTAGCCAGAACTACAACTGCAAATAGTTCCTCATATTGTGGCTTTATCAGCTTAGCAAATCATGCACAACATTGTAGCTCTTTTCTTGGGTATAGAAGAGGAAAAGTCACAAGAAAAGTAATCTTGCAGATTACCAGGAGTGACTTCCTCTTACTCTCGACCACATAAGGAGTTCAAAAAGAAAAATGGAGCAAACTTAAATGTAAAGTCTAATTTTGAGACACACAACCATTTTCCATATAAAACTGTTTTAGAGAAATTGTAGAGTGCATAAAAAGACAGGACATTCAGCCATCTATGATTGTATACAAATAAATGTAAAGTCTAATTTTGAGACAAGAAAATTAGTGCCGAATCTATCTATTAATATCAAAGATATGAATCCAATCTCTAATTTTACAACTTGATTGCTAGTATATCTCCGACTCTGTAATTAATGTAGATGTTAATTTGGGTGCCAAAGCAGTTAATCTTGAATCAAATGATGCAAAACCTGATTTCTTGAAATCTTCGGGGCTTTGAATCTTGATACAATAGAATTCAGATGACAGGGCTTTGAAAGGTGATCTTTGAGACTTTGATTTATGTTGAAGAAGACGACGGGGCTTGGAAGCTGGACCCAACGAGACTTTGTTGTTCTTCGCTTTCTTTGAATTTTCTTGGAGTTTTTTGAAGTCTTTGCCTTCTGGAAACTTGAAGACGTTGATTCTTCTCTTTGAGAGTCAAGAGTCTTCAAACACCTTAAGGCCTGTTTTTAATCTCGCATCCCTTATGCTTTAGGACTATGAACTGCTCAGCAGGATTGTCCTTCCTACAAGAAATGCCGAATATGACAGTTACCATCCTGGCTCAGGAGAATGCCAACCATTGATCTCCTAGCAAGAGCTGTGTCGGTAATCTTCAGACTACTTGTTCTGATCTCCCGTTTGAGTGGGCCACAAGACACTGATTGGCCTAGCAGCTGGTATAAACACAAGGGTCCGAAGTTTCTGGTGAATCCCAATCCGTTTTAGCTTTATTCATCTCGGCAGATCTGGCAAACTTTGCAGGGACTCACAATCTTTAACAGTCACATGTGTCGAATGTCGTAAGTCACTGAGGCCTTCAACGGCTCTTAACCCTGGACAACATTCCAAATCAAAATGCTGCAGCTTTTACGGCTTCGATAGGTTGGGTAATATTTCCATCGATCCACAACATGTAATTTTAAGGACTCCAGAGGTTCCAGTTTCCCCAGACCATGTACTTCTACAAGTCCTTGTAAGTTGGTTTAGCACAAGGTTTTTAGATTCTTCAAGCGTGATAGATCAGGTGTTGTCATGAGGAATGAGCATTTTTCTACAGACAATTCCCTTAAATTCTACAGTTGTTCAGGAGAGGGAAAATGCACAGTGGAGCAGCTTGAAATGGAGAGTTTCGATTGGTTCCTAAAGCTGGAAAACTGTGGCAGTAGCGTGATATTGGTAAGTTTCAATGTTGACAAGCTAGATGGAAGCCTGCGTATGGATTTTATGCTTTTCCAAGGTGAGAGAAGTTCCTTCCACTTGCTAGTTCACCCAAAATTATAATCCCTGTGGAACGATAAGTCCAAGTATTTTAAAGTAACTAGGTTTGTGAGGTCGGGAGCAATTCGACAGTGATATCCATCAAGGGCAAGGCTTTTCAAGCTCGAGAGAAGCTCTGACAATTGTCAAAGCTCATGGCAATCCTTCAACTCAAGTTCTTCGAGCTGAAGGAGACTACTAATTGTGGGAGGAAATTTAGAGATGCCAGTGCCCAAGTCCAAGATCCTTAAATGGGACAATTCCCCAATATCACGCCGGATCTCACTGGATATGCCCTGACAGTCTGGGCAATGTAACTCTTCAAGCATCTCCAAATGCCTGATCGAGTCAGGTAACTTTCCTATCTTCGTGTTTCCCATCCTGGTGACTATGAATTTCTTCAGATTTCCGGTTGAATCAGGTACATTGACTACTTGTGGGAACAACAGACCTAACTCAATCAGCAATGCTAATTTCTCAGGCGAGTGCGGAAGCTCCTCTAGTCTTTTGCGACATTCTATACACCAAAAAGAGTATCTTTTGCTAAGGCTCCGATAGAGTGTGTGGGAGTCTGCTTATTCTCCCATTCCGTTTAATAATCAAACTCAACCAAGATGTCAAATTGCCAATTGCCTTGAGGAAACTTGCAGGTCAAGGGTTTATGCTGGTTATGAAATACGTCTTTCACACTTTCGTTTGTTTGCAAAGTTCTTTTTTTCATAAGAGGAATTCACACACTGTTCCTGATGCAGAATTTTAGTGATTCAAGCCCCATTGACCACTTGAGGATTGATGCAGCGTGAACGACACAAGATGTCTTCAAGCATCTTTCACCAAGTTCTCTAACAGCATGCGCCATCAGCAGCTTTGGTTGGGTGGCATTCAGGATTGATGACAGACAGAATTTAGCATTCATGGTAGAGATAGTGGCAAATTCATAGTGACAAAACCAGACTGGAGAAGTTTGGTAATTGTTTTAGAGTATAGGCCAAATAGAATTTGTTGGCACAACTGTGAAATTCGTTTACTCCAATCTGGATCACAAGTCTTCTCTTCCGTAATTGGCGTGGAATTCCACGAAAATTGGTACACAGATGGTGGTCAAATTTTATAGCTTTACACTGTAAGACTCTGATTTCCAGCTTTGCTAAAAGCTTATGCCTTCTGTCAATTAAAATTGAAACATGAAATAATCTACATAAGTTCAAATACAGACCTGGCCAGAATTATGATTGCAAATAGATGACAAGATTGTAGCTTTTCCTAGGGTATAGAAGAGGAATAGTTACTGGGAAAGTATAACTTGCGGATTACTAAGAGTGACTTTTTATTGCTCCTGACTGTATGAGAAGTTGTAAATGAAAAAAGGGAGAAAACTTAGCGCATTAATCCAAAAAATGAACACTGAGTTACACAACCATTCTGTCATATGATATCATGTTTCAGAGAAACTGCAGTGTAGAAAAACAGGACATTTAGCCATTTATGATTGTAGACAAATGAATATCAAGAAAATTAGTGCCAAATTTATATTTATTAAACGATGTGGACACAATCTCCAATTTGACACCTCATGCTATAGGACTATCCACTGTTCTATAGACTTCTTGTCCTTACCTAAAAGAAATGCTGAATATGACAGTTACCATCCCGGTCGGGAGATTGCCATCCAAAGATCTCTTAGCAAGAGCTGCGTTGTGGAATCTTCAGACTTTGTGTCCTGATCTCCTGTATGAGTGGATCCCAAGGCTCCGATTGGTCTAGCCACTGATATAAACACAAGGGTCCGACGTTTCTGCTGATTCCCAATCTGTGTCTAGCTTGGTCCCTCTCGGCAAATCTGGCAAACTTTGCAGGGACTCACAATCTTTAACAGTCACATGTGTCAAACGTTGTAAGCCACTTAGGCCTTCAACGCATATTAGCCCGGGACAACATTCCAGATCGAAATGCTTCAGCTTTTCCAGCATTGATAGGTTGGGCAATATTTCTATTGACCCACAACATGTAATCTTTAGGGACTGCAGAGATTCCAATTCCCCCAGACCTTGTACTTCTACCAGTTCTTGTGAGTCGGATAGATACAAGGTTTCCAGATTCTTCAAGCTTGATAGATCAGGCATTCCCACGAGGGATGCACATTTTTCTATGGACAATTCCCTCAAATTCTCCAGGTGTTCAAGAACTGGAAAATGCGTCATCGAGCAGCTAGAAATGGAGAGTTTTGACAGGTTCCTGAAGCTGGAAAACTGTGGTAGCGGTGTGATATCGGTAAGTATCAAGGTTGACAAGCTAGATGGAAGTCTGTGGATGGATTTTATGTTTTTCCAAAGTGAGAGAAGTTCCTTCCACTTGCCAGTGCCCCCAAGATAATCCCTGTGGAACGATAAGTCTAAGTGTTCTAAATTAACTAGATTCGTAGGGTCTGGAGTGATTTGACAGTGATAAACATCAAGGGTAAGTCTTGTCAAGCTCGAGGGAAGCTCCGGCAATTGTCAAAGCTCATTGCACTCCTTCAACTCAAGTTGTTTAAGACAAGGGAGACGATTCATTGTGGCTGGCAATCCAGAGATGCGAGTGCCTGATACGTTCAAGATCCTTAAATGGGACAATTCCCCAATGCTACATGGGATTTCACCAGATAGGTGCTGACACTCTGGGCAATGTAACTCTTCAAGCATCTCCAATTGCCCAATGGCATCAGGCAACTTTCCTATCTTGGTGTTTCCCATCCTGATGAATTTGAGCTTCCTCAAATTTGCGATTGAATCAGGTACATTGACTACTCCTGAGAATGACAGATCTAAGTAAATCAGCGATTCTAATTTCCCAAGTGAGTGCGGAAGCTCCTTAATCCTTTTGCAACCTTCTATAGACAAATGCTTGATTTTCACTAGTACTCCAATAGAGTGTGGGAGTCTGCTTATTGTCTCATTCCATTTTATACTCAAACTCGACAAAAATTGCAAATTGCCAATTGTCTCCGGAAGCTTGCACAGTAGAGAATTTTTGGGCATGATTAACTCCGTCAAAGAGTTTAGAGAACCAACTTCTTCTGGCAATCCTGAAGAGAATTGCATCCTTCCATATTCAGAGTGCTCAAGTTCTGTAGGTTAATAATGGAGCGATCTATGGTGACTAACTTGGAACACCAAGCAAGAATCAATATCTCCAGATACATGAAGTTAGACAAGTCAGGTGTGCTTCTCAAGCAATTGCAGCTTCTCAAATCTAAAACTTTTAACTTTTTCGCCATCTGAACAAAAATTAAACATCAAATAAAGAAGGACAAAAAACATTGTGTTCCAAGAATTAGAAGCATCAAAAGCCAATATGGGGAGACATTAATACCTTGATTTGACTCCACCCAGTCCAGTTTTCAGTAATTTTACTCCTGGAAAGGTCGAGCACCACCAAATTAACTAGGCAAAAATTCGTCGCTGTAAAATTTAGAGGACACTCATGCCAAGAAAGCCATCTTAGCTCTCAATGATCTTTGAAGTTCCCTACAAAATTCAACCCTTTCCCTCGGAGGACCCTTAGACTCTGTAGTCTCTGTAATTCTTCATCAATGAAGGTATAGCCACTACCATCACTTTGACCATTATAGCTCAGACTCAGTGCTTCTATTTCTTCACTTGCCTGCCATGAGAGATCAAGCATGAATGAGAACAAATAATACAATAAAGGAAAAAGTTAACTCTGTGAGCCACTTGTGAAGTTTGTCTACTTCCCGGAAATAACTAGCAGAATGGCCTCTAAATTACATTCTGTTAAGTTATACCTGTTTATTCCTCAATAAATTCAATGCCTCCTCAGGATTCCATACCCTGCTACGCTTGCCAGGAAATTTGCAATTCTCTTCGTAGACAATGTGTCTTCCAAGATCCCTAACTTGGTCATGCATTGAAAACTTATTATCATCTCCAATCTTTATCAAGGACCTAAGAAGGAGGACTCTCATTGCGTCATGAGGTTAGTATTCACAATCGCTCCACATGAATATCGGATATTTATTATTTTCTTTGATGAAAAAGCACACGATGTCTAGAAAAACTTTCTGCTGCGTTGGTTCTAATCCCTCGTAACTTATCATCAACGTCTCTTGGACTTCCTTTGGAGGAACTTTCTGTAACCTCTTCAGCGTCTCTTCCCATAAGGCCTTGTCAGTGGAAACGCTAGAAAGAGATGAACCTATCACCTCGATAGCCAAAGGAAGCTTCCCTAAAGTTGAGACGATCTGTCTTGATAGGATATTGTAGTCTTCTATAGGAAAGTCTCTTCTAAAGGAATGTCGGCAGAATAGCTGAAGCGCTTGACTGAATCCCATTTCCTTGACTTCATACGTCAAGATTCGTTCATGTCGATTCGGGACAGCGTCGACCTCTAATGTTTCCATCCAGTCAGTCAGGACGCTCATGTTCCTAGTTGTTATAATGACCCTGCTTCCGTTTTCAAACCAATCGCTCTTCCCAACTAGCTTTTCGAGCTGCTCTTTTTTTTCCACATCATCGAGCACAATGAGGATTTTCTTGTCACAAAGTGCCTTCTTTATCATGCCAATCCCTTGGTCATTGTCACGAACAAAAATACTGTTGCTGCACGTCGAATGGAGGATGCTTGACAGCAGTTGCTTCTGCAAGTAGATGATACCGTCTGATCTTCTAGAGATCTCTCGGACATTTTCGAGGAAACTGTAGCGGTCAAAGCGAGAATATAATTTGTTGTAAATGACTTTTGCGAGTGTTGTCTTACCAATACCACCTATTCCATGGACTCCACAAAACGCACGCCACTGTAGTCAATGTCCAACAACTTCATTATTGCATCAATCTGAACATGATCTTTGACTAAATGTTCAGTCACATTCTTATATCTGGCATTCAGCTTAATCAGGACCTCCTGGACGATCTCTTTGATGAGTTTGCCATAGCTGCACCAATGCGTGAGACAATTCATTTCACTCTAGACATGAAATTGAAGAGCGTATGATGAAAAAAAAATTCAGAAACAGAAGACTCATCACTCTCCTAGTTTCTGAACATTCTCCTATTTTCTCAAATATAATGGATCTGAAGAGAAAATAAGGTTACTCTACGAAATTCCTTACCCTGTATAAGTTTCCAAGCTCCATCGCTTTACTTCCTCAACCTCCATGAGGGCGTCACGCCACACCTTCACTTGGTCTGCTCCAAAGTTCCTCTCGTGCTGTACGAACGCGTCGTGATACAGCGGAGACTTGAGCTTGACGTCATCCGAATTCACGTGAAGATAAATGGGGAGAATCTCTTTCGTGCTGTCCGACTTTGATGCCATCGTAACCATCTTAGTGAACTCGATGAGGCACCATTTGCTGGACGCATAGTTCCTTGACAAGATGGGCATGTAGATCCTAGAGCTCTCGATGGCCCGAGGGAGCTCTTCCTTGATCCTTTGCCCGACTTGGAGCTCATCATCATCCCTGAAGACGCGGATCCCAGCACCTTTCATGCCTTCGTAGAGGCAATTGGTGAATGTTTCGCGACTGTCAGCCCCTCTGAAGCTTAAGAACACCTTGTACTCAATTCTCGAGCCTCCATCTCTCTCCATTGCAGGAACCATCCTCTGGGAAGTCAGAACCTGAGGGTCTGAAATTTATACACCAAACTCTCTCTGAAGTAGCACTATCGATTTTGTTGGTAATTTCATGATGATTAATGGTGGTGTAGCGCCCCTTCAAGAAACAAGCGACCCCGTTGACCAACATACCACGCCCGTTGACACTTGCATGTGAGGGGGGCAAGTTCCGGAGATGCTGAGACTACACCCTGGATTTGATTTAAGAAATCCAGCCTTCGCGTTCGTCAATGTCGTTATTCGTGGGAAACGGCGAATGTCTGTATAATTATATCATATCAAAATAGAGATTACCAACTTAATCAAAATTGCAGTTGCATCTTTGACTAACATGTTCAATCAAATGATTCTTATCCGTAGCTAAAAAGCACTAGCCGACCCAATTGAAGTATTACCCCACTACTTCATAATAAAACAATATGATAAATGTTGTTGAGATTGCTCAGCTCGAGAGAAAAAAGATCAGCATTAAGATGACCCTTAAATGTGCGGTGAATGGACACATTTGCATTTAATGCAACTAGTTTGAGCAGTGTAGCATCAACTAGGTGGTGCAAGATCAGGTTGGTTTTGCTGGGGAATTTCCTAGCTCATGGATCATCATAGCACTTCCTATTTTAGATTACAGAATCAAGGAAAATGAGATTTTATGTAGGTAATTCCATGTCATATTAACTTCATAATTCTACAGGTGAGTATAAGAAAGGATACATCTGCAGAATCTAGAAAATACTCAGCAACCTACAATAATGGCGTCGACGAGATAAGACAATTCATCTCTCGTTTACACATCTACCAACAAACACATGGCAATTATTTTACCTAAAAAAAAAAAAAATTTTCTTAAATGAATTTTCTTAAGGAGTATTTAATTGGCATTTGTCAAGCAATTGATTGTGAAAATTCTTTAATATTTTTATGCACCGAAATTTCTTGTATTATGAACGTCTTAAAAATTGAACTGCTGCATGTCAAATATGACAAGTATCTGCAAAACCACCTGTTTATAATCAATTTTCCAAAATTAGAATTGATTTTTTGTTTCATTTTGTGATGATAAATGACCAACTTTGACTCAGTGGCTGGAGTATTGCTTTCGCATGGCAAGACTCGTCATTTCAAATCCAGCAGTAGGTAGATCTTTTATTATAAAGTTGGAAGAGAGAGAGAAAGAGAGATTTTGGGCTCATTTATTTTTTTTTTTTGGGTCAGAAATATAGGTATTGCATTACTAATTGACAGCTTTACAAAAGAACTGGGTATTACAACCGGAAGCTATTGCTTCGGCAGCTACCAAGCTTTGTAAGATAAAAGGAGGAAAATGTTCCAGTTATGGGCCATATCAGATCTACCGTGGGCCTTGGCAGCCCAATCAGCAGCACCATTAGCTTCCCTCTTGCAATGCTGAAGTCTGAAATTAGGGCACAGGGAAAGCAAATGACCAATCTCTGCGAACAACGCTCGTTCTTCCCATGGGGGATTCCGTTTCTCATGAAGAATCTCGAGCAGGACCAAACAGTTAGATTCGATGATAATATTGGCCATATTGAGTCCCTGATGCAGCAGATGATGAAGAGCGAAAGCGAGCACCTGTACTTCGGCTTGAAAGGGAGAAGCGGCGGGACATCGTCGAGTATAGACATCGGTAAGTACCCCTTGATGATTTTTGCTGATACACGCTACGTTTCCTTCTTGACTTCCCGGTTGATGAGATGCGTCTATATTGCATTTGAGGTATCCCCGATCTGGAGGTTTCCAAAGTAAAACTGATCCACGATTAGTGGGATGCCCTGTTTGTGATTCCTCCGATCGTTGATGATTTGTAGAAGAAAGGCCGTGAATCCGTGTCAGGGCAAAAGCGTCGATCACAGCTCGGGTTGGATCAGGACGGATTCGACGGAAGATCCGATTGTTGCGTTGGCACCAAATCTGCCCCGAGAATAGATGGGCGATAGTCTCCAATCCAGTACTAGTTTAGTGTTTGTTGCTCTGTTTGAAAACCACTCGTCGAGACGATGAATGTTGAGAGGAGAGAGACTGGAATGTTGATCTCGCTGATGATTCCATATCCCGTGTGTCCATGAGCAAAAGAAGAATAAGTGTTCAAATGTTTCTGGAGAGTGTTGATTGCATATTTCACAAATAGGATCAGAGATGATATGCCTAGCAAATAGATTAGCCTTGGTAGGAAGGGCATTGTGGCATGCTGACCATAAAAATAGACGGATTTTCTTATCTGTGTTGATTTTCCATAATTTACGCCAAAGAATGCTGGGTTGTTGGTATGATGATGATGCGTGGTGACCCCGTGGCGTTACTGGCTTGCTGACAATAGTCCTGTAATTGCTTTTTACTGTATGATTGCCATCTTTCGTGGCTGTCCACACTAACTGATCAGCAACATGTAGCGGTCTGATAGGGAGATTAAGTATTTCTGATGTGATGTTGGCATCAAATAAATCTGTTATAAGATGAACATTCCAGGTATGGTGGACGGGGTCAATAAGATTTGCCACCAGCCCAGTTCGTCTCTTGTAGCTGGTCCTCCAATTGGGCTAGAGGGTAACCAGCTATGATCACGAATTTTGATGTTCTTTCCATCCCCAACAGACCATCATACATTAGGTAGGATGGCGTCCCTTCCAAAAAGGACACTCCGCCAACCCCAGGATGGGCGCGTGCCGAGTTCAGCTAAGTGAACATCTTTAGTTTGGAAATATAATCCTTTGAAGAGTCGACACCATAACAAGTTTGGCTGTTGAAGTAGACGCCACGCTTGCTTGCCAAGTAGCGCTTTGTTAAAGGCTAACAAATCTCGGAAGCCTAACCCACCATTCACCTTGGCTGTTTTTAACAAATCCCAACTTTGCCAATGCACTCCACCCCTCTGTTTATCGTTTCTCCACCAGAAATTGGAGATTTTCTGTTCAATCTTATGACACAATGATATAGGAAGTTTGAAAATGGACATAGCATACTGCGGAATAGCTTGCACGACAGATTTCAGTAGGATTTCCTTGCCCCCTTTTGATAATAAAAGTTATTTCCAGCCCTCAAGTTTTGCATTTACCTTGCCTAATATCCAGCTAAACATGTATGTTTTGGATCGTCCCCAATCAGATGGAATTCCTAAGTATTTCCCATACTTCTGTAATATCGGTACCCTAAATTCTGCCGCTAAATTGAACTGAAGACTCCAAGGACAGGTTTTAGTAAAAAACATGCCAGACTTATTCCTATTAATGACTTGGCCAGTAGCTAGACAATATTGATTCAAGATATTGGCTAGATTCTGACATTCCATGAGGGTTCCTTTAAGGAAGAAGACCGAATCATCAGCGAAAAATAGATGGGAAAGAATAGGACAAAACCTGTTAAGCTGGATCCCTTTTAGATGGCCCATATTTACAGCTTGATGAATAAGGGAGGAAAGAACATTCGCCACTAAAATGAAGATATAAGGGGAAAGTGGGTCCCCTTGACGTAAGCCTCTTGATGGTTGGAAATATTGGAGTTGTTCTCCATTGAAACGTACACTTAAAGATGAAGTTATGATACATTGCATCACCATTCTAACCCAGGAGTGATGAAAACCCAATTTAAGTAGATAATCCTGTAGGAAATCCCATTCAACCTTGTCGTAGGCTTTTTGCATGTCCATCTTGAGTAGTGCATTAAAATGACGCTTCCTGATCCTTGTTTTGAAGTGATGAATAACCTCCTGAACAATTAACACATTATCCTGAATTTGACGCCCGCTCACGAAGGCAACCTATTCCATTGAGATGAGTTCACCAAGCCACGGTTTGAGACGATTCGCCAACACCTTAGAGATAATCTTATAAGCATAATTACACAGGCTAATCGGTCGAAATTGATCGAGGCTCTCAGGGTGGTTGATCTTAGGGATCAACACTAGTACCGTCTTATTAAGATCTCTAGGCAGGACCCCCAAAGAAAAAAACTCATGAACTAAACGGAATATATCATGCTGAATGATATCCCAATGGGTCTGATAAAAAAGTCCATTTAGACCATCGGGCCCTGGAGCTTTCAGCGCACCCAACTGAAAAGTCGCCAGTCTAACCTCCTCTCTTGTAAGCTCAGCAATTAAATGCTCATTCATCTCAGCAGATACTAACGGTTGACATTGATCTAGGATTGGTCTATAGTCCCGGTAACCAATAGAGGTGTATAAGGTAGAGAAATAGTCATAAGTCATCTCCTTTAGGGTCGGAATATCTCTCACCCAGTTAAGGCTCTCATCCCTTAACATTCCAATCCTATTGCGCTGCCTCTGCTGCACTATAGTGGCATGAAAGAATTTGTTGTTTTTGTCTCCCCATTTTAACCAGTTAACACGAGACCACATTGCCCAAAATTATTCTTCCTGCTGCCATAGTGTCCGGATTTCCCCACGCAGCTGTTCTGCTTCTTCGGTATCAGTGTTGGAAAGATATGGCTTGTTAATAAGAGATTGGAGCTGCTGTTGTAAGGCTGGCACCCTCAAGTGACCATTCTCAAATTTTGCCCGACTCCATTTTCGTAGATTAGAAGAAACAATTCTGAGTTTGCGCAAAAGATGGGAATTGCGTACCTGGATGGAGTTCCATGTGTCAGAAATAACCTCTCTACACTCCGGATCTTGGTTCCAATACGCTTCAAAGACAAAAGGGCGTTGACATCTAGGATAAGATATCAATGTGGACAAGAGGAGTGGGCTGTGATTAGACCCCATAGCCGGCAAGGCAAAGACCTGGGCTTCCGGGTAAAGAAGTCTCCACTCTGTCGTGCACAGAACACGGTCCAACCGTTCTTTGATTTGTTCCAGACCATCCCTATTATTCGACCATGTAAAAGTGCAGCCCTTGCTCTCAACCTCCATAAATGCACAGTCATTGATAACATCTCGAAAAGATTGCATTCTATACCGTTCCGGAGCCCGCCTACCCACCTTTTCCCAAGAGTACAGGACTTCATTAAAATCTCAGCACATATCCAAGGGAGATTATTGGAGGAACCGATCGACGAAGATTATCCCAAAGTAACTGTCTATTATGGTAGGAGTATGGTGCGTGAAGACAGGTAATGCGCATAAGCTTGTTTTCCACTAAATCCCGACAGATGAGATCAAAATATTCCGCCAAATAAGAGACCATGTCTACTGATAAGGTATCATTCCAAAAAAGCGACAAGCCTCCGGCAAGACCTACAGGATTCGGTACAAAAGAGTGACTGTACTTTAACCGTCGTTGCAAACGATTAAGAACATTATCAGTATTCTTAGTCTCCATTAAAAACAAAAAGTCAGGCTTTTCTTTGGCCGTCAAGGCCTTTAAGGCTTAAACCGTCGGGGATTGCCCAAACCCCGACGTTCAGCAGAATAAGCTTCATTTGTAAGTCGGTGGCTGTTTAGGGCCAGCCCCCAAAGCCCACGTATTCCCTTCTGCTGTGTCCAAAACAGGTGTGTCCAGCAATTGAGCATCATCAAAGTTCTCTATTATGATATTTTTCGATTCATAGGGAGAATATCTTTTCTGTTTCTTTGCAAGCCCATCTTAGGAGTAACTCGGCGAGCATTCAGTTTCTGTTGTGGTGATTTATCCATAATAGAACTTATGGGGCCCTTATGTTTGGCCTGTGCAGGGATTAAAGCCGTTGTAATTATATGACCTGGTTGTGGAGAAGTCAAGTGACATCCAGATTTTCGGATTCTAATTTCAACTGGATAAATAGGGCCGTTTTCGTTTGGTTGAAGCCGGGATTATGAAATTGAGATGCATGATGGGTGCATGAGTGAGGAAAAATGTCAATTGAAGTATAGAGGTGTCAATTTAAACTATGGAGATTAAATGAGGATAAACGGAGTAAGATTGAGTAACCAATTGGTGCCTTATACTTGCAATTTCGTGTCTTTCCCCTCCTCCCTAAAATGGACCAAAAAGAAGTCGTTTCAGGGTGTGTTTTGGTGGGCCGAATTTGGTAGCCAAGGATTATACACACAAGACTAAGTCTTGGAGATATTTTGTGAAGAAAATATCAAGCCAAGAGGCCCCCACCTCTCCCTCATCTCTATCTCTTCTCTTCCTCACCCTCACACCACCGTCCATCTCCCTCCTCCCTCTAACGACTTCCTCCTCTCTGTTCTGGCCTCATTTTCATTTTTCATGGAAAAACCGGCAGCTCCTTCCTTTGAAAGCTGAAGCCCCTTGCAGCGCCACACGTCCACGCCTCCACTTGTGTCGGTCAATGAAAGGAGCTGTCTTCACCGATTGTTGACTGCCCGGCTCTGCTTCGTCCACCGTTACGTTCCCCCGCACTAAGCCAGCATCGAAGGAGTCGCGCCAGCACATCCAGTCAACTTCAGCTCTTCGTGGACTCTGTGCCGCGTGTCTTTCCTCTACCAGCGACCACCGAAATTTCGGTCGAGCACCCAGCAGCTTCATCGACGCCAAAAGCTGCTCTCCTCTCCATAGCCACGTCCACTTCTTTTCTTCACGGCTGCCGAAGTCAAACGCCTCCAACTGCCGTGCATCTACTGCCCATCAGCCTAGCAACCGTTTGTGCCCCTTCTCCACCGAGTTTGTCGGCCACCGAGTCAGCCGAGTCAAGCCACGAAGCAGCATCCACGAGCTGCCACGTCCTTGGTCAACTGCAGCTCCACCGAATACTACAGCCCCGTGATCTGTTTCCTCCCATCGCACGCTCGGTCATTTTTCACCAACGAAGACCCAAGCTGGTCTCCTTCTACCGAAGCCGATTGCTGGTGTTGTTGACCGTGAAGCCACCTGTGCAGCAGCCGTTTGTGCACCCATCTCCAAGCGTCTTCTTCTCCAGCAGCTCTTCTTCAGCTCGTGGACTCATTGTCTCTCTTGCTCACGTCAACAGGCCAAGGAGCAGCCCACGGTTTGGGCCAGCAATTCCAGTAGCTTCACGGCCCAGCAAGCCCAAGAGAAAGAGCAGCCCATCTCCTTCAGCCCAAGAAGCTAGTGAAGCCCAGCGAAGCCTGCACATTTGACCCATCTGAAGACAAGCCCAGCAACTTTCCTCAGTCCAGCAAGTGGTTATTTGCTCAGTTCAGCCCATCTTAAAGCCCAAGAAGTTTCAGTAGCTCAGCCGCGAAGTTAGTCGGCCCAAGTTTGGCCGCCGTCATGTCGCCGTCGCGGTTTTCAATCTTTGCTTTGCCAAGTGAGTTTTACTCACTAATGCCTTCTTAGTTTGCTAATTATACTTAAAGGTTGATTAGTGTTAATTAAGTGTAATTAGGTTGTTAGATTAGAATTGATTAGTGATTATTAGTTAATTGGTTTGCATATTAGTTGTGTGATTAGTGTAATTAGATAGAGAATTGCCTATAGTATTTATTGGATGCTTCTTGGGATTTTTCCCGTCCCTTATCGGGTGTTAATTAAGCGATTCGGGCCTAGGTGGTATTTTTAGGAATTAAATATTAATTTTCGAAATTAATTATTTAATTATTTATTTCCCGGAAATTCAATTGGGATGGCCAGTGACCGGGATTTTATGCTGATGATGGTGGCGTAGACCGTTTATTTAATTGAGCTTTATATTGTGCTAAATTGAATTTATTGTATTTATTTATTTAATTTTCGAAATTATTTATTTAATTATTTATTTTCCGGAAATTCAATTGGGATGGCCAGTGACCGGGATTTTATGCTGATGATGGTGGCACAGACCATTTATTTAATTGAGCTTTATATTGTGCTAAATTGAATTTATTGTATTTATTTATTTAATTTTCGAAATTAATTATTTAATTATTTATTTTCCGGAAATTCAACTTGGATGGCCAGCGACCGAAATTTTATGCTGATTTTCGTGGCGCAATCCGTTTATTTAATTGAGCCATATTTCATGCTGAATTGAATTATTTGTGAAAGAAGGAATTATTCTTTAATTGAATAATCTTTGGTTATTAATTGAAAAAGAACTGGGCTTTGGTTGATAATGCCAAAAGGATCTGAGTGGACTACAGAAAATGGTGGAATTTATAAAAATGAAATTATTATGTTTTGGCTAAGGCCAATTGAGTATCCACTCATGGTATTTTATCGAGAATGATAAAACTGGTTATTTGATTATTGCTTGGAATGATATGATCTACCGGCTCGATGACTCTACGGAGCATCTGGAGACAGGACGGTATGATAAATTGTGTGTATACCGGCTCGATGACTCTACGGAGCATCTGGAGACGGTACGGTATGATAAATTGTGTGATATACCGGCTCGATGACTCTACGGAGCATCTGGAGACAGGACGGTATGATAAATTGTGTGTATACCGGCTCGATGACTCTACGGAGCATCTGGAGACAGGACGGTATGATAAATTGTGTGTATACCGGCTCGATGACTCCACGGAGCATCTTGAGACAGGACGGTATGATCTACCGGCTCGGTGACTCTGACACAGTTATCTTGAGACAAGATTTACGGTATGATATACCGGCTCGATAATCCTATAGATCATCTTGAGACAGTACGGTATGATAAAGGGTTGATCAAGAGATAATTTAGATGACATGTAATCGACTAGGTCGATTGATCGATGATTCGATCTGGGTGTGACTTGATGTGATTCATTGCCTTGGGTTGATGTTGTGAATTGAATGATTGAATGGAGATGACCGTGAGTGGTCTTCCCGATATGAAATTGACTAAGTCGATTAGATCGATGTGTGCCTATTCGATCTGTGATGTGATTGCTTGGGTGCCTATTTGATTTGTGCTAATATGCAGGTGGAATCTGAGGCCAAGGTAAGTCTTCTAACTCATGTTGTGCATAGGCAGCCCTAAGGTGTATTAGTTTACTAATCGGGTCTTAGGAGGTAGAACTTGCTGAGACGTTGTCTCAGTGGTTATTGAATAACCATTTCAGGACCTGGATGAGAAGCCTAAGGAGCATGAATCTGACGAGGGGATCATTATTGAGGAACCTGAAGAGGAGTACGTGGAGGAGGACCCCGAGTATAACCCCGAGTACGACCCGGATGAGGACTGAGATCCCGTCCTGTCTTGTCAGTCCTTGTTTACATGTAAAAAGTTGTAGTTGTGAATTTTCAGTATGAAAAATGTATGGCTTGCTTTTCTATCCCATTGCTTTATTGTCTGGGGAATTATAACTGCTTCCGCATGTGCATATATAAAAGAAAGGGTCGGCGATACATAGTCCTGGGATATCGCATTTTAAAATCGACCAAAAGTAAGGGATGTGTGCGTGCCTGAGGGTCGGGGCGTGACACTGCCAGGGGTGCTGGAGTGGCTCACTTAGGGCAGATGTTGTACTCTTTTGGTGGAGCAGTTGGAACTTCGGTGCTACGATCCGTAGCGAGCAAGTAGAGGGACAAATCGGCAATAAATTTGGAGGTGTCTCAGTACGGTCTCTTCATTCTGAATTAGATGTTCCGGGGGGTTGTAGAATGCTTGCCAATAAGGACTAAATTGTTTAACCTCTGCTCTTAACCAAGGACCAAAAGCCATCTTTTCCTTACTATCTGTTTTAGCTTCATCATAAGGATAGTCTGCACAGTATGAAGCATAATGGCCAAGTTTCCCACACAAATAACAGAAATGAGACAACCGTTCATAACGGAAATCCAACCACAGCATTCTCCCATCAATCCTAACCAGTTTGCCAGTCTTTAAAGGTTCATTCAGTGGAAGTTCAACTCTTACCCGTCCAGCCCTTAAAGCCGAATGCTCTTTAAAATCAACGCGAACGTCTAAAACTTCTCCAATCTGGTTAACTGCCTTTCGTATCATCTGTTCTATAGTCCACTCCAAGGGCAAACCAACAACTTGCACCCAAAATGGACATCGTGTAAAGTCATAATAGTGTAGCGGCGTGTTAGGAATCCAAGGCCTGAAGAAGACTAAATGACTAGAAAAGAGCTATGGACCACCTTCCAACACTCTTTTTCTCAGCTTCTGTCCGAAATTTCGCCAGATATAAACCATTTTCTGTTTGAGCAAAGTCGACATGATCATTCCTCCATACCCTCGTTAATGTACTCTGTAATGCTGGGAAGTTAATAGGGGATTGAGTGAAAACTTTACCCACAAGGGTTAAATGACATTCTGCTAATATGGCTGGTGTTGGCTCTTCCTCCCATATTTCTATTTCCTGTGCAGAGCAAAGGCGACCCAGTCGTTGACACAAAGCAGCCAGACGCACAGATTCTTCCTCAGGATCCATAACCAGAATCCGTAGATGTGAAAGGCAGAAATAAATCGAAGTAAACAGGGCAAATACCTTGAATGAAACAGAAGACCATACCGTCGGACAATTTAAAGACGATGATGGATGAAACGGCCAGACACCAGGACAACAATGATAGTAAATTACCTGGGTATGCAAGCGCGCAGCAGACCAAGACATGCAACCAAGGAGATGAAACAGGTAGGGCTCATTCAAATTGATAGCTAGAAGGTGGACAAAATACAGATAGATGGAACATTAGAAACATGTATGCGCAAGTTGGGAACGAATAACAAATGATGACACTTAAAAAAAATCCCGTGGTCATTTGTCAGAGGAATGATTGTTTATTATGGCCCCCACCCACATTATTCTTAGGACTAATAACATTGTGAGATTAGAGAACAGTTCTGCAAAAGCATTGTCGTAATGCCTTGGGACTAGCAATTTTTGAGAGGAAACACACATGGATATATCATATATCAGGATACTGAGTATTGCCCAGTTCAAACCTTCACCAGTTGTAGTCACCCGACAAGCTCTGTTCGAGGTCACTTATATTTTTTAATAGATTTCTTTATCCAATTCGTTTCATGTGGATCAAACCGTGCAACGAAGATGACAGACGCTTGACGCGTTGCTCTTGGATCGCTATGCATCAAAGGAGGCTTTTGTTCTGATACCATTTGGTAACGATCCATTCTGATCTAAATGAGTTAAACTTCTATAACGAGTAATCAGCAAGTGACCATTAAAAATAGGTCTCGTATAGTGTCGTAGGATATGTGACTTTTTTAAAGTAGATGACTAATCGCATTAGCAAAGCCTCCGCTAACTCTAGAAAATCATATCATTCATAAATTTAGTATTTTAGACAAGACTACTTTGTATATGTAGATATAATTTCTCCATTCTTCGGCACTCAATGAAACTGAATTATATCTATCAGTCTCCAAGCTTGCAGGGTCCCTTTTTTGAAAAAAAAATAGCATCTATCACCTATTTGTTTCCCTATAATAATTTAACTTTTTCGTTAGGATGACAAATATATCATTTTAAAATTTGAAACAAAAGCATGCAAGATTAATGTCGGAAACAGATTCCTAAAAAGTTGAACCGATACTCGAACGATCGAATACTGAAAACAAACCCAGAAACGTGCTTGGAAAACATGTAACATCGATCAAAAGCATATCATAGAGATGTACATATCTTGTTTGTCATAGATTAAGTGCCGTTGCAGTCTTAAAGAAATCGTTTGAAGTCTTGGAGTTCCATTCTTCAAGAGGGAGTAAACTGTTTTCCAATGGGTGGAAAAAGACCGGACTTTTTCTCTAAAACACTACTCTTAACATTCTCCATTTATTTATTTATTAATATATTGTAGTTATCTTTACTTAGAAAATAATTTTCCCTTTCCTCTCATGAGGCCTTTTCTTATGGGTTAGATTTGGCCTAACATAGGCAAACGGGCTTGACTTGGTCCATCAAATAAAAAGCCCATTATCTCTCACTCACATATGATGAGCTGAACATAACTCTTTCTTCACATCTTTGCAACATCCATTATCATACATTTGTTAGGAATATACAAGGTAGCTCATAATAGGTATCTCATTTTTGAGTAGATATAATATGCAATATCATAGATTGATCGATCATATTTATATCTCTCTTGATATCTTTTAATAATGATATATTATATTCACAAGTATGATTATCTCAAAACAATTATAATCGGTCGACTAGTGAATATAAAACTAGAATGTAATTTTGCAAACTCGATCTTTCTCTTTCCTTGAAACGCTCAATTTCAATTCAACTTACTTTTTTATAAATATCACATTAGATAGAATTAGTTTATGATCATTAGCAACATTTTAAGATAGCAAATGGTGAATATAAATCTTGACGAATAGAAATTACTCCTAATGTACTCTTTTGCATATGATTGCTTGGTCAATTGTACAATGTACCGTTGCCATCAATATTGAAAATTCATTTGTAGACCTCATCATCTTTCTATCTCAGTAGATCATGAAGCTGTCAAGAACTTCTAACAAGTATTTTCTTGGGGAAAGAACTCCAATAAATAGTTTCACAGCTTGAAATGAAGCTTGCTATCCTCTTTCTTTTAAAACTTGCTTGGAATGAAGACATAGTAATATCATGTTTGAATAGCTAGGAATAAGATATCATGATAACTCTATCATAGTTACTGTGATTGACTTTTTTAAGTCCATTAAAAGTGATATTAGATTCAGATTATTAAATGTAGATATTACAAAAAAAAAAAAAAAAAAAAAAAAAAAAAATTGGTTTTTGAACTTTTGAGAATGTTATACATTAGATTGACGGTTGAGGCATGAAATGTTTCGTGATGCTTAATAACTGGGTCCACCTAGAATTTCTTTGGTATATAAATTCTTTACTTATAATCAATCACAAAAACTTCACAGTTCATTATTTTTCTTTCCAGTACTAAATTTAGTTTATGCCCAGAAGGAAGACGACTTTTTAACAAAAAGATATCTCAATCGTAGGAAAATAAGTTGAATTTAATTGCTCGTTAGTGATAATTTTTGACACAACATGTGAACACGGCTCTTTGAACACAAAAACAAGAATTAAGAAATGATTGAGAAAAAACATTTCATTAACAAATGATGCATAGTAATTTAATTATGAATTAAGTTGATTGGTAACTTTGACTTCATAAAACATGACTCAAACGCAGCAGAAATGAAGAATTTAAATGGGAACTCAACCAAAAAGAAGAATAGAATTACATGACATTAATTAGTGGCTTCATTCGTGATTTGCAAATTTTGCATAATCTTAGTTGTCTTCCACAAGAGAAAATATCCATCTTTTTCCAGTCAATAACTTTTCTCCTAATATAGGATGAAAAAGCAACTATACCAGTAATTACTAATTTCTCTGGATAGAAAGTAAGTAGTAACATATATTTGATAGGTAAATTATCCACATTATTGTCTCACAATTAAGTTTTTATATGGAAAAATAACTTGTGATATATAAATATATATATATATATATAGATGGTTGATAACTTTTCCAAATATCAATTGTAAGTTTTCGCAGGAAAACAAAGAGTGATATATCCAAACAAAGAGGCCGTTGTTGCCAAATGCGCAATCGATGCCGACTCGCACACTCGACTTTTGGGTGTCGTGTAGATTGATTATTTATTTCAAGTATTTTGAGTGTGCTGATAGGCATTTATGGATAACATATAGGTAGTAGTTTTTTATTTTATTTTTAATTTCGGGCTGATCATAGAATTAGCCATATCTTGTTTTTTTTTTTTTTGGTGTCCGAATTAGCCATATCTTTTCTCTTTCTGTGATCTTAAAAATTGACTGAATTATATATATGTTATGCATGGATGGAAATCTTTCAATAATTAATACGATTCATGTATTATATGTGATGAGTTCGCAATCTTTTTGACAAAATTGCAATCACCATCCAAGCAAGAACTAAAGCAGGAGCATAGAAGATCACCAACTTTTCCTAATTATATAAAAAGAAAAATTAGCAACTATGATTTCCAGGAGTGTATGGAATATTCGAACTGAGCAAATTTTTTTTTTTTATTTTTAGTAATCCGCCGGGGCTCGCTAGTGAACAAGAAACTCCGTCGTTTTCTCATGGCTCCCTTCTCGGGGGCCGGGCTTGCTGTGTTTTTCTACATGCTCGCTCCTTCACACTGCGTTACAGTGGGCTTGTCTTGATTTATGTTTTTCTTTCCTATGCAGTTAATATATTTCTCATGTCTATGACAAAGCGTTTGTATGTTGGAAAACTATTGAACCTATACATGCGAACTTTTCAACGATTACTTCGTGGTTCATGTGTGCATATATATATGATTGTTGGCTTTGTTTTTTCGTTAGGTGCATTAAGGATGCTTGAAAATGCCACAGAAGAACCCAACTCGGAGCTTAATAAGCTGCAACTTCTTAAAGTACAATAAAGTGTGTGATAAACCACAGTCCTTGTTGTTACTTATAGTAGCATGATATGGTTTGCCTGGATACTTTGGTTTTGTACTTGCTCAGAGATTCGGTAATTGATGGACAAAAATGGAATATAATTGCAAAAGTTCTAGACCTCCAAAAACACTAGATAGCTGGCAATGATTCACGATCTTGTACATATGATAAATTCATGCTAAACTTTCAAAAACCAAAAAAATAAAATAAAAAATAGTAGCACAAATATAAAGAACGCAGTCCTACTAAAATTTTATTACTTGGAGTGGGAGCTCCTTTCTTTTGTTGCAGAGCACCTGCATAAACACTGACATTTCAAAGCTCCTCTATGTGCTAACCTGGCCTTCCAATAAAGCATGGGAATTTTTCATTTTTTTTTGTTGAAACTACCCATATATTAGATCAACAGGAGATACAACCTGATGCTAAAGCATCACTAAATACAATATCCTGGAAGATAAAAGGAGGGAAAATAAGCTAGTTACGGACCGAGCCTTGATCTCGGTGGGCTTTGGCAGCCCAATCAGCTGCTAGGTTTGCTTCTCTGCGAACATGCTGGAGTGAGAGATTAGGGCATCGAGAGATCACATCGTGAAGAACAGCGAAGAGGTGGCGCTCCGTCCATGGCGGCGGCTGCTTCTCCAGAACGATCTCCACCAACAACAGGCAGTCCGACTCCACCACAACGAGTTTGAGATGAAGCCGTTTATGCATATGTCCTAGCCTTGTAAAAAATCAAGTAATATACTAGTCTAACAAACGACTTGATTAGATTACTCTTAATTGTCGATAAGACAAAGTACTAATGAAGAAACTCATTTATAACGAATGTCTATCTACATCATTGCGGGAAATTTCAGAAATTTGTGCCGATCAAATTGTACTTCAAATCGATTTTTGTCAAACCTTACAGTTTTTACAATGCCCTAAACTACCACTCCCATAAAAATCCATTGCTTGACAACTTCTCAATCAAATCTCATAGTTCAAAATTGATATAAATTCGGATTTTTGACCAAATTTCGAAAATTATTCCGATTAGGCAAACAGCGAGCTCGATTATATAGAGGGTGCTAAGAAATGAAGCAAATTAGTGGCTTGACGAGGTCCTCGTGATGTGTATGCGCAAGCTCAACAACACACCCCAACCACCCCCCTCTTTCACGCGCGGTGACGTGAATTTCTTGGCACTCCTGTGAAATTTGTTTCCTCGGACCTGGACTGGAACCCAAGCCTTCTCGTTCTTATTAGCGTGTACACTGATGGCGGTCAAATTCCATAGCTTCACGTTTTACGACTCCGTTTTCTAGCTTTGCTGAAAACTTATGTTTTCTAGCATGTGATGGAGGCAAGTTCCGGAGGTGCCGAGACCAAACCCTGAATTTGAATTAAGAAATCAAGTCTTCGTGTTCGTCAATGTCGCTCTATGTGGGATACAGCGAATGTCTGTATAATTATATTCGTATCACGGTAGATGATACCGATTTAAGTCAAGGAAAATGAGATTAAATGAAATTCCACGTCATATTAACTTAATGCGACTCCATGTGAGTAGAAGAATGGATACATCTACATTAATGGCGTCAACAACCTAAGACGATACATCTCTTATTTACACATCTACCAACAAACACACGTGGCTATCATTCCAACTACCCAAAAGAAAAAACCTATTCTCAAATAAACTTTCTTAACGAGTGTCTAAATAGCATTTGTCAAGCAATTAATTAAGAAAATTCTTTAATTTTTTAATACCCCAAAGTTTCTCGCAGTATGGAAAATAAACGTCTAAAAAATTGAATTGCCGTGTACCAAATATATTTGACAAGTATCTAGCAAAACCACCCGCTTAGCATCAATTTTCTAAAATCATAATCGGTTTTTCGTTTTCCTATGTGATGATAAATGACCTTCTTTAACTCAGTGGTTCGACTATCGCTTTCATGCGGCAGGAGTCATCAAGTCAAATCCATCAGTAGGTACATCTTTTATTATTAAGTGGGACGGAAGGACGGTAAAACACAGATGGGAACATTAGAAACATTTACGTGCACGTTGCGAACAGGTAACAAATGATGGCACTGTCTAAATCAGATGGTCATTTGTCAAAGGAATGATTGTTTATTGAGGTCCCCACCCACATTAATCTTAGGACTACTCATATTTTCTGAGCAAGAATGGCCGTGATGCCTTGGGACTAACAATATTCGAGAGGAAACGCACGGATATATCAGGACACTAAGCTATTGCCCTGTCGAAAACCTCATCAGTAGTAGTCACCTAACAAGCTCCGTTTGTGGTCGCTTGTATCTTTTAGTAGATTTCTTTACTCGGCTCACTTCATGTGGATTGTTGGGAATAACGGATCCCCGAAAAACCGGATTCGACACTAAATCGAACCCCTAAAGCAATGCGGAAGACGAAGCCCGGAAAAAAACACGTATTACTGATCGTAAAGTACACCACGGATTCGAGCGTACCTTGTTAGCCACAGATTAGACACCGACGCCGATAAGAGGAAGAGAGTCTGGCCCTGTTCGATCCGATGACGCCTTGAAGGGAAGAAAAACGCTTACTGTTTTTCTTTTCTTTTTGGAGAGAGAGAGAGCGCGCGGGAGAAGACGTACGTACCTTTTCTATTTTCAACCGGTACGTTCTCTCTCTCTCTCCTCCCTTTTATATGTCCCTCCATCCACGGGCCGTATTCCCGTGGGCCGGGCTTTTTGGGCCCAACTTGGGCGGATGAGCCTTAAGCCCATCACTAATAAAACCATCATCTCCCACTCGCATATGATGGGCCGAACAAGATTCTCTTTACCTCTCTTCAACATTCATACCGGTGAATAATCCGTGCGACCAGCATACTTTGAGAGCTTGTTGCCATACATTTGTTAGGAATATATAGCAGCTCATAATGGGCATCACACTCCGAGTAGATTTAGTATGCAGCACCCTAGATCGATTGATCACATTTATATCTCTCTTGATCTCTTTTAAACAATGATATATATATATATATATATATATATATATATATATATATTGTATTCACAATTATGATTATCACAAAGACAGTCATAATTGGTTAATCGATGAATACAAAAACTACAATGTGATTCTCCAAATTTGATCTTCCTCTTCCCTTCAAACTCTCAATTTCAGTTCAGCTTGATTTTCTAGAAATGCCCCATTAGATCGAATCAACTCATGACCATTGGCAACATCCTAAGATAGCAAACACTAAATAGAAATCTTGAGAATAAGTAAGAGTCATGAGGGGACTAAAAAATTGAGGAACTCTTTTCCTCAAGAGTCTCACACGACATAAAAGTTGAGATCAAAATTTTGCCACTCTTATTGGTCATTTCATGCATATGCGTATGAAATACATATTACGGTATTAACTCATTTCCCATGGAGCATATGTCTACACCTTCAATACCGTACAGATGATTGTTCAGACATACCCAATGTCTAACTTGAGTTCATGTATCTACACATTCACAAAATTCATCAGAACTCACATCTGGCATCATAGACAGATAAAGTAAAATATGTGGGGTATTTTACTTTCGGACATAATAAGTATTATGTCCTCATCTTAACACCCTGTTAAGGCGACATACGTATTTTAAGCTTGAGCTCTCGATTATCACCTAGATAATAAGCTTAAAAACAGTGTCATCTCTATTTATCACACAGTAAATAGAGGCGATTACCCGTGTGAGTGGGCTAATCTTATATCTGTCCGACATACTTCCTCAACTTAAAATAATGCACTGAGCATTAAGATGCATAAAGATCAAACAAAGATTCATAGGCATCAATGATGAAAACACAAATTCATCAAATATGAACACTTGGGGAAATTACTATATTTAATACATTAGCCTCTACGCAATCCTAGAGATTTCATATGGCCACAAAACACATCTCTAGGTATTGGCTTTGTCATAGAATCTGCTACCATTCTATGCGTAGTATGTACTCTAAGTTCACATCTTTTCGTGCAATCATATCCTTGACAAAAGTATACTTGGTATCTATATGTTTGGTCTTGCCATGATATTTTGGATATTTGGTGTACGCTTTTGCTGCTTGGCTATCGCAGTTAACCAATAATAAATCTGCAGCACTTCCAATAACACCTAAATGATCCAAAAAATCTCTTAAGCCAAAAATCTTCTTATATTGCTGTTGATAATACCACGAACTCAGTTTCCATCGTGGACAAGGCTATACACTTTTGTTTCTTATTGCTCCAACATATGGTGCCTTTATTCGGTAAGAAAACAAACCCAGAGGTAAATTTTCTTTCATCTAAATCTCCTCTCCAATCAGCATCAGAATAGCCTTTGAGTTGCAGATCCTTTCCATAATAATTCAACGTATAATCAACAGTCCCCTTTAGATACCTTAGTATTCATTTAACGGCTTTCCAACGTGCTTGACCTGGATTGGATTGGTATTTACTCACCATTCCTACTGCAAAACATAAGTCAGGTCTTGTACACATCATAGCGTACATCAAACTCCCAACAGCACTAGCATAAGTAACATATTTTGTATGTTCCTTCTCTTGTAGAGTCCTTGGACACAGTCTATGACTCAATCCTTCACCTTTTGCAATAGGAGTGTCTATGGGTTTACAATCCCATATCCTTCAATTCAAAGTTGGAAGACAACCAACTCTTGACAAGATATTGACAAGTTCCATATTGCTTCCGGCAATTAGTATATCATCAACATATAATGATATGATCACAAATTGATCCTTGGATCTTTTGATATATATATAATGATCATCATCTATCATTGTAAAATCATATGCCATTATGGCATTATGAAATCGTATATACCATTGTCTTGACGACTGCTTAAGGTCATATATCGACCCCCAAAGTCGACTTACCTTTTTTTCTTGGCATTTCACTATGAAACCAGCAGGTTGTTCCATATATTTCTTCCTCTAATTCTCTATTGAGGAAAGCAGTCTTTACATCCATTTGATGTAACTCAAAATCCATACTAGCTACTATTGCCAGAATTATGCGAATCGAGGTAAATCTCACTATAGGAGAAAACGTATCTTCATAATCAATTCATTCATGTTGATTATACCCCTTCGCCACAAAGCGAGCCTTATGCCTTTCAATCGAGCCATCAGCCTTTCGCTTTATTTTGAGAACCCACTTGTTCCCAATAGCTCTGCGTCCTTTTGGAAGATCAACCAGTTCCCAGACTTGGTTTGACTTCATTGACTCTATCTCCTCTTTCATTGCATAAATCCATTTTTCTTTACTAGGGCAATTTAGAGTCTCATTAATATTTCTTGGCTCATTCTCATCTTGCGGAGCAATCATAAAAGTTTCATTTTCAATGTCAAAACTTCGACGGGGAATACTTTGACGACTTATTCGCTATATGGGAGATTGTACACTTAGCATATCATTCCCATTTATGCTCCCACTCGGATTAGATAAGGACGATATTATCTCATTATGTGGTTGTAATTGAGAATGAGTTGAATTCAATTCATCACTTCTCATATTACTCCCACTTGGACGAACTCCACTAATATCATTATCTTGATCCAAGGTTTCAAATAGGGGTAATCTTCCCCTATTTCGCCCTTCTTAGGAAATTCATCCTCTAAGAATGTGACATCCCGTGATTAAAATTCAGTTATACTCCCACTTTCCTGCTCACCTATGAACACATACCCTTTCAAGTGTTCGGAGTATCTCATTAAAATACTCTACTTTCCTTTAGGACCCAATTTCCCAAACTTGTGAGAGGACTTATGAGTATAGACAGCATAACCCCATGGCTTAAGAAAACTTAAGTTCGATTTTTTACCTGTCCATAACTCATATGGAGTGGAACTAACTGATTTGGAAGGCACCCGGTTAAGTATATAGGCAGCAGTTAACAACGCATCACTCCAAAAAGTGATATGTAAGTTAGCATATGCCATCATGGACCTAACAATTTACAGTAGGGTTCTGTTTCTTCTCTCTGCAACACCATTTTGTTGAGGAGTATATGGAATAGACAACTATATTTCTATTCCTTTTCATCACATTATTTTCTGAACTCATCAGATAAATATTCTCGACCTCGATCGGATCTCAATGCTTTTATTTTCTTGTCTAATTAATTTTCTACAAGGTTCATAAACCTTTTGAAACAACTTATTGCTTCAGATTTGTGAGAAATCAAATAGACATATCCGAATCGAGTATAATCATCTATAAAAGTGATGAAATAAACAGCCCCATGCCTTCCTCTCATATTCATTGAACCACAGAGGTCAGAATGGATTAAATGCAGAGGAAATTCAGCTCTTTTATCTTTTCCAAATGGTTTCCTTGTCGTTTTCCCTATTAGGCAATGCTCACATATGGGCAAATCGACTTTTTCAATATTACCCAACAAGCCCTCTTTGGCTAGTCTATTCATACATTATTGGCCAATATGACCAAGTCTAGCATGCCACACATTCACATCATAATCATATGAAGTAGAAGACGTGAAACAAGGGAATAACATATATTGACATCACCACAGTCAACATTTAGTACAATAAAACCATCTAGAAAGTGACCACAATCATAGTAGTTTGTATCCAAATACAAATTTACACCGTTATTACGGAAGTTCACACTAAAACCAAGCTTAACCAACATCAAAACAGACACTTAAATTTCAACGAATCTCCGAGCATTTAGAACATCATGTAGGAACAAGGTGTGCCCACCACACATGTTCGGTTGGCAGTGCCAATCCCTTTAACTTCAGCTCGAGTTGTTTCCCACATAGATCCACTTAGTTCCAGTTGGTATTCGTCGGAATTCCATGAAGGATCCTCTATCCTTCACTACATCGTCTGTTGCTCCTGAATCTATAGTCCACAAAAAGATTGGATTCAGTCTATAAAGCAGAACTTGACACAAAAGCAAAGTTCTCAAATGTACAAGAGGTGTATACCTTCTTTGGCTCACGACAGTCGCGAGCATAGTGACCCTTCTTGTCACAATTGTAACACCTCACCCTTGACATTTTCTTCACTTGAGGACGTTTTCCTCTCTTGTGTTGGTTAATTCTTGATCTCTTGCAATAAGGACTTGATCATTTGCATTCCCATATATTGAACTAATCAATACGTTTGCGCTTAGAGCTCAAAGCCCTTTCTGAGCTAGAACCAGCATTGCAAATATCTATTTTCGGCTCACATGCCGTCAAGTGGTCCTCTACTAGCTCAAGGTGGCGCACAACATCCTCAAGATCTTCCATAACATGGTCAAGAGCTTCTAGTGCTTCTTGCTTTTCCAGCACATATTGAATCTTCATATTCAATATTTCACAATTGTTGCCGTTCACATCAGCAATTACGTTTTTAGTTGCTGAATCCATCAATCTGAACACATTAGACACATATGCACGAATAATTAATGCCTATCATTTATGCATCCACTTTGCACAGACCCATCATATCAATTGAATAATTTCAAGTAAGGTTTCAGAATCAAAAGGTCACTACGTTTCCAATCATCCTCCAAAGATCCTAACTTAAAACTATTATTAATATAATTTTCTTATGCAAAATAAATTCTATGAAGTTACAAAAACTTCTATGAACTACCCACAGCTAACTACCCACAGCAATTAGCAATTAACAGAAAGCAACAGATAATTTAATATCCAATAGAATAACAATGCTTTCACATAATACAACAATCCATTACACTAAATAATATATACAAAGCAAAATATCAACATAGAAAGAGATATTTAACACTCAAAAAACATCTCAAACTAATCTAAGAAATAAACAGGGAATGTCCCTTCTAATCTATCAGTCAAAACATTTGAGAAAACTGAAGGCACATTTGCCAACCATGGAAAAACTTTTGGAGAGCTTTCATGTCGCCACCAAGGCGCATTTTCTCTACGCCATGTGGCGCTCAATCTAAGGGTTGAAGTTTTGGCCAACTCAATCCTATAGTATTCTCTTACAAAAGTTTCCACTAGCCTGCTATAACTCGGGACCACGTTGACCTCCCATAACCGATCTAACACTGCTTGCCATTTAGGTGGAAGAGTGTTCATCAAAGCCGGCACCTTCTCAAAATCCGGCATAAGATAACCATTCCAGATGATTTCCTGCATCATCTGATTGACCCTGACCACGTGTGATACTAAATCACCGTCATACCACCGATAATCAGCTAACTCTTTCATCAGCCTTTTCAGTCTAGCTCTTCCTTCGTCCGTTCTCGGACTGCAGTATCCGTGCATAACGCATCATAGTTCCCGCAACAAATGCAGAACCAATAAATGGATCACTTATAATCCACAATAAACAAAATGGAAAATACATAATTTTCCATGATTCATGCAACAAATGCAGAATAAAAAATGGATTACCTCTAACCCACACAGACATAATTGAAAAAGAAAAAAATTCTTTTTTTTTTTTTTTTGGGTCAATTGTCAACGGTCAACGGTCATCGGTCAACGGTCGTCGGTCGTCGGACGGTCGGACCGGACATACCGATCGGGCCGGTTTGGGCGGACCGACGGCACGTGCCGCACGCGTGCGTGGGCTGACATCACGCAGACGTCGGGCGCACGTGCCACGCGCGTGCCGGCGTCCGCGGTTCGGTCGGGTCGGGTCATCGACCGGTGACCGCCCGCGAAACGTCGTCGTGCGACGTCATCGATGACATCACCCTAGCAGATTCACGACCGTTGGGTGACGTCATGCTGACGTTAGCACGCGTCGGTCCGCGGACCGGCGCGTACCGGTTCGCCGGCCGGCGGCGAGCACGTGCCGGTTCGCCGACCGGCGCGTGTGTCGCACACGCTGGGCGAGCCAGCGCTTCCGGGCGCGTCGCGCCCCACACGCGCGGCCCGGGCCGCGCGTGTGGGCGCGTGCGGCGTCTCCAGCGGCACTCGACGTATCGCCAAACTCGTCTCGACGTCGCATTTCTTCCTATGCCATTAGAAACGGAAAAATGGCGAAAGTCGTGGACACCCGACGCGTTGTTCTCGAATCACAATGCATTGAAGGGGGCTTTTGTTCCTTCTAAGGATAAGAAACCTTGACCTTGAATCACGAGTTTTCCCTATCCAATTCACCCGTTTATCAAACCATAACAAACTGAGAAACCTTCACCATTGAAGGAGGCTTTTGTTCAACATTTGGTTTGGCAAACCATCTTTGACGGGATGAGATCATCTAGCCCTGTCTGCGTTTCCATTCGGCGCCTCATCCATCGAAGCTATTACTGCATGCAAATAGAAGCAGTCGCGAAATTTATGATGATTTTATTAACGGTGAGATTTGAATGAGGCATCAACGGAGACCCCAAGCGGGGTTGAGAATTCCTGTTAATCTTTAGTGGCGTGGAAGACTTGAGGTTGGCGCGTTGAATAGTCATAAAGTTTTCTAGGATATTTGTAGTTTCCTCAGTCACTTTTTTTTTGTCCAAAGAAAATTTCTTTCATTTAACTTAATTAAACATGAGAAGAAGATAGAAAGCTTCCAAGCAAAGCAAATCCTAGAAGAACTACAAAACAAAACATAACCCAGAAAACAAAAGATTACAGCTCGCAGCTGTAAGCGTGCCCTCCTAGACCAAATATTTGCTATATTAACGGACATGATGAAGTTACAGGCTGTTTTCTAGTTATAGAAATTCTTGCACATGTGAGGAAAATAATTATTATTTTCCAAATAAAACACGCATAGTGCATATGGGGAAAAAGAAGGCAAGTTAAAGCTACTGAAATCAGTATATACATACATACATACATACATACATATATACATATATGTATGTATGTATATATGCTTTAGTTTGTAACTTGTAAGGCAAGCTACACACCCTAGGAAACTAATCGAGAAAATACACAGGAAAGTGAGTTTGAGAAATAAAGCTATGAGGTGTTCTTATTGGAACCAGTTAGTACAATATAATAACAATTCATCGATGCAAACATTTTGGACAACAGAAGATCAACTCTAGTGTCAACATGTGTGCGCATCAATGCATGCATTGACATATTTATTTGTCTATGCTTCTTGGATAATTCTTTGTTATATCTGTTCCCCCATAACTTGAAATGAAAGTTGCAATCCTGTTTGTTTTGAAACTTGCTTGAATTAAGACATAGAAATATCATGTTTGGATAGCTAGGAATAAGAAATCATGATAACTCTATCATAATTACTATGAATGACAATTTTTAGTCCATTATAAGTGATGTCAGATTCAGATTATTAAATGTAGATATTGCAAAAGAAATAGCTTCTTGAACTTTTGAGAATATCATACATTAGATTGATGGTTGAGGCGTGAAAGGTTTCATTGTGCTTAATGACTTGGTCCACCTAGAATTTCTTTGGTATTGAAATTCTTTACCTATAATCAAATACAAAGACTTCGCAATTTATTATATTTCTTTTCCAGCACTAAATATAATTTATGCCTAGAAAGAAGTTAACTTTTTTTAAAAATATTTAAATCATAAGAAAATAATTTGAATTTAATCACTAGTGAGTGATAATTTTCGACACAACATGAGTGCACAGTTCTTTGAACACAAAAATAAGAAATAATAAATGATTGAGAAAAACATTTCATTAACAAAAAATGCATATTAAGTTAATTATGAATTAAGTTGATTGGTAACTCATGACTCAAATGCAGTGGAAATAAAAATTTAGGATATATTCACTAGAAGTCCTAAAATTTATTAAAGTAGCACAATTGAGTCCTTTTGTTAACTATATCCATTTAGATTAATGAAAAATACTGATATGGCTTTATTCTCCCAACATGGCGATAATGAAGTTAAATTCTAATATAACCAAAATATTAATTAAATTAAATAAAAAAATCTCATAAAAAAGGAAAAAATTAAGGTAAATGCTATTGTCACCCTCGTCGCCGAAAAGGGTTGGCAAAGCTCGGCGAAGGTTGCGACCCTTCACCTATATCTGGGCAAGGGTTGTTGGCCCTCACCCAACTGTGGTGGCCCTCGATGAGGGTTAATGGCCCTCAATAAGGATTAGCGGCTCTTAGTGCAGTCTGGCGTCCCTTGCCAAGGGCTACAGTAGTGACCCTCACCTAGAATTGGGTGGAGGGCCGTGACGCTGGGCCCTTGCCTATGATCGGCGAGGGTTGTTGGCCTTGGCTGAGGCCCTCGCTGAGCCCTCGTCGGCCCTTTCCAATAATGAGTGTGGTAGTGGAAGGGCCTCCACCCTTGCCTTTGCTACTTTTTTGTGTTTTATTTTATTTTATTTTGCTAAGCTTATGGTTAAAAAATTAGGACTAAATCCAAAATGATTTCATTGTAACCTAGTGTTCCATGTTTTAGTTACATCATCGCCATGTAGGAGAGAAACAATATTAAAAAAAGACACGTCAGCATTTTCTGTTAATCTAAATGGATGGAGTTAATGAGATGACTCAATTGTACTATTTCCACAAATTTTATGATTTAATTGCATTTTTTTGTAAATTTTAGGATTTTATTGCACTTTCATAATAAATTTTAGGATTTTTAGTGCACATATTCCTAAAAATTTAAATAGGAACTCAACGGAAAAAGAAGAAAAGAATTACATCACATTAATTAGTGGCTTCATTCGTGATTCACAAATCTTTCATAATCCTAGTTATCTTCCATAAGATAAAGTATCTATCTTTAACTTTTCTCCTAATATAGGATGAAAAGCAACTATACTAGTAATTACTAATTTCTTTGCATATAAAGTAACTAGTAACATATATTTGATGGGTAAATTATCCACATTATTATCTCACAAGTAAGTTTTTACATGGAAAAGTAACTTGTGATATATATATATATATATATATATATATATATATATATATATTATAATATTAAAATTACTTCTCCACAAATATCACTAATAAATTTTCGCTGGAAAATGAAGAGCAATATATCCAGACGAAGAGGCAGTGGTTGCCACGCGCGCAATCCACGCCCACTCGCACGCTCGACATGTGGGTCTCGTACAGATTGATTTTTTATTTCAATTATTTTGAGCGTGCTGATACGCGTTTACGAATGACCTATAGGTAGTACGGTTTTATTTGGGGCTGATCATAAATTAGCCATATCTTTTCTTTCTCTATGATCATAAAAATTGATTATTTATACATTAAGCATGTATTGGAATCTTCCAATAATCTGTCGTTCATGATTGTTATCTTGTGGTGTGCAATCTTTTCGGTAAAATGGCAATCGCCATCCAAACAATAACTAAAGTAAGAGCAAAGAAGATCACTAACTTTTTCCTACTTATATATAATTAGCAAATATGATTTGCCACCACCCGGGCCCCTTTTGAGGGTCCGGAACCTTCATTGAAGAGGTTTAGCTTCACATTTAAGCGGTCAGCCTCCTCTTCTCAGGCTGGGGGTTGAGGAGACTCTCTTAAAGAGAACTCCTTGGCGGTCCCCCCATGGGGAGGGAATATTTTTCCAGCCCCTACCTGGCTGTACCCAGACTTTTTTGGTAGTAAATAACACCCCCATTATTACAGTGATAATGGCAAATTCATAGTGACAAAACCTGATAGGAGTGAACTGGCAATTTAGCATGATGTAAGTATAGGCCAAACAGAATATCTTGGCACTCCTGCAAAATTTATTTCCTCCAATCTGGACTGGATCCCAAGTCTTCTCGTTCTTACTGGCGTCCAAACTGATGGGGGTCAAATTCCATAGCTTCACGTTTTACGACTCCGTTTTCTAGCTTTGCTAAAAACATATGTTTTCTAGCATGTGAGGGGGGCAAGTTCCGAAGATGCCGAGACCAAACCCTGGATTTGAATTAAGAAATCCAGTCTTCGTGTTCGTCAATGTCGCTCTATGTGGAAAACAGCTAATGCCTGTATAATTATATTCAAATCACGGCAGAGGATACCAATTTAAGTCAAGGAAAATGAGATTAAACGATGGAAATTCTTATGAACCCTGAAGTTTCTTGTAGTATGGAAAATAAACGTCTTAAAAATTGAACTGCTGTGTATAAAGTTGTTTGACAAGTATCTAGCAAAACCGCCCCTTCAGCATCAATTTTCTAAGATAAGAATCCGTTTTTCGTTTCTCTATGTGATGATAAATAACCTCCTTTAACTCCATGGTTCGAGTGTCGCTTTCTTGCGGTAGGAGTCATCGATTCAAATTCAACAGTAGGTACGTCTTTTATTATTAAGTTGAACGGAAGGTGGGCAAAATACAGATAGATGGAACATCAGAAACATTTATGTGCAAGCTGCGAACAAATAACAAATGACGACACTGTCTACGTCAGGTGGTCATTTGTCAAAGGAATGATTGTTTATTAAGTTCCCCACCCACATTATTCTTAGGACTGACAGTATTTTCTGAACAAGCATTGTCGTGATGCCTTGGGACTAATAATATTCGAGAGGAAACACACATAGTATATCAGGACACTAAGCGTTGCCCTGTCGAAACCTTCATCAGTAGTAATCATCTGACAAGCTTCGTTTGCGGTCACTTGTATCTTTCAGTAGATCTCCTTATCCAGCTTGTTTCACGTGGATCAAACTGTGCAACGAAAGTGGCGGACGCCCGACACGTTGTTCTCGAATCACAATGCATTGGAGGGGGCTTTTGTTCCTTCAAATACCATTGTCTGTGATAAACAAGTCAAAACTTCTATAAGGAGTAATCAATTAATGACCATTTGAAACAATTCTTGTATAATGTTATAGGATTTAGAACTAATGAAAGTAGATAACTAATCGCATAAGTGAAGCCTCCAGTAACTCTAGAAAAATCATAGCATTCATTAGTCTGTATTTTAGACGAGACTACTTTGTCCATGTAGATGTAGATAGTTTTCTCCATCATCCAGCCCTCAATGAAACTGAATCATATCTATCAGCTTCTAGCAAGAACGGCATCTATCACCTTATTGTTTCCCTCCAATAATTTAATTTTTTTTGTTAGGATGATAAATATATCAATTTAAAACTTAGAACAAAAGCATGCATTGAAAATCGAAAGGAAGTATTATCTACTCCACAATAGAATTTAGGAAACTAAAATCAGAATAACTTCATGAAAGCTGTGGGACATACCATCATGCATAAGGTACTAAAGGCAAAACAAATTTGCCGATGTTCTAGATATTGTTGGTAGTTTGTTTGTAAAACAAATTAAAATGTACATTGTTGATGTGAGTGCGCATGTGAATAGGATTTAATAGTGATCAATGATCATTATTTTTTATTTATTATAATTCGAATTTATAATTTTAAAATAACCATTGTGTCATATTAAAATAATATGACTGTTCATAATAGAGTGACTATTATTTTTAATTATTTAAAGTTGAATTTATTATTTTTGCCTAACAATTATTAGACGCTTACACAACCTTTGAAAGGTTGTGTCTATTAGGACATGAGTTCTTAACCTTTGGAAAATCATGTCTAGTCGAACATAACTTCTTCATTCTTAAAAAGGTTGTATCCATTTAAATATATTTATTCGACATTTGTGTTCAATGCTTTAATAACTTCCAATTTCATTTTCTTTCAAAAGATGTACATCCATAGTTTCCAATAGTTTCCTTTTGAGAGATCTTGGAGAAATTACTATTGCTATATGGTATTCTCATCGAGACTTTGTTGTATTTTGTAAGATTTTTGCTAGTAGCAATTAGCAATGTTTTGAGGCAAATAATTTCTTAAAGAGAGTATTATCATGCTTCTAAATCTGATTCCATTCTTCTTTCCAACGTTGATTGAAATTTCCCCAGACATCATATGACAACGATATGTTTTAGTTGTTAGTTTGTACTTTCATAAACAAACTCCCAAATGTGTTGCAAAGGTGTTGTATATGAAGATTGATCTGCATGAGACTTCCAAGAGATTCAGATGAAAAGGCTCTTCTTCCCTAATGAATACCCAGGTCAAATTAATATAATCATGGACAATCCAGGCCTGTCATTATCAGGACTACGGGTGCACAAAGAAACTAAGAGACAGGAGTTGCATGGGAACGAAAACAAAGTAACACGCCTAAACAAAAGTAAAGATATCTCTTCAAGAGGTAATTTTAGACTACTTGTCCTAGTCTCCGAAATGAGTGGATCGCAACGCACTCTTTGGTCTAGCCCTTGATATAGACACATGAGTCTGCTGTTCCTGGCAATTCCTAATCAGCACTTGATGTTTCTGGTTCTTTCCAATCAGTGTCTAGCTTGGTGAACCTCGGATAATCAGGCAACCGTTTCAGGGACACGCAACCCAGAATAGTCAAATGCTTCAAACGTTGTAAGCAACCGAGACCCTCGATGGCTTGTAACACTTGGCAATCGTGTAGCTCAAAAGATTTGAGCTTTACCAACTTCGATAGTTGAGGTAATCCTTCTAATGACTCACAGCAGATGATCTGTAGTGACTCCAAGGATTCCAACTCCTCCAGACCTTGTATCGCAACAAGACTTCCTAGTTCAGACAAATACAAGGTTTCTAGACTCTTCAAGCATGATAGATCTGGTATTCTCTCGAGGGATGGACACACTTTTATGGACAATTCCCTTAACTTCTTCAAGTGTTCAAGCTCTGGGAGATGTGCCATTGAGCAGCTAGAAATGGAGAGACTCGACAGGTTCATGAAGTTGGAAAATTGCTGCGGTGGCGGTATATCCGTGAGATGCAAGGTTGACAAACTAGATGGAAGCTGGTGGATGGATTCTACAATCTTCCAAGGGGACAGAAGTTCCTCTAACTGGTAAGGAGCCTTGAGCTTATACCTATGAAAGGACAAGTCCAAGTGATCTAAAGTAACTAAGTTCGAGAGGTCTGGGATGATTTCACAATGATTAGCCTCAAGGATAAGGCTTATTAAACTTGAGGGAAGCTGTGGCACTAGTCGAAGCTCCCGGCACTCCTTCAACATAAGTTCTTTAAGGCAAGGGAGATAACTGATCGTGGCAGGCAAACCAGAAATACGAGTACCAGAGAAGTCCAAGATCCTCAAGCGGGATAGTTCGCCAATTGCATCTGGGATTTCACCCGTAAGATCCCTACAATCCTGGACACGTAACTCTTCTAGGTGAGATGGATAAGTGATTGTGGCTGGCAATCCGGAAATACGAGTACATGACAAGTCCAAGATCTGCAAATGGAACAGATTCCCAATAGAATTTGGGACTTCACCGATAGATCCGGACACTCTGGGCAATGTAACTCTTCGAGCATCTCCAGCTGTCCAATTGCATCTGGTAGACTTTTTAATTTTGTACTTCCCATGTCGATGACTTTGATTTTCTTCAGATTTCCAATTGAATCTGGGAGACTTTCTATTCCCGAGAATGACAAATCCAACTTAACTAATGATTCTAATCCTCCGAGAGAGTGCGGGAGCTTCTTTATCCCCTCACATCCTTTTATAGAGAAATGTGTGATTCTTACTAATCCTCCAATGGAATTTGGGAGTTTGTCAATTCCCTTGCAATACTTTACACTGAAGCTTGACAAAGATTTCAAATTGCCAACACTCTCGTGAGTGTGACCAATTTGGAAGATCTGGGAAGATGAACTCTCTTAAAGATTCTAAATATCCAACCTCTTCAGGCAACTCCTTAAGAGAGTCACATCCATCCATATTCAGAGTTTTTAAGAGCCGTAGCTTACCAATGGAGCAATCAATGTAATTAACCTGGAGCAGCCAGCGAGTATCAATATCTCCAACTCCACGAAGTTTGACAAGTCGGTGTCCTTGTTAAGCATTTGCAGTTTCTCAAGTCTAAAGCTTTCAGCTTTTTTGCCATCTGCAGAAGAAATGTATATGATGAGAAAGAATAAAAAAAATTTCAGACAGGAACAAAGCACTGAGGCTGCCATACCTGGATTTGAGTCCATCCACCCCATTTTTCTGTGATGTCGCTACTGGACAGGTCGAGCACAACCAAGTTGATGGGGCAGAAATTTGTTGCTGTGAATTCCGGAGGACAATGATGCCAAGAAAGCCACCTTAGCATTGGAAGCAGATCTTTGAAGTTGCCAACAAAATTTAATCCCGTCCCTCGAAGGAACCTTAGATTTGGTAGATTGAGTAATTCTTCATCTGTAAATGTATGGCCACGCACTTTTAGTGCTTCTACATGTTCATTTCCCTGCCAGTAGAGACTAACATGAGTGGACCTCAAATCAAGTTAACAAGAAAAAGTTGTAACTCCTTGAGGACTGAAAGATTACTCGTAAATTGTACCTGCTTACTCCTTAATATGTTTAAGGCATCCTCATGAGTCCACACCCTGCTAAACTTGCTAGGATACTTACAATCCCCTTCCTGGACAATGTGCCTTCCAAGGTCTCGTACTTGGTCATTCATCCGGAATTTGCTATCGCTTTCAACTTTTATCGGGGACCTATGAAGAAGGACATCAATTGCATAATTAGGATAGTAGTTACAATCACTCCACATGAAAATTGGGTAAGTTTTATCTTCCTGGACAAAAAGGCATGCTATATCCAGAAACACTTGTTTTTGTTCTTTCTCTAATTCTTCATAACTTATCATCAACGATTCTCGGACTTTCCCCAAAGGAGCTTTCCTTAACTTCTCCAATACTTCTATCCATAAAGCTCTATTGTCGTGCTTGCAAGAAAGAGAAGATCCTATCACCTCCACAGCTAACGGAAGGTTCCCCAAAGTAGACACAATTTCCCTTGCAAGACTTTCATAATCACCTGGAGGAAAGTCTTTTCCAAAAGCATGTCTACAAAACAACTGAAGGGATTGATCGGATTCCATTTCCTTGACTTCATAATCCAAGATTGTTTTTGGTTCATTTCGAATGGCACTTAAGTTCCTAGTGGTTATGATGACTCTACTACCAGATTTCAGCCCATCACACTCACCAACTAGCTTTTCCAGAAGATCTTTCTCTTCCATATCATCAACAACAATGAGAACCTTTTTATTTGAAAGCTGTCTTCTTATCATGTCGATCCCACAATCAACATCATAAAGTTCATTATTTCTTGATCGGTGAATGCTTGATAAGAGTTTCTTCTGCAAGTACACAAGACCATCTGACCGTCGTGATATCTCTCGAACATTTTCGAGGAAGCTGCTGCAGTCAAAGTGAGGGGATAATTTGTTGAAAATAACTTTCGCAAGTGTCGTTTTGCCGATTCCCCCAATCCCACGGATTCCCACAGAATGAGTGCCGCCAGAATTAATGTCCAGCAGTTCCATTACAGCGTCGACCTGCTTGCGATCTTCCACTAAATGTTTGGTCAGAATCTTGTTTCTGTTGTTCAGCTTAATTAAAACATCTTCAACGACCGATGTGATGAGTCTGCCATGGCTGCCAATTACACAGAACACTTCAGTCAAAGGGGAAAAGAAATTTGATGAAGAACTTCTCGTTCTTAAATTTTGAAATTTCGAAGTAGAAGAGAAGACATCAAACCTTGTGACATTGATAGTGTGTCCTGACGATATTGTGTCATTATACCGGGAAGCACAACAGGCAATTACCATTTGGGACTATGCCCATAAAATTGACAAATTGCTAGCTTATAACAGAGAGATGTTGATAACCTATAGCAAAGAGATGACAATAGCTCGCTTCCTTGTATGACTTATCATTTTCAGCATGAAGAGATTAGGCAAGACTTTCAAGAACCACGATTGATTAGGGTCAGCTGAAAAGGCTAGGAAGACCGGAAAGCCACGAGTGGGCTACACACACTGAAAACCCAGGATCGAGAGAGTAAGGATTGAGGCGCGTAAGTATTTGCGATAAATTAAAGTCTATTAATATTAGCTTTATTTGGAATATTTTATTCGATATTTTTTTTTTTGATATTAGCCTATTTATTCTTTTAAACAATATTTGAACTCACTAAATTTATTTTCTAGAAGAAGTCTGAGGTACAAAATTATAAGTGTGATATATGATCGGTCATATGATCATGATTGCATAGATATTTTTACGCAACAATTTTAACTCAGGATAATTATAAGTTCAGGATTCTATAAACGAAACTTTGTAAGCTCTTTGTTTTGCAGCAGTTTTCATCTTTTGATAGGCATGGAGAAAAATTAAAGTCTGAGGGAGGAAGTTCTTTACCCTAAGTTTCTCGGTTTCCATCCCTTAAGCTTGCCAACCTCCATGAGCGCCTTTTCCCACGCTTTTACTTTGTCAGCTTCATACATCTTCGCATGATTGGATAGTTCATTTTTGTAAAGTGAAGTTTTAAGCTTGACATCACCTGGGCTCACGTCGAAGAAAATGGGAAGGATCTCTTTCGTTCCATTTGATCGGGATGTAATCTCTATCATCTTCGCCAGCTCCTTGAGGCACCATTTACTTGACGCGTAGGTCTTAGAGAAGACGGGCATGTAGATTTTGGAGCTCTCAATCGCTTGCCAAAGTTCGTCTTTGATGTTTTTCCCTCCTTGGATTTCATCGTCATCTCTGAAAACACGGACTCCAGTGCCTTTCATGACTTCATAAAGACAATCGGTAAATGTTTGGCGTGTATCAAGCCCTCTAAAGCTCAAGAACACATCATACTCATTTCTTGAGCCAGTTGCACTCTCCATCATCATAGGAACTACTTTTACCGAATGAGCATAGAAGTGTTTGTTTTTGCTTGTTTGCTCGGTATCTGAACTGCTTTGGTTTTAAACACCATCAAGTCAGTCTGGATCAAAGGAAAAATAAAATAAAGCCAAAAGAATATATTTCAATATATTTGTTTGGCTTCTTTGCCTTTTTTAAATCCTTATACAGCTATCGCTTGAACTTCATGGTAGGAGGAGGGTGCTCAATATTCTTGTGCTAGTGGAAAGTTGAATAATCGTCAAAATTATCCAATTATAACAACACTTTCTAGCCTCGTCTAGCCTCGTCTAGCCTCGTCTGCATTTCCATTTAGTGCCTCATTCATCAAACTATTACCTACAAGTCGTGAAATATATGATAATTTTATTAATGTTAAGATTTAATAGAGGCAACAATGTATTGAGATACATGTATAAGTTGTGCTAGAGAAGTCTTACATCAGAAAATTGGTGTAGTATGAGTAGTTAATATTTTCCCAGTTAGCCCCTTACTCTTTGACATAACTGAATATGTAAACAGACTTAAACTTGGGTTCTCTCTTGGCTATCTTTCCAAGTGAAGGTATCGAATTTCTGTTACGTGCTCCCAACAAAAAGTATCAAAGCTGATGGTAGATTGGTGGACGTTGTGGTGTAGCAACACGGGTGTAGGCAAGACGGACCCAATGACAGACTCCGTGGTACCGTCTTGAGAAAGTGACCAAGAATGAAGTTGGGCGTAAATGGGGATTCGAGTTGGGATACCTTTGACGTAGAGGGGCACTCGGATTAAGGAGAAGCATCTCTAATGATCGGAGACGCTAAGTGGGGTAGACAATTGTCGTTAATCTTTGGGAGTACTTTAGTAGGTTGGGGCATTGAATAGCCATAAAATGGGGGTAGACGAGGATTTCCGGTTAAAGATCAAGGAAAATTGATTGCGAAGTAAAAGTTGTGGTTTCCGGGGATAGATCAGGGAAAATTGAATGCGAAGTAAAAGTTGTAATTTATTTCCCTCAGTCTTTTTAATTTTTATTTCACTTGAGAATATAGCACAGTTCTTTTTATGGACTCAAAAAAAAAAAAAAAAAATGCTTGTGCCCGAGATACTTGCACGTGCGGGTTCCGGAGATGCCGAAGATAAACCATGAATTTGAACCACCGGCCGCGGTGGCTCCACTAACTAAGACTCTACTGATCCTCAATGAAGAGGTGAAGGGTTCAAAACCCAGGGGAGGCGCTAGGTGTATTAAGTGTGACTTAGGGGTGGTAGGTCCTCCTGCTTAAGTGTCACCTGGGGGTTTACGGCGCGGCTGTCGGCTGCAAGCCGGTTCCTCCAGCACCAAAAAAAAAAAAAAAAAAAAAAAAAAAAAAACCATGAATTTGAATTTAGAAATCCAGCCTCGGTCTTTGTCAATGTCGTTACATGTGAAAAATGGCGAATATCCATTTAAATATTACATCAAAAGAGGCATACCAATCTAATCAAATCGAAGTTACGTCTCCGACTACATGTTAAATCAAATGACTGCCTAACCAGCTGAACCAATTGAAGTATAAACCTACTACTTTCTAATGAAAGATCAGCATCCGTAGATGAGCATTAGATAAGCGGTAAATAGACATATCTGCAATGAATGCAAGCAGCTTGAGGAATGCACCATCAACTAGATACGAGGACGAACATAATAGATGGTTCGAGAATAGGTTGGTTTTGTTAGGCAATTTCCTGGCTCATGAATCATCATTGCACTAACCATTTCAGATTAAGAAAGTCATTGAAAATGAGATTATTATATGAAATTCCGCGATATCTTAACTTAATGTGCTCCCATGTTAGTAAATGAAAAAATCATTTACAGAACTCTAAAAATACTCACCAACCAACAAAATGGCATCAACGACTTAGATAATCATCTCTCATTAAGACACTTATCAACAAACGCACAAGGCATTCACCCCCCAACAACAGAACTTTTCTTGCTTTTTCTTCTCTCCCAATTTCGTTTTGGGATCTCTCTTCTCCCAGTCTAGTTCTTGATTTGAGAATTTGAACTTTGCCGATTTTGTCACGCCCCGATCCTCCGAGTGTGTGCTCATCCCTCTATGGTCGATTAACTAGCGACATCCCAGGACACATTGTCGACCCATTCATTTTAATGCACATGCGAAAGCAAATAAATAATCCCCATACAACAATACGATGTGATAGATGTTGGGAAAATATGGCTTCAAATTTGGTTAGGACAATGAGGACGTATATTTAGAGTACTCAAGTCAGATTTTGAGGCGTGATATCGTTTTTTTTAAAGATTTATTTGCTCCACAAAGTTGCTAATGGTCACCGGCAAAAATCCTCCAAGATACAACAAAGTCTCAAATGAGAATACTAGATAACAATTCTAGTATTTCTCAAGATCTCTCTAGGAAACAATCGAAAAATTGGCTGTAGTTTTTCAGAAAGAAGACTCGAAAATGACCACAATTTTCCTTCGAAAATTGACAAGTATATATATGAAACAGTCTTGTAACTCTTCGTAAAAATTGTCAAAGAATGAACAAACACGTCATTTAGAAAAATTGTTCGGATAAACAAATGCGACTCTTCGGAAGAAGTCGAAAACCGAACAATTGCAACCCTTCGGAAAAAGTTGCAAACCGAATAAGTAATTTTCCAAAGGTTGTCTTGAAAAAACACAAAACAAAAATTCGGAATAATAATTTTTTTAAATAAAATTTCGAGTTTTCATTTTTTATATTTATTTCCGAAAATTCTCAAAACAAAAGGCAACCTTTGAATTGATTAAAAAATAAATAAATAACAAAGGGATTAGTGCTAATTAAACCTCGGGCGCGCAGGCGTGCTAAGTGCACCAAAATCGCGCACCCGCACGCGGGTATGGTGGGGTCTAGCCCCACCCGCATGCATTCTCCAAGATGACATATCTAGTTACCGAGCCCATGTGCATTCTCCAAGATTACATACCAAGTTACCGAGCCAATATAATATAATGTTATTTCTCCAATATGACATACTGAGTCATCGAGCCAAACTAATATAATGTCTTTCTCCGAGATGACATACCAAGTCACCGAGCCGACGTTCGTTCTTCATCAATTTCTCACTTTCTATCATACTCGGTAAAATAGCCGTGTGTGGGTATACAGTTGGCCTTAGGCAAAATATAATAATTTCTTTTCCATAAATCCTACCATTTTATATAGTCCACCAAAATATTTTTGATGTTATAAACCGACGTTTGATTAATTTCCAACCAATTATTGAAAATAATTAAATTTAGGAATATATCCTAAAATCACAATTCACACCAATTCGGTACAAATTCGAGCTCAATTAAATAAACAAATCACACCATCACAATCAACATAAAATTCCAGTCACCGCTAACCCAGATCTAATTTTTGGAAAATAAATAAATAATTAAATAATTACGGAAAATAATTAATAAATGCAGTAAATGCATATTTAGGCCTATAATGCCTAATTATATACCAGAACGGGCCTAGAAAATTTTCGAGACTTGTTAAATAAATACTAGAGTCTATACCACCATCTTGGTGGCTGCGATGGTTTGGGCTCTCTTTCCCTCACGAAGAGAAGGAGTTCAAATCCCCTCACGGTTGCTTGGAGTCTTAAGTGGGACGCCGGGGGTGGTGGGTCCTCCCGCTACGTGTCCTCCTAGGTTTACTCGCCAACCGCTCATCGGCTATACGTGGTTCCTAGGTCACAAAAAAAAAAAAAAATACTAGAGTCTATTTACTCGCTAATTGCATTAATTATCCACCTAATATGCATCGGCAATTAATTAAATTTCACTAATCTAATCTAACTACCTAATCATACTTAACTTAATCTAATCAACTCTTAAGTGTCATTAACCTACTAAACGATTATTAGTGAGTTAAACTCATCTGATTAATGATCCGCTAAAATCAAAACGACGGGGAAGCAGCAAGGAACGACAACCTCCAAAGTAGGACCGCCAAGCGGGGCCGAGACGGGCCCGAAAACGGCCTCATAAGGCCCACAACCCTTGCTGGCCCAAAGTGCTGCAATTGTGGTTGATTCGGGCACAGCTCGAGCTAGAATCAACCACCGCGGGAGGGGGTGCGGGCTTGGCGTCACGGGTTGAAGCTGCGGCTGCTGGGTTCGCTGTAAATGGATGGCCAAGAGCTGTGATTGGGCTGCGAAGGGGGGCCGAGATGAATGGATGGAGGTGCAGCTTCGGTGGGGCGAGAGTCAACGCCCAAGGAAGAGACTCCATTGGTTGACTGGTGGGGAAAACGTGCTGGGATGAGGGCGAGCTTGCTATCATCAGTGAGGCAGCAAGGAAATGGGACCACCGAAGCAGCAAGCTTCCGTGAAGAAGGAGTCTGCGTGGAGAAGAAAGAGGAAGGGGAGACCGAAGACTTTTGGGCGTGCTTCCGTCGAAGACCAAAGAAGAGACCAAAAAGCAATTCAAGGGATAAGAATGCAGGGGGATGTCCGTTTTTGGGGGGTGGGGGAGGGGGACGTGCGAGTGAGAGAGAGAAATGGTCAGATGGGGGTGTGCGAGTGGGACCAAGGGGAGGGTTTAGAAATTAAAAAGAAAACTTTAAACAAGGTTCTATTAATTCAAATTTCAGCTCAACTTCAAATAACTTTGTCAATTGGTCATCCCAGGGCCAATTTCTTCACCAACTTGTACAATTCGAAATCCAATTGAGGATCGAAATAAACCAATCCCTCCAACCTCCGAATTTCCATCAATTCCAAATTCTATTTTCTTTTTTTCTCAAGATCCGATTTCTGAACAAACTCCTCCGATTGAGGTCCGATTTGTTAAGGTAAAAGCCCACGAAATTACCTATCACCAAATCACTCACACCCGATACCAAAAATCCTTCAATTGGCCAATTTGAATTTCCGCTCGTTTTCCAAATCGTCCGAATCAATTTTCCGTAAAAATCTCGAACTCGCTGGAAATTCCTCAAAGATGAGTTGACGTTCCTAAAATGATTCATGACATGACGGAATTTTCAATTTCTGAAATCGGGTTCAAATTCGCGGTTAATTTCAATCCGGCGTGATTTTTGCGTAACCTAATCCACTTGGTAACTTTAAGAACTTTTTAGTGCAAATGACCCGTGGTTAATTTTCTTCGAGCCACAATGAACCCCTTCAACACATTGGCGACTCTCAGTTGTCGTAAAGATCTCGAGAATTCAAATACGGACACAGGATATCAAAATGACATAATGACCTCAGTAGATGAGCACAATCGAGTAGTCCATTCTTGGTTGAATGCTCAAATCTATTGTATTGAAATCTCTTAATAACTTTACCCGATAGGCTAGTTATCTCATGAGTAGCCATCTCAGAGAAAAGTACTATAGTCGCGTCGATAAAAAGCTCAACTTATCCAATCGAAATCAGAACTGAATTTTCAGGATGTCACAATTCTTCTCCTCTTATAAAAATTTTGTCATCGAAATTTAAACCTTTATCAATCCTTAAACAAAAAGGTGGGCATATCGTCGTCTCATCAAGTCTTTTTCTTGTGGTGTTGTTAGACCACTTTAACCAATGGGACCTTCTTTGTACTCAGAATCCGGTCTTTTTGAACCACCAACCGAACTAGGTTTCCCACGTATGACACTCCGTCATCCACATCTAATTCTTCAAGATTTAGCATGTGGGTCGGGTCAGGTTCATACGTCCTCAACCTTGACACGTGAAATATGTCATGCACTTGCGTCTACCTCGGTAGCAACGCAAGACAATACGTTAGGATCTTGATTCTCTCTATAGAATCTCAAAGAGACCTATGTACCTCGGTTTCAATTTTTCCCTCATTGCCGAAGCGCAAGGCATCCCTCATTGGTGACACCTTCAGAAAGATGTAATCACAATTTGGAACTCTAAGGGCCTTCAATTCTCAATGATATAACTTTTCTGGCAGCTCTAAGTGGTCTTTAATTTGTTTCTAATCATAGCAACTACAATCACCGATTGCTAAACTAACTCGGGCCCGTGACCTTTCTTTCCCTAACTTCATTTCAAAAACTAAAGTTCTCTACACTATGCTATACAATGCTTTAAAAGGAATCATCTGACTATCCTACTGAAACTGGGAACCCCGGGTCTAGATTTGATATAAATTCGTCACTAGCACTCCATGTAGACGAACTATCTAACTCACATACAATTATGCATATCTGTCTAAGTCCAAATCTTTTCGTACTACTAAGGAGTGAGCCGACTTCATCAGTCTATCGATCACAACCTAAAATGGAGTTATTACTCCTCTGACTCCTTGGTCAGCCTGTCACAACGTTTCATCGTGATATATTGCCATTCCCACTTGGAACCCTCGAGTGATTGTAAAAGTTCTCTTGGCTTGCATTACTGAACTTTCATTTACTAGCACATCTGACACTTGCAACCTATTCGGTAATATCCATCTTCATGTCGGTCTACCATCGAGCTGACGCCAATTCTGAACTACTTTGTACTATCTGGTCGAATACTGCAATTGCTACAGTGAATTCTTGACAATGACTCCTCCTTAAGCTCCGTATCGACTGACACCTATCATCACCCATGATATTTCAGCGTTCCATCTTCAGAAATCTGAAGCTCAATCCTTCCCTTATCAGTATCCTCTTACAGGATTTTCTGTACATCCTGGTTCGTCAACTGAAGCGTCTAATTCTAACTTGAATATCTGGTTCAATTCTGAGAGTGGTCATAAAATTTGAAAGGCGGCTTACCTCAAATTTGAAAATCGAATTTCAAATTTTCTCAAATAAGGTCCACGCCAACCGTCATGCATGTCTACCAACCCCAATGCCAGCGTCTCTTCGTGGCTTCACATCCCAATGCCTTCGTTTCCATTTCACGCCTTCAGTTCAGCCCACTCGGATCCGTCCGCCAGCTCCCTCAAGTTAGGGACTCGAACCCAACAACTTAGCTATGAGCTTGACGAGCCTTTTTCGAGCCCTCCCGAGCTCTCGTTGGTGTCACCATAAGCCCAAGTTTCGGCCGCCGTTGCGCCGTCGTCGCTGTGAACCGATTTTTGCGCTAAACCGGTGAGTTTACTTGCTAAACTTTGCTTAAAGAGTTAATGACGTTTAAAGGGATGATTAGTTTAAGCTAAATATGGTTTATGTAGTTAGTTAGAACAAATTAGCGATTTAATTATTCGTTTGTGCATGTTAGATGGTTAGAATGGATAGATTAGAGACTAGATAAGTTGTATTATTTATTTAGATAGGTTTGAAAATTTTCCTGGCCCATTTGGGCGATTATTTAAGCATTTCCGGCCTAAGTTTGCATTTTTGGTAATTAATTGTATCCATTTAATTTTTTTGTATTTATTTAATTATTTATTATTTTCCAGAAATTCTAGCGAGATAGCCGATGACCGGAATTTCATGTTGATTACAATTGTGTGTTTAGTTTTGCAATTGAATGTTATTTTGTGCAAATTGAGTGGTGATTGTAATTTTGAATATTTATCCCAAAATTGTATAATTTCGGTATTTAATCAAAAATACCGAGCATCGATTTTTAACACCATAAATGTTTTCAGGCACTATAATAAATAGTAGGATTTTTGAAAATGAAGATATAGTATTTTTGGCTCAAACTGACCGTGTACCCACACACGATTATTTTATCGTGTGTTTTTAGTATGAAGAAAATATGCCAAGTTCGTTATCTTAATTAAGCATTTAAGTACAGAGCACAATGCCCTTGGTCATGATTGAGTGATCGTGTGATGGTTCATAGTCATGGCAAGATGACTATTGAAAATTGAGGTGACATGTGTTGTGTTGAGAGAACCCGATGGGTTGTGAGTCGGTAACTAAGTGTTACATGATAATAGAACCCCCTGTGAGCCATCTCTAGTATCTTGTATTGTTGCTTATTGTAGTCAAGGTCTAAGTGCTACTTGATGAATTGAATCATATGGGAGCCATCTCTAGAAGCCTTGTAGTACTTTCATGCATAGTAAAGAACTAAGTGTTATACGATAGCGAGATTTCGTGTAAGTTACCTCTAGAACCTTGTACTAGTGCTTTTTATAGTCAAGAACTATGTGCTACATGATAGCGTGACTTTGTGGGAGCCACTTCTAGTACCTTGAGCTATTGCTTAGTATAGTCGAGAACTAAGTGCTACACGATAGTATGAATTTGGGGGAGCCACCTCTAGTACCTCGTACTATGATTGATTGTGGTCAAGGACTAAGTGCCACGCGATGTTGGAACTTCTTGGGAAAGGAGGCACATCTAGAACCTTGAGCCTGGTATTGAGTATTGAGCCGGAATATTGAGTGGGGATGTTGAGGTTGGATTGGGAATTTGAATATTGAGAGTGAATATCGGGTGTGTATGGAACCATCGATATGAATTGTCCGCGCCTGATTATGGGACGAAATTGTGTGACATGATAAGGAACATGTCATAATGATTTCACCTTATAATCGGGACCCTTGTGAATGATTATTTGATTAAATGATGTATCAATTGTATTGAATGATTGATTGACTAAGATTGAAATGAGACGTTCCAAATGCTCGAGTGTTGTTACTACACTTATTTGATATATAAATTGTGCTAACATGCAGGAGGGAACTAAGGCGAGGTAAGTCTTTTGTATTGTATGCATAGACTGCCTCTATGTGTATTTTCTTCCTAGTCGGGGTTTAGGGAGTAAACTTGTCTGAAACATTGTCTCACCCTGTCGTAGGCTTAACTTTTGAGATCCCTAGTGTGAAGAACTCGGAACTTGAGGCGGAAGGGTCGAAGCATGGGTGGCTCAGAAGTTCTTTTGAAGAAAGACCTCATATACTTAGATCCTAGAGTTGGCCTCTATTTGTAAACCAGATTATGATTTTTAATAATGTGTTGATTTGAATATTTGTTGTCCTGCTTTTCTAGCCCATGTATATTATTGTCAAGGGATTAGTTTATACGCTTCCGCATGTGCATTAAAATGAATTGAGTCGACGATGCGTTCTAGGATGTCTCAAATTTTATTGACCATTGAGGGATGTGAACGCGCTCGAAATTCAGGGTGTGACAAGAATAATAAAGTCATTATCATAAAAATTTTGGACAAATACACAGTTATTCGCCAAAATCTTTTTATAACATTGTTCCATCATAACTGACATAAATTTTTTGTACCACTATCTCGATGCTTGCTTTAGGCCATAAAGACTCTTCTTCAACTTGCAAACATAATCCTCTTTTCCTTTCACTTTGAAATCTTTTGGTTGTTCCATATATATTTCTTCCTCCAAGTCACTATTTAAGAAGGCTGTCTTGACATGGATCTACTCAATCTCCAAATCTAGGCTAGCTGCCAAACCTAGTGCCACACGGGTAAAAGACATTTTCACCACTGGAGAAAATATATCATCAAAGTCAATATCATTTTTCTAATCGAATCCCTTAACAACCAATTTAGCTTTGTATCGTGGTTGTGAAGTTTGTTCATTTTGTTTCAACTTGTATACCCATTTGTTATTCAAAGCTCTTTTGCCTCTAAGCAACTTCGCGGGTTCAAAAGTATGATTATCATAAAATGACTGCGTTTCATTCTGCATGGCATCAAGCCATTTGCTTTTGCACTCATCTTCTATTGTTTTTGCATAACACTCTGGTTCTATTGCGTTTGTCAATAATACATACTCATCTTCAGAATATTTGGTGAAAGGTCGACGGTCTCTAATGGATCTCCAAACTGGAACATGTGGTAGAGCATCCAATGGAGCTTCTAGTTCAACAACAATATTATTTGTTTGAACATGTTCTAGAGCATGTTTGTTTTCTAGAACATTCACTTCCTACTTCATCTCATCAACCTATGCAAGAATATGTGTGAGAGGAATTGGATCCAAGTCAACCAAATCATTACTAACCTATGGCATTGAAATTATCTCTGATTTCTCAATATCTTGTATTGTCTGATCTTCCATAAACACAACATCTCTATTTCTACAATTTTCTTCTCAACTGGATTATAAAATTTGTAGTCAAACATTTCCTATCCATAGCCAATAAATATACATTGTCATGTTTTCACATCAAGTTTAGACCTTTCATTTTTGGGGATATGCACGAATGTCTTACACCTAAAGACATGCAAATAATCATAAGAAACATCTTTGCTCGTCCATACTCTATTAGAAACATTAAACTCTAGAGGAATGCATTGAGTAAGATTTAATATATGTGTAATTGTACTTAAAGCATCACCTCAAAAGGATTGTGACAACTTTGACTGTGAAAGCAAACGTTTTACCTTTTTAACTAATGTCTTGTTCATTCTCTTAGCTAAGCCATTTAACTGAGATGTCTTGGGAGGTGTCTTTTGATATCAAATGCTCTATCATTTATAATATTCATCAAAAAGTTCAATATACTCTCCCCCACTATCAGTTCTACAGCATTTCAATTTCTTTTTAGTCTGTCTTTTAACTGAAGCCTGAAACTGCTTAAAAGCATCTAAAACTTGATTTTTAGTTTTTAAGGAACCCATATTTTTCTTGAATAATCATCTATGAAAGTAACAAAATAAAGAGAACCACCAAGTGATTTTATCTTCATAGGACCACAAATATTAAAATGTACTAGATCAAGTATACCTAACTTTCTTGAATGAGGAAAACTTTTGAATGCAACTCTACTTTGTTTTCCTGCTAAACACTGAGCACACCTCTTTAGCACTGAACTTTTCATACCTGAAAGAAGCTTCTTCTTAGTCAATATTGACAAACCCTTCTTACTGTTGTGATCGAGTCTCTTGTGCCGTAATTTAACTCTCTCTTTGCTATCTACTATATTACTTTTGTTTGTGGACAACTTTGCCTGTATAATACAAATGAAGAATATTTTTCACCTCTAGCCACAACTAGAGAATCTTTAGTGAGCTTCCATCAACCATCACTAAAGGTGTTGCAATAACCCTCATCATCTAGCTTGCTTGTAGAAATCAAGTTCAAATGAATATTAAGTATATGCTTAATATTATTTAATACTAACCTCGTGTCATTACTGGTCTCTAAGTACACATCACTAATGCCTACAACTTCAACTAGCCCATTGTTTCCTATCTTTACAGATCCAAAGTCACCCGACATGTATGATGTAAAGAAATCCCTACAAGACGTAGCATGAATAGATGTACCACTATCAATTACCCAACTAGTTTTATGACATACAAAATTCACCGCATCACTATTAAAGATAATGAGAAATTCTTATTTAAGTGCAACAACACGATTGTCTTCATTGTCATTATCACTTTTCTTCTCTTTGCCTTTCTTCTTTCTTCTTTTGAATTGATGGAAAAACCTTTGAATATGTCCCTTCTGATGGCAATATGGTACTCAACATTAGCAAATCTATTGTATTTGCCTATGCTTTTATCTCTGTTTTTGTCTCTATTTCTCGAGCCTCGAGATACACTTCCCCTTCAAATAACCATAACGTTTGTGTCTTATCATCAAATTTGATTCCCATTGCAGCTAACTAATTGATAATTCTTTGAAAAGAATTTAAATGATCAGTCAAACAAATATCATCTAGATATTTCAAAAGCATCATGTGTTCTATCAAAAATAACTTATTATTCCAAATTTTTCGAGCATATAATTGTTTGAGCTTATCCCACAAACTACGTGCATCTATTTCCTCAATGATATGGTTCAAAACATTATCATTTATCCACTACCTAATATAACCACATATTTGACAATGAAATATAGACCATTTGGCATTAGTTTTAGTCTCCGGTTTTTCTTTAGCAAAATATGGGCAAATAAGAATCCTTTACATATAAAAGATCTTCCATTTTTCCTTTCCAAATATGCTAATTCAAACAATTCAATATAACAATTTTACTCGTATTCGTTTCTATTGTTTAACACAAGGAAGAAAAATCAAGCAATGACCAAAACTCTTATACCACTTTGATGAGAGAATAGTAATAATCCGGACAATATCATATTAACGCAGCATAATAAAATAATCTCCTATCTTGTGTAAATCTAATAAGAACCAATATAGTAGAGCAAAATAAATATCAAGCGCGTAAATACAAGGCAATTTTTTTACGTGAAAAACCTCATCTTTGTGAGGAGATTAAAAATCATGAGGTCGGAGTCCACCAAAAAATCTTCACTATTAATAAAATCGGGTGAATAAAGTTCTTCTCTAGTAAATACAAAGCAGCACAAACCTCAAGAATGTCATTCTTGGCAATATGCATAAATTTCACAAGAGATCAAGGATTTTTTTTTTTTTGCATCTGACAAAAAATGTAGGTTTTGGTCAATCTACAAAAAACCTAGTGTAGGGATCTTCAAATGAAAATCAAACCGTACAGATTCAAGAAGATTATGCCACAAACATAGTAACAAAATTTCAGCTTAATCGGACCATGAATCGACCTCTAATACTAGTTTGATGTAAATTATATTGATTTCCAAACTCTAAATTTTGTGCTTTCTCTTTTTCTCTTGTTACTGCATCTCTGCATCTCTGCTAACTTCCTTATTGCTATCACTTAAAAGATAATAATAAACTCCATTTCTCCATATGACTTATCATATGAGTTTGAGCCTTTTTGGACTTGCTATTTATTGGGCTTCCTCCATGTGAAAGTGAACCTAGCTAACAAGTACAACTTGCACATACCAGAAGTGACTTTTTATTGCTCCTGACTGCATGGGAAGTTTTAAAAGAAAAAGGGAGAAAACTTAACACATTAACTCAAAAAATGAACACAAGTTACACCAACCATTCTACCATGTGATACCATGTTTTAGAGAAACTGCAGTGTAGAAAAACGCAGGACATTAAGCCTTCTATGATCGTAGACAGATAAATATCAAGGAAGTAAGTGCCAAATTTATAATTATCAAACAATGTGGATACAATCTCTAATTTGACAAATTGATTACTAGCATATCTCCAATTGTCTTCTTATGCTAACGTTAATTCAAGTGCCTAAGCAGTTGATCGTGAATCAAATGATGGGAACCGACCTCTTGAAGTCTCCAAGGCCTTGAAACTTGATCCGATTAAAATTCAGATGAATAAGGACGAAGACGATGGGACACCTTATGACCCATTTTTAATCTGCCCACACCTTACGCCTTAGGATTATCCACTGTTGATACGTAAACTTGTTGTCCTTTCCTAAAAAAAAAAAAGTTCCGAATATAACGGTTACAATACCGGCTCGAGATTGCCATCTAAAGATCTCTTAGCAAGAGCTGTGTTGTGTAATCTTCGACTGCCCGATCTCCTGGATGAGTGTATCCCAAGGCTCCGATTGGTCTAGCCTTTCCTAAAAAAAGTTCCGATATAAACACATGGGTCCGACGTTTGGTGATTCCCAATGTATCTCCGTGTCTAGCTTGGTCCCTCTCGGTAGATCCCCTCTCGGTAGATCAACCCTTGCAGGCACTCACAATCTTTAAGAGTCACATGGGTCAAATGTCGTAAGCCACTTAGGCCTTTAACGCATCTTAGCCCCGAACAACATTCCGTATCGAAATGCTTCAGCTTTCCCGGCTTCGATAGGTTGGGCAATATTTCTATTGACCCGCAACATGTAATCTTTAAGGACTCCGGAGATTCCACTTCCCCCGCACCTTGTACTTCTACCAGTTCTTGTAAGTCGGATAGATGCAAGGTTTCTAGATTCTTCAAATTTGATAGATCGGGCAATCCATGAGAGATGTGCATTTTTCTACAAACAATTCCCTCAAATTCTCCAGGTGTTCAAGAGCTGGAAAATGCGTCATCGAGCAACTAGAAACGGAGAGTTTTGACAGTTCCGAAGCTAGAAAACTGTGGCAGCTGCGTGATATCGCAAGTTTCAAGGTTGACAAGCTAGATGGAAGTCTGTGGATAGATTTTAGGTTTTTCCAAAGTGAGAGAAGTTCCTTCCACTTGCCAGTGCCCCCATGAGAATCTTTGTGGAACGATAAGTCCAAGTGTTATAAATTAACTAGGTTTGTAAGGTCTGGAGTGATTTGACAAGAATAAACATCAAGGGTAAGGCTTGTCAAGCTCGGGGGAAGCTCGGCAATTGTCGAAGCTCATGGCACTCCTTCAACTCAAGTTGTTTGAGACAAGGGAGATGACTCATTGTGGCTGGCAATCCAGAGATGCGAGTGCCCAATACGTCCAAGATTCTTAAATGGGACAATTCCCCAATGCTACATGGGATTTCATCAGATAGGTGCTGAAACTCTGGGCAATGTAACTCTTCTAGCATCTCCAATCTTCCAATGGCATCAGGTAACTTTCCTATCTTGGTGTTTCCCATCCTAATGAATTTGAGCTTCCTTAGATTTGTGATTGAATCGGGTACGTTGACTACTCCTGAGAATGACAGATCTAACTCAATCAGCAATTCTAATTCCCCGAGTGATGGCGGAAGCTCCTTGATCCCTTTGCAACCTTCTATAGACAAATGCTTGATTTTTTGCTAATACTCCAATAGAGTGTGGGAGTCTGCTTATTCTCTCATTCCATTTTATACTCAAACTTGACAAAGATTGCCAATTGCCAATTGTCTCCGGAAGCTTGCACAGCAGAGAATGTTTGGGCATGATTAACTCCGTCAAAGATTTTAGAGAACCAACTTCTTCCGACAACTCCTGAAGAGATTTGCATCCTTCCATATTCAGAGTGCTCAAGTTCTGTAGGTTAATAATGGAGCGATCTATTGTGGCTAACTTGGAACGCCAAGCAAGAATCAATATCTCGAGAGACGCAAAGTTAGACAAGTCAGGTGTGCTTCGCATGCAATTGCAGCTTCTCAAATCTAAAACTCTTAACTTTTTCGCCATCTGCACAAAAATTAAGCATCATATAAAGAAGGACGAAAAACATTGTGTCCCAAGAATTAGAAGCATCAAAAGCCAATATGGGGAGACATTAGTACCTTGATTCGACTCCATCTGGTCCAATCTTCAGTAATTTTACTCTTGGAAAGATCGAGCACCACCAACTTAATTAGGCAAAAATTTGTCGCTGTGAAATTTGGAGGACACTCGTGCCAAGAAAGCCATCTTAGCTCGCAATGATCTTTGAAGTTCCCGACAAAATTCAACCCTTTCCCTCGGAGGAACCTTAGACTCCGTAGACTCTGTAATTCTTCATTAGTGAAGGTATAGCCTCTACCATCACTTTGACCATTATAGCTCAGACTCAGTGCTTCTATTTCTTCACTTGCTTGCCATTAGTGATCAAGCATGAATGAGAACAAATCATACATAAAGGAAAAAGTCAACTCTGTGAGCCACGTGAAGTTTGTCTACTTCCTAGAAATAACTTGCAGAATGGCCTCTAAAATACGTTCTGTTAAGTTATACCTGTTTATTCCTCAATAAGTTCAATGCCTCCTCAGGATTCATACCCTGCTACGCTTGCCAGGAAATCTGCAATTTTCTTCATAGACAATGTGCCTCCCGAGATCTCTAACTTGGTCATGCATTGAAAACTTATTTTCATCTCCAATCTTTATCAAGGACCTAAGAAGGACTCTGATTGCGTCATGAGGATAGTATTCACGATCACTCCACATGAAAATCGGATATTTCTTATTTTCTTTGATGAAAAAGCACGCGATGTCCAGAAAAACTTTCCGCTGCGTTGGTTCTAATCCCTCGTAACTTATCATCAACGTCTCTTGGACTTTCTTCGGAGGAACTTTCTGTAACTTCTTCAGCGTCTCTTCCCATGAGGCCTTGTCAGTGGAAACGCCAGAAAGAGATGACCCTATCACCTCGATAGCCAAAGGAAGCTTCCTAAAGCTAAGACGATCTGTCTCGATAGGCTGTCATAATCTTCTGTAGGAGAGTCTCTCCTAAACGAATGTCGACAGAATAGCTGAAGCGCTTGACCAAATCCCATTTCCTTGACTTCATATGACAAGATACCTCCAGGCCGATTCGGGGGAGGGTCGAGCTCTAATGTTTCCATCTGGTCGGTCACGATGCTCGTGTTCCTTGTCGTTATGATGACCCTGCTTCCATCTTCGAACCAATAGCTCTTCCCAACCAGCTTTTCGAGCTGATCTTTCTCATCCACATCGTCGAGCACGATGAGCATTTTCTTGTCACAGAGTGCCTTCTTTATCATGTCGATCCCTTGGTCAACGTCGTGGATAAAAGTATCGCTGCTGAACCTCAAATCGATGATGCTTGACAGCAATTGCTTCTGCAAATGTACAAGACTGTCCGATCTTCTGGAGATTTCTCGAACATTTTCGAGGAAACTGCAGCGATTGAAACAAGAAGAAACTTTGTTGTAAATGACTTTCGCTAGTGTTGTCTTCCCAATACCACCTATTTCATGGATTTCCACGAAACGCACACCGCGAGAGTTGACACTCAACAGCTTCATAATTGCATCGACCTGAACATGTTCAGCCTGTATTTGGCATTCAGCTTAACCAGGACTTCCTGGATGATCACTTTAATGAGCTCGCCATAGCTGCGCCAACGCGCAAGTCAATTTATTATGCTCGAAACACGAAATTGACGAGCTCATGATGAAAATAAATCTAAAAAAGGAAAACTCGCTACTCTCCTGTTTTCTAAAATATAATGCATGTGAAAAGAACTCAAAGTTTACTACAAAATTCCTTACCCTCGATAATTCTTCAAGTTCAATCTCTTGATTTCCTCGACCCCCAAGAGGGCATCACGCCACGCCTTCACTTGGTCGGCTCCAGAGTTCGTCTCGTGCTGCACAAACACATCACGGTACAGCGGAGTCTTGAGCTTGACGTCATCTGAATTCACGTCGAGATAAATGGGGAGGATCTCTTTCGTGCCATTTGACTTCGATGCCATCTCAACCATTGTGGCAAGCTCGGTGAGGCACCATTTGCTGGACGCATAGTTCGTTGACAAGATGGGCATGTAGATCCTTGAGTTTTTAATGGCCCGTGGGAGCTCTTCCTTGATCTTCTGCCCAACTCGGAGCTCGTCGTTGTCCCTAAAGACTCGGATCCCTGCACCTTTCATGCCTTCATAGAGGCAATCAGTGAATGTTTGGCGACTGTCAGACCCTCTGAAGCTCAAGAACACCTCGTACTCAATCCTCGAGCCACTGTCTCTCTCCATTGTAGGAGCCATTCCTTTGCTTTTGAGCGTTTCAAGGTCTGAAGCCAGCGAACGTATGAAGTTATACTACTGATTTGTTGGTAATTTCATGATGTTAATGATAATATAGAGCGATTGAGACATGTAACCGTGTGGTCCCTCCAAAAAACAAGCAACCCCTTAGCAACCCACCAAATGAAGAACAATAGACTGGGCGTTTATATCTCAAACATTTGTTATGTTTAAATAAAGGGTTGTGATTGTCTTTAGGGTCCCGTAGAGTTTCTTATTTTAAGACCAAATCCCTTTTCTAGTTCGGTTTTCTTATATTAGTTTAGTGGCAATTTGTTTGCTTGGTTTCCTGTGCCTATAGAATATTAATCACTAGTTAACTTATAATACTTGAATTGCTATTTTCCCCTAATTGCCAGCTCAATAAAGAAATTAATGCCACGTCTAGATTCATTGAATGGCCAAATTGATATTTAGGTGTACAATACGGAAGATCGAAGTAGCGATATGTTTCGCTGCATGAAGAAAATGACAAAATCATAAGCTTGGCTTGAGATATGAAAGTTTCTAGGATTTTTACCCTAAGAAGAGACTCTATGGAAAAGTGGAGGACAGAAAGCTACGAGCCGAAGCAGATACGTACAGGTTTGAAAGAACATATATAGCAAATCTTGGAAATCCTTCCTGCCTTCCAAATATCAGTCCTGTCAAATTCAACATCTTTTCTTCTTTCCGGTTCAAATCACTAGCTGTGTCGTAAGTGACATAAACTATATTCATTGGACTTCACTTTGCAAAGAAAATTTACATTGCCTCTCTCAGTATTCAACCATTATTGATCACAAGACACGAACAATTTCCAAACAGAAAGTCTTGAGTTAGATCATCAATTTTTTCACTTTCCTTGGTTCGAGAAGGTGTCATGATGAATTCATCAATGTTTAGGCTCTTATGTCATGCTCCACACCATCCAGAAACTCGGACGCGAGATCAACTAGGGCATCTATGTTCAACCAAAAATACATCAACGATCAGATGCGACAGCATCTTCGGCTTGGTTATTCAGAGTCAATTGCCCGTACTTAGGACTAGAAGACAACGAAAAATCGGTATTTCATGGCGACGCAAGCAAGGTTCAGATTACATGTTATCGGCAATAAAGGGAACGTTAATCAGCTACTACTTCTCTCACCATATGTAATAAAATGCAAAACTCTCAAAACGGTGGCTGCCTCAAGAAAGTAGTAACGACTGCTGTGCATGGACAAGAACGAGATCCAGATAAGCAACACCCGCTCACCCAAACGAATGGACGCGCACAAGTTACTACAGTCTACCGACTCTACCAGTTCAACTTATCGAAATCCACGTTTCTCCGAACTGGCATGCTCGAGTCGCTTAAACATCATCCACTCGACATCGCGAAACGCCGATCGAAATCTACGAATGGAAAACCAGAGAGACCAGGAATTCCGAATCCGACACCGTCGTATCGTGATCGAGCCAGGTGGTGTCCGCGGAGTGCTCTCACCTCGGATTGTGGAAAGGACCGACTTTGTTCGCGTAGAGAGGGACCGGCTCGCCTTGCTTGTAGCGTTGGCTGGACGGGCTCGACGTCGCCGCCCGAACGAAGCCGAGCGCCACGACGGCGAGGTCGAAGATGGCGAAGATGGTCTCCTTCTTCATGGTCTCCGTGACTCGACACTGAGCAAGGAGAGGCCAGTATATGAGAATGAGATGGAGACGGACAGGGAGACTTCGTTGCGCGTCAACTCTCCGCAGTGGAACTGGATTAGTTTATTACCGGGGGCTGAAAAACACTTGCACTTTCCCGCGTTCTTGACTGCTTGGCATTTGACTTTCCCGCTTTCTTGCCCCCCCAAAAAAAAAAAAAAAAGAAGAAGAAGAATTATTTTAAAAAAGTTTTCCTAAAAATATCGTTTGCATTGCTAAAATTAATTAATTAATGAAGAATATTTGTAGTACCAACGACAATTTATGTTAAAACATTCTTGTGAACGATTAAAACACTTTTCTTCTATTTACAAATGATCACTTTTAGGAAACCATTTTATAAATTATTGATATTCAACGAAACAAAAGATGCCTTATATTCTTGAAATTAGATGAACAGTGACCTTCTAGAATTACCTCAAATTGTTTCTACTCAAGAGCTTTACCATACCTCAAATGTAGGAAAATTATCAAAAAAAAAAAAAAGGCATTAAGATTATTATATTTATATCAATTTAATCATGAATATTTTAATTTGACAAATTTAGTCATAAATCTTTTAATAATAATTAAGTATTTCTAATCCATTTTGGCTAGAAATCGATAATATAGCTTCCGGGTGTCGTATGCGACATGATCAACGTTGACGTATAAAATTTTAAAACTTTTTTTTATAAGAGTTTAACAAAGGGCTATTGGCCACTAGACGCAGGCTCGTGGCCCAAACTTAAAGCTAAACGAGGGCTGCAACCTTCGCCTAATGGTCAGTGAGGGCTTGCCACCCTCACACACACGACGTCACCGGCCACTAACCCATCAAAACACTTTGGAAGGAGAAAGGTTATGCAAATGAATGTGCCACAGGGTAATTTCCCTTTTTCCCTTCTTTTCTCATTTTCGCTTTTCTCTTTCCTTCTTGGGAGACCATGTGTGGAGTACTGGATGTTCATCAGTCTTGGCGAAGATGAAGCAATTAACAACTGGGGTCATGAGGAAGTTAGGTGACACCACGAACCCTAATCATCAAGCTCGTGTTGTGTTGGGTCCCTTTGCTTTTCAGCAATCCCTTACTGTTCTTCGTTCTGGCCACAGAAGTTGGGAAACCCTTTGATAATGAAAAAAAAAAAAAAAGCTGAAGATGGTTGAATGAGAAACGAAGCATGTGAGTGGGGGAATAAGGCGCGACTAAAGGGAGAAGGAAAAAGGATAAAAAATAAATAATAAAGCTAACTTGGCCGGAGAAAGTCCAAAAGTCAAAGCATCAAATCGAAAAGATGAAAAAGCTCTCTCTTTATCCTTTTGGAGGAGGAACTCCCAACGTGCATGCACACCACCGTGCATCCTTCATTTCCAGCAGTAAAAATCCAAAAGAGAAAAGAAGAGAAAAAACATATGTTGGTGGTGCAAAAGTGGAATGGAATCCATTTCTTGAAGTCGGTGCTAACTTTTCATGAGTTAAACAAAAAAACTATGTACGGACTTTTGCGTCGGACTTTAAAATATTCATTTAAATTGTAAGCGTTACAATAAAATAATATGATAATTTGAAAGTTTTTCGTGTGCTTTTTCTTAAAAAAAGAAAATTAAAGAACGATGCATTACAACATCCGCGAAGCTTCAAAATTTTGAGAGTGTAAGTCTAATCCAAACAGATTTTGGTGGGTGTGAGCTATTTAGTCGAGCACAGATGACTTAAGATAAACTGATAATTGCGATCACCATGGCTATATGCAGGATTTCTTCAAGATTATGTGGAAGCTCGCAGATGTCAACAACAAAGAATTCATATTCCACAAACAAACCAGCTTTTAAAACGTACATTTGATGGGATCTTTACGAGTTTTCACTCAAATAACTAGTAGCAGCTAAAGCTTGTGAACCTTCAAGTTGTGAAGAAACTATCGACAAAAGGAAAGTAACAAACATCCATCCGAAGCCAATATTGGCATTTTTATGCTAACTGCTCTTTAACAATAGAACATTGAGGACGATCTGTCCCATGGTATCACCAAATCTTCTGAGTTTATTGACTAATAGATGCAAACATTAAAATTTTCAAGTTAAATCGGAAGAATATGCTTCATCAACCAAATTCATCGAAACAGATACTTTGTAGAGAATAAGGGGATAAGTACACTATTAGTGTCAAAAGTTATGTACAACGTTCACTTTGGTGCCAAAAGTTTCAATTGAATCACTTAAGTGTAAAAACTTTTGAAAAATGATCATTTCAGTGCCAACACCGATTTGATTAGCCGAAAATCCGACGTGACATTTTTTTATTAATTTTTGAAACTGATGTGGCTTGCCGGAGAGTACAGTCAACATTTAAACAACAAAACGACGCCGTTTAGTGTCTCTCCCCCAATTCAAAACCCTAAACCCTAAATCTACTAGATAATCTCGGTCACTACCGCCCTCTTCGTCCTCTTCTCCTCCCTTGCCGTCCTCTCCGCCGCCGCCCATGGTGCTGCCAAGCACCGCCACCTCCTCCTCTACCTTGACGAGTTCGGCAACCACAGCAAGCAAGTCACCGTCGACCCCTCCGCCTCCTTCAAGAACCCATGCCTCCGCAATGCCTACGTTGCCCTCCAGACCCTGAAGTAGGCCATCCTCTCCGACCCCAACAACTTCACCGCCAACTGGGTCAACCTTGATGTATGCGGCTACTCCAACGTCTTCTGCTCCCCCGCCCCTGATGACCCCGACATTCGCATCGTCGCTGGCGTCAACCTCAACCACGGCGACATCGCCGAGTACCTCCCCAAGGAGCTTGGCCTGCTCGCCGACCTCGCGCTCTTCCACCTCAACTTCAACTATTTCTGCGGCAGCGTGCCGCAGAAGTTCCAGAACTTGAAGCGACTCTTCGAGATGGATCTAAGTAACAACCGATTTGCCGAGAAGTTCTCGAGGGTCATGCTGGAGCTCTCGACACTCAAGTTCTTGGACCTCCAGTTCAATGAGTTCGATGGGTCAGTCCCGCGGGAGCTCTTCGACAAGGATCTAGACGCCATTTTCATCAACAACAACCGGTTTCGATTCAACCTGCTGGATAATCTCGGCCACTCCCCGATGTTATTTTAAAAATTACTATGGTTTTCCCTCCTCCTCCCCCTTCAATCGCCCACATCCCTCGCCTCCGCCGATGATGGGCCAATTGTTGTCCTCAACGGCCCCCATGCTCGTCGGCCGCAGCTCCAACCCCGACCTCGACCTCGACGATGGCCAAGTCGAAGGTCGTGATCTCGCTCAAGTGCGAACCTCACGTCACCGAGCGAGCTAGGTCAACGGCCGAGCAACGATAGCCAAGCGAACTAGGTCGAAAGCCAACAAGGATCGGAACCCTAATTTCAATCTCCAAATAAAATAAAATAAAAATCCCAAAATGAATTGTGCGGCGTCATTTTTGTAAGGCCATCCTTTTAGGACAGCAAAACGACATCGTTTTCTTAAGGAAGACGGAAAATTACATCATTTCTCAAGCTATGTCGATTTTTTTTTAAATATAAAAGCCATATAATCATTTTGGCCGGAATTTCTCGCCGATGGCATCAAAGTGATCGTTTTTCCTCCGATTTGGCACTTAAGTGATTCGATTGAAACTTTTAGCACCAAAATGAGCGCCGTATAGAACTTTTGGCACTGATAGTGTACTTATCCTGAGAATAAGCCTCTTCCAACACCTAATTAGAATTGTCATTTTTGTGCGGTTTCTAGCCCATTGTCCTAAAGTAATGTGGAACCCAGACCTTCTTATGACCTACTTAATATATCTCTTAGAAGGTAGTTTTCCCCCTTCCACAATTCAATCTAGGGTTAAGCATTGGTCTAGAGTCAACCCTAGACCGACCTTGGACTAGCCCAACCTTGTCAGTCCTAGTCCGGTTCTCGGGGAGACTGAGTCAATCCCTAGTCTTGAAATTTCTAGACTACGGATTGGTCCTTGGTCCTAAGGGTTTAGAATCAGTCCAATCCGGACCAATCATAACTATTATATTTAATATATTATTTATAGTATTTTTATATAGAAAAAACCCTAAAACAAACGGCATCAACAACATTTAACAACTCCTTAATGAGAAGTCCATGTAATTTTACACTGTTATTTAATAATTTAAATTTTTAATATCTTTTACGGCATTAACAGTTAGAGGTGTGAATGATCCGGGTGGGCGGTTCCCGGCCTAGAACCGAAAACCGTCCGCTAAGGACCGGTTCCAAAAAATTGAAATCGGGAACCACCCATCATTGCATGGATCAATCGAGAATCGGACCGACGATCTATGGAACCGATCTCACTAATAATAATATCGTTTTCCAAATCTCGCCGTGAATACTTTTCATATCGAGTAATATTTTTTCATAAATATGCTAATTTGAAATTTTTCGTAATATTAATCTTGAAAAATAATAGCCCGTAATAGAAGTAAATATATTATTGACTCATTATATTTAATTTGGAGTAGAAAGTACGCATAGATGGAAACCGCGAAAGACGGGGCATGCATTAGTCCTCCTGATCGCATTGGACGCATCCGATTAATTTTTTTTCATTTTTTTGGGGTCAAAACATCCGATTAACCTCTTTACCAAAAAAAAAAAAAAAAACATCCGATTAACCTTCTTTACCAAAAAAAAAAAAAAAACATCCAATTAACCTTTCTTTTTTCGGTCGGTGAAACGTCCGATTAACCATAAACGTTGACTTTTTATGGACACCGAGGCAAGTCTTTAACATGTCTTTTTTCCAAACACGAGGTGTTATGATTGGCAGCTCCTAATTGATAGGGGTGATTGGTTTCCGGTTCGGTTCGGTTCCAAGATGGAACCGAGAACCGAATTGGGAGAATCGATTCCCAATTTTGAGAACCGTGAACTAGACCATTTGGTCCTAGGACCGGGAACCGGACCAGTTCAACAGAATCAGCACTTTCTTTTTTACTAAAGAACGATCATGCTCCGGACTGATTAATCCAATTTAGTTCCCGGGCAATCTAATAAAACTACTCACACATGTTTTCACATGCAATATATTAAAACTTCACTTGTGTGAATATCAATCACAGTTTATGTGTTTCACGCTTAATTTTAAGCATAAAAGCCATGAACAATGTGATTAAAGGTTGTGTTTGACTTAGATTTTATAGACAATCTCTATGAGACTAACAAGTAAGTTTTCTCTATAAATAAAGAGTAACAACGAGAGCTTTGGTGGTTTCTTGACCACATAAAAGGTTGTTACCTCAATTACAATTCCGATTGCAATAAATTTCATATATAATATTCATATATTATATATAAATAATTATATATATATATATTTTTGGTCTAGTCCAATCAGTCCGGTTGGTCCGGTTCCCACCTTGGAATTGAGAACCGGACCAACCGGCCACCGGTTCCAAGATTAGGAACCGGGAACCGGACCGTCAACTGTACAAACCGCCCAAAACAAGCCGGTTCGGTCTGGTCCGGTCCAATCCCAGTTCGGACGGTTTCCGTTGCACACCCCTACTGATTGGTGCTTGCAGTGATACCGGCATTGCATGAGATCTGGTCAGTGCCTAGGAAACATGACTTTCGACCTTCGCGTCCGAATCACCGCCCGCGGATCTTCAATGGCCTCTTGTCAAACACAAACCTTTCGTGAGCCCGCTGCCACCTGGACGGCCCATTACAAGTTGGGTCAGTGGCAAGCCAACACGTTTGGACGTTCGGGCCTTCCAGTTACAACGGCGTTTGGCCCATTAATTATGAAATTAGAGAATTAGAGGGCTGATCCCGCACCCGAAGCCCCGCGGGGTCGCCCAGATCTAGCCTAATCGAATGCATCTTCAGCCGAAGGCCCGGCCCAGAAGGACCCATCGATGGTTAACTTGATATGACAATACAATCAGACATTTTCCTATGATTGCAGGAGACATGATGAAGCCTGTCCCAGAAAGAGAAGACGTGTTGCTGTGTTGAAGGGTCAAAGCTATTTCCATAGGCAAGACCATTAACTACGTTTGGTATCATCACTAGGGCTCCGTTTATTAACTTTTTTATTTCTCTAGTGTTCTATTTTTTATATTCTCCAAAATAGAAAAAGAATATAAATCAATTTGATAACGTTAGTTAATTTTACTATTCTCTAAAATAAAAAAGTAGACAGGGAATAAATTTGAATTAAAAACAATAAGCAAAAAGGAGTTGCTTATTCTAAAAGAATCCATTTTCTTTAACTAGTCCGCCCACCACCGCCTACTTGCCTGCTACCCAACGATGGGCTAGAGGAGGAAGTAGAAGATAGGAAAAAAATTAGAGAAAAAAATAGAAAAATATCAAAATATTATTAAAAATTAAAAAAAATGTACATCACAAAAAAAAAAATTATAGATCATACAAAACAACGTTCATATTCTTTTTTTATTCTAGAAATAGAAATTTTGTATAGTTATCAAATGTATTCTTTTACTCATAAACTATTCCAAGAAATATAAATAAATAAAATTATTTTTGAAAAAAATTATTCCCGAAAATAGAAATATTATCAAACACCATGATAGTGTTAACAAGAGATACATACAATGTGGATGGAACACAAAACCAATCACAAAAACCATTTATAGAAATCGGCACAAACATGCAGGATAAGTCATACCCGCTTTCTCAGGTAGCAAGACATGTGAGGAGAACTATACGCTTCTGCTCTTGATACAAGCACCAAAAGCATCTTGCGAAAAGGCTACTACACAGGGCAGCTAATAAGAGACGGAAGACGATGCGGAGATTGAAAAGGACCACCTGCCTACTCGCACTTGATGGATCCGTATATGCGTCGGATGAATAATAAGGCAGCGCAAAAACCTACGGTCCCAAGCACGAGGAAAACTCCATAGCAGATGCAGGCCATGTAGCCAAAGAAGAATGAAGTTTGCATGAACCCGTCCATATCAGACCGTGCATAGTAGTAGTACAAGCAATACCCATAGATAAATAATCCAGTTGATCCACCACAGAGAAAAGACCTGCGAAATGACAAAGGCATCAGGCTGCTGTCAGCACAGTCAAAACTCACGTATGTATGCCATGTACATATTCAACTGAAGAGAAAATCCTAGCGCCTTTAAAAGGACAAGTCGATTCGACCTTGTGTTGAGCACGGATGACTTAAGATAAATAATTATTGCGACTGCCATGGCTATGTGCAGGATTTCTCCAAGTGTATGTGGAAGTTCCTCGCAGCCAGAGCTTGTGAAACTTCAAGTTGTGAAGAAACTATTGACAAAGAGAAAGTAGCAACCACCCATCTATCTGAAGCCACTACTGGCAATCTTCTGCTAACTGCTCTCTAAGAATAGAGTGTGGACGATCAGTCCCTGTGGCATCACCAAATCTTCTGAGTTTATTGACTAATACTAGCTAACATGAAACTTTTCAAGTTAAATCAGAAGAATACGCATCATCAGTCAAATTCATTGGAACAGATACTTTGCATAGAATAAGCCATTTCCGGCACCTAATTAGAATTGTCAGTGTTGTCCTGCTTCTAGCCCGTTGTCCCACAAGGAATGTGGCACCCACGCCTTCTCATGACCTAGTTCGTATATATCTTCTCTGAGAAGGTAGTTTCTCCCCTTCCATAATTCAGCCAGTCAAAATTCTAAATTTCAAAGCTTGTCCTTGTGTAATAAACGACATATAAAATAGGATAACTGAGCATCACTAAATTGTGATTGAAGTGCTTCCATGTGTAAATAAAAGCTAAACAGAGGCGTGACATTGGTTAGCAATCTTTGCTATCTTCTTCCAACATCTTCCCGTCACTTTTGCAACTCATGTGATCATAGGTAAACAATTTGACTCAAGCAAGTTAAACGTGACTGGGGATGCCAAGCATGGTGTTTAGTATTCATTTTTTAACTGTGAAGGGCAACTCAAAGGAAAACCAGCAAGCAGGAATCTACAGCACATTATATAAATAAGCCAAAGATAAAAAAATATGGAATCATTGCATGGCATACCTCCACCACCATTTATGGTCCTCGGCAGCAAGTTGGAGGTAGGTCAATGCCACCGTGATAAAAGCAGTGACTATCAAGAGAATGATGAAAACAATAAACAAGATGTTGTATATGGTATAGATCCTGTGACCCCAGACACTGGCAAAAATGTAGTATAGCTCGATGTATTTAACAATGAACGGGAGAAAACCAGCCATTGCCATCTGAGGGATTGTGCCCCTGTACCATGGCAACGGTGGAATCTCTCTGGGGTACTCAGTGGTGCGGCATGGAGCTTGAACATCGGCCTTGCTATTCTTCCCAGCAATCCCGCCCAATACGAGCAACGGTGATGCTACAAGTGTCCATATGAGAACTATGACCAAAATCGTGCCAAATGGAAGAGCTGCCGTGGCAGTGTAGACAACACCGACACTGTTTAAGAAGCAGAATGTGAGAAAGAGAGGCCCACAGAAGAGGCATCCAGTCAATACTAGATTCCTGACCTGCCATATTAGAAAGAAAGAAATTCAATCAACAAGCAGTGTGCTGTATATAACGTCCATAGGAAAAATTTCGCTGCTGCATACCCAGTTTGTTCCCTCCAGCTGACAGTATAAGGAAGTAGCAGTATAGCCTGCAATTCCTGACGTGAGTGCATAGATAACAACCAGTGCCGTAAATAGCATGCCTCGGTTGTATGGATAAAAGACACCAATCGATGCCAATATAAAGATGAATACAGTACTGCAGAACACAAATCACGAATTGCCTGATTAAGATAAACAGAGGGATATGGTTGCTATAAAAGGTGGTGCAAATTCCTATTGCAAATATGCTTCAACAGACACCAGATGATCTTGATACTTACAGAGTAAACAGCTGAGTACCAGAACCAACTGCAGCAGCAAAAAGAGATTTATACTTTGGGAACCTGAACACATCCCCGTGTATGTATTTCCATCCAGTCTTCTCCTCATCTTCAGCCGATTCTTCATCATGGGCATATCTATTTGTCATAAACAAAAACAGAAGAAAGACAGAGCTGTCCTATCATGTTCATAGAAAGAAAGAAAGAAGGCACATAACTTTTCATGTTTAGAGAAAATCAGGCAGGCAAACGGGTGATGAGAGGGTGACCCTAACTTGACAAAATCTTTCTTCAGAGCTCTCCAGAGGATTGTGGCAAGAATTCCAGTCAACAGAAGAACTGTACCACAAGAATTTACGTTCGAAAACAAGTGAATCTCAAGATGATAAGGCGAAAAAGATGACCAAGTGTATTTATCCATCCTTTTCTCATAAGGAATAATTGTTTCTTTCCACTTTGCTGAGTACATAAACTGAAAATCAACTTCTTTGTCTTCTGTAAGATCTGCAATGCTCTTTGGGTCTGTCCTGACAGTAATTTCGATCACACGGTCCTTGTTGTAAAAGATCTCAAATATAACACGCTTAAAAAGAAGATACTTGTATTCATTTGGATCCCTGCCGTCCTTGTCAATCATCCCAATAAAACCCCAAATGGGCAAGTCATCATAATACATCTGAAAGTAATAGTCCTGGATGATTGCAGTCCGAAATCGTGCTACTTCTACCTTTGAGAGTGTTTTCCTGCAAGCAACTTCATCTTCCTTGCTCACCAAAAATTCCAGCTTGAAGGGAGCACTAACTAAACGATCTCCATTTAAAACTTCACCCAGAGTTTCTTTTTTCTCTTTCACGCGATCTGTGATGGAAATCAATTTAAAGAATCAAGGCTTTTGAGATATAATAATGCAGAAAAAACCCAACTCTGGAGATATCAGCACACAGACCTGGTGTACAATACGGAAGATCGAAGTAGCGATATGTTTCGCTGCATGAAGAAAATGACAAAAAATCATAAGCTTGGCTTGAGATATGAAAGTTTCTAGGATTTTTACCCTAAGAAGAGACTCTATGGAAAAGTGGAGGACAGAAAGCTACGAGCGTAAGCAGATACGTACAGGTTTGAAAGAACATATATAGCAAATCTTGGAAATCCTTAGAGTTACCTGCCTTCCAAATATCAGTCCTGTCAAATTCAACATCTTTTCTTCTTTCTGGTTCAAATCACTAGCTGTGTCGTAAATGACATAAACTATATTCATTCGACTTCGATTTGCAAAGAAAATTTACATTACCTCTCTCAGTATTCAACCATTATTGATCACAAGACACGAACAATTTCAACACAGAAGGTCTTGAGTTAGATCATCAATTTTTTTCACTTTCCTTGGTTCGAGAAGGTGTCATGATGAATTCATCAATGTTTAGGCTCTTATGTCATGCTCCACACCATCCAGAAACTCAAAGGACGCAAGATCAACTAGGGCATCCATCTATGTTCAACCAAATACCTCAACGATCAGATGGGACAGCATCTTCGGCTTGGTTATTCAGGGTCAATTGCCCATACTTAGGACAAGAAGACAACAAGAAATCGGTACTTCATGGCAACGCAAGCAAGGTTCAGATTACATGTCATCAGCAATAAAGGGAACGTTTATCAGCTACTACTTCTCTCACCATATGTAATAAAATGCAAAACTCTCAAAGCAAATGGCAGCCTCAAGAAAGTAGTAATGACAGCTGTGCATGGACAAGAACGAGATCCAGATAAGCAGCACCCGCTCACCCAAACGAATGGACACGCACAAGTTACTACCGACTCTACCAGTTCAACTTATCGAAACTCACGTTTCTCCGAACTGGCATACTCGAGTCGCTTAAACATCACCCACTCGACATCGCGAAACGCCAATCGAAATCCACGAATGAAAGGCCACAGAGACCAGGAATTCCGAGTCCGACACCGTCGTATCGTGATCGAGCCAGGTCGTGTCCGCGGAGTGCCCTCACCTCGGATTGTGGAAAGGACCGACTTTGTTCGCGTAGAGAGGGACCGGCTCGCCCTCCTTGTAGCGTTGGCCGGACGGGCTCGACGTCGCCGCCTGAACGAAGCCGAGCGCCAGGACGGCGAGGTCGAAGATGGCGAAGATGGTCTCCTTCTTCATGGTCTCCGTGATCCGACACTGAGCAAGGAGAGGCCAGTATATGAGAATGAGATGGAGACGGAGAGGGAGACTCGCAGGGGAAGTGGATTAGTTTATTACCGGGGGCTGAAAAAGACTTGCATCACTTTGACTTGCGTCACTTTGACTGCTTTGACTGCTTGGCATTTGACTTTCCCGCGTTCTTGCCCAAAAAAAAAAAAAAAAATGGGAAGAAGAATAAGTTTCCTAAAAATATCGTTTGCATTGCTAAAATTAATTAATTAATGGAGAATATTTTTAGTGCCGACGAAAATTTATGTTAAAATATTTTTTTTGGTAAGGTAATTTATGTTAAAATATTTTTGTGAACAATTAAAATATTTTTCTTTTATTTAAAAATGATCACTTTTAGAAAAATATTTTATAAATTATTGATTTTCAGCGAAACAAAAGATCTCTTATATTCCTGAAATTAGAGGAACAGTGACCTTCTAATATTACCTCAAATTGTTTCTACTCAAGAGCTTTACCATATCTCAAATGTAGGAGAATATCAAAAAAAAAAAAACATTAAAATTATTATATTTGTATCAATTCAATCATAAATTTTTTAATAGTGATTAAGTCTTTTTAACCATTTTTAACTGGAAATCGATGATATGGTCATTAAATGGTGTACGTGACATAATCAACATTGACGTAGAAAATTTTAATTTTTTTTTTTTTGTCGATAAGGGTTTAACAGAGGACCATGGTCATTGGATGCGAGCTCGTGGCCCTTACTCAAAGCTAAGCATGGACCACAACTTTCACCTAGTGGTCGACAAGGGCTCACCACCCTCACACATGACCTCACTAGCCCCTAGGCGAGGATTGTAAGTCCTCGCCAGCCACAACACTCACCCAACTATGATCGAGGGCCATAAGCCCTTATCTAGTGGCCGATGAGGGGTCGCCAGCCTTGAACACTGTCAACGAGGGCTCGCAAGCTCTCACTTTAGTGGTCAACAGGGGTCACTAGGTCTTAGTTGGTGGTCAACGGCCCCTTGTCAACCCTTATTAAGAAGAAAAGAAAAGAAAATTTAAAAAATTCATGCAAGCACTATCCATATCGCAAAGAATAATCGATATCTATATCATCAATTTCTAGCTATAACTGACCTAATGAACTGAACTGGAAAATTCTCAAAATATTTAAGATCAAATTAATCAAATTGAAAGATTTATGATTAAATTAGTATAAATAAAATAAGTTTAAGAATTATTTTGAAATTTTTCCCTTAAATGCCGATCGCATTCGTTGATCCTTGGGACTTGACATGGGAAAATGACCATATCACTCCATTTTTCATTGCCCCACGGGCTTACCCGGTTCGGGCGCAAGTTACAAGGACCCAAAGGCATCTTTGGGCCCAATCCTGGCCCACCCGCACGTTTGTTATACGATGGCCCGATCACCTGCAATGCAACCGAAATGGCATGTCGACTGTCGGGCCCGCCCACTAATCACCTTGTGACCTATGGAGGGGAAATTTTGATAAAATAATGAATTCCCCGTACGAAAGGCCCGCAAGAAATATTTATTTAGAAAATCAATTCAGAAGAGCACATACAAAATGTTCATATTCGTTGCATCACATACTTTATGTAATGAAACATTATTTTTGTAGCAAGCATTATTGATCAAAAGTCAACCCCCCGTACTAACTCTTTCGCGGATGCTCAGCCATTTCTATCATCTAGACATCTCTCTATTTAAAAAAACACTTAAGCAAACTTGGTATTCATAATGACTGAATTTGGAGCCGTTTACCATCTCATTCTAAGGCTCAGACTGTGAATGAGGCGCCCGAATTTCTTGATACTTTTCTAACTATGCCACGTTTTGCACATTATACACGTAATTATCATTTTCCCTTTTTTTTTCTTTTATGCAAAGATAATATTGACAATATTTAAATATGGGGAAAAGTATCAAAAAAGTCATAAACTTATTACATTAGTACCAATTCAGTTCTAAACTTTTCAGTTGTATCAATTTAGTCCTAAACATTTTAATATTGATACCAATACAGTCCATTTGGCCAATTTTGGCTAGCCGGCGCTGACATGGTCATCGGCTGGTGACCGAATGCTGACGTGGCAATTTTTATGATTTTTTTTTATTAATTTTGTTATTTTTTTATTTTTCCTTTTTATTTTCGTCTTCTTCCCAGCGGTGGCCAATGAGCCTCCAGTGAGGCTTGCCGGCCTCTGGGCGAGGGCTGCGAAGCCCTCGCCTGCCGCCAGTGAGGGTCGCGGCCCTCACTCAGCCTCTCCCAGGGCCGCCGGCGAGGTGACTTCGCCCGAATCTGGGCGAGGCCAGCCTTGCCCGCGGCTGGTAAGGCCATGGCGGCCATCACCAAGGTGGAGGCGAGGGCCACGAATCCCTCGCCAGCCGCCGGCGAGGGTCACGACCCTCACTTGGCCTCACCCAGGGCCGCCTCGCCTAATGCTTAGCCCACTCCCAACCTCGATTTCCTCCACTTCGTTGCCGCGGGCTTTTGTTCTTCTTCTCCTTCCATGAGCAAAAAGCCATGAGCAATCCCACTAGCTGCTCCGATGGCGAAGGTTGGCCTTGCCCAGATCTAGGCTAAGCCGCAAGCAAGGCGGCCCTGGGCGAGGTCGAGCGAGGCCCGCAACCCTCGCCGGCGGTGGTGAGGGCTTCGCAGCCCTCACCTCCGCCCCGGTGATGGCCGCCATGGCCTCATCGGCGGCCTTGGGAGAGGACGGGCGAGGGCCGCGACAAGGCTCGCCGGCCACCGCCCGGGAAGAAGAAACGGAAAGAAAAGGAAAAAGAAAAAAATAACAAAAATTAATTAAAAAAAGTAATAAAAATTCGAAAGAAATAAAATAAAAAATCATAAAAATTGCCACATCGCGTCCGATCACGGCCGACGTCCACGTTAGCACCGGCCGGCCAAAATTGACCGAATTAACTAATTGGTACCAATATTAAAATGTTTAGGATTGAATTGGTCTAATTGAAAAGTTTAAGACTGAATTAGTACCAATAGGTTTAGGACTTTTTTGGTACTTTTTCCCTTAAATATGCCAATACTTCACGATGACATTTTTCCATGTGCCTTATAACAATACTAGCGTTCTCATTCATGTCTTGCGTATGCACTTTAAACTATATTCGTGGTTACATCAAAAAGACTTCACCCCGTTATGTTATTCATAGTAGATGCGGAACCCATCTACATGACAGTTGTTGATTAACTTCCTTTTCTTTCCACCGTTAGTAGATCTAATCGAAGGCTCTTATTAAATGACCTTAAACTGGAGCTGTCGAAGGCTCTTATTAAATGACCTTAAACTGGAGCTGATTAGTATTCGTACGTTGGAAGTAAGAGAGAGAGAGAGAGAGGGAGGCTCAATGGTGGTTGGAGAATTGGAATACCACCCCATTGATGGTTGACTTGGCAGGAGTACTGTGACATTTTGTACAAGGTTGTTATGTAAGCAAGAATACAAAGAGAGAGGGAGGGAGAGAGAGGTAGCAACCCAAGTTGGTTGGAGTGGCAAAGACAATACCAACGATCGAACCACGAATGAAGAAGACATGAAGCCTGTCCCAGAAAAGGAAATGACAATGTTTTTGAGTTGGAGGGTCAAAACTGTTTCCACCGGCAAGACCTTAGGTCGTTGTTCTTGGTGCAAGAACCCTTTTCTTTCTTTTTCCTTTCTTTTTTGTTAAGTTTTTTTTTGGGGGGGAATTTTGGGCAATTTCAGTTTTCTTTGATTGGTCTGAGAGTAGTTATTGATGCCTTTGACGTTTACAGTCCACCAATCCCACATTCTATCTATGCATGAAACCGAGACATACAATGAGGACGGAATATGAGACCCAATCACAAAAATAATTTCTGGATTATTCAGTTTTACCTAATTAAATAGACATAATAAATGATAGAGAAAGATAGAGTTGCAAGCTCGATTTAGGCTCCAAACAATTTTTCAAGACACAGAATTTGGATTGATTTCACTTGAGAGTGCATAACTTGACACATGAGGTCTCCTATCTTTTTCGTGGTGAAAATATATGAATGGAACCAATGAGACCACACAGAAAATTGTTTCAATGAATCTGTGAGGTTGTACGTGATTAAATTAGATTTAAGTTAGTTGCTAAAAGAATAATAATACTATAATGGTTTTGGTAGTGATGCTCGCCATTATGGTATTTCTGGGGAGTAACTAATGCAAATTAAACTATCTAATGCAAGTACACACTTCGCATCATCCAAATTTTTTCACTAAAAGAATGCCTCTAGCATACTTATAATTGAGATTGAAATTGTGATTGTTTATCTCATTCAATGTGCTTGATTGTTTATCTCATTCAATGTGCTCATTAGACATTGAAGCAAGAGTTGATTTTTCTCGCTAGCGAGATGTTTTGCGGTATACACGATGCACGGCTTTAATCAGGACATGGATTTTGTATCCTGATTGAGTTGAGACATTGCCAGAATCAGCTTTTCCTCTTCTTAGTACGAGGAATAGTTTGAATGGTGGGATCAACTAAAGATTCACAGTGATGAAGATGGGTTCGAATGTTGTTAAAAGTCGCTGTCGAAAACTATATTTTGATATGCGAGCCTTGCGGAAGAACCATCAAGCTCCCCATTATTTCCTGGTTTGTTAAGGTATTATGCTTGAATCAAGTGAATTGGGTAGTTATAGGTCCAATCAAGACGATATTGCTCCATTATCTAAATTACATCATGTCATAGAATAATCATGCAAGCCACCGGTAAATCAACAAGATTATAGTTTATCTATATGTGCAAGGGCAAATAAATAAATAAATAAATAAAGACTAGTTTCACGAAATGAATGAAGTAAATTTAAGCATGTATTATGAAGACGCAATTACTTTTGAAAATTCAAAATGCACGATGATGACACATCGGTGAAAACTATCTTTTACCAGCATCGTATGACGTAAAAGTTCATTATTTTGTCTGCCCTTTTGAAAAGTAAAAATTACTGGCAATTCGCCTTGACAATGATTTGAGTAATTGACGCATGTTCATCTGATTAGGGTTTCTCATTTCGCCAAGTGTTCAGCCCTCGCACACTGACCTTTTGCCTGGGGGATCATAACATGATGCATGTAACATAATTTCCCTTCAAGAAATTACTCGAAAATCCCCCTTTAATTTCGAAATCCCTTTCAATGTAAACTTCATGTAGCAGTTAAGGATTCAGATGATTAAAATATGCATACGTTAAGGTTAGTACTGGGGGAAATCAGAGCAGGTAACAGACATATGCAACATCCATATGCAAGATCCTATAATTTGGAGATGCTGAAATGTTGAAAATTCCTGCTTTTTCTCCAATGTGTGTATGGTTTTACACTAACATGTAGCTCAGCTACGTTCTGGTTTCTAATGGAGTACATAATGCCTTTTTTTTCTAGCTAGAGCTATATATTCATATATCTCTTTGAATAATTAAAAGTCCGTATCTCTGTCAATATCAAAGTGGCCGGCGCGATCTACGTGATATTGAGGCTCTACGAAGCCATTCTGAATTAATCAACGGGCAATTTGCGCGTGCTGTCTTTTGCGAAATACCCAGGCTAACAAGAGCTTCTGACCGATAAGAAATCAAAGAATGGAACGCTACCACCCTTGGCTTGATTATCTGCACTGTCATTAGCCGCTTCTTGATCGACCTCTTCATCGTCTCTTCTTGCATGGACGACGTCGATGACCTCACTTTTGTTAGAGTCGGTATTTACTTGGAGAAAATCATAAAACTCAGTAGGCTGAAGTTTATCTGCAAAGACATATACAAAAAGAGAATAAGATAATCATGCATCTGGAAAAGCTCAGAAATCGCATTTCTATAGTGATTTAAGCTCTAAGATTATCAGGATTACTCTAACCCATCCTCATGTTGCCTGTTCAGTTCATACTTTGTAATTAAGTTGAAGCATTTTACCCTTTGAAGCACTCATTTTGTTGATATTTCGCCCCTAAGGCTCCTTTGAAAGTTCAATAAAAAAATTATTATGTCTATCCGCAGAGAGAAATTATTTTGCAATAAGTTGAGTTAACCAAGTGCAATATGTCTATCGTCTAGAACATTTTTTTAAATCAAGTAGAAGTTTATTATATGCACATAAACACATGATATGGTTTTAATAAAATAATTTGACGAGACAAAAACTGCAATATTTCGAACAAAGGGAATGACAAAGTGTAAAAAAAAAAAGAGTACAGTAATGCGATTCATCAAAATGGAATTATAGGGAAATTATCTAACGATGTCTTCACTAACTCTAGAATATGTCTTTTCTAGAATTCACCATTTCAACGATGTAATTACCTTCACGAACAGGAATGTCGGGAGAAATCTGATGGTCAGTGTGGAATTGTTTGGTCAATGGAAGACCGGCATGAGCAAAAGCGCACTGGCCTAAACCAGAGAAGTTGTCGACAAACGATGAAGCGAGCTGGTAATTTGCGGTAGCACTAGCGCTCATCATCATGTTCATCATCTGCACGTCTTGTTGTTTGTTAGCCAATGAAGGCGAAGAATATCTCGTCCTTTCCTCCATCAGGGTCTGGGCTGCTCTCTTGGCGTAGAGCCTCGACCTCTCTCGACTCCGCCTCGCCATGATCACGTGCCAGTGGTTCTTGACCGCATTATCGGTCCGACCGGGGAATAGCCTTGCGATGACAGACCACCTGTTGCCGTGGATACGATGGGAAGCCAGAAGCTTTTCTTCTTCCTCTTCGGTGAAAGGGCTTCGATTGATTCTTGGATCCAGCTGATTGAACCACCTCAACCTACAACTCTTCCCTGATCATCACCAAACCACACTTCCCATAATTAGTTGCTGCTTCGGTGCAGACAAAATCATTATAAACTTGTCATAATAAAGGATTAATACATAGATTAGTCATGTTTAAATAATTGAATTCGTGAGACTCGTATAGATCTCACTTTACAGAACAAACGGTTCTTCGATAGATCAGGTCAAATAGACTACATACCATCGCAACGATTAGATAACATGAGATATTGGCCATATTAAATGACTATGATCAAACAAACTAGAACCAATCTCTCTCATCCACGACTGGCTAAAACATGGCGGCTACTTCCACCAAACATGTCCAACTCGATCTTAATTTCCTTAAGCGAGTCTAGACCAAGTAAGGACTTACCTTATCATTTTTCTAATGTCCATCGAAGCCTAGCTAAGATTGAAACCTTATATACCATGCATATATTGGATGAAAAACAGAAACTCCTGCATGGAAGTTGCAAACTTGATAAAGACCAAAGCCAAGACCAAACAAGCACCTGATCTTCCTTGTAGCTTCTCAGCGATGGCGTTCCAGTTATGGGGTCCGTACCGTTCCACCAGCTCGCGGAGCTTCTCATCTTCGGTGGGCCTCCAGTGGCCTCTGGTGCACATCTGATCAAAGTCCTCTCTAGCTAAAGCTCTTACACGAGATGAGTGAGGATGATCCAAACAAGAAAAACCTAGAAACAGCGGAACAAGATCAGAAACCCTAATCTCGAAACCACTGTTCCAAAACTCGCAATAGCTTTTCTTTCCTCCACAGCACAAGAAGAGGGTGTGGTTAGATCTCTTCAGAAACCACAGAATCTGAAGAACGATATATCTGCTAGCTTTCTTGATTGTACTGGCTTATATATAGATGTGAGAGAGAGAGGATAGCAAGGAGTGTACTTTGAGATATAAAAAATAGAGATAGAGAGGGAAGCGGGAAGGAGGGTGAGAATATAAAGAATAAGATGTGTAGGAATTGGAGGAGAAGATGAGAGAAATGGGAGTGAACGAAAGGAGGAGATGATGAAGAGCAGAGAGAGAGAGAGAGAGAGAGAGAGAGAGAGAGTTTTCCGTTAGAGAGTGCGGTGAGTTTGGAGGGGTTTGGACAGACCTTCACCAGCGATTGATGCAACGTCTAGGCTAACAAACCCTTATATGCAAGTCATCACATCCTTATTTTCTCTTACTTATTCATATATGTAGCCCTAAACTTACAAATATGAAATATTATATTATAGCTGTGAGAGAGAGAGAGAGAGAGAGAGAGAGGTTGCTTGGTGGGATGAACTCCGTTCCCCTCTCAACGTCTTCCCTCGTGTTTTTTCTAACCTAGCTACAACGCCATCTTTATACATGTAGTCCATGTATAACCCACGTTTTGGCTATAAATCTTAATCCATAATAAATTTATACGCTTTGGTTAGCACACATGTACACATCCAATCAATATTGATGCTTTTGCCTTTTTTACATTGTATTAAGTGCTGACTATTTCATTGCAATTGTGTTGGACATGAAGAAATTTATGTCAATTGTTGCTGCTTTTTCTGCAATTTATATATATATATTAGGTCACGAGTTGATAAAGAAGGGGTTGGTATATTCTTGTTAGATTTTATGTGGGCTTGATGTTAAAGGAGGGGATTTTAGGTTTTGATCACCTTTCAGACCTAACTGACCATTTGCTTGGAACCTCAGAACTGCACGTGGACGCTCGCAAAGAAGAAAACCCAGGGTGTGTTCTTAGTCAAACGCAGGAGTCTTGTAATGAATTTGCACCTGCGGTTGCACCAAATAACAGAAATAGTAGTTACCACCCCCAGAGCTTGGGAATTAACACCTTTGTAAGTAATCTAGAGCAGTAATTAGTTATTCAATTTAGTTGGAATTTCACGATGAAAAGGATCTCTATTATATGACGAGATATAGACAATTACTTTTGTTACGTAATTTTTCAAAAAAAAAACACCATGGATCTTTCTATTGAAGGAGTAAAGCTACGAAGTTCAGTATCCAAATGTTTTTGAAAAATTCAATGTACATTGCAAATCATTCCCCATTTTCATACATCATTATATGATTTTGGAATCTACTACATTTAAGAGGCACTTAGGTCCAAAGGCATTTTGGCTAAGCCAAAATAAGCATTTAAACTACTTTTATACGCAATAAATTATAAAGAGTGCGAACCCTGGTCAGTGGTCTCATTTGATTTATCCAAAATGAGCATTTAAATTGCCTTTATCTGCAGTAAATTATAAAATGTGTGAACCTTGGCTAGTGGTCTCATTTGATTTATTATGAGAACTTGCGCTAGTTCCTATATAGACTATATGCGTGATAGATGTATTGGTTTTCTAACCTTATTCATATCTAATTTCATATCTCATTATGTCCTCATATGGCGTCAAGTAGCCAATCATATATACAAAGTCTAATATAGTATCATAAACAGGAGTTTCGATGTTCGATTCTCCATTGTCTATGTTCCGATCTCTTCTGTTTTTCTTCTTACCTATGTCAATTTTACAAGCGTTGACCTTCAATTATTCTAGTTGAGAAGTAATTTGTGTATGGCGTAATTCTCTAGTAACTAAAATGCATGCCCACTTAATTTAATTAGTGACAGCAGCTTTTTTTAACTATGTCAACGTGCAGTGAAAATAAGTGCATAATTACCATTAATATATATGAAGGCAACATCGATTGTTCTTAATTGAAGTCTGCCGAATATAAATAACAAAGATAATGATTCAACTGATGACCCGTTTGTCCACAAATTATCAGCATGAACGACATGGATAATCTGGATTAGGGAATGATGACAGTGATTTAGGATCTGTTTGTTTAAAGAAAAATTATTTCCAAAAAAATATTTTTCAATTCTTCGGTATTTAGATGATTTGGAAAACTAATCAATTCACAAAAATCGTTTTTCATGAATTGAAAATGACAAATTTTGATAGAGGGAAGACGACTTCTCCTTGTAACAAGAATGAAATCATTTTCCCAAAACTACCAAACATATGAAAACTAACTTCTTTAAAAATGATTTCCATAGAAAATTTGCCGTCTGCCATGAAATTTTCAATGAAACAAACGCACCTAAAATTGATTATGACCCACTTCTTTTATCATTTCTATTCAAAATGATTACCACTTTCATTGAGTAGAGAAGCTAATGCTCAAATTGAAAACAAACAAGAACATCAAGAGCACGAGTAAAGTCTCACCCATACCCCTCAGAAACAATATAATACGAATATCAAGATAGAGTACTAGAGAAACAGAGAGGGAATGTCTGAATCCTATAATTAATGTACAACCAACGATGAGAAGTTTGTCTAATCTTGGCATGGAATAAAGTAATGAAAAGGGAGACAGGAGTCTCTTCCTTTGACCGTTGGCCTAACACTCTCAAAGTTGGAGAAACAGATTGTTTAATGGGTTCGACGTATCCGTCCCCCATTTTTCACCCAACATATGTCTAAATTTAAAGACACCAAAATCGGCCACAACATAGGTCACCGTCGCTACTGAACTCAACCCGTTTCTTGAACCGTGAACAACTTGGTAATTCAACCGCTTTTTAAGTGTTCACCACCTCTCTCTCTCTCTCTCTCTCTCTCTCTCTCTCTCTCTCTAACTCTCCACTTTCTTTAACTGTGAAGATGGACTCGTGATCGTTGATCGCCTGCACCATGAAAAGTTCTGTGGAATCAAGTGAAACAGTAACTTCTGAAAGTACTAGAATGATTAAACTGACAGGCTCAGCAGTAGTTTCATGCTTAAACTTCTTCTTAAGTCCTGACTGTTCACCAGTTTCACCTACTTTCTTTTCTTCTTCCTCTTCTTCTTTTTTTTTTGGCCTTATGTGTTTCCCTTCAGCCACATGTATTTTTCCTGATATAGCCGGAGAGGCTGTTTAATTCTCGCAGGAGCTTCAAGATCTTAATTCACCTGCATGCTTAACAACAACACAGCATCAGTATGGATGTAGACAAAGATGGTAATGATCTTGAATTAACTCAAATTATGCGTGCAGTCCAGAAATCTTCTTTTGCAAGTATTCGACGCTCCGTATACATCCCCAAGCTGATATATTTGGTCACCAAAGAGCTTCCTTGAGCAGATATTGGCCATCTGTCTCTGCGTTAGTCAATAAGAATCATAATTAAGAGGTACGACGTCAGATTTTTTTGGCAGATGGGTTTCTCAAAGGAATGTTGTTATGGACATCTAACTAAAGAGGAAAACCTGAAATGAAGTAATCACTTGACTGTAGCACCACCACAATTGACCATGTGAGAGGAATGCCTTTTACAAACCCATGGAAAATCGTTCCTCTAAGGAAGACTATTTTCTGCTTTAAGCATGGGCAAGTCCCTGATTAACGCCTTGCCTTTCTTTGCTTGGTTCATACCGGCTGATTACGACCCCTATGTTTATTCAGAATCAAGGGTTTCCAATTCCAGAAGAAATCACAACTTCTCAACCATGGGCAGCCGAAAGCTAACTTATAAACCATTCAGATTCCAAAGAAATAGCATTGCACATTGGGCCTCTATCCACATGATAACCAACTCACAACTATCTATCGCTAACATCTCATCTCTCTGTCTCTCTCTCTCTCTCTCTCTCTAGCATCTCTTGAAAGTCTTTTCTTCTACCTATAAAAAAAAAAAAAAAAACAAAAAAAAAACAAAACAAGAAAGTCTTTTCTTCTTTTGTATGTAAATCAATAGTACTCATCCTTCTACTTGCCTACCATAGCAATATCTATCTCTTAAAAAGTGTTTTACCATTCTTTTCAAGTATCTGTAGCTCGGAATATGATACCTGTAACAGAAATCCAGTTGAAGAAATTAGAGAAAATGCAAAATGAATTTGAGTGCAAATTACTTTTGAGGGCATTAGGTGGCAGATAAGGATATCTTAAAGTCATTATTAGCCGTCACTTTAAATGGAATAATATACTGATTCTGATGGAATATGACACCTTCTTCCGTATCTATACAATAGAAACTTGCTGTCTTTCACTGTATGACCACTAAATTCAACAGAGCTTTTCCTCCTTTCTGATTGCAACAATTTTTTATTTTTAATTTAAGGCTTGCTTCTAATGGGAGCAAGAGAATCTAGCAGAATGTTTTCTGCAAAAGGCCGGGAATTGGCCATCTAAGAAGTGCTTTTGATTGTAAGATTTTCAGGAGAGGAAAGTCTACAGCCAATGAGGAGCCCTTGACAATGGAGCACCCACTATAAAATTGGAGGTATTAGTTGAAGAAATCCTTTTCATGTGGAAACTTTTATCAATAGCACGAAGAACAGCTGCACTAAAAGACCATTTCTTTCGGCTCAAGTGTGGATTGAGACTTCATATTCACAAGTCCAAGATGATTACAACATTTTGTCGTGTTCATATTCGACAGATAAAGGAGCGTATCTTTATAACAAACCTCTCGAGTTGCATCATGTGGAAAAGAGTGCGTCCAGAATCTTCAATATTACTCCAAGAGTCGGCAGCATCCACAGAATAAAAGTCCAAGAAAGTGACAACGCCATCGAGCGTCCAAATGCAAATTTCCAACTTCAGCAATCGTCATTGCCATGGTGTACTCCACAAAGCTGGAAATGATTACACCACATCTGCGTGTAAATAAAGAAATACCGTCACCCTTAAAGTTACGCGCAATCTCAGAATATGATGTTGATCGGTCAAATATCAATTATGCTTCCAATAGAATACAGAGGCAAATACTTATACTACCTAATTGAGATATAAAGGATGACATTTTCAACTTATCTACAAATTAAACCATGATTTAGAGACCACAGAAATTCAATTTCTCCATGTTGCAGCTTATATCTACATTAATTCATAATGACCATTCTTGAATCTGATCCAAGGTTCAAACCAGCAACACTCTTATGCATTAAAAAAATTATAACAATAATAATAATTCAACCATACTGTCAAGATCCACTGAGTACAAGAAGCAATAAAGCCTACGCTGCAATGCCTTTTGTCCTCTTGCATATGATTTGATAGTGCCTAGACAGGGTTAAACAGGTTCTGGGAAGAATGGAATGGAATGTCAAAAGAAAAATGTCAAAAAGGAAATTCATGCCTTAAGCCAAGTATGACTTTATCCAAAGTACAGATAGGCCAACATTGACGAGCTACTCATAGTGGATTAGAAATGATAACTGAGAGCTATGGGAATACTGTAGTTTGTGCGAAAAAGTTAGAGTCTATTCCTTAAATCACATGTCTTAGATCGGTGCATTTTTCAAAGATTCTTTCAGACTACTATGAAGAAATGTGTAAAAGAGTTCAGATTGGGGGTCAGAGAAACCAGGCGACTGGAGATGCTAGAATGGGAACACTTGATCGTATAGCATGTTACAGGCCATACGCATCACGCACCTCCAAAATCGCCGAGAGAGAGAGAGACGTGATCTCGTCAACACGCTTTAGAGCAGTAAGTTAATCGAAGATGCTGAAGGAAGCAAATTAGCGTATTCAGAAGCATCTTGTGAGAGGGGAACCTCATAAGTGCTATAATAGCAATAGAGTCGGATCGAACATGACCATTCCCATTTAATAAAATAGCACATGATATGAGTGCCAAAAAAGAAAGTCTGCTCCTATAACTTTAAAAGTTTGGAATTAAAACTAGTGCACTAAATATTCCTCATGCCCTTCCCAGCCTACTATCTCTGCAATGCCTAACTCTAAAAGTGTGGAAGCATTTTGTCCGCCAATTCTAATCTCCGTTTAAATATACCCTGGTAGAGGCACGCTGTAAAATATCTTAAATTAACCATCCAAAGGCCCCCCCAACTAAAGAAAAATGAAAGCCATCCCAACTAGGTGGCTTATATTGGATGTGAAAGATCTCCTTCCTAAGATGAAGCAGCAGAGAAATGGATGGCCATACCTAACTTCAGCAGATGCCACCTCATTTCACTTTTGTCCGAAATGCCTAACTCTATAAGTGCGGAAGCATTTTGTCCGCCAATTCCAATCTCTGTTTAAATATAATCTGGTAGAGGCACGCTGTAAAATATGTTACATTAACCATCCAAAGGCCGCCCAACTAAAGAAAAATCAAAGCCATCCCAACTAGGTGGCTTATATTGGATGTGATGGATCTCCTTCCTAAGACGAAGCAGCAGAGCAATGGATGGCCATTCCTAAAATCAGCAAATGCCAAGTTATAAGGTTAAGCGGCAATGCTAATTCCAACTACATTTGCTATACAAGGATCAAACTGCAGTAATAGCCAGTCATTTCACTTTTCATCTTTGCATCTCAAGCAAAGTTTCACCTTAAATCCGTATCTTGTCACTATTATCTGTTCCAAAGATTAGAAACTTTTCAGAAGCAAAGTGCCCTGCTATTAAAATAAATGGAGAAAGATACGTCTAACTCAGCACATGTTAAGTGGAAGAGAGAGCAGACAAATAGATGACAGATTGTACAGTAAGAGTGATAGAAGAGTGATCATTAATGTTTTGTGGCAACAACTAACTGTGGTGTCATACATAATAGACATTCAAATTAGGTACTTGAGACAACACATGAAGTAAATAAGCACAACTGAAATTTATGTTCATGAAAGGTGCGGATGTGTTACATGGATCATATATGCAGAAACACTATTTGAATGTTTAATTGAACAGAAAACTTGGAAGTTCCAGAATATGTAGGCGTGGAAGTGGAACGACAGAAAAACACATCCTGTGATATCATCTTGAAAGCATCCGTCAGCATGTCAAGTTCAACCAGTAATAAATGGTCTTATAAGGACTACCATTATTAAGCTAAAGAACAGTCCAAAACCTCCGTCATGCATTAAGCTATAGGCAGAGCAAATTACAGCTAACCTCAAGCAGCGAGATCCAGAAACTGAAGTACTTCAAGTTGATAACATTTTATAACCTCAAATTCAATAGCCTCCATGATCCGCACTTGGCATTAGAAATAAATTGACAAATGGTTCCTGAGAGGCCATTTGGCATGTACCTGAAGGCCAAAGTCACCATGCTCCAATTTGATTACATATATCAAATGAAAAAAGAGTATAATACCCCCAGTCCCGCAGAAAGAGACTGGACTCCCTATGTATCCTCTACACTAAAATTGACTTTGTTTATCCATCATCAATGGTTTTTCCAAATACTTCTTGTGGTACACATAACCATGGAGAAAATCCACAAGAAAAGAATAAATCCATCAAATGTGAACACAGGGTGTGATATCTCTATATAAGAAATCAAACTACACAGATAGTCCCATTACATAATTCTACCAATCAAAGTCATCAGCTAGTCTCTCTATCCATGACCTCAAATGGCAACATCTGAGTTGTTAAAAGATTATCTATTAGAATAGCGACATAAGTTATTCACACATGTAATGGCAGATAGAACCATGAACCCGCGATTTCAATTACATTTACAATAGAACAAAAGCAAATTGAGTAAATGTTGCAATATGTGATCCGTCTTCAAGTAAGTGGAACATGGAAGAGGAGTTCAAACATATCAATCTTGGCACTGTAGAAGAGTGAAAATTGAAGCAAATCATTTCAACAAAACTTGTAAGCAGCCCTTTCCTCTCTGTCTCTCTCTTGAACTTCAAACCATAAATTTTGATTTGTTGGTTGTTTCTACGTTGGTGTTGGAAGTGACTTGCCGATTTTGGCCAGAAAGCTCTCCTTTGTTCGTTGTTAGGCAGAAACAGCACTTGAATGATGGCAGATCTTATTAATAAGAGAACATCTTCTGACATCTAAACCTATTTCCCTTTTCTTGAAATTTGTCCTCTTAAAAAGAATTTCTTCATACAGAGGCAATGAAAGATACATTTATAGGCAATGTGTATTGCTGAAGGTAACTTCTCAGGAGTTCAGATCGAGGCCAATGCAATAGAGCTAAGGACTCTTCTATGTGTCCTCCTTCCTTGCTGACAGCACCACCAAAATTTCAAACCACGGAAGAGATTTTGAACCCCAAACAGCAAATCGTGAAAGATGATGCATTTATATCCCTTTCATTCTTTTATCGGCAACACAAAAACCAGATTTGAGAAGGGCACTTAAGGCTAGTTGAGGTCATCATTATACACATCTCCGTCTTGCATTTTGATCAGATAAACTATTCTAGCAAAGAATGCCATAATCTGTGACTTTGATCACCTCCAATTTGAAGCATTTGTATAGACCTTAGCAGTTGTAGAAGATGGACAATTTGGCTCGATGTATGAGAAAGAAGTACAGTAAAGTCTCAAGGTCAAGTTCTGCATAGGCAGCTTTAAACTAAGTTATCCACGTTGTGATGAGAAACTCTCAGGATGTTCTTGTATTTTTATGGTAAAACAATCCTCAATTAGCATGTAGACGATAAGGTACGACTATCTGATCACATAGGACTTGGCTTGTGACTGCCTCTATATTTTCTCACTTTCCTCTCAACCTCACGCTTTTCCTCTTTTCGTTTAGCGCAAGTCGTCTGGCCATAGCAGGATTGTAAAACTGCCTCATATGCTCTGAAAGTCTATGAATGGCTTGAAGATCACCAGTTACTGATAGCTTCATCAGAAAAGAGTCAAACTTTCGATATGGCAATTTCAAACCTTTATTTATGACTGTGTCCAGAAGAAATCGTGCTTCTTCCACCATATTGCAGTCAAAAAGCCCTTCAATCATCACACAGTATGTATCTGCATCCTGTGCACAGCCCCTCTCATCCATCTCATGCCATGTCTCATATGCCCCTTCAGGATCACCCATCTGAAAGAACATTGAGATCAGCATATTGTAGGTTTGTACGCTGGGCATGCACTGGACCTCAATCATTTTCCTATAAAGCCTAATCGCTTCATCCACCGTTTTGTTGTCACAAAGAACCCTCAAGAAGCAGTTATAGGTGACAATGTCAGGGGGATAACCTTTGTTTCCCATCTCTTCCAGGAACTTATAAGCTTCCTCAACCTTCCCAGCCTTACACATCCCTTCAATAAACTCCTTGTAGGTTGAAACATCAGGAAGGCAACCACTGTTTATCATATGTCCCAGGAGTTTAAAGCACTCGTCCAGTTGATCATTCTGAACCAAAGCCGCAATCATGATCGCGTAGGTCTTCGCAGTGGGAGAAGACATGGTGGAGCCTTTGGTTCGCATAAACTCAAACAGTTCAGCTGCCTCGGTTACCATCCCTGCTTTACAAAAAGCATCGATCGCAGTATTGTAAGTGAAATTATCAGGCGTGAGACCCATTTGGATCATCTCTTCCAGAACCTTCATTCCTCTAGTCGGATTTCTTACTCTGCACCAACCAAAGAACAATATGCTGTAAGTATTAGAATCGGGTTTAACCTTATTCTTCACTCTCTCAAACAGTTCTTCGGCATCCTTAACCAAACTGCACTTGCACAAGGAATCCAATAGCAAGTTAAAGGCATTTATCTCCGGCTGGGTCTTCACCCGAATCCTCTTCTTCTTAGCGAATTTCTGAAGATGTGTCAAATACTTCTCCGTGTACTCCCTCAATATCCTCAGAAGAACTTCCATAGGGACTCTCTTCTTCTCCTTCCTCTTCATGTAATCCAACAGGTCGCAGACAATTCGAAACTGCTTCGCCTTGTACTTCGTACTGGACAGTATGTCCATCATCGCGTTATAAACCGGAGGCTCGTGCTCGTAATCTTCCCGGTGCCCCGCCAACGTGAAGAAACGGAACGCTATCTTCTCCTCGTATCGAAGCCGGTGAAGCACGCCGACGACCAAAGCGGTGGTCAGGCCAATGCCGGCCTGGTCCAAGGCTTTCTCCATGTCATGATACGCACAAGAATGATCCATCACGATTTTATACACCTTATCGGCATCGCTATCTAAACCCCCGTCCTCCACGCCACGGACGTCTTCGGGCCGCCCCGACGAGACGACGTCCGTGCAGAACAACCGCACGGCGACGCCGGCCGCGGCAGCAGGGCGGCGCGGGGGAAACGGGGATTCGTCGAGACACCAGCGAGGCGCGGACAGCCCCGGCAATATCCGCCGCGAGGATTCAGGATTCGCAATCGGAGGTCCGGCACCGGGCAACGCAGGAGGCGGAGATGGATTGTACTCCCGAGCGAGATTGCGACAGCAGCGGCCGTACCTACAAAGCCTCCTCATCTCAAACCGGCGAAACTCTACCGTGGCATTCCCGCCGTTCTTCTTCAGTCGACGAGGAAAACGTGAACCGTCGACTACTGGAGGAAGAGCAGGTCGGCTTGCGTATTGAAGAGGAGGAGGAGGAAGAGAAATGCCTGGTTGAGCGAGAGCCCCGCCGCCGCCGTGCCGCGGCCTGTTGCTCCGTCGTCTCCGAGCAATTTTCGAAGAGAGTCCGATGAGCTCAGCCCGAATCCGATCGCCAATTCCTGATGGCAGAAAAGGAGGGCTTCATAGTAAGCAGCTTGTGGATTAGCCCGTTGGGCTTGGGGACCCCTTTGTGACGGTTTTGGGCCTACGGCCATCACTCGAGAAACACTTGGGCTCGTTCGAGGCCCGGTCCATAATTACACTTTCCAATTTCCTCTCCTCTTTCCTTTCTTTCTTTGGTTAATAGCATGGGCTAGAATCTATATATACTCTAACCATCCACATATTCTCGTGAAGGCATGCTAAATGTTCCATCCACTTCAATCAGACAAGATTGCACTTGCAAAATGACGAGCAATTTTAGTAGTTTATTACTGTTAGGACTGTAAAAATATTCGACCCAAATTGAACCTGCCCAGCCTAACTTGACCCAAAAATTTCAGGCCTTTGTGGGTTTAGCCGGTTTGGATTTATGGCTCGAAATTTAACCAAACCTCCAAATACCTACTATTTTACTTACCACCCAAATCAAAACAAACTCGAATGGAAAAGACTTGAAATCCTTCTCGAGTCCACTCGATTCAATTAAGGGCTTTTTTGTTTTTTTTTATGCTCCTATCAGCATCTTACTTCCAACGAACTTCATGCCTACATCTTATATGTGAGGAATTTCCTTTTCATTTTTTCTCGAGTCAAGAATGATATTGGAATCATTTTACTGCACGGTCATTTGTTGAGATTAATTCTTCTCTTTTTTTTATGTTATCTCTAGTGCCAGGTCAATCATCAATGTCACAAAAACCCCACGCATTCACTGTTTAACGAGTGACATGCACGTTGTAACTGAATTCTTTTAGCCCGTCAATGATCTAGAGGTGAGTATGCAAGTGTTAGGGGTGAGCATTAGCCCAAGACCAATCCTAGACCGACCTAACTTGGCTAGTCCTAATTTGGTTCCTAGGGAAATTAAGTTAGTCCTTGGTCTTGGGACTCTTAAACCCTACACTGTACAAGTTGGTCATCGGTTCTGAGGCTTTAGGATTAATCGAAGTTGGACCAACTCTGTATATATCATATATTACAAATATAATGTATGCAATACATACTCTATAATTATTATATTTTTTCGCCCACTCAAACCCTAGCGCCTTTCACCTCTATTCTTTCTTATATTGTTTTCCCGTGTAAATTAAGTAGAAACCCACCCCGGATTCTGAAAAGAAAGAAAAAAGAAGAAGAAGAATAAATCCTCTTCCCTCACTTCGCTCTCTATGTTGGTCTCACTTGTCGCTTGCCTCTCTTCACTAGCCTCACTAGCACAGTTTAATTAGTAAAATTGCTTGCTTCTCTTGGCCTATCTCATGAACGTAGCTTAATAATCACAGGTGGAGATTTTTTGTTATTATTTTATCTCATATATTATGTTCGATATGTACTGATGTTTATAATTTGGTTGTCTAAGGTCACTTTGTCGATTGATATGTGATTTAAAAGAGTATATTCCTTTCAACGAACACAAAAAATGAAATTAGAAAATGATTAGCTCATCTTGAATTGACCCTGGAATCAAACTAAACCCATAACATTAGTCTGATCTTTGATCATAAAAATTAAGGATCAAGACTATGCAGATTAGACCACCCGCTTGGGTGGCGCTACTGGCGGCGAGCTTCTCCACCTAATACTCCCGATTGTCACAAGGGTGACTTACTCAGGACACGAGGGGTGGTGACTCACGTGCCTCCCTATGGTTTACTCTGCCGCATTGTCCGCGTACGAGGCTTCCTTGAGTCATAAAAAATAAAAAAAATAAAAAAGACTATGCAGATTTTCTTTATGGATTAGGCACTAAAAATCAACCCAATTCCGACCATGTTCACTTCTAGTAAGTGTATATACATCTAATAAAATATTTTATTTTTCATGATTGGCTAAGACACTGTTTGTTTATTTCGTAGAAAATAAATTATTTGTGAATTATTTTTTTAATTATTGTTTAGATTGATTAAAAAATGAATATTATTGATTAATTATTTTAAATGATGAAATTGAACCTATTTTAAATAATTCACTTTCCGCGAAATAAATGTATTTAATCAACAAAATTCTCTCTCGGACGGAGAAATCGAACTCACGCCACGCTCGTGGTTGCGAAATAAATTCAGCGTCCCCGCCGAATTTGAAATTTCGAAGGACGGGGAGTGGTTCGAATTTCGAACTTCGGCTTTAATTATTTTGGTACCTTTTGGCGACGACCTCCCCCGGGAATTATTACCGAACGTGATTAATTGGCTTGAAATCAAAGCAGAAGGGGCGGCAATTATGCTGTCAGCTATCATATCACGTGAGATTTGACCAACTCAATTGATCGTCCGCCGTGGGCCCCACCCCCCCAACCACCCAACCCAATCCATCGCGGTCTCGCCTCGCCCGTGAAAACGTGCCCCACTGTTCCCCGCCCGGACAGAACACTTTCCCCTTTTTCTTCTCTTTGTAATGATGGCTAAATCGTATTATTTAACAAGTGATTTCGAAACCCGAACCTACCTCATCCACATAGTCCATTTTTTCTTTTTTTTTTGGTCATAAGATAGTGAATATTATTACTATCCCGCAAAGAGGGTACCATTACAAGAATGGTCTAAACATAATAAAGAGATTAAGGGTTGAGGAGGATAATTAACCCAATTTGTAAGAAGGGACTTGGCTCGGTGGACTTTTGCGACCCAATACAGGAACCTTGTTGGACTCCGTGGACTCATAAGAAATAGAAACACCACTCATTTGGCCTAGAAGATTTTTGCAATCAGCGACCAGCGCTTGGGCCTGCCGGGAGGGCTCATCTCGGCCCCCACAACAGGGCTTCTCGGACGGCGAGGGTTTCTGCAACCCAGGCGATCGGAGCCAAGATTTAATTTGTAAAACCGGCAATCAGTAGCCCTGCATCATTTCGGCAAACACCAGCAACCGAGCCCTCCTTTGTCGAGCTACTCCAGGCCGCATCGACATTCATTTTCAGCATATGAGGATTAGGTGGTTTCCATTTTTCCGAGTTGCTGTGGGCTGTTTGTTGTCAATTAATGCTTCCCTTTCCTTTGGCGAACCATTTTATACGGAGATCTGCTATGATTTGTGCTTCTTCTTGGGTGCAAAGGGGATCGGCCTTCTTCCCTTGGAAGACCGCTAAGTTGCGGGTCTTCCATATTTGCCATAATAAAGTAGCGAAACGTATTTTTGGTTCTGATCCGGTCCTTGAGATGAGGTTATCTAAGATCCATTTGAGATGAGGCTTGAAAGTCAAGGCCGACCTCGCACCAGGCGGGTCGAGGCTGGTGACTGGCCAAAGAAAAAAGAAAAAAAAGAAGAAGAAAAAAGAGAGAAGAAAATGGAAGAGAGAGAACAAAGTATTCATAAATTTTGTTTTAGAAACAAGAAACATTTTTTTTTTCTTATTTCCGTTCCGGATATGTTTCTGGGAACAAAAAAATAATTTTGGAACAAAAACGCAAACAAACACGTTTACTTTCTTTTTTTGTTCCCGGAACAAAAAAAAAACAATTGTGTTCCTGGAAAAAGAAACACTTTTTAACAAATGCAGCCCAAATCTTTAAAGCCAAGGCCTCCAAACTCCTTTATGTTTTTCAAAACTTCTCACTTCTTCCAATGGACTCATTTTCTAACTACATTTTGTTTCCACCAAAGGAGGCCACTCTTTTCTCTATAGTGCGACAAATAGAAGTTGGGATTTTAAAAATGGACATTGCATATTGGGGAAGGGCTTGAATAATTGTCTTAATGAGAATGTCCTTTCTTGCCTTCGAGATCAATTTCTCTTTCCATCCCTCAAGTTTCCTTTCTACTTTAGCAAGAATCCATGCAAACATTTGTTTTCTTGTTCTTCCCTAATCAAATGGAATTCCGAGATACTTACCAAGGTTTTATGTGATAGGTACTCTCAATTCAGCTATTAGGTTTTGTTTAAGAGTGTGAGCGCAGTCCCTTCCAAAGAAAATGAATGATTACTAAAGGCTCTTCTCTTTTCTCAAATTTGCACGTTTCTTATCGATGTATATAGCTCTTTTTCCAACATGGGTTTAGGTTTGGATAAAGGGTTTCTATTTTGTCTTTTGTCACTAATTATGAGACTATTGTCCAATTACTTACAAATCAAATTATGCAGAACAATCGAGCGGCGATAACTGAACCATCACATCTGTAATTTTTCAGCGAAAATTGATTGCGGTAATTATATTAAAATCTTGCATAAAGCTTTCAAAGCTAAGTTGGCAAAACTAAAAAGTTGAAAACTGAATTAGTACGTGTACAACATGTCTAAAACTGACTATATAATATCTCCTATAAATTTTGGTTTCCCGCCCCCACTGATAGAATTAATCATATCAAAAAACATTTTTCTACTAAATGGAACGATATCGCTGTAGATTTAAAAATGAAGATGGAAATTGGTTAATATGCATGACGGTACAAATACCGTGAAAACAACAATATATCCGTCATCTCAAGTACACCGAACCTTAGAACTTGATGTCTTGCTTGCTCTGTGAATGTTGTTGCTTGACGCTGTTTCCTCATTGGTCATGGTTGCTTCTCTTTCATGTCTTGTGCACCTTTGATGGGTCAGTTCATTCTACTTTCTAGTTTTCTCTTATAAATATCTCACGTCTTGACCTACACGATACTTTAGGGATAACTTGTAACGGCCGACCAATTCCTCAACTACAATTATCTTGGATCAATGGATTTTCATTGACTCGATTGTTAATTTTTATGCGTGATTAGAGTGAATCAATCATGGTCGTGAGTCATGCACTTCATGTAAACCGTGTTCACTAGAAACTCGTGATCAATGAGCTCATTAAATATCCCATTAATGGGTCTTGTAGATCAATCATATTAGATTTAATACCACAAAAAATACAAAATTATGCTTAACACGATACAAATATGTTGAACTATTTTTTAGTACTGCATAGAATCCTAAACTTATGACATAAATACTCCAACTTTTTTTTTCATGTCATAAAAAACTTGAATTCGTATCAATGTAATAAATATATATTTGATGGAACTAAAATAAAATGTATACATGTCATCAAATTTATAAGTAATTGTGTCTAATTAGGTAAGTTTAAAATTTTTGGCTATACAAAAAAAGTTAATAATAGTTATGTTAGAGTGGGCATAATTTAGGATAATCGACAAACTTGTACTCTAGCAATCAGGAAGTGTGGACTTGATTCAAGCCATTAAGGGTGCGCATGACAACCATTTTGTTCCAAAAATTGTTTATGGAACATAAATAAATTTTTATATTTCTATTTCTAGAAGAGTTTCTAAGCAAAAATAACTGTTTGATAATGACACAAAATTTCTATTCTAAAAATAGAAATTCGTTTGATAACGATACAAAATTTATTCCTTTTGGATGGCGGTGGACCGGTGGATAGCGGTGACGTATAGCAGCGGCGACGGTGACGGCGGCCAACAACCTAGGCGAGGGCGGGGAGGCCGTGACTAGTGACGATTTGCGGCGACGGCAAGGGCGGCGGCGGGCGATGACCGGCGACGGTGGTCGCGAACGGATGAAAGATCGATTGACGAACGATGAAATTTTTTTTTTATTTCTCATAAATTTCTGTTCAAAAATAGAGAAATATAAAATTTATATTTCGATTTCTATTCTAAACCTCTATTCCATAAATAGAAAAACGAAATAAGTTTATCAAACGAATTTCTATTTCAGAAACAGGTCTGAAATAGCAAAATTAGTTCAAAAAATAGGCAGTTGACATGCATTTCCCTAAGTTCTTTATTTTTAGGCTCGAATTCCTACCAATTGCTTTTGTTTTTATTTTCTTTCACACTTAGTGAGGCCCCAAAAAAACACCTTTTTTAGCACGAAACAACGAAATTCTGCAGGATTCCAGGCATCGAGAAGAGACTCCTTTCTGTTTATATCGAATAATCTCCACTTACATTTCATATATGCCATCTCTCATTAAAGAAAACATCAGATTCGAGTCAATCGAATATCCTCGTTGGTGGGAAAAAAGGTGTAGCCCGCCGTCCGCCGATACGCCAACTTTAAATGTCGACAGCTACCGCATCACGGGACGTGATTCGCGGGTACGAAGGGGAGCCCAACATGTACGAGGGAGGACCGAAGGCATGAAAGCCGTCATGGAGCCATAATCCACCGTACACGGGGAAAAGCACGCACCCATCCAAGAGCGGATTAAAAATTGCACGACCTCATCGTGACGTCATAACTCCCACTTTCATTCGCCGTATTAGATATATGTCCTTTTATATTCGTTAGTACGGTGAAGTATAAGTGGAAAATAAATTTAAAAAAAGAGAAAGGAAAAAAGCACGTTTCTAAAGGCATCAATAGAGAAAGATTTTTTTTTCTATAAAAAAAAATACATCATTCATATAGTAGAATAATACTCAAGAGGTACATGTAAAAATTTATAGTATGACAAATCTCAAATAATTGCAAAACAAATCAAAAGCCTAGAAAATAAATAATAAAGCATAGTTTGTAACTAGAAATACACTCATGTATTAGGAGCAGATATAACATTGTAAACTTAAATTGCCATTTTTGAAGTCAATTTGATGGCCAAATATTTACTCTATTTTATCCATGTGAAATCCTAGATGAGGTCGAATTGAATCATCTCCGGTTGTGATAGCACATATGTAACATTTAGAAAGGTTATTCTATTAGTGATTCTTTCTATATTTAAGTTAGAGCATTCTCAAGAGCTAATTTTAAAGGCTCATCTATTTATAATCACTTAGATTGTTTACAAAAAATTGATGATTAAGAAGTATTTTCATCATTCACGGTAGTATATGGTCATAGATTATCATTGGTAATGAAATATATTTTTCATCAAATAATTAATTTCAAGCGATTATTTTTGAAAGTTTTTTCCAAATTATTTACTTTCACGCCCAAAAATGGCACTTCCACGACACAACGAAATAAATAGGGTGTGTATGATAAAATTTATATTTATCTATTTTTCTGTTTCTTTATTCCTGGGAACAGGTTTGGAATAGAAATCCATTTGATAACATAATTTGATTTTTTTATTTTCAGAACAAATTTTTATTATAGAAATAGATTTGAAGAAGAAATAAGAAGTTTAAATTTTTAACTTCTTCATTTCTGAAATAAAAATCAAGAAATCAATTTATGATCAGAAATCAATTTATGTTTCAGTAATTTTGTCATGTGCATCCATAATTAATTAGTGGAGTGGATTGAAATGCGAGAGCCTTTTGCTAAAATCGTTTTATACCGGTGTGAGAATTTCGAAATCACTACTGTCCCAAATGAATTAGGTGAAACCGTGTAAATAAATCTCCACGCCGTTCTTACGTGTCGTCACATCATTGGCCATTGGGAGTTGGACCTCAGTAAAAAAGAAAAAAGGCAGAAGACGCAACGGCAGTAGAACCATCGTTGACCGTAGTCCACCCAATAATTACCGCATCTCCACTCTCTCTCTCTCTCTCTCTCTCTCTCTCTGACTTGCAGGGCTCTCGAATAAAAAGAAGGCGAACAACAGCAGCAAAAAGCGAGCGAGTCCAATTCACTCCTCGCCAGCGCCAACGCCAACACCACCACCAGCGGCGGCAACAGCAGCAGCAGCAACAGCAACCGGCCGCCATTACTGCCCCCTCCAGGTACTCTCTCCTCCTCCCGAGAAAAGCCTCGCCGCTTCGCCTCTCCCGGCGATGCCTTTCCCGTCTTCCACTTCACCCGAGCGTATTCTCGCCGTCGCGCTCCCCGCCGACGACGGAATGCCGTCTACCGGCGGCGCCGAACGACGCGCTCGGGCTCCCGGCTCGCGGCCGAGGCGTTCCGATGCGGAAGCGTTCCGATCGATCTCTCGGCCGGATTGTCTCTTTGCTTGAGATCCGATCTACCTCCTTTCTTGCTCTCCGCAAGCTGCGAAAGCGTCGCGTTGCTTTGTTGCCTTAGTTCGGCCGGTTTTCTTGCGGAGCTTCTGTTATGAGCTGTTAGGCTAGTGTTTGACTGACTTTCTCGCGGTGTCGTGGTCGTCGATTGTCGCTTGGTATTGTCGTGCGATGAGAGGAAGAGGTTGATCGGAAGTACTAAGTACATTTGTGGATAAAGAGAGGAGAGCTGACGTATAGCTTCTATGTGGAATGCTGGTGCATAAGAGAATCTGCTTAGAGCTGATTTTGGTAGTATCGTTTCTAAGTATGTTTGTTTGTTTGCTATTATTAGGTTGCTGTTGCATTGCGCGGCATCTTTGAACTGGAGTTGAATGGATCAGGTATGCATGCTTAATTTTGTTCGATGCTTCTAATTTTGTCTATCCGATGCTGTTCCTCCTGCTTTTCTAGCTTTTTTTTTTTCAATCACTGGTTTTATAGTTATGCATGATGTATCTCCTTGGATTTTTTGTCTGACAGTATGAGAAGATCGAGAAGATCGGGGAAGGAACTTATGGCGTGGTCTATAAGGCTATTGATCGCTCCACCAATAAGACAATTGCTCTGAAGAAAATTCGTTTGGAACAGGAAGATGAAGGAGTTCCGAGTACTGCAATCAGAGAAATCTCTCTCTTGAAAGAAATGCAGCATGGAAACATTGTCAAGTATGTGATGTTCTCCTAGATGTTCTCTTATTTAAGTGACCATATAGATTTGTTGATTGGTTTTTTCCAGCATATGGAAACATATGCTGTACTTACATTTTTTCTTCATCAAATTGGAATGTATTTGATACTTGAAGACTGTCCTTTACCATTGTATTCCGAGGCATTCAGCATTGCATAATTGGGGTCGTTCTCAAATCAACCTCATTGGACTGCAGCTATAGCTGCTCTAGCATACTCCTTTGCCTTAAGTGCTTAACTCTGTGCTTTATTAGCCAGGAACTTTAAATCCTGTAGCCACCCTTTTTAACAGATTCACATCGTGTATCAAACAATATCAGTGGCTGAAAGCGAAATAAGCTCATGGATATATTTGCATAAAAAGAGCAATTCCACATGCAAGCAGCATCAAAGAAAATGGGATGTAATCCAAATCTTTGTTTCACCACTGGGTGTGGTGGCCTTTTATGAGGACTCCATTAATCATATGTCTAATTCCAATATTTGTGGGAGGGCCATCCTTTGAGTAAAACTTAGGGGTTGTGGGAGACATAGGGTAGAAGGATAAAATTCATCCATGCGAGTGCTTACTGCATCTCATTTCAGCAGGGTGTGACTCGGTCTTAAAGTGCTCATGGTGGCTATTAGCTTTCTTCTGGTTAACTTGGGAGGCGAGTATATTTCAAAATTCCCTTTTCTTAAAGAAGTTGATGCATACAACTGGCAATGATGATGTTAAAACTTGAAAATAAAAAAAGGAAAAAAAGGAAAGCTATGGGAGACCTGCTTTTCTCCTAGGAGTGTTTGGAGAGGTGACATGAACCAACTTAACTAGCCTTTTTCAGCTATTTTATTTCATTCTATCATATGTTCCCTTTCCTAGCACTGTCTCTTACGACTTCTCTTTGGTTTAAAGGATGTCTCTTACAATAAATATCAGGCCTGAAAAAAGGGATTTCATTAGACTGAGCATGCATTAGCTCTACATCCTCTGATGACATAACTGGCATTATCCTGTCTCTTACAGCTTCTCTTTGGTTTTAAGGAAGTTTCTTAAAATAAACATCAGGCCAAAAAAGAGGATTTCATTAGATGGAGCATGTATTAGCTCTACATCCTCTGATGACATAACTGGCATTATTCTGTCTAACATGTCTGACATGTAAAATTCATGCAATTTGGACGCTGCAAGTAATTACTTGCCGGTGCATGGTGCTGTCCATACCCATAAATTGATTCACTAGGTCGTGTTTCTGTAGTTCTGAATTTCGTAGAAAAGGAGACTGATCAATGCTCGTATATTAAAAAAGAAAAAAAAAAGATTTAGTTCATTTTAAATAATATGCAAGTTCTGTTTGAGATGTCTTTGTTATGGTTTAATCATATTATAGCTCATACACTTATGAGTGGCAGGTTGCAGGACGTAGTGCACAGTGAGAGGCGTCTATATCTAGTTTTTGAGTACTTGGACTTGGATTTGAAAAAGCACATGGATTCATGTCCAGAATTTTCTAAGGACACCCACACAATAAAAGTAAGTGAGCTCTCTTTCCCTCGTGGAGTTTATGCGTTGTGTCATTTTAATGGCGTCATAACCTTATTTGAGTTTTAATTTACAGAACAATATTGCGGTAACTTATCTTGGTTCTATCTGTTTGGATGTGCTATCTTCTGGATGGCAGAAGTCCATGCCTGTAATACTATGCTCAAGTGTGATCTCATTGAGACTTTTCAGAATACGTATTCTTGTTAAGATGATTGGACTGTCCTTTTCGGATTCGGATTGAATCATGGGTTAGTAAGAGATGAAAATGTCCCACCAAATAAGTGGACAATATCTAGAAGAATCATGCTCTTACTTCTTATAATCTTCTTACTTTGGCTCTTTATTTTATAACATGTCCACCATGTTCAATTCACGTGGCTGTAATGGGCAAAAATGAGGGTATAAATGTCAAATAGAGCCCAATAAGCTTAATGTGGCTCCGTTGTATATGGAGCGACCAATATTTGAAAACACTTGCATTCGATCCACAGTCCTCTTTGGATGAGGCAGATGACTTTTGGATCTTTGAGCTCTTCTTATTGATTTGCTTCATTTGTTGTTTCTATGCTTTACTCATTGTTTCTTCTGTCTATGTAGATCAGATTGAATTCTTAGTGTGATTGTTTACCATTTTCATAACATAGCAAATTTCTCCTTGCAGATGTTCCTTTATCAGATCCTGCGTGGCATTTCCTATTGCCATTCTCATAGAGTTTTACATCGAGATTTGAAGCCCCAGAATTTGCTGCTAGATCGTCGTACTAATTCATTGAAGCTAGCTGACTTTGGGCTGGCCAGGGCTTTTGGGATTCCTGTTAGGACATTTACCCATGAGGTATTTAAGTTGTTTTTCTGCCATGATTCAGTCACAAGTTCAGGACACTGCATGAACAGTATGATGCAATGTTTTTTAAATCATGGAGCATTGAAGATATCTGTATATTGTCTCCTCTTACTCAGCCAAGATATTGTGAGTAGTAGTTGTTCTGATGTTCTCTTGTCCATATTCATGTTGGGCTAGAAATTGCTTTGAAATCAGTTTCAGGGATCCTAATTTTTGATAAGTCTCCACCTACTCTCCTTCCTGCCAAAAACCGCACCGATGGTTTAGGAGAACATAATGATATTTTTGGTCAAAACGGGAAACTCAGCCTTATGGATTTTTATAGTAGCAATAATAGCACAGTCCCATGAATCTATAACCTTTGGAATCTGTGGTACCTTGTTAGGACATTCACAGCAGACTGAGGTTATATAGCCTAACCATTTTCACGAATAACTCTCCACTTATTTTCTGTAGGCCTTTCTTTCTTCCCAACTTGCTTTTCTTTTCTTCCATTCTTCTTTTTGCAATTGGATTAACAGTTAACCCACACAGAATGGAGCAAGCTTCTGTAAATGGTCACATCATGTTCATGGTTTATTTCAGTTTTGTTATTTTTCTCTGTAGGTGGTGACTTTATGGTATAGAGCTCCTGAGATACTCCTTGGATCCCGCCATTACTCAACGCCCGTTGACGTGTGGTCTGTGGGTTGTATATTTGCAGAGATGGTGAACCGGCGACCACTATTTCCTGGGGACTCTGAGATTGATGAATTGTTTAAGATTTTCAGGTGCTATAGTCTATCTAAGTCTCAGGCATCCTTTTCTCTACCCCTTTCTTTCTAGTCAGATCCTCTAGTTTGTCAAGTTGTGCTCTCTGCCACTGCTTGAAAGTAGCTCTTTGGTCAGAAATTAATCAGAAAGGTAGACAATGGGCACTTGATGTTTATGCATTTGAAGAGCATGCTTTTATAATGCACCTTAAAACAACTTTGCACATTGTTTTGTCATGAAATAAAGCGGAGATTGATTGGGCTAATTAGATCGCTTATTACAATTATTTTCAAAAATTTATCCAAAAGGTTAATAAATTGTAAATAGATGCCGCTAATGTTTGTCTTTTCCTAGTTAGCTTATAGCTAGCTTGCATCAATGTATATTTATTTTAGATTCTGACAACTGAGTCATGGCCCTAGAACACCTTAAAATATCTCCTCTTGTAAAGGTTAGCTCGGTTCAGTAATGCTGCAATACTTAGTCTTGCAGAATCATAGGATGCGTTATCACTGCTGTCCTCTTTCTAGTTCTACATTCTCCAAAATGCAGACTATCTTATTGACTAGAAAGTGGGAAGACCAAGTTAGTCATTAAGAAAATGCCATGAATTTCTTTTTCCTTTTCCTTTTGCCTATAGACTGAAACATTAACAGATTGTTAAGTCCATCAATTACTCATAGGTGCTATGTTTATTCCTTTTATTTTTCTTGGATGAAGAATAATGGGCACGCCAAATGAAGATTCATGGCCCGGAGTGACCTCTTTGCCTGATTTTAAATCAACCTTTCCTAAGTGGGCTTCACAGGTAGCTGGTCTTCTCTGCTGTAATCAGGGCAGATTATAAACTATCCATGTTATCTTAAAAATTAATATCATGCACTTTATCTTGCAGGACCTAAAAACTGTTACGCCAACTGTTGATCCAGCTGGCATCGATCTTCTTTCTGTAAGTCGACAAAATTCATGCATGTGTTCCAGAGCTTTTTAGTGATCCCCGCCAGGAATAGGAAGGAAAGCGTTATTTAGTTCTTAATCTCCATCAGGAAGATAATACATTTGAATGATCACATTTACAAGTTTTTCATTAGGAGGAAATCGACTTGCTAGAAATCCGCCTTTGTAGAAAAGAATGTTAGGCAAGCCAGCAGGGACTTCAACTGTAACATGGTTAAATGGCAAGATAAGTGAAGAAACAGGACTAGGTTGGGCCTTTTTTAAATCCTCAAGTCCTCAATTGACCAAAATATATCCTCAATCCCCAATTCACCAATGACCAAAGCGCCAAGTCCTGTTTCTGCAATTATCCTGTTAATGGCTCAAACATTAGACTTAATTCAGAATGAATAACACCCTGCTTTTGCAAAGATGGGTCAAAAAATATTCTGTGGATGTCTGATTTCGTTCCTTAATAGGCAAGTGATCTTACACCATTGACCTTATTTTATGTGTTGCTATCTTTATATCAGTGAACTTGTAAAAACTGGTAATGGACCATCCTCTACTGAAAATTTATAGACAAGGGTGGAGATCATGTCTCCTTTGTTGCCCTGAACCAAAGGAACATAATGTATGAAGTGATATTAAATTGCCAATAGAGCATTCTTATTACTGATGCAATTGCTGGATTCCAGAAAATGCTGTGCATGGATCCTAGAAGAAGAATAACTGCCAAGGTCGCTCTTGAGCACGAATACTTCAAGGACGTCGGTGTTATACCGTGAATATCATTGCCTTACTTACTCGGTGAGACATGTCTATATGGAGTTTGTAGCATATTAATGGGTTTTGATTGTGTGAAATGTGAATCTTTTCAATTCTTAACCGCATCTTCTTTCTCGAGTCAAATACAAGTCCTGTTGAACTGGATTTTGGATGTTTTAGCCAGCAAAGTTGATCTCTTATCTCTTCGGGTCCAACTTACCTCATGGACTCCTTTCGTTTCTTTTTGTTGCCGTTATTTTGTCTGAGATTTCCATTCTGAAAGGGAAAAATGCAGATTTGTTTTCATCTGTTCTTTCATGTAGTGTGTGATTACAGCAGAGCTTCTAAAGGAGAACGTAAGGCCTGCTTATTACCAAAACATGAAACAAAACTCAAGGTACTGCATGCCTTATATTTGCAGTCTGTAAACTGTTAGTGTTCTTGAAACGACCAAAGGAATGGAAGCCAACTAGAGATCGGCGACTTCAGCCCAAAAGAAGTGTCAAGCACATCCATTCAATCGTCATATTAATACGTCATACAGTATCTAAGGGGGAATGCCGTATGACCTACAAATGAGAGTGCTAAATCCTATTTATATAATGGCGTCATTAGACTAATTGATGAATTATATGAATTCATCAACTTAATCATTGGTTTTAAGTAATAGACAAAAGAAATGGCATCATTTAACGAAGAATGTCTAGTACCGTGGTCAGTTTCCCCTTGCATTGCTCGTAAATAAAATAGCAACCATTGTGCTTAGAGTCTCCAGCCTAACGCGTATCATGATTTGACTCTGCAAAGCCCAGCAGGTCACCGTTGCCCTCTCTGCCTCGATCATCCTACCCTCCCACTCTCCTCCTTGGATCCATTAGAACCAATTATCACCTTAGAGAGATGACTAGGCTCGGCTATGACTCACACATCCACCACCCGGGCCACCCTCACCGACTCGAGCTCTCCGATGTCTTGAACTCGCTGAGGCATGCTGCCACCCTCTGCCCACTGTGCTGAGGTTGCAAGTGCCAGGCCTCAGGACACATCTACTCATGAAGCCTCTCAAGTTCGTTATCCGTGCACCATGCGCCCATATGCCACCCCTCATCGCCCATCTGAGCCACAAAAAGCACCCTCTGAAGCTCCTCACCGGCCCGCTTATGCCTGCAGCTGGTTCAACTGTGATGGGTGCGGCCCACAAGGTCGTGGCTTCAGCTACCACTGCGCCGAGTGCAGCTTCGATCTCCACATAGTCTGTGCATCAAAGCCCTTGCAAATCCGCCACCAGTCTCACTGTCACGACCTCAATCTTGCTTTTAACAGTCTGTACGAGACAAGAGGGTTTAATTGCGACGTCTGTCGTGCCGCAGGGGGTAATCACTGGATACATCGCTGCAGTTACTGTAATTTTGACGTGCATATAGAATGTGCCGTTGTCACTAGGGCCAGGCCTGTTCGGGTGGTACCACCAGCACCTCAACAGGCATCATACACGGTGGCCGCACAGCCGGTTTACATTTCTTCGGGATTGAATCATCGGCGCCAACATCAAGCTCACCTGTTTTAAGGCATAGAAACATGCAGGGAGTTCTATATAACCCCAGTGGTATGAATATAGAGAGTTCTCATCAAGCGCTAGCGCAACCCATGATGAGACCATCGGCTACCGGGGTCAGAGCTTTTTCCATGGTGGCAGCGGCCGAGCATGGTTCGGTTGAGCAAGTCACTCAACGGTTCGGTCAGAACCTTGCTCAAAACGCAATGGGCAGCGGCAGCAGCGGCGGCATCCTTGATTTTTCTTCTTTTTGGACTCTGGATAAGTTGTACACGGCATAAGCCGGATGCCAACTGATTGCCGGTTGACTTGGATCGACCTTAAAAAAAAAAAAAGGAAAAAAAGAAAAGAAAAGGGAGTAGGTTCTGCCTCTATATTATGTGTTTGGAGGTCCATCTTCTAACGTGGTTGATGTGTACTTACTAAAAGAGCAAAGACTGCTGTGATTCTTCCTTATTTAGATGAACGCGACCTTAGAGTTTGCAAGTGTCCTCAGTAATTCCTTTTCCTTGACAACCACTCAGGCCAAACCTTAGTCCATTGCGCTATCTTGTTTAAGTTCCATTCCGTCCTCAGGTTCGTTGTGCTGCCAAGAAAGGCCCAACTGGGTGCGATTATACCAGCACTAATGCACCAGATTCCATCAGAACTCCGAATTTAAGTGTGAAACCACTGGGGGTTCGCCCCAGTGGCTTTCAACTTGGAAGGAGGAGGTTGGGGGTTCAAATCCCTACGTTCTCAGGGGGGATTGGGATGGGGACGATTTCATTTCAGGAGTGGGTTTCGACTCCCACGCCCTACAAGTAGGCAAGGGCAAAAGTCTGAGAGTGAGTGTTAGAGTAGGAATAGAGTAAGACCGACCCAACAAAAAAAGGCCCAACTCGCTAGACACCTATGCGATACAAGCGTCAAGGAGCGTTGGGCGAAAGAACCCACCATCTCCCATTGACTTCTCTGGTCATTCTATTAGGAATGATTCCATAATGATTCTTCCGTGGTTTTGCTTATGGAAACCTTGTTGCAACTTCTTCTTCCTCTAAATTATAAGATTTAGTGGACTTCTCACGATGTCATTAGCAGGGAATCGCCCACATCTGTATGATCCGTATATTTCATGGACCGCTCAATCAATAGGAATGGCAGACAATCAATCATGTCGTGAAAAAGGGTAACTTTTGTTCTCTTGGTTTGTAGAGTTTTTTTTTTTTTATGACTCGAAAACCGCCGTATAACCGGCAGCTGGGGACGTAAATCCAGGGCGACGCTAGCGCGGGGACCCACATCTCACGGTGCCGCACTTAAGCCGTGCAAATGCGACCGCGGTGACTTGAACCTCCCCCAACTAGAAGAGGGGGAAATGCCTGAACCAACGTGTCCACAGCGGGTGGGTTCTTGGTTTGTAGAGTTCATTACACAAGAAGTTAAAGAAAATTAGTAATATCTCTTCTTGGGTTTGATCATTAGGGCGCCCGATTTATATTAGACCTGTTGACGATATTTATTTCAAAATCTCTCGCTAATAAAAAAATTATATATCTAGCTCCACCTTTGAACTGTTCTAAAATGATGATATGAATGCCTCGGGGGTAATTCTAGTTAGCATGTATATTTATGACAGAAATGATTTTTGAATTTTGACTTAAGCTCCGTTCATTTCGCTAGAAATATAGCGTTTCTAGAAAATAGTTTTCCAATAAACCATTTTCTATGAAAATGTAACTATTTTTCGATATTTGGATAAGATCTGAAAATGAAGTGAAAAATATTTTCCACTATTTGATAAGAAAAATATTTTTTTCAAGAAGTTTTTCTTATTTATTTTTTAAATCGATTTTAATTATTTTTTATTTTAAAAAAAATCAATTTTAAATTATTTTTATTATTTCTCTTTCTTTTTATCATCTTCATTGGTTGGTTGTTGGCGACCAACTAAAGGAGAGCTTCCATTGGCTCGTTGGCCTCGGGCCTCACCAAATCAACAAGCTAGAGGCTCGTGCTTGTCGTTGGTTCATTGGAACGTCGAGCTCGAGCTTGCCATTGAGCTTGAGGCTCACCTATGGCTAGTTGCCAGCCGTAGTCGTGGCTAGCGACTGATTGAAGAAGAAGGTGGAAACAAATTAAAGGAAAAGAGAAAGGAAAAAGCAAAAGAAAAATAAGTAAAAACTCGAATTTTAAGAAGGAGAAAGAAAGAAGGGGAGCTAAAAGGGTATGAAATAAGAGAGAGTAAGAAAAATATTTTCCCTAATTTGAAAAGTGGAAAATATTTTCCTCTCTTTTAGAAGACCTTTAAATGTTTTTCACAACTAATTTATATTTCGTGAAATGAACACCAAAAAATATTTTCTTGAAACTTATTTTCTACGAAATGAACAATACTTCAGTGTGTAATGTAGATCTTAAACTTTGATCTAATGCCTACTTACCTTTTACCAAAAAAAAAAAAATTTGATCTAATGTACAATGTAATCCCTAAACTTTTTAGTTGTTCAATGTAGTCCTTAAACTATTAGTACATATTCAAATTAGTCTTTTGACTTAAATTGATGGAACAATACTGTTTTATGTTTTCACATGGTTCGTGGACTAGCTTGAACATTTACCAAAAGTTCATGGATCATATTGAACAAATAAAAATTTTGGAGATTACATTGAGCATTAAGTCAAAATTTATGAGCCTTATATTATCATCCGTTTATAATAAGTCACGCTCAACAACTTATTCACCTTGATCAGACGAAGCCTTCGCTTTTTCCTAAGGCTAGGAGCATGTGAAGTTTATGATTTTAATGGGTAAACTTTTGCCCACTTCACGCACGCTCCTTGGACATCCCTTCAGTTCTTCTATGCTTTTAGCTTCATTTGTTATGGAAGATTATTTTCTATTATCTTCGCAATTACAAGCAAAGAAATCATAACATTCACTAACTTCACACTCCGTGCTCTATTGATTCGGTCAAATTTTGACTCGCATTTTATTTGAATTGCGAAATTAGGGATGGAAGGGCGCTGAAATTTGTCGACAGCAGGCATTTTTCATTGTAAAAATAATAATAAATGAACATGTAAGCAAAATTTAGGAAATTGACAGTAGCGCGGCGCGGTCGGAGGCAAAGTCATAAATTTCTGCGTACGTAGAAGGAGCGGCTAGATTATAGAAGGCGTTGAAAATCGCCCTTTCGTTTGGGCCCTTGTGGTCCTTTTTTCTGGGCCCATCGAATTTTGGTCATTTCATTTTCATCACTTCCTCTCGCTAACTTTTCTTCGTTGCCCTATCCTCTTTATCCATCTCAACCTTCTGAGCTGAAAGTAAGTTATTAAGTTGCCTAGATGAAAAGCGAAAGTGATAGGGATATTTGGGTTCTCGCAAATTTTATCGGTTCCCCTCGCATATCGACAGTTGGATATCCCATTCTCGAGCTTACTTTCCTTCAAAAATTCTTTTACAAGTACAAATAACGGAAATGGGTACTTTTTCGCACGGGATGAGAAAGCAGGTCGACACATCTTCAATACCGGATCATTTATGACTTGGGACCATGGGTCTTCCGCCATGCATTTCTATGTCTACATGCCTCGTTCCAACCGCATCGAGCGTGCCCCAACAACTCGAAACCTTCCCAATTGGCAGAGTCTACCCATCTTTCGAACTACCTCATCATCATCATTATCGCATCACAAACGTACCTTGACCAACAAATCATGCACAAAAGGAATGAAGCATGAACCAGCGCAAGAAGAGCAAATGGCAGAGTTACACGCGAACGCTAGAGATGGAGGAATAGAATGGTGGGGGCACGAGAAGGTGCTGAGGTGGGGGAGGATGGGCTGGAGCGGCACCAGAATCCTGGAGCAGAAGATTAATAAAAAAGAGAGAGAGAGCTCAGCGGATCTATCTCGCCAGATCTGGATTGTGCCCGTATCGATCTCTTGGCTCACAACTTTCTTGGGATTTCTTCATCTCTCTCTTTTTCTCAGCCGCGCAAATATATATTTTGCCCCTTTTTTATTTTTCTTTTAAAATTACTGATATATATTTTTTTCTCTCTTCCTCTTTACTTTTTGCCCTTTTAGGCCAGAAAATCACTGTCGCAGCTCCTGACACAACAAATCCCGCGCAACCCGACGAAAGCGAGCCCGCAATCTGACCTGTACATTTTTTACTCCCCCCACCATGGGAAATAATGGGAATTATTTTCGCAACAATGCGAAGAAAAGACGCGCAAAACATTAGTGGATTGTACATGGACATGGAGAATTAGATTCTGACCCATCATACGAAATGTTCTCACGGATCCAACTTCGCCTTCCGTGGATATGGATTCAAAGTGCTGAAACAAATGGAGCTCCCGAAATTCGATACCTCACTCTAGTCGTCGTGCCGTATATAATCAATAATTCAAATATTGAAATACCGTCACAGCATTGGTTAAAAATCATTCATTTTTCAGGAAAAAATAATGATGAAAGATGAGAAGCTACAGGCTTGGGAGGTGGGGAAGCGTGGGGTCACGGAATCCCGGACGCGAATATCTTACGAAAGGTCCTCTCCGCCTCACATTTCGATGACCTCGGCTTGGCGGATGAGGGGAAGGGGCACGTGGCAGCAACCCGGGAAGGCGTCGCTTCTTGTGGCCTCCATTTTTTCATTTCTTAATTCTCTTTTTTTTTTATCTTGGGAATTTTGGGGCTGGCGTTATCGATTTTAGGTGGTGGGGGCGACTGAAGTTTGTCTCCACCAGAAAAATGCCTCCCCTCCCCCTTCCCTTCCCCCCCTAAAAAAATGGCAAGTGCTGTTCACTGTTGATCTCGCGTCGCATGATTGGCCCCAAAAAGGAAAGCGAAAACAAAAGAAGGATCCCCCAAAATTAGTTATTGCCGACTTTTTGTACTTCCTTCATTGGATTTTTGGTTGGGACTTGCCTCCGCCGGGATGTTATAGGTAACCATCATGACGGATGCCATTCGAATTCACGTGTTTTGCAGTTGAGGATAGCGCTGGTCATGGGGAGGAAATCGGTAAAAGTGTTATCCCATTCAGGGTTGGCAGTTGGGTTCCTGCGCCCGTGCCATTGAATGACGTGATAAAGTTGTGTAAACGGGAGGATGGAGGAAATCTATAGAATGATGGATTTTTCTTGAATTTTGAGGACTCCACGTTTCATGAACTACTCATTAGATTATTTTCACTCGAGATAAAAGAAGGAAACGAGGAGAAAAAGAGAAATCAACGAGAGCTTCCCGGATTGGAGAAAGAATAAATAATGGATTTGTCCGAATGGGCATGATGATGCATTTGCGTTTCCTAAGGCATATGGAGAAATCATTCCGATGCCTCCGTGGATGAACCTTTGCGTTTTTCCGTCCACCCAATCTTCGAGAAGCACACGGACGTAAAGAAAACAAAAAGCGAGCGTGTGCTCGGCTCGGGGGCTTCCAGGGGCCGCGAGCTGAGCGGAGCGCGGCGCGGCGCGGGTGGCGTGCGGCGGCGGGGCACCGACGTGGCAGAAAAAGCGTAGCGCAAAGCATGGGAGGGAAGGGCGGGGGCCACCACCTCTCTCTCTCTCTCTGCTGCGATGGGCGTCATACAATCTGCCACTTGGCCAGCCGTGGTTGTGCCGTCACTCCTTGTTTTCCTGTTGGCCCTTCGCGATCCTCCCCCGATTTTTTTGCTGCCGCCCCACTTCCTCTCCTCTTCTTTCTTCTTTGGGCCTCTCACTTTGTGCACTGAAATGGAATTTCCTTTATTTTATTTTATTTTTAATATCACTATTTTTTTTTTTAAATTGATATATTTATAATAAATTTATTTCAAACTAATACAAACATGACAAATTTATTCTTGGTTAATTTTAATTAAATTGAATTAAAATTAGTAATACATCTTTGATAAACATATGGTAAAATCCAAACTTATATATCCATCTATTGTCATGTGTAATTAAATTTAGTGATTTAAAGGTAAAATTCAGCGAAATCTGATAGAGAATAAATTTATCACATGTGTATTCATTTAGAGTAAAAAATGATGATAATTGTGAAAAGAGCCTTATTAATTTTTATTGAGTTTTTAATAGATTCTTTATAATTGGAGCAACCTTGCAACCATAAAATATTGTAGCAACTTTTAGAAATTTGCCTTGTTCGGCGTTCTAAGCTCTTATGATTTTAAATTATAGATTACCAAAAAATTAATTGCATCAGGAGATGTCTCATTTAACAATTATATGTTTTTCATAAAAGAGCTAAATGGATTGAAAAATGTGGATTTCTTGTTGTACAAGACTCTCATTGTACAAGGCTAGTTGAGGTGTACAATTTGAAAAAACCATAACTGCTCAAGGGGAATATTTCAAATAGTCAAATGATGTCAATGAATGCACATGTCGACTTCATGTCCCCATCCCATTAAGTGCCTCGATATAATGTTTTTTGCCAATATCCAAGTACAAATTAGTCGGATTCATAACAGAGTTGCGGGGTTCACACGACACTAGTTGAGTACCTCCCAATGAAAAATAAAAGATTGTTCTTTATTTTCCCTCTCTTTTCTATCACGTTTTATAACACTATTTGAATTTAAGAAAATGTCGAAAATATTTTATATGAATCGACGCTTCGGTTGGTATTTACATACTCGAAAAATTTAGGGTCTTTCGAGTTCAAGAAAGTCAATTTTGACAAGTTCAATTGATTAAGTCATAAACATGCTAATTAGACGGAACTCTCGATTTACCGTCGCCGGCCGTACACCGAAGCCTGTCCTACCGTCCCCGGCTCACCCCACGAGCCGCCGCGCGAGGCTCCAGACGAGAGCGAGTGGCCAGCACGGCGAGTACGCAGCGAGCCCTTCTACTCGCGCGTGGAGGCCGACAATCTCCGTCTCCAACGTTAAAGCGATGAAAAAAATCTGGCCACGCATTTTGTTCCCCACACCCCACAAAATCCTCTATCCTCGCCTAACTATCTTCTCATATCTCCTCGTATCTTCCACAGAACCCCACCCAATAATCATAATAAAACACCAAAATATATATAAAAAAAAAAAAAAAAAACGAATTTGTTAACGAATGTCACTGAACACCACCAACGAATCGACTAAACAAAGAAAAAAAAATTGACATTTTTCGGTGCTCTGCTTTCATTATGTTACCCAAAAAATCAAATATCTAAAAAGCGAAAGGATTTTTAATTGACTATGCTTAACGAGGGAGGGGAAAACAAATAAACAAATCCCGGGGAAGCGCCCAGCGAACAGACCGGAGGCCAGGTGTGAAGAATAGGTGGACGGGAGGCGGGGAAGCCCCCGCGGCTCGCCACGTGTCCCACCCTCCCGTGCATTCTCAGCCACAAGGTGCTCCCTCCTTCTGGAATTTTCCACCCCCGCATTAAATCATTTTTTTATTTCCGGGATGGGGAAAAAATCCGGAGGCACCACCCCAAGCTTTTCTTCCCCCAAAAATCTGACGTGTCCCTCCTCCGCTTTTCTGCGCATCGCCCCCTCCAAAACCGTGCTCGGTTTCTCCATTCTTCTCCTCCATTCCCTCCTCCTCCTCCTCCATCTTCTTCGTCTTCGTCGTTGCAGAGCTTCCGATTTCTCCCTTCTCTTCTCGCGCGCGGCTCTGCGATTGCCTTCGGCTTCGGGCACCGTTGTCGGCGTTCCCTTTTTTTGACCGTCCGTCGAACGTTCTAGAAGGCTTCCTGGTCTCTCCGAGAGAGGCGGGACCCTGTCTCCGTTCCTGCGGATTTGGAGTGAAATCTGATTCCAAGGGGAGCTTTTCGTCGCTCGCTGAGGCGGTTTTCTTTTGGGGGGGGGAGAAAATCCGATTCGAAGGAACCTTTTTGGTTTTCTTTTGGCGCTCGGTAAGTGCGTGCTTGGATGGACTTTGATTCGGCTCTTTTCTCAATGCGGCGAGCGAATGATTTTGAGTTCGATAGCGGGGGCTTTATTTTGAGAATCTCGAATCGCGTGGCCGTGAGTGTTCGATAGATCTGCGGAATATTTTCCGTCGGTGTTTTTTATTTTTTATTTTTTTTTATTGCGTGGTGTTCTGGAATTTGGTCTCAATCAGGTGCCGGTGTTGTTTGTTTCTTTGTCTCCTCAGGGCACCGGTTCGGGAGTTTGGCTGCAATGGCTGGTGAGGTAAGCAACGCTTGAGTCAAAGCTCGAAGCTCTTACCATTTTTTTTTTTTTTTTTTCTGAATATGTTTTGAGGACAAACTAGTTTTGGATTTTGGGGGAAGAATTAATAAGCTTATATCAGAAAGCAGAGAATGAATAGGGAAGTAGCTTCGTTTGTGGAGAGTATAGGTTTATGCTTATCTCATTTTCACCGAGACGGCCTGTTGTAATTTGATGGTGTATCTGTAATCTCGTGTTTCAAATTCAGGGTTCGCCTGAAACTATTGGTTATGTTGAGTTCAATTCATGGTTTTGCTTTATCTCTAATCCCGTTTGTCCGCGAGTTGGATATAAATACACCAGACGTTTGAAAGCGGTGACTTGAGTTGATCAATGAGAGGAGCTCTGTATTTGTCTTTAAATTTCTCATTAAGTGGTTACCATCCGTCGTGGCAATCGTACTTCAATTCGTCTGGCTAGCTTAAATGGTACTCTTTTTGGGCATGTGTTAGCCGGAAGTTCATTTGTGTGATCTGAGTAGCGAGATTGTCGAAATTGGCAACTCCCCCTATTTCCTTTTCCATTTTTGTGTTTATCTGCGATTCTCTGTTCCTTTGCATCCTAATGTTAATGAGTTCGTCAATCAGGAATCTTCATCCTAATTTGTTCAAAGTGGATATAGGCACAGAATGAGGTTGCAGTATCAAGTGCCTTGTTCACCGTTCCCAATCGTCCTTCCAAAGTTGGGTCACAATTGGAAGCTGTGGATAATCTGAAAGAGTTGCAGGTCCTGGAAAATGACCAGACACCTAAGGTAGTTTCATTCAGAAGTTACTTTTGTTGCATTATCAATAATGTTTTCCCAGGAACGGCACTTTTAATTGGTTTTGACCTAGTTTCTTTATGTATCTGTTAGGTGAGGAAGCCTTACACCATCTCCAAGCAAAGAGAGAAATGGACGGACGAAGAGCATGAGAGGTTCCTTGAAGCTTTGAAACTGTATGGCCGCGGTTGGCGTCAGATAGAAGGTATTATTTCTATATGCCTCTTTTATCTTCTGAATCTGCAATTTGTAGATTAGTTTTCCAGTGTATTTACTAGTGCACGTATGCAGAGCATGTAGGAACCAAAACTGCAGTTCAGATACGAAGTCATGCCCAAAAGTTCTTCTCTAAGGTGGAAAGCTCATGTTTCAGTTTGTAATTTGTTTGTGAAAGTGCATGCAAAGGTTTTAAGCCTTGGCCATTGGAAAACTCTAATTGAGAATACATGTATGTGTTTGTCTTTTCTCCCTTGGAATAAGTGATCACTGCTTAAGAATTTTGGTATGCTGGTTTCCCTTCTTCCAGGTTGCTCGCGGGGTAAGTGGCAGCAGCGAGGGTGTGATTAAACCAATCGAAATACCTCCTCCACGGCCAAAGCGGAAGCCAATGCATCCATATCCGCGCAAATCTGTCGATTCAAAGGAGGTGAAACTGTCCTATCAACAAGAGAGGTCTCCATCTCCAATCTCTTCGGTAGCAGATGAAAACACTGGATCTCCTACTTCAGTTTTGTCTGCTCATGGTTCAGACATGCTGGGATCAGCATCTTTGCATCAACAAAACAGATGCTCTTCACCGACTTCATGTACCACTGATGTACCCTCTATTGGTCTAGCTGTAATTGAGAAGCAACCTGAAATATTCAAAGAAGAAGATAAAGGCTGTCTCTCCTCAACTCAGATGCCCAGTGGCTTGACCTTGGGAAATTTACCTTCAATGGTACAGTAAAATCTCAGCTTATAACTAGTTTACATCATTCTTAGATGACTGCGGGATTGTGACTTTGTTTTTTGTGATCTTGATCGTAACTCTTCCAGAATTGTGATTTAAGTTCAAAAAACACTTCATCTCCTGAGGAAATTGGAGGCACTGAAGCACCCTCCATCAAGCTCTTTGGAAGGACAGTTTTGGTCACTGAAATCCAAAAACCAGATCATCAAGAAGGGGCATTAAAAAATCACCTGCGCAGAAGACTGGTGAAGACGATTCAGTTACTGAGGATGAGGGACTGGGTAAACCTCTATCTTCAGAAGAATTTGACATGCAGTTGTCTCTTGGACTAGCTTGTGGTAACAATGGATTCTTGCACTCTGGTGCCCATGCTGCCACTGCCATGAAACTTCAGAAAGAGGATGTTGAATCTTCACGGTTTACTTCTGATTGTTTCTTGCCATGGTGGCCTTTGTACCAAGGTCCACCATTCATCTATGTGACACCATCTGACTCAACCTTGATTCAAGGACCTTTAGATTCTCACGAGGATCAAAAGATGGAAGTAGAGGAAATTATCAAGGAAACATCCAGCGAAACAAACACGGTAGCTAAGAAAACAGAAGGATACGGTGATAATAATGTAGAAAACAATGCGGATGGTGTTTTTCCCAAGTGCCAAAACACTTGGAGCGGAGAACTCACCCTGGTGACTGCAAGAAGGGTTTTGTGCCTTACAAAAGATGCTTAGCAGAGAGAGATGTCAAGTCTCCTGTAATTGTTTCTGAAGAACGTCAGGCACAAAGAACCAGGGTGTGTTCATAACACTGCCTACTCAGGTAAGACACGAGCTTATCTGGTAGCATAGAACCTGTTTATAACTGATCCGCATGATTCTTGGACTCCCTCTGCTCCGCAATTGTGTAATATTCCTCTACATACGAGGGGGTAAGGAGACGAAGTACGCATAATTATTTTTAACTTCTAAGTTAAGCATGTCCAATTATTTCGAAAGAATGATTGGAAGATGTACGTGCTGTCTGTACCAGCCAGAGCCTCATCATGATCTTCTGACCTTTTCCTTGATCTTTAAGTAATTGTAACCTTTATTGCTAAAAGCATCTCCTCTTTTGGGTTTTAGAAACGGTTACTACGATTTTGTAAATCTTGGACTGAATTTTTGTTTATCATTTTTTGACGGAATAAGACTCCGTTTATTCGAAACCAGTCATGTGTTTATGCTTCAGCTCAAGATTTTAGAGACTCATTTTGACTTTAATTCTCTATACAATTCTGGCTCTGATGTCATTAGTTATAGTTCTTTTGAGCTTCTTGCTGGGCATTTCATGCTACATATTTTCACCATCTCCAGATGTTTGATGAAAGCGACGCGATCTTCATATATCATCTTTCATTCTATATAAGAAACTGGTATGACATGCTCGCATTTTGTAGTTAAAACCTAAGTAGTATTTTTGTGAGATGGCGCAAAAAGCAGAGACATTCGTATTGGCCGGTACGACCTAGACCGAGTGATCTTAGCCACTTCACATGCTTTGGGTGAGACCCATTCGATTCAGATTATTTGGTTCATCGTAGATTTACAGCCTCGGGCAAGATTTCATCCGGAAACCTATGACTTGCCGATGTTCTGCGTCGACTAATGTCGTTTTGGGATTACTTGTCTGGGTCTTAGCCTCTTCGTAGTTCTCTTTACCTTCTTCCTTGCGTTGAATTTCTCCAAAATTTTGTCCCATTTATCGTAGTGTTCCAGTAAGAGATGGGCCATTCACATGAGAAACCATTGCTGGCAGACCAAGACGTCAGGCCTTGATCCAATTCCAACCCATCATTTCGATGTATCCCCTTACATAATAGTGGCAACAACCATCAACGTGCGAGTCGCTCTCGACCTCGCTACGGGGAAAACGAATTCGAACCAAAAGGGAATTAGCGTGTGGCAACAACTTGTACTCCCCAAAGGTAAGAAGCTAGGTAGAAGAAAGATTTACAAATCACTTGGCTTATTATGTATGAGTGAAGTAATGCTCGTCGCGTTATTCACCGCCAACCGTGTACCGATGTGGATAACTCAGCCTTCCAACTTGTGAATGCCTTCCTGTTAGAGCGTAGAGACTTCTTCTGATCCATCCCTTGGAGCAGCGTTGGATGAATACCACGCGTCGTCCGTGATGAACTGCATCCAAGAGTCGTCCTTTTCCTCCTCGTCCATGCATGAGGACTGCCCGAGGAGCGCGTCGGGCGACATCGTCTCGTAGTCATTCATCAACCCCTGCGAGGTCTCTATGGAGGCCAAGTTGGATTGCCCAGCTGGCTCTTCCACTTCAGTGCATATCCCGTTTTTCTTGAACACGCGGCACAATGCGTAAGAATCCTGAATGAACAAACAGAGATTTGCAAGCTCAGAAAAAGGTATGCTAATCTCTTTTAACGATGCACATGAGCTTGGCTTACATATACCAAGGGCATCTAATTAATATATGCGTCCATTGACGCACTAACGCTGTTCTTTCCTCGAAGATTAAACACTAAATAGAAATTTCTCCCATCCATTGGCTGAGGATATGATTGAAATCTTTTCTTTCCATGTTCACGATCTATTGGACTGAAATGTTAGAAAATTTTGAGAAGGAAAGACCTGACGCCATACAAAACTCCAATAGTATTTCACAATAAAAGTTCCAGGCAAATATTCAAATTAAAGGTCAAAAGAAAGGGGGTGTTTTCTTTTATATGAAAGACGCAAATATTTCATAAAAAAGTACTAGCAAAAATACAAATGAAAGGTCAAAAGGCAGGTTAGTTGGACAGAAAGATGTGAGCTATTTTCATGGGGAGAAGCGAAAAGTTAAAGAGAATGTACAAAAATTAAGAAGCCTCGCCATACAACATCTTCGGATTCTCTGAGGAAGTACTTATGTCTTATTGCTGTATCTGTTTGTATGTACTCGATGTTAACGATAGTTTTCTAATACCATCTAATCTATTTAGAAATTCAAGCATATCAATTGGTTTGTTGCTTTGTTCATCCACCTCCATAAGTGTGCAGGAAATCAACTCGTTTCTGGTGTGTTGCTCCTAGATCTAATGGCAAACGCACATGTGCCGTAACATGTATAATCTACTGTGCAGAGTCTTGTTTTTTGGTCCATGAAGAATAAAGTGTAAAGCAACCGACACCTAGTTACGTCAAGAAAAGCGATGTGAACATGCACTTTAACCTTAGGGGGAAAAGAGAGATTTAAAAAGAAAAAAAAAATAGAGATCTAGAGACAAAGAATCTACAATTGAGATCAAAGAATGTAAGGAAAAGATGAAAGAACCCAATTATTAAATTCCAAGTCTCGACGAGGTTGGGTCATATGAAGGACCCTACTTTTGTCTCACTTGCTGGAGAAGACAAAAGTGAAGGTTAGACTTCGTCACTTAAGAGAGATGCTGACAAGTGCAAGGAAGGAATATGATCGAAAGCAAAGACGTGGCAGTAAAGTGAACGGACATCTTTAATTCAAGACGGAAAAGTGGCAAAAGCCGTAGCCCTAGGCGAGGGGTTTTTGGCATGCATCATCTCATGCACTTCCCACGTTACCTACGTTGCGCCAATCGCGAACCCTAAATGCAACTTTAGCTTTGTTTCGGGTCGCTGTTCTTGATGGAAAAAGGAACTAATCAAAAGTGACAACACCTCCTTTTGTTTTCTAGATAGGGCGTGAAACTCAGATCATGGTCCGGGAGAAAATTGAGGAAAAAGATGATCCTGGGTTCAAATTTCGGATATACTTGGCATTTGTTGTGCCAATGCAGTGTTTGGTGCACCAACCTCGTCCGAGTGTACGAGACTGCACAGAAATGTTCATTTAGCCATCTGTGAACTATATATAGAAGAGAAGGACTTATCGTCGCAAGAATGCCATGTTATGCATAAACATAACATTGTGTTTCCAAGATGCTCAACATCAAATGGCCAGGTTTTATGCATATAACAACATTAGCATCTGGCTGCACTTTGCAGAGCTCGAGTGCTGTAGATGTGCAGTTTCAGTGGTTCAAAGGTTGAACAACAGAATTCGAGAAATGAAAGACGAAAATGTGAAATGGTGTAGCCGGGCCTACCCCTGGAGTTACCGAGAACAAAGTCCAAGTGGAGAGATTCTTTCGTATTGGGAGAAATATGTGATTTCTTCTTTTAGTGAAATCTCGATTTTGACTAAATACGGAGTAGAATGTGTAGGGTATGTACTGTGTCCGCAATAAACCCAACTAGTTTTCGTGCATGTTACGCGTGTGAGAGATCGGTTTTCATTCTTTATGCAATGTAGTAGACTAATGATAGAATTTAGTAATTTCAGTTGGGCAGAAAATAATATACTTCACATGCTGCTTCTTCTTTTTCCACCATACAAATTCTTTTCTTTTATTATAAATAGACAGCGAATAAATAGTCTATTATTCTTTGAATAACTGACAATTGCTTGAAATTCAACAAAAAACAAAACGAGAGGAGCATTCTAAGTTTTCTCAAAATAGTGAAGTTGATTATAATAACAATTAAGGAAATTCACCCAATTCGTTTTCTTACTAAATAGTGGGTAGTTAGCTCCTTGCATTAACCTTTTTTATCTTTTTTTCTCGGTCCCATTTTACCCTGCTTTTCTTTTTCCTCTCCTTAAAGCTAAATGAGCTTTACAAATAGAGTAATGAGTGCAAAAGAGTTAAATGGGAATATAAAAGCGAGACAACTAACACCTCCAACCGAAACACATTGATAAATCGAAAGACCTGACCTTTGACGTTTGCAAACATTGAAAACATAATTAGACTCACTTGTTGATTCGAACCTTTAAATCAACACAAGAAAAGTTTCATATTTATAAGCACATGACTATTCACATTTAATAATCATATTGCCGCCATCTTTCTTGATTTTGAGTGCAATTTAGTTTGCATGCAGAAGCTTAATGGCAAAAGGGGTTTGGTTTGATTTCAAGTACCTGAATTCCGGACGTATCCTCGCATTCCTTGTCGTCGAGCCGGTACTCGTGCATCACCCAGTGAGTCCGAATTCCTTGAGGAGCTCGCCCCCGGTAGTAAACCAAAGTCTTCTTCATCCCGATTGGTCGGTTCTGGCACGTCACCCTCCGATCTTTTCCAGTCGACTTCCAGTAGCCGGCGCGCGTCGCTCGGTTGGTCCTGAACCCATTCGGGTACTTCCGATCCCGCGGCCCGAAGAAGTACCATTCGGGGTCTCTGCTGGGAAGAAACGATTTTTCTACAAGAACACAAAGCTGTTGTTAGATTGCGAGCTCGGCGAATGATCAAGACCTGCTTAATTGTACGCATATATCGAATGGCATTCTATCACATTTGATATCTCCATTGATCTGTTCGAGAGAGAGGGAGGGAGACCTGCTAATTCCCATGGTTCACATTTGTAGAGATCAACCTCAGGAATGATGTCGAGCTCGATCTCTAGGCCATTGATCTTCCTCTTGAGATAATAGTTGACGAGCTCTTCGTCGGTCGGGTGAAACCTAAAACCGGGCGGCAAACCTACCGGCGCCATTCGTTTTTTTTCTTCTCTCTCTCTCTCTCTCTCTCTCTTTGCGGCTTCTCGTTCAAAGCATTCAACCTCAGTTTCTTCTCCCTCTCTCTCTCTCTCTCTCTCTCTCGCTTTCTTTCTTTCTCTATTCTCTTTTCCCTCTCACCACAACCACCATCATGGTACTTATAAAAAGGATTCAAAATCCCTCCTCTTTCATCTTCTCTCCTTCTCTTTTTCCTCTTGATGGATCGCTTTTTTTCTCTTTACAGATTCTCTTCCCAGACAAACGTTTCGCTCAAGCCCTTTTCTTTCGCAAGACAACGAGAGAGGTTAAAACCGTGCATGCACCGTCCCCACTTCATATTCATTACAAGTCTTGTTATTCATGCACATACAATTCGATAATAGTTACCACCATAGCTTAAAGGTTAAGCCTGATTAGGGTTTGTGTGTTTGTTCAATGCCAGCATATGATACTCATTAAGCGCACATTAATTACTAATGTTTTTGGCCATCTATGCATTGTACCGAAGGCATAAATGATGGACTAGCGATCCATGTATCTTCTTTGGTTGTAAGTGTCGTGCAAGAGTCGACATGCTCAAATCATATTTTGATTTGTTGATACCCTTTTGGCCAAGTTAAAGCTAATTTATCATGACTCCATGTTAATACCTTACTCATGGGATCGGGGATTGGTCATGAATACATTGCACCTAATTGTATGAGCTCGTGAATATAGCATCATGAGATGAAATCGGATGCGAAGCACGTAAAGAGCAAGGCGAATTACATGGAGTCATAGTTATAACAAAATAATGCTAGAGATATGAATATAATAATATATAATTTTTTTTTTTTTGGTAAGATAGAGGTATGAATATTGGTTCTCAAAATATATCATAATAGATATATCTGATACAAATATATATAGCAAGTTTTTATTGACTATTTGAATGTGGCCCAATTATCTAAAGGATACCCACTTCTAATTTATCAATTTATATACATATATGATATGGGTTTAGATTCTAATTCCTCATGTGCTGGAGAGTGGAGTGTTCCACATGATGATTGAATTGACCAACAAAGACCCATTTGAATCCGTTTTTTAGGTAAAAAGGCACAATCGTCATCGAGAAGAAGAAAGAAGAGATCAGGTCCTCTTTCTTTTCTTTTTTTTCTTCTTTTTCTTTTTCGGAATTAATTAACTTTCTCACTTTTTCTTTACTTCTCCTAACTTTCTACGTCATAATTGCTTAGCAAGATGATGAGTCCTATCTCTTTTTGGCTTCGAGACTTGCTTTACTTTCTGAAGACCTCCCACAGTCTCTCTCTTTTCTCTCTTTATTTTCCAGGGCTTTTACTGTGTCCATGGAGCACAAAAAGAGGCCAATTGCATTCGAGATCTCCCCTTTTCTAATCATCAAAAATAAAATTTAACACAAAAAAACAAATAACATTAGATTTGGTCTGTCTTTATTGCACTTTAGGATGTCAGAAACTGTCTGTAACGTGGGTCAATTTCTCTAGTAGTAGATCTAATGTCAGCTCCCTTAAACGGATAAAAGAGAGACAGTGACTAAACATCTGACTGCGCTTTAGTGCCAAGTCTATCATTTCGCATCTTATAATAGAATTAAGCCAAAATCCTAAGTGAGTCGAAAATAAAAGAATCATTACTATAAAAACTCTAAATTAATACATTTATGATAAATTTACTCAGAATTAATTTTTTTTACTATAAAAACCCTAAAATGGTATATTTTGATAAATGCATCATTTGTTAATTTTTGTTAAATTGCTAAATGGGATGATGCGTGGTAATTGACGGGTATACTAATTTTACCCTTTGTTTATTATAGGTGTATCGGCTTATGATTTTTTGCGGTATTAATCTATTTTAACATAAATTAACAGATGTTAAATTTGCCATAAATATACCAATTCTGAGTTTTTTGTGGTATTTCTTCAATAAAAAGAAAAATTAATAACACAAAAACGGGTTTGAGGCTTCGAATCAGCCCTGCTTTGCGTGCTATTAAATGGGCCACGGGAGTCCAAAGAAGAAAATTACTTGGGCCGGGATCGAACAATTGGCTTTTTCAGCCGAAAATCGGAAGACTGAGTCTGGATCTGGATTTAGCCCAACCTGATGTGGGCCGAATTGAACCGAACATCTGAAGAGCAATGGCTGGGCCGAGTTGTCCAATTAAGCAGAACGGCCCTGAACGCGGGCCGCGGCAAGTTACCCGTTGCGATTTCTCCCTTAGCGGCTCGATGCATCTCAAGTGTGGATTTATTGAGGATTTCACGTTCGGCCTTTAGTGGCATGGGAATCAAACTTGTCTAGTGCGTTTTGATCCCCGAACACATTATTCAATTTCTTGACCATTCTTCCAACACGCCGGATTGGTTGCTTTAAGTGGGGCTTAAATTCACAGACGCACTTCTTAATAAAATCACATCGCTCCCGACTCATCCAACGCATTTGTCGTTGGGAGCCTCCCGGATCGTTTAACGAATTCTCACTATTAAGCAATCGGGGGGATCGCCAGGAGAGGATTCCCCTATAAGTTATTCCAGTTGAAGACAAAACTCATCGCCACCATTCCTGGGGATGTAGCGTCGTTTTAATCGCGCAAATCTGCAAACAACTTGTTATGTTACTTTTGTGCATCGTTATGGCTTGGTTTCTTGAAAAGGATCCGACGGCATGCAGCGGTCTTTTTCTTCGTGGGGTACTCCATCGGCCTCGAATTTACCCATTTATAGATAATTCTCTCTGACTTTATTCAACTATAAAAGCAATTGTCAACTTTTACTCTCCGCATCAAATGCCCTTCTCGCATTGCACAACCTAACTTTTGCTCCTCCCCAATCAAAAGACTCGTTCGAAAGGTGAGGACGGTACTTAATTTGAAAATCAAAAATTAAAAACCGATTTTCACTATTTCCCCGAAAAGAAATTCCTTCTCCTATACCCTCTGCACAAAATTTCCATTTTCAAACTGTCTTGAGGAGGGACGTAACTTGTGACTGAAGTTTTGTGATGAATAGGTACTCGTCTTCTCTTTTTGTCGTTTCATCTTCTGTGGTTTATTAGCTCCGTGAGAAACTTTCATTTTAGTATTTATAGTATCGTCCGAATTTGAAAATTGTAACATAACTTTAAATAAATCTGCTTGTCGAAATTCGTATGCTGACAAAATCTCGGGTGTTACGTGGTAAGAAAAGTCAAAAATCGAAATTAAGCAAAAAAAAATAAAAGAAACAAAAGTTTAAGCCGACGCGCGTTTGGTGCTTGCTTTGATTCCTTTCCTTTTGTGGTCATCTTTGCTTTGATTTATTGTGTGTTCGCTTCTTTAAAAAAAGAAAAGATGAGAAATTATTAGAGGAATCAATTTTACATTCGAAGAAGCAAGCCCGAACGAGTAGGTGTTGCGTACGTAATTCGGAATGGAGTTGCCGCCCTCTTTTTTTTAAGGAATTTACTATAGATAAATTCTCGACAAGATTTTGTTTTTTAACAATTTCGACTTTTAAGGGGAGCGAAAAAGGGAAAACTAAGGGTAAGAGGTCCTTATTATATTCTATCTCCACACCCAAACAATAATGTGAGATTGGAATGATGTCCTCTTTGGTAAATTAAAAAAAAAAAGGGTCAAAATGGCCCATGTAATTAAAGCAAGCTTTGCCTGTAGCGGAAGAAGACTACTTGCGACCTAGGATTTAGTGGCTGATCCAAAAATTGCTTTTAGCTCATCTTAGTATTAGTGGCCACCTACGCATCCCGTCATCTCTCACGTCTCGCATATGTTATTAGCTAGGGATAACGAAAACGACCTTAATGGGGAGATGCAGGTGTCGTTCGGGCCACGGGGACAACTCCAATTCAACCCAATTGCCCCAGTTTTCAGAAATTTGTGATCTGTGTATGTACTAGCGAAGGCTCACAAATTCGTATTCCAATGTATCTTAATAGCACTCCGATATCGGTGTTGAGATATGAGATGTCAATTCAATCTGGACATATCAAAAGAAAGGGAAAAAAAAGATGAGTGATGGAAACATTTGATCTGAGCGTGTCAATACTCGAGTCATATTTGGAATCATGAAGAAATAGTTCTTGGACAAAATCACCCATAAAAAAGTCTACATAGGTTCTCATACCATAGATTTATTCGATTGGCATATGATATCATTTAATTTTCTAGGAAAAACAACAAAAGATGTCTTGCCCAGTTAGCTTATACCGACAATAATTTTTGGTCATGCATAATTTCAAGCGCGATAAATGGGTGCATTAGAAAACTGCTTTGCCAAGGCACTTTGGGATCCGAAGTCCTTGGGTAAATGTAAATACCATTTGCTAATTTTTTTGGAAAGTCTTGAGAAGATGATATTGCCATGCCAAAAACCTTTAGCCTAAAGCTGATTCAGAGGTATTTTGAGTTTTGAGTATTTTCATAATGCAAATACAATTTTTTTTTTACTTTTTTTTACTTTTTTTTGGAACAGGAGAAACCAAACAGACCGACAACGGTGCTTGTAACCCCCGGTGACGCTAGCGGGAAACCACCACCCCGACGTCACGCTTAAGTCACCACGCAGCGCTTCGGCCTCTCGCCGCGGGGTTTCGAACCTTGGCCTCCACCGGGGAGAGCCAAGGATCTACCATCCATGCCACCGGCCGGTGGTTAATTTTTTTTTTTTCTACTTTACCCTCACTCAATTTTCATAATTCTGGAAATGTCTCCACTTCATGCAACCTCACTAGTAAGGGTTTAGGCTATCACCAGGGCTAGATCTAGTTGCTGACAAGCTTGTCTAGTGCTAGCCAATGACGCTCAAGTTCACCGGACCTCAGGCAAGGTTGGCTGATAGCCAATTTGGCTCGCCAATGGTTGAGTTCCACCGACAAATAGTTTGACAATTAAAAAAAAAAAAAACTAGCAAAATTTCTTTACCAAGTGCAATTTTTTGCATTACGTGCATTTAAGAAAATCCTTTAATCCTAAACGTTTTTACATTTTCCTATGAAGTTTTCCCTAGAGCCGAAGCAAACGCACCCATAAAGCAAAAAAAGACTTTAGGACAGCTAAAGCTTTGTCCTTTTGGCATTTCTAAGATTGTGAATCTTAGATCCGTGCGCTTCAGTTATTTCGTGAAAATCAAATTAGGGTTTTTCTAGTTACGATCATTTATATAGAAGAAGAAGAGTAAAAGGGATATTGTTTCGATCGCCAAAATATCAGGGAATAGATAGTTGTCATGATGAGCATATTTCCCATTGCATCTTGAATTCCAGCGGCATACTTCGGTTGCTCAATCAAAGAAACTAATCGTGCACCACCATGGGGAAAAAGTCGTACCAAACTAGCATTTCCTTCCTCCCCAGCATCATGATTCGTGGGCGAGCCAGATTTAGCATAGCGGACGCTTTTCATTGTGATCATTAGGCGTCGCGAAGTGGGCATGCGATGCCCCGTGGATCCGATCGATGATCGATGGCGACCGCTATAAAGTCAAAAGACCCCATTGCATTAATTGGCACAAAGCTGCCCCTGCATTGGTAGGCTGCCCAATTGGAGCATGAAATCGCTTTCGCTTTTTCCAAGTCGAGCCCTTTATATTTCATTGGAAAAAATTTTAAAATACACTAAACGCCAATCGACAAGGTAATAAGCCGAGAAGGAAGTTGTATGAAGATACAATGATGAAAGTAGAGTCGCAATTTATTGGAGGTGCATCGTTGTTCGAGTTGGTGTTGAGTAGGAAAAGACGTCATGTGACCTTTGGAAAGCGCCAAAAATAGCTGCCCCATTTTGAATGAGATATTTATTACTAGCTGCTACAATCAATGGACGGGTCTAGATAGACTAATTTGTTATCATAACCCGATCATAAGAATGATGTCATGTGCAGAGTTCCAGTTGAGTTGCCACGGGGCGTAAATAGTATTGTTTGGATTTGCCCATAAGCACCATTCCAGCTCGTAGTTGGCGTTTATTTCTTACTCCATTATTTCGCTTGTAATCGTGTGAAACATGGAAATAGAAAAAAAAAATCAATTTTGTGAAGAAATGCCTTAGAGAAATCGTTAAATGTCCATAACAATGAAAGTATTTGATTTTCAAAATTTGATTGTGCACATCCCAGAGAAAAAGGATTTTTCTAATCCTCTTTATGTATTTAATATTGCAATATCTTTGCATTTATTGTTTAATAAGTGTTCGAGGAACTGTAAAATTCACATAAATTTTTGCCATATTTATCAAAGACTTGAGCAATTTTAAGTTTTTACTGGAAGGTTCATAATTGGTTATTTGCTTGAGAAAATGGAAGAAAAATTATGAAGTCCAAATCAAATTATGAAAGAATTCGAGTCGATTTTTATCGCACCTATTAGGCTGTTGCCTGTGGGCAAACCATAGTGCTCCTGCAGGTTAAAGACCCATTCTAAGGAATGATAATAATTTCTAATGCACTGCTTCCGTTATTTTATGTGTGATAAATGTATTGAAAAAATTCAAATATTTTCTTCTTACGCTTAATTAATGCCGGGAGGCACTCGTTGACGCCACCTTTTTCAATTGATAAAAAACCAAAATTATTAGTGTGATTAAGTTTATGAGTTTCATTTGTTTCATAAAAAATGGATGATTTGAAAAAAAATGATCGTTCGTATCATTTGAAATAATTAGTTAATGAAATATATTTTCATTACAAAAAATTATGTCTAAACATTTTCATATATGATGAAAATATTTTTCATTCACTTATTTTTATTAGCAATACACACGATCATCTTTTTGCAAATCATCAATTTTATGTAAAACAAATAGAGCTTGAACGACGGATACGATGTATATCCAAAGCCTCAAGACATTGCAAATTGGCCCCTAACTAATAGCTAAGTAGAACCGTGAGGCCGTCCAAACCTTCTATTTTAACGGATTCAAACTTGATATCGCTTGCGAGTGACTCGTATAACCGAAAAGGCCGCGTTGATCCTTGCATTGACCTCGACAATTACCTGTCATGCGGTCAAATTTAGTTTTGATGAAATTAAGCTTTCTCAAGGACCATTGGTACTTAAAATATAATAATAAATCTTCGATAAGGTGATGCTGTTGGTTTTTGGCAAGGCAAGTATGCACTTTACCTATCACTCTTAGTATATCTTGGGGGAGGAGAAATGCAAAATAATATCGAGGAGACCTTTGAGCTTAGTGTGTTCATTTTAATGAGATTTGAAAATTTGTGTAAATTCAAGGAATCTGAAAGAAAAAAAATAAGCTTTTGGATTCGAACTTGTTGACCCAGTCAATTCTTTAACTTTATGCGAATAAGTTCACCTAAAATCAATTACTTTATGACTTGATTATTTTATGACGTGCTTCAATCGTTTTAGTTTATTCGGTTCCAAAGCTTGCTTCCTGGTTCAGAAAAAGCATCTGTCGTCCTTAGTTTATTCGAATTGATCACTTTAGTCCCACATACGGCCGAGCATTATATGATCGAGTGCTCTTTTTAAGGTTGTCTTACCGTTCAAGGCATCGGCTTTACTACTAAGTTATTAACGAGAGCTATAAACACCCTCTAGGAAGTAGCCGCCTCCCTCCCGGCGCAAGACGTAAGAGAAAGAATTGGTCCTCTTTTTTTTTTTTTTTTATTAATCGCGCTTTCATAAAGAGCTTAAGCTTTAAATATGGTTGATAATAATCACTTACGTTCAAGATCTAGTTGTTTTGCGAAAAGTGAATAGTTTCTAAAAATTGATCACTTATAATAATTAGTTAATAAAAAATATATTCATCATTAATAACACTTTATGTTTAGATATTTCGACGGAATCCTAGCCGTTTCACGAAAGTTGCACATTTGAAAAATATATTTTTCAAAAATCGATGACTTGTATTGCTTACAAAATGAATAAATGAAAATTATTTTTATCATTCATAAAAATAGTGAAACAAATTATTGTCGGTAATGAAAATATTTTTTATTGACTATTTTTCCAAACAAGATAACCAATCATTTCTTCATAAAAAAGTTTTTCACAAAACAAACGTAGTCTTAGGGTGCGTTTATTTCGCGGAATACATTTTCGGGAAAACATTTTCCTCATTTTTCGGTATTTGGATTGCTTAGAAAAATGAGTCAATGGATTTCTAATCAACGGAAAATATTTTCCTAACAAAGTTTAAATTCAGAAAAATGATTTCCTCTTTGAAAGGAACGAAAAATGTTTTTCAAATCTACAAACAATTGTTCTTATAAAAATATATTTTAAAAAATTGAATTTGAGTTTTAAAAAAAAAAATTTAAATAAAATTTTGAAAACATTTTTAAAATAAAAATAAAGAATTCTAATTTGCTTCTTTTTCTTTTCTTCCTTTTTATTTTTGCTTCTTCTTCACCCGTCACCGGCCACAAGGACGGCCAATGAGTTTTTGCTTCTTCATTTTTTTTTCCGGTGATGAAGTGTGATTATTTTTTAATGGAATACAAACGACAGAAAACATTTTCAATTATATATCACTAAATAAACGAAAACAAACCGTATTCTTGAAAATCCTTTTCATCGAAAAACATTTTCTTTTATCATTGAATTTTCCGTGAAACAAATACACCTTTAATTACACTCTTTTTGCAAATCCCACCATCGTTTGGCCCGGCATATTCTAATTAGACAACTTCCGATGTGGTTTATTTCATTAGCGAAGTATCGCGTAGCTTGCGAGGGAGTGCAAGTTATCGAAGCCGTTGAGAAATGCCTCGTAATCACGATTTTGCAGCCACGTTTTCGTCCTTACGTGCGCTGGCCCTCTCGCTTTTAAACTCCATCGGAAGTTAAGCCGCGCGAGGCACGTTAGGTCGTAGTCAATCCATTTTCTTCTTTTCCTTTTGACTCGATTGGACCCGCTCCGAACGCGTCGCGCGCGTGACACTAGGGAAATTTGACAATACGCGAATTTCACGTCGTCGACTAAAGTCAGTAAGCAGCAAAGATGGGACGTGACCCGTGTTTCAATGCCTGGAAAAGAGGGCCGGCCGCCGCGCAAGGCCATCCGGAACGGTCCCAACCGTCGATCACCGCCGAGATCGGTTGCTGCCGGGCTAATTGGCTGGCGGGTCCGGCTGTGAAATTGGTCCTCTCCTTGCGTTTTTTTTTTTTTTTTTTTTTTTTTTTTTATAAATTTTGGGCAAGTTAGGAACTTAGGACCGGGCAATGGGTCTCGCATTTATTAACCTCCGGGTGGCCTCTTTTTTTTTTTTTTTAAACGGGAGCAGAAAAGGGATAACGAGAAGTCGAGGGGAAATGGTCGTTATAATTGAACTAAATGGAAGAAATTGATAAATACGCGGATAATCGATAGGACAGTTGTCCAATTCGTACCAAAAGCGGCACCCATCGAACCGCTCTCGATCGAAGTCAAGTACGTCCCGCCAACGGTCCGATTTGACTGCTAGGCCACTGCACAACTCGCTTGCCTGCCCAATCAAGTTTGCCTCGAGAATCTTCTCGAAAACATAGTTTCTCTCTCTCCTTTTTTTTTTTTTTTTTGATAATGACATAAATAGAATAAATTGAGGCACAATTTAAGAATTAAATGGAATAATTTAAAAAGTTTAAAAATTACATTGTACATTTAAGGATTATTTGTATCAATTTGTCTTCTTTTATTGGCTCGAGTTTGACCATTCACAGATAAGCATTATATAAAATTATAATATACCTTCTAGTTTTAGAAAGTCAAATCTTTTTTTCCCATTCAGAAAATGCCTTGAGTTACATATTTTGCAAATATGGAAATCCATGATAAATGTGTAAGTCAATGACTCTAGATAATATCTCCCATGCTTTAAATCTGGAAGTTTAATGATCTTTCCTATTAAATGATATTATACCCAATAAGGTTTTAAATTATGAAATATTTATATCTTTGCCTTTATCATCATACATTCCTCTATATAGTGTGTACTTCCATCAATAACTATTTTTGTTATTTAATAATTCCAATAGTTAGCAGGTCGAATAGCAGCTTACTTAATTCTTTTAGATTTGTCTATAATTTTTGTTTTTTTGTTACTCGCTCGTGCCCTTGATCCTCCGCAGCCCCCTCAAATTTTGCTTGAACATGACCAGAAATATTGTTCCTTTTTTTTACCTATCCTTTTCTTTTTGGACAGTTTATTTACCTATCTTAAAAGAGCTTGAAATGGCAAGAGATCTACATGTACAACGATCCAAACACCCATTGCCGATAAAAATATATCAATTGTTTAATTCAAGATATCATTTCTTAAAATGCACTATGAATAATACGTGGTCAATTTAGCGTTGCTAACAATTGCGTGACGAAAGGGGCAAGGTCATGCTCGAGATAGAAAGAAAACCACCGAATAATGAGGTTGTTGCCATCAATGATGTGCTATAATTTGATGATTAATCACGGGTTCTTAGTTTAATTTAGAACTTGTAGCCGGCATAATTTCCAATCTCAAAGTGAACAAAAACATTGACATGTGTGCAGCTGTTTTATTTGCAATTAGACAAAAATAAAAGTGCTTTTTATTCTTTTTAGTCGAAATTAAAATCTCATTTAGATTTCATAAAATTATATATAAATTTATGCATTGAAAACTATACATAAATTTTATGCTAGTTTAAGCATGCGCTATGCACAATCAAGGCATAGAAAAAAATGAGCTGTCACTTACGAAATATATGAATATTAAGAAAGCAAGAAAAATCTCTAAAAAATTTATTAGTACGAAATAGGAAGAAAACGAGTGAACATCGATGATAAAGGGTGAGTACAAGACAAAGAAAAACAAGTGTAATTTTAGGAAATACGATAAAAAGAGTAACTTTCCATATGTATATATATATATTTCTTCATTTTTAAGGAAAAAAACAAAACAAAAAATATTTTTTTGGGGAGCAAAATCAAACGACTTGAATATTGGAAAGAAGGGGGCTTATGCCAAACAGAAAATATTATTCTACCGACTAAAAAGAGAGAAAAAAAAAAGAAAAGAGCGAGGACGTTGGGGGGGGCCGAGAGGAGCGAAGAGAGAGAGAGAGAAGAAGGCAAGTAGGGACGGAGTTGTCATTTTCCAGCACCAACCTCAGCTTTATAAGCTGCTCCCCGGTGGCATTCTCGTAGATTACTCCCCCTATTCGGCCAGGGCTGCTTCGTCTCCTCTTCTCTCTCTCTTCCTGAGGGAGCGGTGGTGGTGCTAGTACAGCTCACTTGTACTTTACCTTCCCGTACTCCCTCCGTCGTTCCTCCTCCTCCGGCTCCGATCGTCGCCGGCGTGCGGCGCCTTCCCGTCCGGCGATTCCGAGGTACCGCCGCCGCTCTGCATTCCTAGGGCTTCGCCGGTTCTCCGGCCTTTTTTCCCCTCGCCGGCCCCCTTCTCTGTGGCTGTCCGCGTTTTGTTCTTTTTTTTTTTTCCTCCGTCCTGCTCCCGCGGACGGATCTGGCGCGCTTCGGCCCCCGGCCGGCGGGGTCATTTTGGCGGTTTCTCCGCCGGCCGGTTGTGCTGATCTGCTCGGTTTTGTGGCGCTTCTAGCGTCGCCTTTTTGGGCTCGAGCTCGGTCGCGTTTCGCTTTTTTGAGTTTCGGTAGATCTCGGGCGCTGGATTTGTGGTTTTAGGGTTTTGGACGTTGGTTTCGGTGATCGGTTTGTTTCTGCGTGGTGTCTTTGGTCTGTCCATCTTCGCCGCGAGCGCTAGTGCCTTCAGTAGAGAGGTACCGCAGGAAAGGAGGCTCTTTTGTTAGGGTTTAGTGTTTTTCTTCACTTCTGTTGGGTGGTTTTGAGTGTTCACTGGCCTTATGATCGATGCTCGTTTAAGGAGGGATTTCTGCAGCTTAGCTCGTGCGCTGATGTTTATATCCGTTAGTGAAATCCGAACACGGTAGGGTTCAATTTTGTTTCTGAGTCGCATATGGTCATCGCAATGCTCGGTGAATTTTCCTCCCTAGCTATTAGCATTATGATCATGCTGTAGGTTGCATGTTCTGTGTCTTCCTGTTCACGCTCTCGTCATGTGTTACCGAAATCCTTCTGCTGATTTTAGTCTGTCTCTTTTTGGTCATGTGGCTGCTGGGTGTGTAACTCCTCTGGGGCGGATGCCGGGGTATCTTGCTTTAACTGCTTTTGTGAAGTCTTGTTATACTAATTTAGGCGAAATAAGTTGTTGTCCATTTTCTTTGTAATTTGTATGATCAATATTGAAGCAGATTTTATGGAGATTAGAGGGAGTCCCTAAAAAAAAAATAATAATGAAAATTATTCTGTCTGTCACAGATGATATGGATGTTTTTTCTGAAACTGTAGGGCAGAATTCTCGAGTGTCATTATTCTAATTTAATTATTGCTAATGCTCTGAAAATGAACATGGCAGTATCATTCTATGTTTTTTTGTTGACCAAATTGGTGTTGGTGTTTGTTCAGTTTTCTGCAAGGAGCCTGGTTCGCTTCTGTGCAAGTTTTGGTTTTTTCTCCCTTTTGTTGCTAATACACAGTTGATTGGTTAACAGTAGAAATGTTTATGAAAGTAAAATTATCTTTTAACATCTTTCTCCTTTCTCGTTGATGGTTTTCTCCTAACATTTTGCAAGTCTTGCCTTCTCAATTTTCTTACCAGCTTTTCCCCCCTCATTGATTAGAGAGATGTTTTGTCTTTGCGTATTCTAGATGTACCTGTGCTTGTGTTAATTCCTCCCTAATGCTTATTACTCCAAATACTTTGGAAGCTGAGCCTTCCATTTTATAATTTGCTTGTATCAATATTTTTTTCAGATCTTAAGTCACAATGGTGAGGAAGAAGAGATCTGAAGGTTCAAGCGGAGGTGAGAGCTCTGAGTCCCAAGAGCAAGGTGGGGGTAGTGGCCGTGGTTCTCAACACCCATCTGACAGAAGTGCTCCACCTCAACAGGGAGGGGGACATCCGGCTGGTCGAGGTTGGGGTCCCCAGGGTCAGAGAGGAGGTTATGGAGGTTATGGTGGAGGACGAGGTCGTGGAATGCCACAACAGCAGCATCAACAGTATGGTGGCCCTCCTGAATATCAAGGTAGAGGAAGGGGTGGCCCTCCTCAACATGGTGGCCCTCCTGAATATCAAGGTAGAGGAAGGGGTGGTCCTCCTCAACATGGTGGCCGGGGTGGGTACGTCAGGGGGGGTAGTCGTGAAGGCGGACCTCCTGGTGGCCCATCCAGATTTCCAGTTCCCGAGCTGCACCAAGCTACCCAGGCTTCATATCAAGCCGGGGTGACTCCTCAGCAGATGGAGGCTAGTTCATCCTCACAGCCACCTGAACCATCAGAAATGGAAGAAAAAATGCAGCAGCTTTCCATCCAGCAAGAGGCACCTACACAACATGCACCACCCTCAAGTAAATCAATGACGTTCCCTCTTCGTCCTGGCAAAGGTAGCTATGGTACGAGGTGCATTGTCAAGGCGAACCACTTTTTTGCCGAGTTGCCAGACAAAGATTTGCATCAGTATGATGTAAGTTGCTCCTCATGCACTATCTGGTTGCATTGACTTAAGACGCTTGCATTCCTTTACATTCATTAATTTTAATTTCTTAATTATAACTAGGTTACTATAGCACCTGAAGTCTCATCACGAGTAGTCAATCGCCAAGTCATGAAGAAGCTAGTGGATACGTACAGAGAATCTCATTTGGGGAAGCGACTTCCAGCTTATGATGGTCGCAAATCACTTTATACAGCAGGGCCTCTGCCTTTTATGTCAAAGGAATTTAAAATTACACTTATTGATGATGATGATGGGACGGGTGGGCAAAGGTTGTCATTCTATTCTATGTTTTAATGGAATTCCAACTCCATCTGTTTGTATACGTTTCTAACTGTTTCTGTCTTCATACAGGAGGGAGAGAGAATTTAAAGTAGTTATCAAGTTGGCTGCTCGTGCTGACCTACATCATCTAGGTTTGTTCTTACAAGGAAGGCAAGCTGATGCACCTCAGGAAGCTCTACAAGTTCTAGACATCGTCTTGCGTGAATTGCCCACTACTAGGTATTAATATGTTTGCTGATGCCAATCTGAATGACATTCTTTATTTATTTTTATTTTTATTATTATTATTATTATTATTATTTTTTTGGTGTTTTGCCTAACACTAGGTAGGTGTGAGACAAATGATGCGCTTTGTATGCAATGTTGCCTCTGTCATGCACAAAATCATACCATGTTAAATGTTCTCCAGGTACTGTCCGGTGGGTCGATCATTTTATTCTCCTGATCTTGGGAGAAGGCAGCCGCTTGGTGAGGGACTTGAAAGTTGGAGGGGTTTCTATCAGAGTATTCGACCAACTCAGATGGGCCTGTCTTTGAATATCGGTGGGTACAAAGGCTGCTTTTTATTCTTTTTGGTTGTTGTCCTTAAGATTGAAACTTTCTTTTAGCTTGAAACTCTTATTCTCTGATAAGTTCTTTTGTTCTGCTCTCTGTTAACTTTGTTTTTGTGCCTTGCAGATATGTCCTCCACTGCTTTTATCGAGCCATTGCCAGTCATCGACTTTGTGACTCAGTTGCTGAATCGCGATGTCTCCTCTAGACCATTATCTGATGCTGATCGTGTGAAGGTTGGGCATTCTTCAACTTTTTGATCTTGATAATTGTATGCTTTAATGTCTTTTAGGCTTTTTATTTTTTTTTAATGTTATTTTGGTTTTTTCATGCAGATAAAGAAGGCTCTCAGAGGAGTGAAAGTTGAAGTCACCCATCGTGGTAATATGCGGAGGAAGTACCGGATCTCAGGTTTGACATCTCAGGCAACACGGGAGCTGACGTGAGTACATTTTAACTGTCTGGCTAACTTCCCTTTCCTTGGAGCCTATCTGATTGTTCATAGTACTTGTATGTCTCTTGGAAGACGTTATTGACTCCTCTCAATGATTTCTTGTTTTAGTTTTCCTGTTGATGACAGAGGCACTATGAAATCTGTGGTTGAGTACTTTTATGAGACTTATGGTTTTGCTATTCAACACACCCAATGGCCTTGTTTACAAGTGGGGAATCAGAATAGACCGAATTACTTGCCAATGGAGGTCAGTGCTCTACTTTAAACTTATATTTTTGATGATATTTTGTCGCCATCTGTCGTCCTTCCTATCTGATTGTATCGTTTCTGAGTTCAGGTATGCAAGATTGTAGAGGGTCAGAGGTACTCTAAAAGGCTGAATGAGAGACAGATTACAGCATTGCTGAAGGTGACCTGTCAGCGCCCTCATGAAAGAGAGCTAGACATCATGCAGGTTAGAAATTTGAAGAAACATGTCAAGAAAGCTGTTGCTGGTTTAGTGAAACAATAGAAATTTTTCTGTTTGTGTTTCTTCATCTGCTTCTTTCACATTTTATGATTTCAATTGTGTTCTGATTGCTGTGCCCCTTCAGTTTCATCCTCTTGATACAGAAGGTTATGGAAATTAGTAGTCAGTAACTTTGTGTTGTTCCCTTGGTATAGTGTGGATGTGATTTTACTGTATGTCTTAGTTTATACTTGTGGTTGAAGAGAAAACTTGAAAGAAACATGAAGTGACGCATGAAATTTGATGATAAGTGTTTTTGCATATCTTATATTTGCAATTGATTGCATCACCATACTCCTGGAATATGAAACAATTAGAGAATTTTTCACTTAGGGTCTCAATAATAGCCATACCATAATCCTGGAATATCAAACAACAGAGATAATTTTCACTGTCTTGTTGATGGCCGTACCAAAAGTGCTAAATTTTTGCATGTACTTAATGAATAACCATGTCAAGAAAGTTTTCTTTGTTCCACTGTGATTTGCAGGCTCATGCTTGTTGAACAAGTAGAGTCCCTGGGTATGGCTTTTTCATTTGGTCTGAGCCTTGAAGCCTCTATTTGCACAAAGCTGATTGAGTGTGCTTAATTATCGTCCTCGAGAACTTGCTGCCTTATTTTGACCCTTCAACTTCTATTTTCACTTGCCCCTTATTTCATTATTGAATGGAAAATGATGTTTCTTGGATGCTAGTTGAAATAATGTTTGTTTTTGTAGATCTAGGGCCATACCTTTTGGCAGCCTGTCCTTTTCATAATATTATTTTCTTTGGATTTCCTACCATGTTTCTATGAATTTTCTCCTTTTGGTGCACCTGTTGGTATAGCTTAAGACCAGGAGTCATAAATTTACTGTCATTGGAGTTCATGCACTACATTGCCAAAATTTGATACATTATCTGCTAATTTGATATACTTACATATATCAAGTCACTTCCTGGTGTTGATAATTCAGATTAATATGAGACCAGGAGTCATACACTGGTACTGTCATTGGAGGTTCTTGCACTACATTGTCAATATTAGATATCTTCTCTAATAATTTGATACGATGACGCGTATCAAGTCAGATTAATATTGGTATTGCTGCCTGGTGGTCATAATTTTCTGTCTGTTTCTATTATCCAGACTGTTCGTCATAATGCTTACCATGAGGACCCTTACGCGAAGGAGTTTGGAATAAAAATTAGTGAGAGGCTCGCTCAAGTGGAAGCACGCATTCTTCCTGCACCTTGGGTAAATGTCATGCACCTTGTTGTTGTCCATCTGCAATAGTTTAGGAAATAACTCTTTCTTATGATTATTACTCTGTGCAGCTCAAGTATCACGATTCAGGCAGAATAAAGGATTGCCTGCCTGAAGTTGGTTGCTGGAACATGATGAATAAAGTAAGTAGTTAGTGGAACTAGGTCCTCCTTATTTATCTGAAGAGCCAATTTAAGTACTGTGTACTTTTACTTCCTGAGGCTGGCTTGTGCTTGGAAGATTTTTCAGCACCTTGGGGGGGTCCCTTAACAATCATATATTGATGTGTTATTTAGTGTGTTTGTTGGATTTATGAAGCTTTGAAATAAGGGCTTCAGCGACCCTGGACGTGGTCTGCTTTTGTGGTATTTTGCTTGCAGCTGAGACTTTTTGGCTTTTTTGGTAGGACGTGATCGTTTTAGCTTTTTAATCAGCTTGTGTTTTGGGGGGAGGTTCTGTGATCTTGATTGGAGAGTTTTAGATTAAGGCTGCTCCTTTAACTTGTGCTCCTGTTGCTTGTGTGGATTGGCTCTCCTTCTCTGAGAAAGTCTCTCTCTCTCTCGTGTGTCCGTGCGTATGTCCATTTGTCCGTGCTAGATTAGTGAGGGGAGAAGTCTAGTGTGTGGTTGTTTGGTGGATGATACATCAATATTTCAGCTTTGACATTCTTTTGTATACCTTGGCCCATTTCTTGGACATTATCAATGCTATTGCATTCCCTTGCATCTCTTAAAATGTTGCCTCTTCAAGCATTTGATTGTATAAACCTTAATATGCAGAAAATGGTTAACGGAGGTACAGTGAACAATTGGTTCTGCATCAACTTTTCAAGGAATGTTCAAGATACGGTGGCACGTGATTTCTGTCACGAGCTTGCTCACATGTGCTACATTTCTGGCATGGTATTGATTGTTATTTTACAATTTGTTCAAAAGACTTCGTTGAATTTTACAATATTTTGGTGATTTGTCTCTCCTCTTAATTGGTTGTTAAGGCCTTCAACCCTGATCCTATTCTTCCACCAATAAGCGGCCGTCCGGATCAAGTTGAGAGGATTCTCAAAGCTCGATACCATGAGGCCATGACAAGAATCCAGCCCAAGGGCAAAGATATTGACCTACTAATCGTCATTCTTCCTGATAATAATGGATCACTTTATGGTAGGAGATACTCAATGAGCATTAGTCTTCATCAAATTCTCAAATTGATCTTCACTCATATTGTCTTATATTCATTTTGCCTGCAGGGGATTTGAAGCGAATATGTGAGACTGATCTTGGGCTCGTTTCTCAGTGCTGTTTGACAAAACATGTATTTAAGAAAAGTAAACAGTACCTGGCAAATGTCGCCCTCAAGATCAATGTGAAGGTTGGGGGGAGGAACACTGTTCTTGTTGATGCACTGTCTAGGCGAATTCCTCTAGTCAGTGATCGGCCCACAATTATCTTTGGTGCTGATGTCACTCATCCTCATCCCGGCGAGGATTCTAGTCCATCGATAGCTGCCGTGCGTTATTTGTTTTCATCTGATCATGTGTTTGATTAATTAGTTTTATTTGTAATCTGAGTCTGTGTTACCTATTATAACTGAAATTCTCTCCTCTTTCGTTTCTTAGGTTGTAGCTTCTCAAGATTGGCCGGAAGTTACCAAATACGCAGGTTTGGTATGTGCTCAAGCCCATCGACAAGAGCTGATTCAAGATTTGTACAAGACTTGGCAGGATCCAGTCAGAGGGACTGTGACTGGTGGTATGATAAAGTATGCTCTCTCTCTCTCTCTCTCATATTTTACGTGCATCTGATACTAATTGGTGCCTGTACGTAAGCAGTAGTTCAGGTTACCAAGTTTTGACACTGCATAATATGTCAATTTCTGTTAGTAAAGTCATTTGGATGACCAAACTGTCTTTAATTTTTCCCAGAGAACTGCTTATATCATTTCGCAGAGCGACGGGACAGAAACCTCAGCGCATCATTTTTTACAGGTACATTTCTTCCTGTCTTAACTCAACAGTTGGCAGTTGGTATGGTATTTAAACTTTTTGATTGTTTGATATGTAGGGATGGCGTGAGTGAGGGCCAGTTTTATCAGGTGTTGCTCTATGAGCTTGATGCTATTCGCAAGGTAGTAACCTCTTCTTGAGTTAAACTTCTTTATTTGCAGTGTAACAACCACTTCAGTCTCTGTACTCTAAATGGTTTATATATTAGCAACTTACTTTTTGGATCTCTGGACTCAAAATAGTTAATGAAGTAGCAGCTCTCTGATTTCATGACCCCTTCCTTGTGATTCCAGGCATGTAATTCCCTTGAACCAAACTATCAGCCTCCTGTGACATTTGTTGTTGTTCAGAAGCGACACCACACGAGGTTGTTTGCTAATAATCACCGTGACCACAATGCAGTTGATAGGAGTGGGAATATATTGCCCGGTAAGGTTTTGGCTTACTCTGAACTAGCTTTGTTTGTTGGTATTATTTTGATTGTTGAATATACAAATTGCAAATCATGAGCAGGCACTGTCGTGGACTCCAAGATATGCCATCCTACAGAGTTTGACTTCTATCTGTGCAGCCATGCTGGAATTCAGGTATTTCACTTGCGCCATAAATAAACTACATTTGTTCCTTTCATTTATGGACGTCAATTCAGAAGATGCACTAACACTTGGATGGATATTGGTAGGGTACTAGCCGTCCAGCGCATTATCACGTCCTCTGGGATGAGAACAAGTTTACTGCGGATGGACTTCAGTCTTTGACTAATAATCTTTGCTACACGTTAGTATTATATCTCTGTTATGTTGGTGAATCATAAGCCCTGTCTACGTCTGGAATTATGCAAATCAATGTGCTTTCTGTTTGTCAACTGTTCTTGTATCATAAGATCAAGGTTTTCTTCTTTTTCTCATTAAGTGTACTACTGACTACAAATTAGAGCTGATGTATCTTTCTTAATTTTGCAGTTATGCAAGGTGTACTCGGTCTGTCTCTATCGGTGAGTCTCTCTCTCTCTCTCTCTCTCTCTCTCTCTCGTGCGCATGCCGCCGCCGCCGCCGCCGCCGCCGCCCCCCGCAACACACTGAAAAGGGGATATAGGCTTGAACTTAAATTGATGAATCTCTTGATCTTGCAGTGCCTCCTGCATATTATGCTCATCTTGCTGCATTCCGTGCTCGCTTCTACATGGAACCAGAGACATCAGACAGCGGTTCCGTGACCAGTGGAATTGCCACAGGACGTGGGGGACCTGGCATGGGTGCCGCTGGTTCACGGAGCACTCGTGCGCCAGGAGCCAATGCTGCTGTCAGACCGCTGCCTGCCCTCAAAGAGAATGTCAAGAGGGTCATGTTTTACTGCTAGGTTTGGTGGGTCGTTCTTGTTTAAGTGTCGCTTTTGCCTTTTCCAGTCTGCTTCACAAATTTCGCACCCTGTGGGAATATAATGTTTAGGTGGGTCATATACTCATGCCAGCATCCAGACAAACTTTTATTACCTCAGTGATATTGATTTTTTGGATGCTTTAGTTCTTTAATGTGTGCTTTGCGAATTTTGTTGCTTTAGAGTGAAACACGATCTCGGAGAAGCTCAATTGATACGGGGGTAAATATTGAGAATGAGATGGCTGGCCAGTTGCAAATCTTTTGGAAGGAGTGGTTAAATTGCCACTGTCTTGTCGTTGGCTGGGTTGCGTTTGTAGCTCTTTTCGCTTCCATCCGAATGTTGCTTCCGTCTGAATGTTACAGGCTTTTGCGCTCGCATGCAATGTAAGATAATTATCAGCCTATTCTGATCACGATCTTCATTGCTAAGCTCAGCTGATGCCGCCTTTGTCCGTTCATATCCCTTGTCAGTCTTAGATCTGACGAATTGATTTGGCCTCGGGCTACGAGACGTTTGTGTACTGTTAGATTGGCCTACCTCATTGCTTTTGCTTAGTTCAGGCATGTCGTTCAATGCTTGCTTTGATTATTTGTGAGGCTCTTCGGCGCATCAAGAATTCAATTTTTCCATAGCGCTGATGTTTACACCCCTACTCACCTCTCTAGCAGTGACACTAAAAGGATGTGACTATAATTTGGCTTGGGAGCTGGATGACTTCAGTCCGTGGCGGCAAACTGAATCAGACCCATTCTTGGGTGCAAGACTCCAAATGTTGCTCATCTATATGAGTCTAGCCAAACATGTGGGTCGACTCACCTTAATTCATTTATTAGCGACATTTCAGTACTCGATTCAATTCAACTGATACCCGACTTAACCCGAACTCTACTTTTTACGATTTTTTCTCCTTGAATTATCCTCTGAATGATGGGTGACTCATGGACTAGCCTGTTGAGTTTGTTAGGGAGCTCGGGCATTGAGTTATGGACAAGAGCGTGAAGATGGTGATGAGACAAAGTGGCATCTAATAAGACTTAAAGGTTTAAACCTCTTGGTGCTGTAATAGCTCTTCGTGTTATATTATGCGTTACCAAACTCATGCAAAACGATGGCTCTACTGAAATTTGCTACAAGTGCGGTCTGGTTATATCCTTTCATTGAACTTTTAGCATAACTTTGCAATGTCTAGCACGATTCTTTCTCTTTGCGACCTTAATATGCTTCGCATGGCATCATAAGTATTCGCGATGCATGTGATGCTTTCTTCCTCTTTAATCTAACGAGCGCTAAATTTTTGTCGAGAAAAGGGATCTTGATGAAGCTAGTTAATCGGCCCTTACTTAAATGGAACAAGGACGATAAATTGAACTTCGAACCGAGATAGGGGGCTTTCATAGAGAGAGAGAGAGAGAGAGAGAGAGAGATTATTTGTGCTTGCCTTTTCATCGTACATTTCATGTGCACTCTCGCTCTCCGCTCATGTACCACGCCCGCTAACAAGTTCTCCGCTCTCCTCCCCCTCATTTCGCCTCCGTTTTTGTTTCTCTCGTGTTATGAAGAACCAATGTTCATAGCTGCTTGCGGTTTGCTGAGTGGTGGCAACAACGGCAACAACGGCAAGTACAACAAACGGCTGCGACAAGAGCCGGATTGTCTGGAGCAGTGTGATCTAACAGGAAGAGGAGGGAGCAAACCGTGAGACTAGTTTTACGCAGTTGTGATTTTTTTGGGTTGAAAGTGAGTCCATAATATACCTGTTAGAATTCATATTTATTAGGTTTTCTCTGTTAACTCATATAGGACCCATATTATAAATTTCAGGTGACCTGAATCTAACTTGCTTTAATAAATTTGAGTCAACATATGGGTATGTGACCTATTTTGACGGCCCTAGACGAGACAATGCCTTTCTAAGTGCGATCATCAACGATGATCGAGTAACCTGCTCTTATTTGCATGTCCCTAAATCCTCCTTCAACTCGTGGAGAATGCGAAGCTCTCACTCTACGTTTTGCCACTGTGGTACCCCTTGATTTCATTGATACGTCGCATGCGGTCTTCTCGGGCGATTGCCTCGGCATGGTCGATGATGCGAATGGAGCGAACCCTCGATTCCCATTGGAGAACTGATCGACATCAAAGCTTGTTAGAGGCACCGTAAGGCTTTTTGCTAGTTCTTCGACATTCGTTCACTAGTAGAGATTGTAGCTCTCATGCCCATAATTTTGTTACTTGAGCTGCTGTTTAGGATCCCTCCCTCTCAATTCAAACTCTTCAATGGTTCTTTCAAAATTCTCCGTTTCCTTTATTAAGAGGGTTGGAACCTTTTTCTTTATAATTTTCTCTCCGTAATATATAGTTACTTCCGTTGCCGATAAGATTTTTTTTTTTTTTTAAATATTTGGTTGGTAATCTCAACTATTTTGGAGTTTAGAATTTCGTTTAGCCAACTAAAAAGAATTACAATCCCCATTCCGCCTTAAATTCTAGGAATTTGTTGATAGTTTGAATAGGTCAGGCCTATTGATATATTTTAAATTTAAAATAGTTCGATACGGTTCTTTCCTCTTCCTTCTATGCTATAGGGTTAGAACCAAAAAATATTTGTTGTTTTTCTGATGCTTCCTTATGTTTTTTTTTTTTTTTTATAAGACCTTCTCTTAAAAGTATATTAATAATGTCTTCTATGATATTAGTGAATGCTATTTGAATCGTCTATTTTCTATTCATGTCAGCATTTCATGTAGAGGTTATTGTGTCGGCAATAATGTCCCTACCCACGATAAACTAAAATTTCGGTTGCCTCCCATTTTTTATATAATCCATCGTGTGGAGCTACTCTCTTTACCGACACGCAATTTCAACTAACAATTTTCAAAGACTTATAATCGGTTAAGCTTTGATTGCATTGCTCCAATGCATTTCAGCAATTATATTTAAGAAACCGATTGCTGAATAAATAAGAATTTCATGTTTTTTCGACGGTCAAGATCCAATTAAGAGCAATGAGTTGGAGTGATTAACGGATATTCTTCTTATTAAGTTCACCTCGATGCCCCCAAACCACCACTAACATGTCTCATTTTCTTAAAATTCATACGTGGACAACATTAGGGGCGTCAGGACCGAATCGAAATTTAATATATTTTTGGTCCAGTTTGGATAATAGAAAGATAACCATTCTCTTTTTCGATTCGGGTTATTTGAGCTCAGTTAACCGAACTGAATCGAAATTCTCAACAATAATTGAATGCCCAACTTAAAATCTCTTTTCTTTCTTACCCTTATTTAGTTTAGTTCCAATAATTTGTATTCTGTTCGGTTCAGATTTCCTGAAAGCCTCAACCGAGCCATCGATACCCCCAGGCGACGTATTGATGGGGTCGTGTCTATAGTTTGAAGAGGCCTCATGAACAAGTGAAGTGAGAAGTGTTCGCCAAACCTTCTCTTTCGAAAGACGGTGGTTCTTGCTTCTTTCACGTTCTTCTTCATCGAGAGAGAGAGAGAGACGAAGAAGAAAAGAATCAAATGGTCGTCCATTTCAGGGGCAGAGAAAAAAAACAACACGTTCCGATAAAATTCTTTTCCCTCCACGTTCAAATATCGTCCGACAGTCGAAAACCTCTGGCATCGGTTTTTCCTGCCACAGCAAAAATTCCTTTCTTGGTTAAAATCCTCCAAACTTCCCACTGATCTCAATAAAGAATGTTCCTTCTCCTCCTCCCTCCTCTCCTTCCCTTCTCCGCTCTCTCGAACCTGGTCTCGCTATATATACATTCCCGTTCAGGCAAGCATGAACGAGAAGAAGAACAAGAGCTCCTTTGCGAACTCCAAATCTGTTGCGGGATTAGCAGTTTCATTGCGCTTCTTGGATCGCGGAGATGGCCTCAGGTTCGGGGATTAAGAGGGCGGATTCGGTGGCCGACAACATGCCAGATGCGATGAAGCCCAGTAGGTACCACATGAAGAGATGCTTTACCAGGTGATACTTGGTTTCTTGGTAGTTTGTGATTATGGGTCTGGATTGGTGTTGGTTTTCTCATCGTTTGTGTTCACTTAATGGAAATATGTGAAGCTTACTTGGTTTGATGATTTGGTCCTTGTTTGGAGAAGGTTTGTGGCGGGTGGGAAGAGGTTGATGAAACGCCAGCAGATCATGGGGGAGGTGGAGCAGTCAATTGAAGACATGACCGAAAGGGCTCAGGTTCTTGAAGGCCAGCTCGGGTTTATTCTTAGCTCCACTCAGGTCTCTCTCTCTCTCTCTCTCTTGCATGCATGCATGCACGCGCCCGAGCACTCGGGAATTGGACCTGCCATCTTTCGTGATTTGGTAAATATGCAAACGAAATCTTATCTTTTTGAAAGGACATTAGGACCCTTTTCCAGTCATGCAGGGACTTCGGTTTTTCTTCAATTTTACTTTGAATGACTCCCCTCATGCATTGATAAATATTTCATGGACGCTAAGTTTAACCCAATTCCTAACATAGCAATAGCGTGGACTGACACAACTTGAAAAGTTTGAAATTTGCGTGTGAATTTGTCAAAGCAGCATAGCATCTCTGATTCCTATCATTTGGTGCTCGAGCATTCGTCAAATTTTGCTGTTCCGTGGAATTGCAGGAGGCTGCGGTGGTCCCCCCATATGTTGGGTTGGCGGTTAGACTGAATCCTGGCATTTGGGAATATGTGAAGGTGAATGCCAGTGATCTTGAGGTAGAAGGTATCACTGCTAAAGAGTACTTGAGGTTCAAGGAGACGGTTTTCGATGAGAACTGGTGCGTGCTTTACAACTCGAGGAATCCCAAAGAGAATTACTTTCGCAAAATGGTTATATCATGCATTTCATCTATGTCGATGACTTCATTCGAAGTGCTGTAACACAATTAATGCAAATGCTCTCTGCAATAGTGGCACGGCCCAGTTCGGTATCTTATTTTATTGCTCGATACGATTTTGCTCTTTGTGCAGGGCAAACGACGACAATGCACTGGAAATAGATTTTGAAGCCATCGACTTCACCACTCCTCGCATGGCACTTCCTTCTTCCATTGGGAATGGAATGAACTTTGTCACAAAGTTAATGACCTCTAAATTGAGCAAGGACAGTCAGAGTGCCAAGTCTTTTCTTGAGTTCTTGCTTGCCCTCAACCATCACGGAGAGGTAAGCATTTACAACTGCCAAATTTGGCGATGAATGGAACAAACAACCAACAAGAATGCAACACTTCCAATGATAGCGCCAGAGGTTGACGGGTTCTATTTTGGTCCCGATTTGCAGAATCTAATCATTAACCAGAACTTGAACACGGTCCCAAAACTTCAAGCAGCATTGATAGCAGCCGAAGCATTCGTCTCCGCATTTCCCAAAGATGAACCTGTACAGAAGTTTGAGCAGAGGTTGCTAATTTATTCTCGCCTTCGCAAAAAAGAGAATTTCTTGAACTCCTTTTTTATAGTCTAACGAAACCTGGCTTATTGTTTTTCCCTTTCGGTTTTCCAGGATCAAGGAACTAGGATTCGAAAAAGGTTGGGGCGATACTGCAGAGCGAGTGAAAGAGACGATGCATACTCTGTCCGAGTTGCTTCAAGCTCTGGACTCGGAGAAAATGGACTTGTTCATTAGCAGGCTTCCTATGATTTTCAACGTCGTCATATTCTCTCCTCATGGCTACTTTGGCCAGGCAGACGTCCTTGGGTTGCCAGATACAGGTGGCCAGGTACTAAAAAATATATGGATATTACGTATCAAATGTTTGACTGCAAAATGAAAGGCAATCCGTGCATGATAAAAGTGGACTAGTTTAATTTCATGACTCTCATGGTACAAGTCTGACTTAAGATATAAAAAAGAATCTTTTGCTGCACAATTTCTCTAGGTGGTTTACATCCTAGATCAAGTGAGGGCTTTAGAGGAAGAAATGCTCCTCAGAATTAAACAGCAGGGCCTTGCAGTGAAGCCAAACATTCTTGTGGTGAGTCACTCACAAACTCACAGAGAGATTAGTTCTCTAGAGGTCGATAATTTACCAATAGGAAAGTCTGCTTCATCTTATCTTTCGCTATTCCACTTATGCAGGTCACGCGACTCATACCAGACGCAAAAAACACCAAGTGTGACCAGGAGTTGGAGCCCATCGTTGACACAAAGCACTCCTACATTCTTCGGGTCCCTTTTAAGACGTCAAAAGGAGACGTTCTCCGCCAATGGGTGTCCCGTTTTGACATCTATCCTTACTTAGAAAGATTTGCTCAGGCAAAAATTCTGGATTTCATTGCTTCATCAGTCACTTTTAGTTCATATGATTGTCGGTGCTTAGTTTTTTGACGATACATTTGTTATTTCATTAGGATGCGGCTGCGAAGATCATGGATCACATGGATTGTAAACCGGATCTCATAATCGGAAACTACTCAGATGGGAACCTGGTGGCTTCTCTCATGGCTAGCAAACTGGGAATAACACAGGTTACCACTTCCCTCTCTCTCATGAATAATGCCACAAAATTGGACGGAAGACCTCCAATTCTTATGATTTATTGTTTTGCTGCTGAATGTTGGCTTCCTCTCTATCCAGGGTACCATAGCTCATGCTCTAGAGAAAACCAAGTATGAGGACTCAGATGTCAAGTGGAAGGAGCTTGATCCAAAATACCACTTTTCATGTCAATTTACCGCGGACTTGATTGCAATGAACCAGACTGATTTTGTCATTACCAGCACATACCAAGAAATTGCTGGAAGGTTAGTTTCAGTATCCTTCAAAGTTGATAAAATTTGTCGGTCGAAGTATTTCTAGTGATGCTAAAGACAATTATCTTTCTTCAGCAAAACTAGGCCCGGACAGTATGAAAGTCACACAGTGTTTACTATGCCGGGGCTTTGTCGGGTGGTCTCTGGCATCAATGTTTTCGAACCGAAATTCAATATTGCTGCCCCAGGTGCCGATCAAACTGTGTACTTTCCCTATACACAGAAACAAAAGAGGTTGACTTATTTTCATCCTGCCATCGAGGAACTACTATACAAGGAGGAGGACAACAACGAGCGTTTGTTAGTCCCTTCCCTATTAGTTTATCTTGGCTTGAACATTTGGGTTTCGAGGCATGTTCCTGGTGTTAACTCTTGTATATATGGACAGGGGTTTTCTTGCTGATCGGAAGAAACCAATCATTTTTTCGATGGCAAGGCTCGATACCGTAAAAAATATCAGTGGACTAACTGAGTGGTATGGGAAGAACAAAAGGCTTAGAAATTTGGTGAATCTTGTTGTTGTAGCAGGATTCTTTGACCCAGCGAAATCAAAAGATAGGGAAGAAATTGCAGAAATTAAAAAGATGCACGCCTTGATAGAGAAATACCAACTCAAGGGTCAGTTCAGATGGATTGCGGCTCAAACTGACAGATATCGAAATGGAGAACTATACCGCTGTATTGCAGATACCAAAGGAGCTTTTGTGCAGCCCGCTCTGTATGAAGCTTTTGGTCTCACTGTCATTGAAGCAATGAACTGTGGATTGCCCACATTCGCCACTAATCAAGGTGGTCCTGCAGAGATTATTGTTGATGGTGTTTCAGGGTTTCACATTGATCCCAACAATGGTGACGAGTCAAGCAACAAGATTGCCGATTTCTTCGAGAAATGCAAAAAAGGTCCTGAATATTGGAATACGATCTCAACAGGCGGCCTTCAGCGTATATATGAGTGGTAAATATAACTTAGCAAGTATTGTGACTCATCATACAAAACAATTATTTGATCCTTGGTTGTGCTTCTTCCCAGCTATACGTGGAAAATCTACGCAAAGAAGCTCTTGAACATGGGGTCCATGTATGGGGTTTGGAGGCATATGAACAAGCAACAGAAACTTGCTAAGACAAGATACATTCAGATGATGTACAATCTCCATTTCAGGAAGTTGGTGAGTTATCTCAGTTGGAGACTTACAAGGCTTTCTTTTCAATTCGAGAAAAGATGGTTTGATTAATTTGAGCTATGAAAACAGGCGAAGAACGTTCCAATCCCGACTGAAGAACCCCAAGAACAAGGGGCGAAGGTGGGGAGCAAGCCCCAAAAACCAACTCCAGAGCCAGGGACTGTACCTTCAAAAGGGACACCAGAACCCAGGCAAGTGACATGATTTTGTTGGCAAACCAAAATGACATCATCGAACGTCACTTAACAACGAGAACTGAAACATAATCCATCTAAGCACATTGAAGTTCTTTAGAATGCAACCAACACTTTGCGATCTTTCAGTGAACTAAGGAGATCTTATAGTGGGCAAATGATCCCGAAACCGGAGCTGCCAAGGTGAGAAATTTTGCCCAAACCATCGTTTTGCCTTGAGCAGTTAATTCCATTTGTCAGTGAATCTAACGCACACGGAGACGCACACAATCAAATGCACAAACCACATCATTCTGTTAACAAAAGTTTTCAGTGAGCTTATGTAAAAGAAGCCAAGTATCAAAGAACCCAGAGGGCTATGTTGAACTAACCAGCTTTTTGATTCTCAGGGAGGAAGATATCCAAGAAAAGCCGCTCGCCTCGAGGATAGGGAACGAAATAACTTGCCCCTGGAACTGGTGGTGCCTCACGATGACATTCATCTTGATCTCATACTACGCCCTGTCGAGGCTTTATTTCTCAGAATCAGATTGACCTCAGGGGGCATCATGGGCAAGCCATTGAAGTCATACCGAAACTGCACTCAATAAGAATAAAGCCCAGATTCAATAACACAAAATGTCATTTTCGTTTTATGCTCAATTTTCTTTTTCTGGCAAGGTGTATCAAAGCAACTGTTGCAATGGAAAGCGCGTCTCTTGTGAAAAACAGATAATAAAACTAGCAGATTTGCCTCTTCCTGGTTTATCGATAAGACAATAACTTCCTTCTTGTAGTTACTACTGTGATCTTCGAGTGTGCTGCTTGTTCTTAACAAAGAGCAAAAAGAGGAGAACAGAGGGTCAATGATGAGCCCGGCAAAGAAGTCCTACCTCCAGTTCTAGGCAGCCCACAATTTCAAGATTACCGTTATTTACTTAATTATGTGAAATTATCCTAAGACTCCCCCTACTTACAATTTACATAAACTAATTTCGAAACTCGCGTCTTTACTTTTTCTATTTACAACGCTCACATTCGCAGCAGAGCGTCGTCGTCGATGCTCTGTTTCTTGCTCTGTTTTGCCTCCTCCGAGCACTCGCAGCTCCCTCTCTTTTCTTTCCTCTCCGCAGCCCGATCGGCGCCGCTTCGCTGACTCCAGCTCGGCCTCGGGCTCGTCCGCTCGGCAATGAAGTCACCGCTGCCAGCGTTGCCTGAGCTGCGGCGGCGAGGTCGAAACGAGAGAACACGATGAGTTAATAGACTTGGCTGAATTTTCTTTTTCAAAATTGCTTGCCGGAGAAGGGGAGGATCGGAAGGTTTTCTTGCGACATAGAAGTTAGCTTTGCCACACTAACTTCCTTTCTTGAATTAGATATTCGCAATTCCCCGCTTAGTTCCACAAAGATTGTTCGTTCTCCTCCTCCCAATCCATGCCTCTCTCCTCTCCCGCAACTCTCTCACTATATATGCACATTCCCATCCAGGCAAGAAGGAACAAGAGCTCCTTTGAGAATTCCAAGTCTTCTCGGTTTAGCAGCGTTCTCGCGCTTCTTGAATAGCGGAAATGGCCTCAGGTTCAGCCATTAAAAGGGCGGGTTTGTTGACCGTTATTGTGCAGGATGTGATGAAGTCGGGTAGGTACTTCAAAGTCGATTTGAGGAGCTAAGGGGGACATTTTTCAAATCCGGTTCGGTTCCTAAGTTCTCGATTTTTGTGCCTCCGTGCGTGCGCGCGTGTTGGGCGTGTCTCATGAAGTTCACTCGTTTCTTGATTTGGTTCTTGGTTGGGCAAAGGTTGTGTCAACTGGGTTAAGGTTGATGAAACGTGGGGAGGTTATGGAAGAAGCGGAGCAGTCAATTGAAGACAACGTTGAGGGGGCTCGGGTTCTTGGAGGCCACCGTGGGTGCATTCTCAGCTCCACATTTCCGAAAGATGCGCCTATAGAGAACTTTGAGCAGAGGTTATCAGTTTGTCGTTGCTTGCGGAAAAGAAAACTGCTCAACTCCCTTTTGTCATTGCAATTAAACTTGGCTTGCCAATTATCTTTTTCCCAGGATTAAGGAACCGGGCTTTGGAAAAGGTTGGAGGGCTACTTCAGAAAGGGTGAAAGAAACCATGCATTGTTCGAATTGCTTCAAGCTTTGGCTCGGTAAGAAATGTACCTGTTCATCAGCAGGCTTCCTATGTTTTTCGATGTTGTCATAATCTCTCCTTGTGGCTACTTCGGCTAGTCAGATGCCCTTGGGTTGCCAGATACAGGTGGCATGGTGCTAAATATGTGATCATTGCGAGTCGTTTAAATGTAGTAAACTGCAAAGGGAAATTCCATTTATCACTACTTTTGATTGTCAATTATCTACGATGCAAATATGACTACATAAATTTTATGATGCTGCGTGATCTCCGCCGGTGGTTTACGTTTTTGATCAAGCGAGGGCTTTGGAAGAAGAACTGCTCCTGAGAACTAAGCAGCAGGGCCTTGCAGTGAAGCCTAACATTCTTGCGGTGATTGACTTTCAAGGCCACGGAGATTAGTTCTGTCGTCTAGATAACATTAACTCACAAAATAGAAAGAATGTTCTGTGTCGTCTTTTGCAATTCCACTTATCCAGGTTATGCGACTTATCCCTGATGCAAAGCAGCCGATCTTCAAGACAAAGCACTCTTACATTCTTCGGGTCCTTTTTGAGACACCAGAAGGAGTCGTTCTCCACCAATGGGTGTCCCATTTCAGTATCGATCCTTTCCTAGAAAGATTTGCTCAGGCATTCATCCTGGAATTTTTTGCTTCATCAGCAGTTTTTAAGTATTATGGAGGTCGGTGCATAATTGTCTTATCTATGTGTATGTGTATATATGTGTGTGTGTGTGTGTGTTCATTTTGTCAGGATGTGGCTGCAAGGTTCATGAAACACATGGATTCTAAACCAGATCTTATATTCGGAAACTACTTAGTTGGAAACCTGGTGGCATCACTTATTGCTAGCAAACTAGAAATAACATGGGCTTGGTAATTTTAAATATTCTGCCATTTCCCTCTTGTTCCTGGCTAATCCTGCAAAGTCATGGAAGACCTAAAATCTCAGGAGCTGTTTTTTTGCTAGCAAATGTTGGCTTCTTTCGCATCCAATACAGGGTACTATAGCTCATGCCCTAGAGAGCATCGAGTATGAGGACTCGGACGCTCAGTGGAAGGAGCTTGATTCAAAATACCATTATTCATGTCAATTTACTGCAGACTTGATTGCGATGAATCAGATGGATTATGTCATAACCAGCACATACCAAGAAATTGCTGGAAGGTTAGTTTTGGTCCTTCAAACCTGATAAAATTTGTTAATTGACTTATTATCAATGATGTTCATCGGGAAAGTTAATTTCTCCAGTCAATCTATGCGTGGGGCATATGAAAGTTATAGAGCATCCACTGTGCCAGGGCTATTTCAGGTGTCTCTGGCATCAATGTTTTTGAACTGAAGTTCGATGTTGCTTGTCTGGGGGCTGATAATTTTGTGTATCCCTTCACACAGAAAGAAAGAAGGCTGACCAATGTTCACCCCGCTATTGAGGAACTACTATACAACAAGGAGGACAACAACGAGCATCTGTTAGTTCCTTTCCAATCTGTTTATATAGGGAGGCAAAATTTGCGTTTGATGTCATATATTGTTAACTCTTGTATATGTGGACAGGGATTGCCAATCGGAACAAACCAATCATTTTTTCTATGGCAAGGCTTGATAAAATGAAAAATATTTCTGGTCTGAGTGGTATGGGAAGGCTGAGAAGTTTGGTGAATCTGGTGGATGTCACAGGATTCTTTGACCCAGTGAAATCAGAAGATAGGGAAGAAACTGTGGAAATAAAAAGAATGCACTCCTTGATAGAAAAATACCAACTGAAGGGAGTTCAGAAGGATAGCAGCTCAAATTGACAGATGTTGGAAAGGAGAACTTTATCACCGTATTGCATATACACGGGGAGCCTTTGTGCAGTCTGCACTATACGAACGGTTTGGTCTAACGGTTGTTGAAGCGCTGAATTGTGCATTGCCCATGTTTGCAACTAATCAAGGGAGTTCTGCAGAAATGACTGTTGATGGTATTTCAGAATTTCTCATTGATCCTACAACAATGATGATGAATCAAGCAACAAGATCGCTGATTTCTTCGAGGAATGCAAAAAGCATCCTGAATATTGGAACAGCATCTCGATAGCTGGTCTTCACCTAATATACTACTGGTCAGTATAAAAAGTTGGATAAACCAGTCAACTCATTGTGCACAACTTTTATTTGATCCTTGATTGTGCTTCTTGGCAGCTATACATGGAAGATCTATGCAATGACGCTCTTGAACATGGGGTCAGGGTAAGGAGTTTGGAGGCAAATGAACAAGGAACAGAAACTAGCCAGATGCTGTACAATCTCCAGTTTAGGAACTCGGTAAGTCATTGAGTTTTAAGATTTGTAAGGCTTCTGTTTGACTGGAGAAGAAGATTTTTTGATTCATTTGAACATGAAAAGAGGCAAACAACGTTCCTGTCTGGATCGAAGAACCCCAAGAACAAACACCAGTGCTGGAAAACCACACCCCCAGAACCAGCTCTGAAGCCAGAGACTGCACCTCCAGAGCCGACTTCAGAACCAAGGTGATGTGAATCGTTGCGGATGGATCGTTCTACGATGGCCTAGATGGTGCGAATTGCAAACCTCGACCTCCAATCAAACCTGTGATTGGCAACCTTGGTATGAACGTGACCTGTTGACGAACACGTGTCAACCAACCAACGTTATAGACGCACGCCACGAGCGAAAGAATTCGCTATCTCGCTCGATAAGTCGAAGAGAATCTTGATTAGGTCAAGTCCTCAAAAGAACAGTAAAAAGAGAACCTCTCAATTTTTTTCCTCAAAAATAAAATATCTCTCTGTCCTCAAAGAAATTTGGCAAATCCTTTATATAGGCTGCCACACAAACCCTAAAAACCAACCCTAAAAATCTAATGCGAATTATTTGGTGACAAGATAATTAAATTGCATCAAGATTTCCAAGATTCTTCAAGATTTGATCCAAGGTCATCTTCACGCCAAAGATCACGAACCATGATGCCAACAGCTTGCTTGAATTGTTTGGCCCGCGCTCGAGTAATCGAACCAGTAGGAATAGACAATGGGTCCCTAGCACCTCCTCCTCGATATGACTCGATGTCCACATCACAAGGCAAGTGACGTGATTTTGTTGGCAAATGGCAAAAGTAAAATGACAACATAGAAGCACGCATCACGCTGCCACACACAAACGCAAAACTGAAACATAAACTATGAAATCACACTGAAGTTCTTTAGAAACTCATTGCCTTGAGCAGTTGGCGATCTAATGCAAATGGAGACCCAAACCTGGACAAACCATATAGTTTTGCTCTAGTTTGAGGGAACTTTAGAAGAGAAAATGAGTACTAAAGAACCTATGACGAAAGGTCTTTATTCTCAGGGAGGAAGATTGCCAGGCAAAACAACTCGTCTCAACCAGGAGGGATCGAGTACTATGCCCCTCGAATTGGTGTCTCACGATGACATTCAATTTACTCTCATACAATATCCCTGAAGAAGCTCTACTGTTTCTCAGATTGACCTCAGGAACACATGCTAAACATATGAAGTCATACTTACCAAGATTGCACTCAATAAGAATGATGCCCAGATGCAATAAAACAAATGTCATTGTCCTTTTCTGTTCGATGACGTTGGCAAAACCGTATCAAGGCAACTGTCGCAATGTTATGCGCCTCCTGTGTGATGCAATATAATCTCGCCATGTCTTATCATGGTTATCAATAATATCATTTTTTGCTGTTGCTCATGTGATCTTTGACAAAAAGGAAGGAGGAAAGAAATGATGGAACAAAAAATAAATCATGAGCCTGGCAAAAGAAGCTCTACTTCTAGTTCTAGGCAGCCAAGGAGGCCCATCAGAAATAGAATGGTCATCCTTTTTTACGCAAATATTTCTGAAGATTTTGTCTAAATACGATTTGCATTAGTTATTTCAAAATATTTACATTATTTGTGGGTTTTGTATGAAAAAATTTATGCTTTGCGTACATGGCACTGTCGACATTGTAGAAGATGAAAGATTAGGATACAAATGGTAAATTTTCGAAATCGAGAATGTAAATTGTGCCAATTTATAAAAGACAATAAGTTACTGGTACTATATTATGATAAAACTAGGGGAAAATGTCATTTTTTTAGAATCCTCGTTTTGAACGGAACAAAAAAAAAAAGTTTCTTAATGCAAAAGGAAGCTTTTTATAACATGGAGAAAATGATTCAAATCAAACATGACCTCAAGACATTTCAGCTTATTTTCATCTCACCCATTCCACCAAAAAAAAAAAAAAAATGAAGAAACATTTTCCTAACGTGAATTTTACTGGAAAATTAAAATCGAACCAGACTGGCCTTGACTCTTGACTCTTGAATGGCTGTCCAAAAAAAAAAAGGTAAAAAACCCCAAATCTTGAACAAATCTCAAGGACAGAGAGAAACCCCTGCAGAAAAGAAAAGAAAAAGAAGAGAGAGAGAGAGAAATAAAATTCCCGCTCGCTCTTCCTCCTCCTCCTCCTGCTTCTTCCATCGTCTTCCTCAAAGTCACCCCCAGCTCCACTCCCTTCTCTTCCCCCTTGGAAAAAGATGCCGCCTTTGCCTCCCGACACCATCCCTAGGAAGCGATTCCTAGGGTTCCTGATATGGCAATCGATCCCCACCACCCTCCTCTTCCTCCTCTCCAGAGCCGCCATTCCCGCCCTCGCCCCGGCCCCTCGCCCCCTCCCCCGGCGGCGCCGCGTCGTCGGTCCTCGCCTTCTTGCTCCGCTTCGCCTCCTTCCACCTCTCGCAGCTCCTCTTCTCCGCCTCCCTCTCCTTCCTCTCCTCGCCGCGGCCCGATCGCCCCGCCTCGCCGCTCGAGCTCGCCCTCGGGCTCGTCCGGTCGGCGGTCGAGTCGCGGCCGGCGCCGCCCGAGCTGCGGCGCCGGGCTAGGGCTTCGCTGGCCATCGCGACGTTCGTCGTGGCGTGCGCGGTGTCGAGTTTCGTGGGCGCGGCGGCGGTGTGCTGGGGGGTGAGCTCGGGGGATTCGATCGGGAGAGTGGTGGGGTTTAGAGGTTTCGTGGTCGGGCTGTTGTACGGGGTGTTGTATGTTTATAAGCGGAGATGGGTATTGAAGTTTTCGATCGTTCAGGTTGGTCGAGAATTAATTTTACTTGTTGAAAGTCTGGATTGGTTCTTGATGGTTAGCTTCGAATTTATTGCGTAAGTTTAGTCTAGTATGCAACGTTTTGCCTCCCTGCCTTTCTTGTTTATCCTTTATATGGTTTCAGTGTGTAACTTTCGTGTTAGTTGGAAAAGAAAATCATTACCAGAGTTTATGTTATAAGTATCTGGTTAAGTTTCTAAACTGCAGAAGTAGTCAACTGATGAATGTCATCACGGAAGGGGTATTAATCGCAGATGGGAGTACAAGTGAACTTATAGAATGTCGACTTACGGAAAACTATCATGATATAAGATTGTTATTGATTAGTATACTTAAGACACACTAATAAGTCACAGACACATTAAATTAATGCCACAGTCGTGAAGAACTAATGCACTTACCTCCCCCATTGATGAAGGAGCAGAATAGCCTGAATTTGTTGCCAGCTAATGAAGGAGGTTATTTTTAGTGCTAATGTAGAGATCTACCTCTGGGATGGGTGGGAATATATGGGTCAAGCCATCAAGAGTACTTTGTATTGTTAGTTCTTATGCAGTCTCCTTTGGAATTTATGCATGGCATGCGATAAACATATTTACCAAAAAGGCGCTTAATAATTCTTTTGGGTGCCACTGCTCACTGGTGGAGAAAGTTCCATGTCCCATGCACGATTACTCCTGACTGGGGGCAACATGTTCACATGGCTGCACACACGAGCACTGGCCATAGGCTACCATTAGTTGCAGCGTGGCTAACCTGTGGTTGGGGAGTTTTTAAACAGCAACTTCATGGTTTTTGCATCGAGTTTCTACCTTCTTTTACATGGAAGATGGTGATTGCCTCGAGTTTAAAATTATGGAAAAGTTAAACTGCAAACTGCCAAATAATCTGGTGCTGATGTGGCTCTTGAATTGGTTGGCAGAGTTTGTGATTACTCAGGTTAGCTTTCAGTAGGACCCTAGATAAGTGATTGCAACCTGTTTAGTGAAACGTATGATCAGAGTGGTTTACTAAAGATGCTTTGGTGAATTGGGAGAGGGTCTGCAAGTTGAATTGTGGAATTTACTGGTTTATCCATTACAGAATCTTCATTTCTGAATTTCACTTAGTAGGCTGATTTCTCTATTTTTTAAAGTATTGCACATGATTTTCTGACATCGATTTCTACCAAACAGCGGACACTATACTTCAGCTTCAAGATGGGATTGCCTTCTGCTGCCAGAAATGCTTTTAAATTTTCTGGTGCTGCCTATATTTTTTCATCTCTGCTGTTAGCATTTCTTCCTGATCATTGCTACGTTCAGACTAGCATGGGAAGATTCTTGCTTGAGCAAATTATCTTTTACATGGGCACTCTTGCTGTTTTCCTTTGCTGGGAATTGAGTCATCATTTGCACCAGGTTAGTGCTTGTGGCTATAGTGGTCGCATATCGTATGTAAGGTTTGTATATGTTAATATCCCTTTTGATAGATGTAAAATATGTGCAAACTTTGCTTCATCATCTATCTTATGGAATGGCTCTCTGAATCCTTGATCTAGTTACTGCAGAACTGGAATTTTTTACTTCACAGGCACATATCTCGTGTTTTTTTTTTCTCTCCAGATATGTCTTTAGCCATAAATTTCTACAATAATGAAACATGATTGATCCTGAAGTGACTGAAGATGAGTTAGGTTTTTATGGGGCTAAATCTAATCAGTTAATTCGTGTTGACAATCGTTAATCTGTTTTTATCTAATATGATTAAACCGTTGACCTTTGGCTATATATTCTGGAGAAATAAAGAGCTTTTTTGAACCAAGATCCGGCATTCTTTATGAGCAACCACCATGTGTATGCCCCAAATTATTCTTTTTCGATCTTTATTAGTGGTTTTTACATGATCTTTTGGAACCCTTTTCCTTTATTTAGTGCCAAGAAGATGTTAGATTGGTAGACCTGTTCATTTTAAGCTTTTGTCATGAAGAATGATTTTTTTTTTTTAAAGAAAACGGCTCGGAGGAGATAAATCTGAGCAAGAAGAGTTGGTGGTAGCTTCCAGATAAAGAAGATGAAAGATTGCTGAAACCCTTGTGGCTTAGTGGCATCTTATATTATAACAGATGAAGGCAAGGATTGGAAATCATAATACCTCTGTGCCTGTGGGATAAAAAGTTTCGTAGGAGAAAACTGTTGGTCTGTTGAAAGGAAAGAGAATTTTTTATTTTTTGATCTGGTGTATTCATGTACTAACTTGAATGACCATGTTTCGTTTTCGTGAACAATATATGCTTTCTTGTGTCTTTTCTTCATGTCGTGGAGGATTTGCTGAAGTTGTGTCATTTGTATGGCTGAACTGTTTCCTTATTTACATGTCTCCTTGCCAAGATTTCCTTCTGTCTGATATCTTTCGTGTGGCTTCAGGTCTTGCATACAAAGAGGTTCATATTTGCTCCCCCAAGAGGATCGGCTGCAGCAGAAACAAATCCAAGCGAACCACTTCTTGCAGCCTTGGAGGAAAGTCACCCAAGTTCACTTGTTCACTATCTTGCTTATCTTGATCTCTGCATGATTAGTGAGAATAATGTGGATACTTGGCGTCGAGCTGCTTTCTTTGAAGAAACTGGCGACACTTACAAAAGAGTTATAGCTGTATGCCTGAGGCCTTTGGAAAAGCTAGCAGCAAAATTAGCTGAAGGTCTGGAAACTTCTGCTGATAAAAGCTACCCACTTTCAAATCAGTTACTGTCCCCTACTGACCTTCATCTTGATTCATCTTGCTATGAACCACTACATCATTATCAGGTATGGCAAACTATCCGTCCTTGTCACCTTTTGCTTCCTGCATGTAGTCTGGTGTCTGTTATTGTGCAAATTTCATTCTGTACTTCATTTGCAGAACATTAGAGATGCTACCGTAGCATGCATTTCTCTTTTGTCATGCTTAAACTTGGCATTCTGGAAATTAGTGACGCAGTTCTGTTTTGCAGTTCACATTTGTGACATGAATGTTATTTGAAAGCACCTTTGTTTGCAAATCAATCCACTGTATATATCAGCCATGCTTGGGTACTTGGCTGTTAAATGCCTCTACATGTCCCTTTTAGCAATTAAATGCATGTGCCATTGAACATTTGCCTTCTCTGTCACATACTGATCTGGAGAATGTATCTGTGAAATGACATGTGCATTATCAACAGAATTTTACCCCCATTCCTCACACACACTATTGATGGGTGTCAGTGGGCAACCTGAGAAAGCTTTGGGTTTGAATGCTAGTCATCTCTCTTTTTCCCTTTTTAGGTTGCTTTAGCTTTTCTAGAAGTCGCACCACCCTATCAAACTTAGTAATCTATATATCTTTATTAGTAATCTCAGTTGTCAACTTGCGAATCGAGATTTAACGTGTACTGAAAAGGAGAAAAAAAGGAAAAGGGTTGGGGGGGGTTGGTGTTTTACTTTCCCAAGAGAGCTTCTGGAGCAAAAGTTAGAAGATGGAAAGGCAAAAGAGCTTAGGACTTATGCTTTAAAGTGCCTATGCCAGTAGAGAGCCTAAACAACTTGAGCTTCTTTCTTATTGGAGGTTGCCATGTTACTTGACTGTCATTTTTAACTAGATGTAGCAAAGAAAATTATATTGCTGAATCATGATGGCTTATAGTTCTAATGACTCGAAGTTTTGTATATTCTTGATTTTGTACAGCTGTATGCGTGGTGTGCCAGAGCTGCTGCCTCTCTGACTGTGCACTCACACAAGGAGGACAGATATGGCGTTGCTCAGCTTTCTGGCAGCAACGCTGCTGTTTTATCTACTCTATTGTCTTGCCTACTCGCGGTTGAATCATTCATGGGGAAGAGGACCCACTTGCAGTCCCAGCACCAGTTTATGGGAGCCGGGGGTATTAAATGGGCGACCCCAAATGCTGGAAGAAAGTATTTTCCGTCCAGTACCATGAGTAAGAAAAGAGGTTCTCCTCTGCATTCTAAAGCATATGCTATTGCTGATGTTCTTAGGACATCCATCTACCAAATAGTGTCTGCCTTCCACGACGAAATGCTTGCTGGTGCCAAGTCTGGCATTCTTGAAAAGGATTGGACCATCAATGCGAAGCCTCCATTTGGCACTCGCGATCTCCTCTTGCAGAAAATGCATCTCTTCTTGGATTTTCGGGCTAGCTAACTGTCTCTGAGACTCCCTTATTGTATGTCCAACTGTCTCTTTTTGCCTTTTTGTATGATTTGACCATTCTGAAGAGTCAAGACGCCACAGGATGTGATTTTGTCGAGAGATGAATATAAGCATTCCCCATTTTCCTTTGTGGTGAGAGAATGTTTGCATGCTTACTCCAAGTAGGTGCTGTGTTAGCTAAATAGTAGTACTTCACCGGGATGCTTAATGATTACTGGATTGGCTCTGAACATAGGCCTCTTGGAATGTCTTGGTTAGGGTTCATGAACAATCTTGGAAGTGAGAGTGAACACTTGAGTTTTTATCAGACACTGTTCAGACCTGAATTCTGATGTAGGAAGATGGTGGGAACTGAACCTACTGTTGAGCCATCCATTGGCTCCAGTAGTTTGTTTTAAATTGCATTCATGACTCATCACGCCCTATAAGATTCTAGCATGTGATCTCTTTTTAGAGGGGGCTAGAAATGATTCGTCAATTTTGTCGAACAAAGAATGTGGCCACAAGCTTTCTGTGCATCTATTGTCATTTTTAAATATCTCCACTCACTATTATTTCTGTCAAGTGGCATACACGTCCTCCCCATTGAAGAAGCAAGTCCCCCCCCATGTATACTGCATGGGAAGAGCGCCCACGAGGAGGTTTTTTTTTTCCCTCCTGTTTCACGTCATTCATCGTGAAATTGGACGATGGTTCACGTTTTATATCACGAAAGAATCATGTTATAGCACACATTCTGTTTAAGAGCAACTTAGCATGATTCTATTGGATATATATGGTGTTATAGGGCGTCAAATTTTTTTACCTTTAGACTGAGTTGGTCGGTCCGAGTCTGCCGTTGGATGAGGGGCGGCTTCCACGCATTCGACCACTTACTACGAATCCTGTTCATATAGGATCAACTGCACATGTGGAACCGACTGTTCATATAGGATCAACTGCACATGTTGGACCGATTTCGGACAGGTCCATTTTGACTCACCCAATTTCCAGGATGAGGAATAGTGGGACAAACAGAAGATCCTCTTGCATGAAGCTTCTCCCCTCCACGGATGGTGGAGGATGAACAGCAGAAACTCTGATCCTGAAAAAGAAGAAGACGTGGACATCATCCTCTCCGAGATACCGTGAAGAAGTGAGAGGCCTGGAAAATCAAATCAGGGGCGGGTGTCAGCATAAGTAGTAGTCTTGCTCGGATTGTCACTTCTTAAAAAAGAGGTTTAGGTGATTCAAGTGCCATAATACGTGCGCCACTTTACGTGGTTGTGATAGGATAGCAACGCAACCATCACGACGTTTCTTATTAACAGAGGAACCACACTCCCATTACCTTGCTGTGGAGACAGTTTAATTATAAGTTTCGAACACTACTTGTAATGATAACATTGTATGACATCGTGTCTACTTAAATATGTATGAATGATTGAGACAAGCTAATTCAAAAAATTTAGGATTATCTCGTCGAGCATAACCTTGCTTCACAAAGATCGACCTTACAAACCCTAAAACCGGAGTTATTAGCCACATAATCTCTATGGTGATAATGAAATCAGGATTTGAAGTTAGAGCGAGGGAATTTGGAGAGAATTTACGAAATTTGGGTTATTTTTTCCCATTTTCCACCCAAAATTTCATTCTTCCGTTTTCCTTCATATTTCAGAAGTAGCATTAACGTCAACATCTTAGACAGTGACATCATCTTGCCTTTAGAGACTAAAAAAACTTCCAATGAGATTAAAGGAATTCTGTTTCCTTGCACTCGCCTTAAAGTACATGATGAAGCACAGTGATGGAGCACTAAGCATTTTAAAAATGGTTTCCTGGGGAAAAATGGAGAGTACTGAAAGGCGGGGGCGTTTCCCTTTAGCCTCGTTGGCAGTTTGCACTCAGCACATTGGTCAGTCACATCCACGTGGAATATAATGAAACTTGAGAATAGCTTGAAACTCTTTGAATTGAGGGGTTTTGTGTTAAGCATGGATGATAATGAAGTTAATTAGGGTTAACCTACCATTCTGTCATGTCATTATACGCAGGATTGGTGATGTTAATACTCTCGGACTGCAAATTGCAAACGAACTCATGTTTTGGCCACCCGTTTCGGCTATTGTGTCTTGCTCTTATTTCATTCACAAGTTAATCTAGTGCGTCTGAGATTTATCTATTTAAAATAATCATCTTCATCGTAAAGATGTCTCATCTCGATTTGACTAATCACCAATTTTTTTTTTTTATTGTGGAAGACAGAAGATCGCATTGTTGCCACAGAAAAATGAATGGCTTCTCTTCACAAGTCTCTTTTCTCTAATTCCTAGCAATAAAAGAAGTCCTCTTATCTCATTAAATTTCAAAAACTGATTTTCTTTCACCATAAACAAACGCCAAAATGTTGCGCTTCATTTTTGTTTTGTTTTTTTGCCATAATTTCGTATTGCGATACATAAACCATTTCGTATAATTATAGAAGCCGAGAGTGTTAAAAATCTATTTCCCAGTTTCTTCTTAGAAAGCAGGCAGACATATAATTTGCATATTTCATCGCGATTTATAAGGTTTATTATTTTCAAAAGGTTCATATAGCATGCTTTAACACATGCCGAACCTTCTTCTATATAATGGACATGGAATCAGAAGGGAAGATGCAGAATCTTGGCAGGTGCTTTTCGAATATTCACCCCCTGCTTTAGCTACGTTCCCTCCAACAATGGAAGATGAAGAGGCACAGCGACTCGTGTGCATGAACATCGACCTGGCGCAGATCGAGTCACCACCCAGGAAGCTAGAGCTAACCGTGGACGAAGTCCTGGAGGAGTACGTCGGGTCGTTCGGGTTCTCGCAGCTGCTGCACGTGTTCTTGGTGTCGTTCGCATGGATATTCGATTCCCAGAACGCGCTGATCACCATCTTCACCGACGCGCAGCCGTCGGCCTGGAGGTGCAAATCGCCGGGTTCCTGCATCGGTGCTGCTGGAGGAGGAGGCGGAGACGGAGGCGGCGCCGCTTCCGTTTGTGGATTGGAGCGAGGGACCTGGGAGTGGGTCGGCGGCAACACCAGCTCGGTAATCGCCGAATGGGGTCTCATTTGCGACCGCAAGTTCCTTGCTGCCGTACCCGCCTCTCTCTTCTTCCTCGGCTCTTTATTAGGTACGTCAGATCGATCCGCCTCTTGAACATGCTTACAGAGCCGCATGCTTTTCCACCTACTCAGAGGTATCATTTCTCATGGTTTTCGTTATTCGCTTTTTCCTGCGCAGGATCTGCTGTTTTTGGTCACTTGGCGGACGCGCGCCTAGGCCGGAAGAGAACCGTGCTGATCGCCTGCGTCTTGACCACTCTGACCGGTTTCCTCACCTCCCTTTCGCCGGACGTATGGACGTATGCCTTCCTCCGCTTTGCCAACGGTTTCGCTCGATCGGGGATCGGCATTTGCTGTCTCGTCCTTTCCACAGAAGCTGTCGGCCGCAAATGGCGCGGGCAAGTGGGGCAATACGGCTTCTTCTTCTTCACCGCGGGGTTCTTCTCTCTCCCCTTGATCGCTTATCAGACGAGGAACTGTTGGAGGGACCTGTACAGGATAATATCCATCTTTCCCCTGCTCTACTGCTTTCTCCTGGTCCCTTTCGTTTCCGAGTCGCCGCGTTGGCTTCTTGTCAAGGGGCGCGAGGGAGAGGCGCTCGACGTGTTGAAGAAGTTCGCACGACTCAACGGTAAGAAGCTGCCATCCAATCTAGTCCTCTCCAATCCGTCTCCGCCGAAAATGGTTGGCAAAGCCGAGGCCGGAGCAGGATCAATGGCAGCTGAAGCAGAGGAGAGCCTGTGGAAGACCAGATGGGCGGCTCAAAGAATGATCCTGATCATGTTAGCCGGTTTCGGGATCGGGTTCGTGTACTACGGCATTCAATTGAACGTCGAAAACCTCGACTTCAATCTCTTACTTCACCGTGGCCCTCAACGCGATGATGGAAATTCCCGCTGTCCTCCTCGGGAGCGTACTCTTGAGCTTCATGAACCGCCGCCTGCTCTTCTCGCAGTCCGCCTTCTTAGCCGGAATCTCGTGCATCCTCTGCGTCATCTTCGCTCGAGAGAACCGCGGCGGCAAGGACGCGCAGAAATCGGGCGGGAGCGGGAGGGGGAGCTGGGCGCAACTCATCATCGAAGGGGTGGGGTTCATGGCCGCTTCCATGGCGTTCGACGTGTCGTACATCTACTGCGTGGAGCTGTTCCCTACCAACGTGAGGAACTTCGCCGTGTCCTTGCTGCGCCAGGCCGTCATGTTGGGGGCTTCGCTCGCGCCTCTGCTGGTCGCGGTCGGCCGCCTGAGCCCGTCGTTGTCGTTCCTCGTGTTCGGCTCGCTGTCCATCTTCAGTGGAGTCTTGAGCCTCTGGCTTCCTGAGACCAGGAATGCTCCCCTCTACGAGACCCTGAAACAACAAGAAGAGGAAGAAAGCCTGAGCTGCGCATCCGATGATTCGGGTTTCGAGCTTGCGAAGGAGGGCAAAGTTGATTGCCCGCCGATATGATTGCGCGATGGTGTACAGCAGAAACTCTAAAGACTGCGTACACCAGATGGCCAGAATCAGATGCTTACAAAGTGTAAAATATTTGATCGCCGTTTCATGTTGCAACTTCGTTTAGGCTTGAAGATCCAAGCGATTGCGTCATGGTGAAGATGTTGGGATTAATCGAGGCGTGAATAGCCGTTGGAAAATGTACATTGATATTATATTGGATTGCGATTGTTATGATTATGGAGTTGATTGTCGACTAGACTTGACCGATTCTGCAGGGCACATTTCGAAATATTAGAGGCAAAGCGTCGGATACTTATGGTTTCTTCGCCTGCTTTTGAGGCAGCGACGTTCTTGAAATTAGCCCTCCAGAGCTTCAACAGCCGAACGAATCTGTTGCCTGCATGACTACCGTAACGAAGTGTTTGAAGCCTGAAAAGAACGGCATATCGCGTTTCTCGTGGAGAGCCACCTGAATGTGAGCGGAAAAAAGCGTCGAATGTAATCGTTTACATCGATGTACTGTTCTATTACAAAAAGAACCAACCATTCTCTAGGTTGCAGAATTCATCCGCCTGCATTTTCTTGGCCTTTCACACAGCCATTTACCGGAAGTTGCCATCTCACAGTGCAGGACTCTGTTTCGTTTGCCTACTTCATTGAGGCTTGAGAGCGCCCAAGGATGACAAGATCCTAAATGGTAAAGGATGACAAGATCCTAAATGGTCAAATGGATAGATCAAATCGGGTTTGGGTTGGGTTATAAATGGTCCGACCCAAATCTATCTATTTAATTAATGTAAAATTCTTGATCCATACGCGATCCGATTCATTCCTAGTCCATGCGACCAATTTAATTAAACCTACAAAAGCTTATTTTTTATGATTTTTTTTTCAAAAATGGTATAGCTAAAACATTTTCATGCAATATAAATATAGTGAATAATTTTTATAATTTTTTAAAAAATAAGCCTCTATTTATTTCATGGACAAGGTATTTTTTTTAGGAAAATTACGAAATTTTTCGTTTTTTTACCTGAAATCTAAAAATAAATTAGAAAATATTTTATGATATTCAAAAGTATGAAAAATATTATTACATTTTCCACCACACACTCCTTTTAATATTTTTCTTTTCTTTTTTTTTTTTAAAAAATAGAATTTTAAATTATTATTTTCTTTTTCTTTTCTTTTTTTTTAAATATAATTTTTAATTATTTCTCTTTTCTTTTTCCCTTTCATTCTTCTTCGGCTGATAACTAGCCATGATGGCGGCTAGCCAGCCAAGCCTTGCCAGACATTGGTGACCTCGAACTCACCTGAGACTAGCTAGCTTGAGCTTTGCCAGCCATCGTTGTGTTGGCTATCGGTTGAGGAAGATAAAAGAAGAAAGAAAAAAAAAAAATTATAATTTCAATTTTTGTAAAAAAAAATATATTTATAAGGCTAAAGAGGGAAAGAGAGTGTGTGAGTCCTGGATTGGAAATCGGTTATAAGTCCAACCCATTTAGACCAATTTATTTTAAGCTTTCAATTTTTAAACCCATTTAAACAGGCTTTTCAAAATTTAAGTGAACCATTTGAGTTTTAAATGTGTCATATATGGATTTAAGACCCATCTTGATAAGTCTATTGGTGGAGGAACCATAAACGTCCAGATTGATTCCAAGCATGTTCACTACAATGCAATTGTCCAACCAACATCAGCAACATAACAATCCACCCGTGCATTACCGGTCTCGTAGACTCGCAACTTCTGCATTTTCGCACTGTCTAGGCCAATATTTCTATCAATAGTACAAGAGCATTTGGTAGGATTAAGAGTGAGAATCCTAATTCATCTTCAAACTAAGGCTACATATAGCAAAAGATTTCACTATAATTAACACATTTCATCTTTATATTACTACTCCAAACTATAGACGAGAACATATAGAACCATCCGAACTAAAAATTGCTTGAACCAGACCAAACTGGCTAATTCTAGCCAAGCTCTGGAGGTGCCAGTTCGGTTATTGATTCCATACAATTCGATTATTTTCAATTTGGTTCCTTGGATAGGAACCAGACCGCCTGGACTGGACCATTTTATTATTATTATTATTATTATTATTATTATTATTATTATTATTAAAACCCTACTCACTAGTCGCCACTCCCATTCCGCTTCCTCTTAGCTTCTTCCCTTCGTTGCCTAGAGAAATCTGTTCGTCCAACATCGCTTGTCCAAGTTGAACCGCCCCTTCCGAACTCTTCGTCGTCGCCAGCTCCAGATTTGAAGGTTCGCAGACTCCACATCTAGACTAGTAGAGTCACCGGCGCAATTGTCAAGGCTCGCTTGTCCATGCCGAGCCCTCTCCGTCGTTGCTCGCAGCCATGGACGACTTGCCATTGGAAGTTCGTAGGCCAGATCTTAGAGGCACAAACCCTTAAGAGCCATAACTGGACCAGCGACTCGTCCAAGTTGAGCCACTCCTTCATTGTCCAAGCTCGCCAAATATGTGGACAGGCCGCCTTGCGAGCCATAGACAAGGCCATATTTGGACGGGTAATGAGTAGCATCGAGTGATGCCGGAAGGAGTCACTCAACTTGGAAGCAGGAAAGGTACTATGTTGGTGGCGACGGAGGGAGCCACTAGTTCTGTTCACCCACTTAGGAACCGGATCAAACTAGTCTGATCCCATTTTAGGACTCAATGGTCTAGTTCTTGGTTCCAAAGAATGGGGACCAGTTCCACTGGTCCAATCACCCCTACTCAATTACAAGAAAAATAGATCATATATATATTTAATAACTATTTATTAGTTTAAGCCCAAACTACTAATAAAATACAAGTCTAAATTATAAAAGCCCTCTAATGTCTCCGAGCACTACTCTTTAAGACTCCAATCAAGATGATTATTGGACCCACGTTTGCTCACCGAAGAACAAGACCTTCATGTCTTCTTGTCAATAGGGAATATAAACTACACCTCATGACATTATCAACTTGATATTAATTGAAATTATGAAAATTTTCGCATGATTTATAGCAACATTTAGATTGGGCCGTGGATATAAGGCATTCAATTTGACGTATAGCTTAAAAAAATGTATCAAGTGGAAATTTAATAGGAGAATCAATGTTGGATGAACACATGGTTCGAACGAAACGAGCATCAAAAGCAAAGCACGAGAGAAAATTGAGTTATTTTTATAGTTTGACAATAATTTGTTTCTGAGGGATTTTCATTTACCGAATGATTAAATCGCCATCACACGAGTAATTAGATCTTAACAAAATGACTTTTCACTTTCATTTTAACAAAACGAGTGCGCTAGTGAACTCTACTTGGGCAATGCCCCAACTCACGAGGGTCCGCACGATCGGGGCACGTGTCCCGCGAGGCCCTGTCTCAGCCGTCCGATCGTAGTATAGACCACGGAACGTAGCAGTCGAAAACCTTGGCTGGGAAGAGGAGGGCAGCAATCCTTAAATCAAAGCGAGCGCCGTCTGAGGAGTCTTGCTCTCTCTCTCTCTCTCTCTTCTTATCTTCTTCTCCCCCAAAACCCCATCGGACCCAAAAACCCTAACGAAGGTAAACCCATCTTCTCCACCTCGAATTTGACTCCGCCTGCCATTCTTTTGACCTCTCTTGCGTTCTTGACGCATTCTCGTGGCGCGGTGTCTGTTGGGTCGTTAGCTCGAATCTGTGATTAGGGTTTTGGCTTCTGATTGCTGGGTTGTTGGAATATCGTTTGCATTTCTGCTGCTGCTGTTGTCTTTTTCTTTCTGTTTGGAGGTTTTTAGGAGATGGGGGTTCTTGGGGGCTTGGTCTTCGATCGTGGGTATGGGGCTTTTTGTCGTCGGATGCGTGTGTGGGCTCTGTGTGCTGTCTTTCTGACGCTTTGCCTCGCTCATTTGTTTGGTTGATGTGGGAGTTGTGGAGAAAGATGATCACTTTGGCTCCAGTATTAGATATTTCCTTCTTGGGTTGAGTATGTGATGTGAATGGGAGGAAAATAAGTATTCAAAAAGTGATTCGGCTGGGTAATATAACGCAGTTAGCCTTGTGTGCCCTCTTGTATATTCTGTAAGTTTTGCGGCCGATTGGGTGGGTTGAACTTGGGCTGATGGATGCAATTGAGGTGGGTTTTATCTGTGGGCGTGGAGTTAGCTGTTATAGCTCAGTAGTAGGAAGAATCTGGTGTAGGAACTGTAGTGACTTGTTTTAGGCAGACTGGATAATTTGGTCCGCAATTGAGAGCATCCTAAAAGTGTCAAAGGGAGGGTGGCATATTCTGTAATGTTCAAGAGCAGGTAGAAGTTCAAGATATCCGTTGTTGTGTCAAAGCAGTCCTTTTGCAAAGGTTGCTCTGTATAGTTAGTCTAAGACTTTAGGTATTCTTTTTCAATTGAAATGATGCAGAATTTACATATTTAAGCTTTTGCATTTTATCCTCATCTGGCTTTGTTTGATAAGCTTTTAGTGTTTTGCTGTTAGAGGCAGAGTATTGTTCACTTATTAGCTATTTATAATATTGTGTTCGAGCCTTTGAGGCTTTTCTTTTGGTTGTCTTTTTGTTTTAAGTTTTGCGTAGTTGTGTGGGTTAGATTTGTGCTTAATTTGGTTTTGTGTTGTGGTTACTAGTTGGAGTGTTTCGAAGTCTTCATATATGGTTGACTTTTGTAATGATTATCTTAACCATGGTGTCCTCGTTGCTTTTGGTCTAATTTGTTCATCTGTTACTGGTGTCAATTTTTTTTTCTTTTTGCATGTGTCATTGATTGTGTTGCGGGCCTTGGGGTCTACCCTAGTTAGGAATGAATAAGGCGTGGCTGTTTTTTTTAACAGGATGCATTCTCTGATTTAATAAGTTTGAACTATGCTTAAAGAACATGATTGACATTGGGGCCTTCTCTGTGATCTAATTATCTTGCATTTTTGTTGGCTGAAGAGATGATAAACTAGAGTTTGTGTCCCATCCTAGCTGAAAATCGAGAAAACTACTAACTAGGCGATCAGCAATGAGAAACATTGTCATCTTTTTAAGAAATGATTGCGGTTATTTTTTTATTGTCTTTGAAATTGCATGACCTTGTGTGTGTACTGGACAAACTAAAAATGGTTTTCGGAAGAGAATGGTGTTGAAGTTGAGATCTTAATTCACAATGTGCATTCCTTTAATTCCTTCCATCTTTTATATTAGGGTTTTTTTTTGGTCCTCCAGTAATTCTGTACTTGGCCTTTTGGTGATTCCTGTGCAGTCCTTCCCACAATTCTATCAACTTCCATTATGCCTTGAGAGTTTCTGGCTTTGAAGTAGTTTTATTGTTGCTTAACTCTTTTTACCATGCAGATGAATAGGGAGAGGCTTATGAAGATGGCGGGTTCTGTCCGCACTGGTGGAAAGGGTACCATGAGAAGGTCTGCAAGTTGGTCCTACTCATAAGTCAGATGTTCCTATGAAGTTTTTTTTTATCTTGGTTTACCAGCATATGACAGTTTCTTTTGCTTGTTCACATCTGTTTGTCAGATTATAAATGGTGAAATTTTGAAATGAGCTAAATAGAAAGCTACTTAATGTATGTCACAGAAAGAGAGGATCTCCTTTCTTTTTGACAGACAGAAGTGAGGGTTTCCTTCCTCATAGGACTTCTAACATGCATTTTTCATTTAACTGTGGCTTGGTTACATAGATCACTGATCTGATGCCATCTAATTGTCGTTACTCATTTGGTGGTCTCAACTGCAGAAAGAAGAAGGCTGTTCATAAGACCACCACGACAGATGATAAAAGGCTTCAAAGCACCCTGAAGAGGATTGGGGTGAATGCCATCCCCGCAATTGAAGAAGTCAACATTTTTAAGGATGATGTAGTTATCCAGTTTTTGAATCCCAAAGGTGAGATACTTTTCAAATTGCAACCCCAAATGATGTTTCTTTAGGATCAAGTGATGATTTTTCTACTTTGGAAATGCAGTTCAAGCGTCTATTGCTGCAAATACCTGGGTAGTTAGTGGTTCTCCTCAGACCAAGAGTACGCATTTCTCCTTTTCTCCTTTAACTTTTATTATAGTTTTATCTTTAGAATGTTTCATGGACTTTGAAAATGCCAGAGTTTAACACATGTTATTGACATATGACATCAATTCCTTGTATGTGCAGAGCTACAGGATATCCTCCCTGGCATCATCAACCAATTAGGTAATGCTTGTGTTCTCTTACTAGTAGATGTTTTTATTTGCTTTGTGATTCTGTATGTTTAAATTTACTTGGGGGAGATAATGCAGGTCCTGATAACTTGGACAACCTGAGGAAGTTGGCAGAGCAATTCCAGAAGCAGGTGCCTGGTGCGGCCACTGGTTCTGGTGCCACTGGAATGCAGGATGACGACGACGACGAAGTCCCCGAGCTTGTACCTGGCGAGACTTTTGAGGCCGCCGCTGAAGAGGGTCAGGCGACTCAGGTGACTGAGGCGACTCAGGTGACTGAGGCCACTAAGGTGACTGAGGCAACTCCGGCCTCCTAGAGAGAGGGATTGTTATTGTCATTTCAATACTTGTAGTGCTATTAAAATCCTTATTTTCTCTCATTTGTCTGTCTTTCCATTGTACTTTTAACGAACTGTTTTAATCTCGTGAGGCTTGTGAAATCTGAGCAGTTCTCTTACTCAAATCGCTGAATATTTGTCTGGCAAGATCAAGTATTGGCGTTTCAGATGCGGATTCTTCAGATCTCTGAGTTTTACTTTATCATAAGGAGTAAGCGGTTATATGTGGGTGATGGGATTTAATACAAAATCTGTCTTGTCTTTATCTTCTTGAATCATGTCGGATGCTCCATCTCCTCCGCACCATAGGTTGCATGCTGATCTGAAATTGTCACAATCTACAGTAAACGCCGAGAATTTCCAAACCAACTTTTTTTTTTTTTTTTTTTATCGAAATTTCCAAACCAACTTATAAACCACGTTTTCTGCAGATTTCAGTATAGCAAAAGACTAGGCCTTCCTCAAAACTACTACTCATATTACACTGAGATACATTAAACATCTTGAATATGGTCTTTTGCACAAGTTCAACAACTTTCGACAACCTCGATGTCCTCCCCACCGAGTCTCGACACTATACGAGGAGACATATAAACGAGATGTTTCTGCTATCCAGACAATCTACAAAAAGGAAGAGCAACACATCACTGCGGGCAAGTCTAGAACTTTTGATAATGCTATGGTCCATCTTTTACTTAAGCTGAAGAGATTCCAAAAGGACTGCAGTAACTTCAGCTAATATCTGTCTGCATCCCACACATGAATATGTCCATGTTCTTCACCCTCTCCCACCACTTGGCCGCCCTCTTCCCACCATCGCCCTTAACATTCTCGTCGCCATTCTTCCTCAACTTGAGCTTCCCTATTGGAAGGCAAGACTCCAAAGTTACTCGGCTGTCATTCGTCTTCTTAGCATCGAGCTTGTCATCCTCTTGATCCCTGTTTGCGAGCTGCTCATAGTACTCCTTGTTCCGCTTCTCCAACCCGTAAATCTGCCCCTGAAGGTCCTCAATCTTGCGGCTCAGCAGCAACACCCTCTGGTCCTCCCTCATCTTCATCATGCACCGGGCCAACTCACCTGCCTTCCTTTTGATAAACACCGACTCCGAAGCCAGCTCCCGGTTCTCCTCCACCAGCGCACTCACTCTGTACCCCAACCTCGCATTTTCATGGAGCAATATCATCCTCTCAGACTCTAGGACCTCAAGAAGGCTCTTCTGCAGCTCAATCTTCCTCGACGAGTCGGTGCATTGTTGCTCGGAGATGGAGACCTCATTCAGGAGGATGTCACACTCCACATTCTTGATCACAAGGTCGGCTATAAAGGCGTCGAGACTCCCTACATTGCCAAGATTGGCGAGAGGAAGGGGATTCTGGTACGAGAGCGAGCTCTCAGCATCCGAGGAATCGATCTGGATCGTCCAGCAGTCCTCTTCCTTGTCGTGCTCAGAGTAGTCGTGGTCGGTTAGACTGGAGACATGTGAGGACTGTCGGGTGTGAGTGTGATTCTTGCTTTTGGAGAGGGCTTGGATGTAACGATCGGATAGGTAGAGATAGGACTTGTACAGATCCTGAAGCAAAGCGATGAGCTGAGGGCGCTTCTGGTAGTAGGATTCGGCGCGTTTGGCGAGTGTATCGCCACCTCCATCCTCATCCGGGTTCCCCAGTGCGGCTTTCAGTTTTTCATCTAGATCTACAACAGTTTTAACCTCTAAAAGTCAGAATACAGAATGTAATGTGATAGTACTACAAACTTATAGTTTGAGACATGCGAGACTTCTTATTGACAATCATAGTCATCATTAAAGTTGAAAAATCAACCTCAATTAAATCTTAACCTAGTTTATCCCGTTCGAATCATCAATGAAATTCAGAAGCAATAATGAGAAATGTCTCATTCTCTGTCTCCTAATATAGAGAACATATGGGCACAACATGCTACAGCTGCTGTTTTCTGCTACCAGAGGACTTCAATAATTAGCCAAATAAGAACAAATTTCTGAAGATGCTATGGTACAGCACCATCGCAGGAGTGAAATAATTTTGACGCTCGGTAAAAATGAAATTTCATTTTCAGCTTCGAGCTCATTTCTAAATGCTCCATAAGAGTTCTGTACTAACAGATTTGACATATGCATCTTTTTGATTTCGTAAGAAACTACGCTTTTTTTAATATTTTATCGTTGTTGCCTCGAATAATCCCTAAAACTAGAACTTTCTACTATCTGGAAATTTTCATTTTTGACTTTCGTCCTTCGCTTTTGTTAGTTGAATTACACATTAAAAGCGGGCAAGTCCAGACCCCACACGTCAAATGTGCCTCGGATCGTAATATCAAGGCCAACTAATTTTTCCTCCGGTGTACAGATGAACATTAATTACAACCTTGTCCTGGTCTATTACTTCCCACCATATTTGCATCGAAATTCCTCTTTCGACATCCGAATTCCGAGTTTCGAAATTGAATTAAATTGAAGAAAGGTCACCGTCAACGAATCCCGACGAAAGGATCGTTTGGAAAGGGAAGCAAGCAAGCAAGCAAGGAGGCAAGCAAAGAAAGAGATTCTTCCCCTTTCCTTTTTCCTTTTTTTGCCAATCGTTTCAAATTTCAAAAACACAAGAGACGGGCTTATCATGCATGAACAGAAAAGATGGACGAGACACTGACACAGTAAGATGACAGTTCGCAGTAGGAAAGAAACCCATCATGGGGCCTGTAACTGATAGGGGTAGTAGCTAGCTTCATCCATGCACGCCATTGTAATTCATTTTGTCCTACTCGGGTATGTTTACATATCTATAAGCCAGGTTTTTTGTAAGTGGGAATAGCTAATTAACTAATTTCTTCATTTCAGTTCAAGCTCTCTGGCTCAGGCTTCAAGGATATGCATATTAAATGAGCTTCTTGGATAAGTCAACCCACTTCAAAAAGTAGTTCAGCCCTTACGAAATGTCTAAAGCACTCTAAAGCAATAATTTGAAATTGAGTTTGACAAAACCTAATGGGAGAGGAGACGCTTTTAGCAGCAGTTGCGCTTTGTGTAAGGCCTAACAAGGAGAGAGGGTTTTAACGCATGCAAATCTCTACAAGTACCAAGTAATCATCGCCTTTTACTTTTCTCAGATTTCACAAGGCAGTTTCCAGTTCGAAAAGTCGGCATTTTGAAATCATTTGGTTCCTTTGATATGGCTTTTGGAGAGACGCTAATCACCTCTCCGAACGTACTGGAAAAAACGCAGCTCGACAGACCAAAAGCATTTCAAACTTAAAACCGAGATAGAGAGAGAGAGAGAGAGAGAGAGAGAGAGAGACCAATACTCGCACGAACGATGGACACTGCAACAACATCCGTGATTTCGTCTTCCAAACATGTGAAAACGAGCATGGGTTTCGCGTCAAAGTTTCAATAGGGGCCAGTCAAAATTACCTGCAATGGAAGAGAGGAGCCACGAAGGCGTGGGGGTGGGGGCCATGTTGGTGGAGCTTCTTGAGGGCAACGAAGGAGGAGGAGGCGACTGCATCGGCGTCTTGGAATTAGCAGAGGAGATACCAACGCCTTCCTCTCTTTCTCTCTCCTCTTTCTTCTCCAGCTTCTTCATCATCTCTCTCTGCTGGACGCCGTAAGGACCCACCCTATTCAAATCCCTTCAACCAAAGAAAACCCATATCCCCCGTAAGATCGCATTTTTAATGCTTTTCAAAGTTCATACACTTACCCAGACGAGACGTAACACGTCAAACCCACAAAAACAATATATCAATTCTTGCCAAGAAAATCAGTCTCATTGTTTGTTTTCTTTCCCTCCACAGGTCTATCACTCTACGGTTTCCGATGTCTAGTCCTTTTCAGGAACATTGCAGGGTACATAGGGTATTAAATGAGATGTCGAGGAAAAGGCCGTACAACTACAGTAGAGACAGCGTCCCGCACAATGCAGGTAGGCGTAAATCGGAAGCTTGACAAGAGACGTTTGTGTTTGTACTTGTGACGAGAAGAAGAAAGATAACGCAGATCTCGAGAGACGGGGTTAAATTTTGGCCAAAATGTGACTCTGAACATTCACGGCGTTGAAACAGTTCCTTCTCACATCCCCGTGCAATAATTTTCACAATCTGTAAACACGAAAAGAAAAGTGAAAGAAAACAAAAAACCTTAACCTTTTTTGTCCCATCTCTCTCTCTCTCTCCGGCATCAGAAAATTAAACTGGATTAAACTAAACTCTTTTTTCAACTTGACGTTCTTATAATCCTGAAAGACTGAAGTGTCACTTTAAAATGTTATCTCGGTTCTGTTCAGTTCATTCCCCTTCTCTTCCTGCGGTCGACGACCCAGTCCTTCCATTCTTTGAGGTTAGAACAAATGAAGATGCAAGACGCAAAGAGGAAAAGAAAGAAGAGAGAACCATCTAACATCTTACGCATGACATGTGATTGCACGAGAATAAACAAGTTCAAAAGAACGAAGAAGTGTGGAGTGACTGTAGAAAGCAAAAGAAACTCACGGTAGTGAAGTCCGCTGTTGATAGAGCGTCGAGGACATGTTCTCCGGGGCTTGCGAACGAGCGAGGGAGGGGAAAAGAAGAGAAGAGAGGGAGGGAGAGAGAGAATGGAAGGAGGAGGAGGAGGATGAAAATCCTTTAGAGACTGGAGGTTTCGGAGAATAAGGCTGAGTCACACGGCTTTTTGTCAGACCCGGACAGGGCTGCTGCTTTTCATTTTCAAAGCCTTGTTTCGAAAGGTAAAATCACGGAGAGGGGAGACGCAGCAAATCAACAGACGCATCAGCGAGAGAGAGGGGACTTCAGTAGTTATAGGTCCGGAGACAGTTCCAATTTCTGCACTCGAATTATATACCATTATCATTGCGCATTGTCATTTTCACAGCTTAAATGAAAGCCCTGGCGTGTACCCTTCTTTCGTTTTAGCTTCAAGCGAAAAAAATTGCAGATGACCGGAAGAAAGCAAGCATGTATGACGATTCAATCAAAGCCTGTAAAATCGGCGACTATTTTTTCTTTTTTGGCCGTTCTGAATTTCATTTTGCCTGATCTCACGTACACACACGTTTGAACATCTTAATTATGATCCAAAAGACGATTTTAATGTACGCTTATGTTGACATAAGATGATACAATTGAAGATTTTGTGGAGAAAATTATGAGCATTCCATGTTATGAGGCAACCTTATCTTTTGATTTTTTTTACTTTTTTTTTGTGACAACACACTATGCATTATGACTAGACGGACTTCAGTAGCCCCCACATCACAGATTAGATTCCAGTCCAGAGGTAGAAAAGCATCACTGACGTAGTGTTTAAAAACACCAACATCTTCAAGAATAGATACACAGGCTTTTTCTCTTTGGGATCTGCCGGGTCTATTCCTGGCTTGGCGGGACCCTAGTGGGCCCAGTTGAGTAAAACTCACAAACCCGGGGAGTTTCAGACTTCACCAGCATTGTTGCTTTCAATGTTCGCCAACACATCCGCGCAGAGATTAGTCCCCAGGTTGCTAACCTTTAAGGTTGTGTATGACCCATCTAGATTATATATGATATGAAATTTTTTATATATCATCTACTTATTTGGTGAATTGTATTAACGAAATTATATATTTTCATATAATATCATATTCATTATTTGGAATGAACTGTATATATCAATGTAAATGAGGTCAAAAATGCACAAAAGAATATTGTAAGAATTTCTTGCGAGTAACTAATAAAAAAATCACAAAAGCACAGAAGGAGAGACCCTCCAATAATCAATCCACGTGTGTTGTACGTATAAGCCTTAAATAGCAAATGGGCTCATTACAACATTCTAAAGCCATTGGTTTGATAATGGCAAAAAAGAATAAAATAAATGAGTTACAATTACATTGACAATTTAGATCAATCAATAAATGCCAAATCTAGTTCAAGAGAAAAAATATGATTATTCACTTTCGTAATTTTGAAAAGAATAGTGTTTCGACTTTCTTGCCTTTTTTGGTGGAGTTTTGACATGAGCTATAGAGTTGTGAAAGATAAGAGGGAGAAGTAACTTTGACTCTCTTGCTGCTTTCGTAAACATTTGATGTGAACTAAGAGCTATGGAGGAGGAGTTTTAGCTCTCATGCCATTTTCATGGAACTTCAACGTAAACCAAATAGTTACAAAGGAGTCGTAAATCTTTAATGTGACTCAGAACTTTGAAGTAGAAGAAGAAGGAGAGGCTAGAGTTTAAGAAATATTCTTGCCCTTCACTTTTGAAATTTAAGGTGTCCTACTTCATTTCATGGAGCTTCTTGGCCCTCACTTCATTTCCGAGGGATTGCCGAGGACCGAGGCATAGCCAATGCGGTCTCTAGTCTACCTCTAAGAACCTAGGCCTAATCTCGATAGACCTAAGCTTGAGCTCTGATGACTTGAGCATGAGCGCCAGGTACTCGACATGGACACCAAGATCCCATGCCCAAGGGCTGATGACTTGGGTGCGGAAGCTAGGTACCCGAGTATGATTACTAATGACCCAAGCATGAGCACTGGGGTTTAGGGCTAGCCTTTGTGGACTTGGGCCTAACTGTCAAGGAATTGGGCCTTAGCACTAATGACTTTGGTGTGTGAGTTGAGTACCTGGGTATATAACTACTAAGGACTCAAGCATGGGCATTGAGGTCTTGGTTTGATCTTTGTGGACTTAGGCCGGACCTTGATGGAGACCTGGGCTTGGCGTAGGTGAGTTGGGCAAAAAAGCTAGTTACTTAGGCATGGCCACCAAGATCCAAGCATGGGTGCTAGACTTGGGCACAACCACCTAGGAGATCCTTGAGATCAACCTTTGTGGACTTAAGCCCCACCTCGATGGATCAAGCATTTAAGGTTTGGGTGGTAGTGACTTGGCGGGGGGGAACCCATTACCCAGGATGGCCATGAGGACCCAAGAATCATGGGCACTTGTGTCTCAAGCCTGACTTGTGGGATTAGGGTTAGGCCATTAAGGACTTGAGCATAGGCATCGAGGTTCTTATGCCTAAAAGCCAATGTCCAGTCATACTTTGAAAATTGATTTTTTGTTCTTTAAAGAAAATTTATATTCCTAAATATAAGTGTAGGTTTTTTGTCGGTTCATTTTCTTAAGTGATCCAAATACAAGAAAATGAGGATAGTATTTTTTTGGTAGAAAATTTACTGTGAACCAAACGGAGTTTTAGATAGTATGCAAGCAAGATGCCCTTAGTAGGGGTGTGCAAAGAAATTAGGAATCGCTCAAACAGCTTGGAACTTGGCCTGATCAGCTCAAAATTGTTGGTTTTTATGGACACTAGTTCGTTTCCCAGCTCCAATTTACTAAAACTAATGAGTACTGGTTCGATTTTTGGGCCGCCCATCCGAAGTGGATTCATTTCGCCTTATTATTTTCAATCTTTAATCAAAATCAATGGCTCGCAATTCAACCAAAATTTAAGGCCGAACAAGAACCTAGGTTCACCATGCTTTAGTGCTCTATGTAGAAACTAGGTTCATCATGATATTAAATGACAAATTAATTTTGTAGGGATTGGAGACCGATTTTATGAAACTAGAACCTGGAATTGCTCAAGAACATTTCCAGACTGGTTTTATTTCCAAGGGGATTCATGAAATTAACGGACGGTTCTTGGTTCTAATTTTTTGGGATAAGTCCTTCGTGGACAATTTTCTATTCTAAGATAGGAACTGCTCACTTGGACCATGCTCACCCCTAGCCCTTCACATTTCTTTTTTATTAAATAGGTTGAAAGTGGGTTTGTTCCAAACCCACTAGAACTATCATCAATTGGTCTTTGGTTTATTAGATCCATTCCTACCTATATTCCACATCTTAGGCAACCCATATTTTACTCAAACAATTACTATAAGAGATAAAATATGGGTCCATAACCCATTTTGCCACCTCTATCTATTATTAAGGTCATAATGGAATTTGGTATATGATCAAGAAGGAAAAAAAAATGTCCTATCTTATCAACCCATTATTTTATCATATTTCAAGGACAGTATCATGTTAAATGATTTTTAGATTGTGTTCATGTTAAGTTTGGCGTATTCGGATTGACATATTTTGTAGTATAGCCTTATATCGATACGGCACAAACACGACCCATGAACATGAATTGCTATCCTAGTTTGAAGTCAAATTATACTCGTACTGGCTTCCTTCCGTAGTCTTTTAACACGAATCTCAACTCTCAAGGTTGAGCGCGGATGAGTCTACGGCTCGCAAATGATTGTGGGCCTTGGCAAATGAGAAGCATTACGAAGAAACCGGCTAAGGCCTGTTTCAATACTATGTTCTTTCGGGCTTGAACATTCGCCATTCTTTTTTATTTTTATTTTCCTTTTTTCGCTTTTGATCTAGTCTTCTGCTCATGATTATTTTATTAGGCCAAAGGATTATTTTACATGGCTACTATTAATCTCGTGTACGTGGAAAATGTCAATTATAGAACTATTTTATGGAAGATCAAAGGTATTGTTTAATCACCTGTGATTAATCATTTAATAGACGAAAGTAACAAAACAACGCTATGTTTCTTTCCCACTGCTAGCACAAGAACAACATTGGTGCTGACAAAAAATCGATTGCCCGCCGCTAGACAAAAGTAAAGGAGTCCCATAAATTTTTTGCTCAAGAAAAAAAAAAGGGTTTAGACCCAACCCACCCGCTGGTGCTGACGAAGAATTGATTGCCTATTGAGCTATCTCGGCACCGTAGCCTCACTAGTAAAGGCTAAGTGGAGGTTTTTGTTCACGTCATCCTAAACCGTAGTCTAATGATAAATAACACTGTACTTTTATCATCGGGCAATCACGTTCATCGCTAAGATAGTAATGAAATTGGTTGAGTTTAGTTTCACAGACCGCTCTGTTTAATTCCATATAGTCCCAAGTCCCAAGCCCCCCCCACAAAAAAAAAGAAATGAAACAAGACTAATGAAATTCGCACAACTGTCCTGCAATGATAACGATCAAACACGAGAAAAAAAAAATGCATCATCCCACCACAGCATAATTCAAAAGATCGAGTTTCATTTCAACCTGTCTTCATCATGTTGGAGTTGCAGCGAGCATGAGCGATCCATTTTGAGCTTTGATTGGATGCAACTGGCAAACACAGAGGAGGAAAAAGCCGAACGATTCTTCGGATCCAATCGAGTCCAAGGAGGTGACAGCAGACAAGACCAGATGCACCATGGAAACTAAAAGCGAACTGCGCTCTCTCTGTCTCTCTCTCTCTGAACTCTTTTCTTGGTGTAAGAATAACCAAGAAAATACGAAGAACTATTCATCGTTTCCAGACAGGACAGTACAGAACAGATAACAAAAGAGAGACTTCATTTTACAAGCTGCAGCTGAGTACATTACTAGCGCTATCTAGGAAACCCAGAAGAAAAGGGGGGGAGAGAGAGAGAGAGAGAGAGAGAGAGAGAGATGACAGGTAACAGAAGAAACAGAAAATATCAACATGAACATCACAAAGTCTTTGAGTTCTTGATGACGATAAGACTCAAAAACTCGTAATGTACCTCCCGAAACTCTGATTAGACTCACCCACAAGAACTCTTTCGGTCAATATACTCCGCGATTCACCCTCTCGATGTAACGCTGATTCGATTCTTCTCTCTGCAATTTCAGGTCGTTGTTGATCTTCTTTATGAACTCGTCTGATCGCTTCTGCAACTCGTCGCGGTTCGTCGTCCGCTTCTCCCTTGCAGACGGCACCCTCTCCCTGAACGTGTCCGACTTCCGCAGCTCGTGCCGACACGAACCTGCTACCGGCGCCGGCGGCAAGGCCTCTGCCCGAGCCGCCGCCGCCGCCGCCGCAACCCTCGGCGGTGAATCCCACGTGTCGCTCTTCTTCAGCAGCCACGTCGCGGGCTTCCCCTGGCTCTCCATGATTGCCTTCCAGACAGAGTCCAGCGAGTCATCTGGCTCTTCGGGTTTCGGCGACCCCACTTTCTCTTCCCCGGCGGTTTCCCCGGTAGTCTCGCCGGATTTTCCCGAGAGAGCCTCGTCGTCGGAAGTACCTGCAGATGGGTCCACGTTCTCGTCGACAGAAGCCGCCGCCGCCATGGGCTTGATCACTTCTTCTTCTTGTTCTTGATTTTGAGTAAAGACGATATTTTTCCATTCTTGATCTTGACGATGGGACTCTTTGGTGGCTTCTTGCGAAGCGGCGACCTCAAAGACTGCTGCTTCATCTTCGTCACCTTTGAATCCGAATCCAAAGTTCAGATTCAGGCTCCTTTCTGTGTGGAGGAGAGCCTTTCTCACAGGTTTCATGATCTGGCTCTGGTGGTGGAAGGTGGATGAAGCAACAATGGCCAAGATAATGAAGTTGACGAGGATATAAATGTAAGGTGGGGAGAGAAAGGCCTTGATGTAGCTCCAGACGCAGGGGATAGTGGAGATGAGGAAGGTTGATGTGTATGGGATGACTGCAATCTTGAACAGAACTAGGCAGGACCCAATTCCTACACAGATTAGTGCTATCTTGATAGCCCAGATTGTGGTCTCAAAATTTGAAGCCTTTTTCTGCGACCTTTTTCTGTGTGGATCGTCCATTCTTCTTAGTCCTAATAACGATAAATCTGGATGCTATTGAAACAGTGGTTTTTCGAAAAATTCAAAACCAAAGTGAGAAAAGGGAAATGGGAATCTTGGAGATTCTTGATGTAAGATGACAAAGGAGGGAGATTCAAGAGATTCTGATGAACGAGCAATCGGAAATCTGCTCGCCACCACCGTCTGGTTTTAGCAACGAGAAAAAGAAATGCCCTGAAACAGCTTTAAAAACCGCCATTTTCCCCGGGAAATTTATCGACTCCAAAAATTACAGGCTGACTTACCAAACCCGGTAGAAAGACAACAGAGAATTCCTGAGACGCCAAACACAGACGGACCGTCTTTAATTGATGAAACAGACATTTCCCAGCCAATTCACAGAGAGAGAGAGAGAGAGAGAGGCTGTAAACCTTAATGACAACCTCTACAAGCAAGTCCAAAATTCTTGGGCAGAGAGGAAAAAGGACAAGAAACCTCCAAAACAATATAAGAGGAGATTCCTCACCAAAGCAAAGGAAAGCAAGAAGAAGCAAATGGTGCTTCGCAAACACCAGCCCTTCTCAAACACTGAAAAGGCACAAAAATCAGAAGAATTGACAAGACCTAACGCAACATGCAGAGGGAAGCAAGAACGTATCAGCAAACTATATATGCCCCTATGTTCTTGTCCTCTTGAACTAAACCAATCTTGCAGAACCCATACACACCAGCCAAACACCTCAAGACGCACACTATAGCCAAGCTGTCTCTCTGCTATGCCAGAACAGCGGACCACACAGCCAGGAGGGGGGGCTTTATAAAAGCTTGAGACGCTTAAACACCGAACTACTTTCTCCCTCCTGAACGAATCCCCGCCCTCGATCGGACCCCAGACGCCAGAGCCGTTCGATGTTTAAAGGAAACTTTGAGGATTTCTTTTCTTTGTAGTGGCGTTCATTGACTAATAAGAAAGTTAAAGCCAAATTATTCATCATAATTTACAGCTTAAACAACGGAACCTAATCCAAATTTTCAATTTAACGCCGCTCCAACATGCAGCGTTGTCCATTACTGAGTGACTCTAGCTGTAGAGAGTCTTTAATAACGAAGTAGATCATCAATTCATCGATCATTACATCCCGCATATAAAATACAATAGTGGGATGGAAGACAACAATTGGTGTGAGATTTAAAATTTCCCCAGCCTTATCGCTATGAGCACTCATGCTTCTTTAAGAGCTTGTCGTTTGGGTTCCCCCTGATGGGTACTTGAGTATTTGGGATGTTGCATTTCTTTTTCAAGGGATTATGTCATTTGACAAAGTCCTGGTGTTGATATCGGGACACGTCCATGTTTAAGACAGTTCAATTATATGATTCTCAGTTGGTATGCTATAAACAAGATGAGACCGTGCTTGGACTTTTCCAAGTATTTTCCTAGGCGATGCAAGCTCCTTTATTTCTTTTCTTAGGGATACTTTTGCTTTTCTAGGTTTTGCATTTTTCTTTTTCCTTTCCACAACCGCGAGATTCGGAACCTGGTTACCTTGCGCTCAAGCTCCCCGCTCTCAAGTCGTTGATCACTCAGCCATATGCGTACTCAGTTGGAACATATCGAGGTTGAGCGGCATGAAGGAAGAAAAAACAAGTTGATGAAAAAAAGAAAGGGTGGCTATATTTTGAATTTTTTCGAGCACTATTGCCTTAGTGAAAGTAAAGTTGTAACAATTGATTGATGATAAATTATGTACCCCAATTACTTTTTCTACTTTACCTTCTACTATGATACCTACCATTGACTGAAAAGACCTTATCAATGCGGTACTAATGCGAAGATAAGAGGAAGGACATGAACCTTGATTATTATAAGCTAGAAAAGGACACCGAAATTAATTGCTAAAAATCACACATCATGCCATAAATTCAACACGCCTTGAAAAAGATGGATCAAGACCATTTCAAAATCAACGAGTAATGACCTTTGGAGGATCCAAGTTGTTCGGTGATGGTTTTGGCAAAAATGACTAGAGGCAGTCGTTGCCTCTAGAATTGTGGTTTTGGTGTGAGGTGTCTCCAAATCCATAAATAAATAAGTTCATAGATATGTATTACTGAAAAAATAAATTCAGTGCTTTTATTTTTTAAAAAAAATTTGAGGGAAAAAAAAATCCGTAGTCATGCACGTTCAGTATTGTGACAATGGGGAAATGGGGTCTCTTGTCTGACCCCAGGAAGCAGATAGGGAAGTCCCATGGAACCAAAGAATTATGAAGCTCGGCCATTGCCAACCCAATGACCCCACCCTTTTTCTTACACTTTTTCCCTTTATATTTCTTTTGGGAATCTCTCAATTTCCTTTTTTTTTGTCCATAGAGAAATATCCTTAGTGCAAAAATATATACACAAGTAGTTTTTGAAAGGATAATAATGGCCTAATGGAGTTTGCTGAAAGAACTAATTAAACAAAGTTCATGTAGCGCCTTAACCCTAATTTTGAATCTCTCTCTTTTCATTACCACTTTTAATTTTTGTAGTATTGGTCAATAAGGGTACAGTAACAGCTATAATAATTCATTTTCAAGGGATAAAAATGGACGATTTATGATCGAATAATCTTTCTTATTTAAGGTTTACGTTGCTTCGTCAAATGATAAAAACAAAGAAGTTTGAAATGCACATACTTGATGTTGGGACATCACATGCTTAACCCCTTCCTAGCGGCTTGGAGATCAAGACGAATGCACGTTCACTTAATCAGGACCCTTTGAATCTTGTCATACGTCGTACGTCGAGTCACGAATCAATCAACGTGTGATATAAATCATAGTGCTGTATATCATATCATATGTCCTGATTGATCGTCAAAAAGGGTCACCATCAAATTTGGAATTGAAATAGCTATCTCAGTTGCACTATATGTGGTGTCTCCTACAGTTCTCCCCTTTAGTGGTCTCTTTCTTCTCAAAGTTGTTTTATTTCGCTCTTTTGTTAGGTCAATGACCTTTTCACTGACTCCTATGTTTAGAAAAACTAGGGATGGGTCATAAGTTCTTTCAGTTTAATTACATTATCGTATACCAAACTCTTAACGAACAGCAAAGCTCACCAGAAAGTGATTTAACTTTCTCGCAATCTTCAATGTTTTGGGTCAGAGTTCGGTGAGTTTTGGATGAATTCATGTCCCTCTTGATTAGGTTTTCGAATAAGTTCCAGAGCTATACGTATTCACAAAAGCAGTTGGTATATAGAAGTATGCATATTAGGCACGATGAGATTGGTGGGAGAAACTTCAGTCTGCAATGCGAGAAAAAAGATCCAACAGTGGCCATCATTTACGATTTTCATCTTTTTTGTTTTCGCCAGAGTTGTGATATGTAACCATGCTAACTAAATAAAATCTTGTCATATATTAGTAAGAGAGATAAATTCTTTTCTTGTTATTAGAAAGAGAACAAAGGAAAATAGTACTGTTTAAAACTAGTGAAGATTGAATAAGCAAGTAAAATATTTATCCAATTTCCCCCCCAAAAAAATAAATTAGATAAGAATAAGATAATGTCTAGGTTTTTCCATCCATTTGGGTAACAATAATAATAATAATGTGGATACAAGATGAATACAAAATAACAAAAAATTAGCTATGCATCGATCCTGCTCTTTTGATTATAAAGTACACTATGGGCCTGTTTGGTAACCAACCAAACAATGTTTATTTTTATTCTTTTGTTTCGGGAGTGGTTTTTGAACAAAATTGCATTTGATAAAATTTTTGTTCTCGGAACAATTTGGAGTAGAATCAAGAATAAAAAAAAAGTTGATTCTTTGTTCCCGAAACAATTCTAAAGTCAAGTTTACTTTTTTTCCTCCTCTTTCTTCTTGTTCTTCAAGTGTTGCTGCCGCCGCTGCCCACCGTTGCCGGTGGCTAGGCGGGCCTCGCCTGGGCGCTGATGAGGCTCGGCCGACGAGGCACGGCCTCGTCGAGAGCCGGTGACGCTTTGGTGAGGTTGCCGGCCTTCGTCCGCCGGTCGCCGATCGGCCACCTTGAAGAAGAAGAAGAAGAATAAGGGGAGAAAGAAAGGAAAAAAAAAAGAAGAAAAAGGAAAAAAAGGAAAAAAAATAAAATTATTTAAAATATATAAAAATGATCGAAGTAGGAATTGAAATTTTGCTATATATAGAATACATATTTAATTTTGTATTTTAATTTTGTATTTATTATTTATATTTATAGTTTATTATAGTTTATTATTTACTATTTAAAAAAGTATGATTAGTTAATATTTTTATTACTTAGTATAAATATAATTAATCAATAGAATTTCTATGATTTGATAAAATTTTAGAATAGAATAGAATTCTAAATTTGAATTCTTTTGAAATTGAAGTTGAAAATATAATAAAATATAATATGATTTCTTCACTCATAAGAAAATAATTATATTGGTGAGTGGTCCGTGAGAATTCAATATCAAATTTACACTCATCTAAAAAGGTAATTGAAAAAGAATTGGAAAAGAAATTTTATGTAATTACCAAATGCATTTTTTTTCTTTTTCTATTCTAAAATTATAAATTTTGTGCAGTTATCAAATATGTTCTTTTGCTCAGAAATTGTTCCCGGAAACAGAATAGAAAAGAATAATTTCTGATCAGAAATTGTTTTCAAAAACAAAATGGTTATCAAATGCGCCTTACGCATTCTAAGGAGCTAACCTGAATTTGAATCTAAAGTCAGGTCATTGTCTCACAGTGAAATTGATAAAATCATGAGCCTTTATAATGCGCGGGTATATTCAAAACCAATGTCCATTTCTCATAATATCTGCCACCATCCTAAAGTTTTCACCTTTTGCACCGTCCAGGAAAATTGTGGACTTTTCATGACCTTTCAACTGATCTATCTATAAGAACGTACGAGCATATCGTAGGACAATAATTTAGGTGAATTCCCTATCGCAGGAAAAAAGAATAAAAGAAACGATATAGCAATGTCGAGATATCAATGTAATTATATGGCATCTCATGGTTTTAAAATCTAATTTCGCATTCTTTCGCTGGAAAGTGAATTCTTTTCTTAAGCAAATAGGGCGAGCCGAATGAAAAAGTGTGCATGTGGGCGGGTGTGCTGTCTTCCCTTGGACGGGTAGTAATTAAAGGGAAGTAATCAACCGCGAAATCGAGGGGACAAAACGTAATTAACAGCTAGGGCATAATCAAATGCATGCTCCACTTTCAAATGATTGTTTTTGACTCCATCAAGGTGGCCTTTGAAGAGAGAATTCTATGTACTCTCACGTACTTAGTTGGTTCCTTCTTTTTGCTCTTGAAATTCCAAGTTCCATACCCCATCTGGATCAAAAGCTTTGCCGACTTATGGTTCATTAAAATTTGGCCAAATGTCTGGTATACTGGCGTTGCATCTAAGCTTAGTTGAGCATGTGGGCTTTGCCAGTCTTGACTTTTCATGTATTCTATCAAATCAGTCTAGCTTTAATGCATTTGTTTGTCAGAATAATTTTAAAATATGGGCAAGCATTATAATCTTGTGTTCACGAAGCTTCCTGCTTTAAATTTATGAACATTTTTTAGGCTTCTTTAGTGAGCTGGTCCCTTTTGAAACCAACCCGCCACCCATCATAATATCATTCCGCAGACAGCAACATGTGAGAGCGTAGGGGATAGACACATGCGGATTAAAATTCTAAGTAGAAGATCTGCGATATCTGCAATGTTGGCAAGACTCCATTAACTTTACCATCAGTTCATTGCTTGAGAGGTTATTAACAAAATCGAATAAATCAAAGTCCTGGGCATTAGCCAAAAACCATAGTTTGTTTTCGAGGGAATGAATGAGATAAAATGCTAGTGTTCCTATTTAACGTAGACTGGGCATGAGCCTACAGATGGAGACACCAGAGGAGTCACGGTTTAGGGGCTATGTAGCGTCCAAAGATCGAACTGTATAACCCACTGCAGTCCAAGTTTGGTGGTGGTAGTGGGGTGGCTCCACCTGACGGCGCTCTTGCGCATTTTACTAAGGGAGGGGGGAAATCTCTCTCTTCTTTTTTTTTTCCTCCTCCTTTTATTTATCAATTTGGCGCTTCTTAAGTAGGAAGGGTCAATTTCAAAAGGGTATCTAGCATGTTGAGATTCCCTTTTCCTTCGTTGTTGCATGGGGTCCTTTAGGTTGGTCTGGATAGGCAAGGAGGCATGCTTCGTACTTGCTTGAATTTGAAGATTAGTGCACCATCTTCTTGCTGGGGCGGTTCATGCTTTGTTGCTAAGCTAAGCTGTGGATGGGGGAGTTTGGGTCCCTCCTGTCATCATTTCGTGAACCCCATTTCCTCTATCATTTACATATATGTACGTATGCACACTTTTTCTAGTGCACCTCGCACCTCTGTTGCTAGTACTTTTCATGGCTCCTTAGGCTGGAGCACTTGGAAGTTTTGATTGAATCTTGCACCCAGATTGAATTGCTTCTCTTGAACCCATTTCACGCTTACGAGTGCAAAATCCACTGCACGTGAGATTTGTGGTCCATCTTTCCTCATCAAGAAAGGGAAAGCTGGGGTGTACAAATTTCATATGAGGCTATGGTGTGCTTGAACTTTCATTTGCATGTCAATCTCAAAGACTGTATAAAGATTGAACAGTACATGACACAATGCTACCCTAGAGAAACCATATAAAGTAAAACTAGCACAATTGATAGATATAACCACAAATAACGATGACATCCTCCCTCGACTTTGGGGTAGCTACATAAATATTTCTGGGGTATGGCACAAACATGAGGCCAATCATGTTCATTTTCTTTTAGATAAGTTTCAACATCAAATTGATAAGGTAGGTTGTTTTGCAATGATCAGCAGTGACCTACAGATTAGTGCGCCATCGCAGTGACACAAGATAATGAAGAAATACATCATAAGCTTAAAACAACGGACATGTGGCTCTTTCATCTCTCAATATCAAGTCACCCTGAGCGAGATGCGTCCAACTAGCATGCCAATCACCATGTAAGATTCAATGGCAGCATCAACTTAGGCTAAGGCTTTATTCGTTTCGCGGAAAATAATTTCTAAGAAAATGTTTTCCGAATTTTCCAATATTTGTTTTACGGAAAATGAATTCCTTGCGTAGAAAATATTTTCTACGAAAAGAAAAAAGTTTTCTAAATTAAGAGAAAATGTTTTCCACTTTTGAAAAGTTGAAAATATTTTCCTCACTTGATCTTTCTTATCTCACAACTCTACAAATCTTCACTTCTTCCTCCCCCTTTTTTTTTTCCTTTTTTTTTTGTTCGAATTATTTTTAATTTTCTATTTCTTTTCTTTTTTTTTTTTCTTTGTTTCCCATCTTCTTCTTTCTTGGCTAATCGTCGGCTATTGCCAAGCGAACCTTGAGCTCATCGATCTCAAGCTCGCGCTTTACACTCTTGCTATCCTTTTCATTATTTATTTTATCCTACAATTGTAGATTGCTCAAGCAAAGAGCTTTACATGCTTTGTTTCTTTTTTCTTTTGTTTACAAGCCACTTAATTGGAAGATTTTACATGCTTTGCTTCTTTTCTTTTTTACTTCTTTTTAAAATCCATACGAAATTTTTTAAAGTAAATGAACGTTTGACGACAATGAGGGAATAAAGATATGAAGTAAGTTTGCATAGTAAAGGTAAGTTCATATTTGATGGATTTATAGGTCAGTAAGCGATACACGCCTAAGTGATGAAGTCTTAGAAAATATTTTCCTTACCAAACACCGGAAAATATTTTCCGAAATATTTTTAGGTTTTAATTGAATATCAGAAAATATTGTCATTTTACTGGAAAATGACTTTTGGAAAATATTTTCCGGAAATGGCTAATTTTTTGCGAAACGAACGAAGCCTAAATGTGAAAGAATAGATGCTCAATCTAACGGATATGTGAATAGAGCAATTTGCACATCGAAAACACCAAATGCCATACGCATAGCACAACTAGAAAGAATGAACCATGAAATTGATAGCTTCTAGGATGAGAAACAATAGGTAGATTGAGCTAAGAATTGTTGAGGGATAAGGTTTGGAAGGTAAGGGAAATTGAAAGCTGAGGGCTTTTATCAAAACTCTGGCTATAAAAAGAGTATAGGCGTTAAGAGGCATGTGGTGATAAGTCGATCATTATTTTTGTAGCTAGATACCCAAAAATAGAACAATCCCAAAGGGTGGTGATTGCTTCAACCCCATTCTAATATAATCGACCGCTAGCTGTGACTCTGTTCTATACATTAACAATCAGATTTTTTTTCCATCATCATGAACTAGCTTGGTCTACTTTAAACTGGACAGTTTCTGACACCTCCAGGTCTTTGCTTGTTGCTAGGAGAAGAATCAGGCAGGGCTTGCCTATGGCCTTGGTTTTTGGAAAGTCTCTATTCACGATTCCGTGGAATTAAACAATGACCATCCGCATAAACAATACAGAACCGAAGCTTCATACTGTTGAACTTTCATTCCCTCATCTGAAATTTTAAAATTGATGTTGTTGTGTGTGCTGTTAAACAAGTGGGAAAAATGGCTTGGTGGAGAATCTTGAGCAGCTTCGAAATCTTTATGGGAAGAGGCGAAAGAAAGAGCCAGGATCCATCGGCTCCGAAGAGTTACTAAAGAGACAAGGAATACAGAGAAGATCTAGGATAAGATAAGATGGAAAAAGGTTTAGGTGCACCGTGTACTTAATAAATTGTGGGTGGATGTGCTAAAGAAGCATCTCCCATGAACTCAGATAAAACAATGAAAGAAGATGACGAACTAAAAAGAGTTCTGTAGAAGCAGTAGATACGTGAATCCATGTGCAGAAAAAATAGATTAGTCGACAAGGGACCCTCCAAACTTTGATAATGTAAAAGAAGAATTTGTCATTCGGCATAGGCATCCATCTCTTTCAATATATCTTGTCGTTGTCATTCAACATAAGCATTCGTCTCTTTCAATATATCTCATCGTTAGTCCCTGACACTACTCGAATGTTTTTTAGGTTTTTTGTGTATATTCATGACAATATGCATAATTGACCACTCATACTGATGAATTCTTGGTCATAGTGAGCCATCCGAAACAAAAGAGAAAAATTGCAGGCACTGATAACAATGGTTTTATTCCTTTTGGAATTGGTTGATGCATGTGAGGACACCAACTGATAATTTTAGTTTTCCCGAAAATAAAGTATCTTCAGCTGTTATATTGATCATTGGAGTTTTCGAAGTACGTTCCGCCAAATGATCATTGTTTAAAAATTTTCATCGACGTGAAGATGTTGATTACTTGTCATGCTACCCTTTTTTCCTAGTGCCGGTTCAAGGAGCTTCTAAGGTCCTTAAGAGGAAACATCCCACTTTATGTTCTTCCATCTTCTTTATCTTCATCTTGACCGCCAAAGTAATAGTCTTTGACTATAGTCTTTGACTAACTTTACTAGGTAATCCCCAAAACAATGATCAAGAGGATTTGTTTTTGTTATAATGTATTCCTAGTACTGCGAAATCTTCTCATACAGTGCAATAGAATCTAATGCTCTATCATTAAGACCGTACCAAAAGGAAGAGGCATCCAAGATGAGTAAAGTACAAAGGCCATTCGAAATTGGTGGAAGAAAGAGTGGAGAGAGGGAAAAACAAAAGAACAGGAAAAGAAAGCAAAAGGCAGCTATTAGTTATTGCACTTGTATTCAAGAGCATCTCTACCACAAAACAGAGCTTTTTTGCGGGAGGAAAATGGAAAAAGAACAATAAAAGAACAAATGGGGTCCTACAATATTTAATTCTCTGTCGATAAAATTTCTATTTAGTTGATTTACAATCATTTGTTTGTGCTCTTCTTAGGTTTACGAGGCGAAGCTTGAAGTGGTGACAGGCGGCGCCTAAAGATCAACTAATAAAAGGGTGAATTAATAAAGAACAGATGAGAATTGAAATATCAAGGTTGGCGCTTTATTTTAAAATCAAATGGGGCTTAGGTTCATCCGTCTCCATCTCAATAAGAAAATCGACATTATTAGAGTAAAAGAACCCTACTTTCATTCAAACACCAACCCACAGTCACATGGGCACTGCTGGGCTGTTGACAAGGACTGGTATTCAGCTATGCTCTAGAGGAGTCCAAACAAGGAAGATGATGTTGTAACACTAGCTTTAATCTAACAATTAACAGGTATTTCATGTAGATGGTATTAGAAAGAAAACACGCAACTCAAGTTTCACTTGTGTAACAAATGAGTAGTAATCTATGAAGCAACGACACTCTCCAAGAGCTTTTTTGTCGTGTCGGACACATTTGGACACTCTCTGACACTCTCTGATATTTGGTCAACACATATTGGAAAATTCTACACCAAATTAACTTTCTCGACACTCTTCAATACTAGAGTCAGAATTTTGACACACAAGTTTTCGACACGTGATTTTGATATCGAGATCAATTTTAAAAATTCAATAAATAAGAGGTCAATATATATGTGTGTGTGTGGGTGGGGGAGCGTGTGAAAAAAATAAAACATAATAATAAAAATAATAAATGGAAAAAGAAAAAATCTAGTATTTTCTTCGACTCCTACTTCCTGTGATACATAATTCACTCATTAATTTTTTTTTTCTTCTATTCCAATATATCTAACATGTGAGTCCGAATATGGATCACTTTTTTTTTTTTTTCCAAGTTTTATGAATTATTGAAATAAAGTTAAATTTGTCAAATTGAAATAATGAATGATATTAATATATATTGGATTAATGTTTTTAGTGTATATTCATCCTGGGTTTTTTAATTAATTAATTATTTATAAATTTGATTCAAATTAATTTGATTGAAATAATCATAAAAATGATAATTTATTATGTATATATAAAAATATATATTTAATATAAAATTACTATTTTTTTAAAAACGTTGTCGACGTGTCGGGTCGCGTCGCATATTTTTTGAAGACGAAACGACGTGTCAACGTGTTGCGTTGTATATCAGTGTCGGTACTACTGCGAGCACTTGTCCCATTCCATCTTTGAGATAACTGTTAGTTTTCTGAGCTCTCCTGGGTCTATTATAAGTGCCAAAGTGCCTCTAAAGAAATGTTTTCAAAAACCTGAGGTCAAGTTTCACTTGTATCATTGCTAAATTATGCATCTGGCCTATCTAAATATTAGAAAAGTTCTCCAAAGATAAATTAACTTTCCCATTTTTATGTTAGTGTCATTATTATGTTGGCAATCATAATTTTTCGATGTTTTTGTCAACTATTAAAGAGAAAAAGCAACTAGATACTTATTTTGGTCATCACAACTGAAATAATTGAAACAATAATGTTTTCATGCTTTTCTTGAATTACGGTATAGGGATAAAAAGAGAGAGAAAACAATTTATTTTTTTGGTGAGAATTACACCATTATGGATTCACAAATAGAAGAGATGACAAACGTTATCAGTTAACTGACAGCTCAATTGTCTGGGACTGAGACCAAAGGAACATTTCTATTTCTCTTCTTCTCAACAACCATGGCAGAATCATACTTTGTTCTAAATGCCACGTACAGTGTTACGGATTGAAGGCAGAACACACTGAACAGTCGAGAGGTTGAGATGTCATGTCACGAATCTTGAAATAATTGGGCGATATAATATCCCAAGAATAAAGGAGAAAATATTGATGCAATGATAAAGCTGTCTTCGTATCTAAAGGCAAGGTTGCCAAATAGTCCAAACCCAACAAATATTATACTCTGTTCCCTCTCCCCACCACCACACCCCCTCCCCCTTTTCTATCTCTCTACTCTCTATATCCATAATTCCTCCATTTCCATAAGCTTTTCACAAAATGAAAGGACTATTTACATTTCAAAGGGAAGACAACAAGGTACATGACGTACTCTGTTAACTCAGTTCTTTTGCCAAGGTCCAAGGAAGCTACTTTAGTTTTAAGCTTCCATGGCAATGGCACATCTGCAATCAGAAGGTCCTGGAATAGAATGCAATACATAAATTGATCTGATCATCTCCACATCTCTTATAATCACATACCAGTTATCTGGCACAAAATATTTCAGTGACTCTGGATGGTGGTGAATGGAGAGGAAAGGATAACACTTTAGACGTACGTTCTGAGGAACAAAGGTGTGACACCCCACCTCCTAAGCATTTCAAATAGATGGCTAGGAAAAGTTATATATGGTCATAAGATAAATGATTTCCTCGAGTACTTCCTAGTTCCTATAGAAAGTCAATTGTGGCCTAAATAATCAGTTTCAAAAAACCTGATTTCAATCGGAAAAGGTCATCAGACAATTGCCATAGTTCCAATTAGTCTATGATGGAGAAGTTAGAGACTAGATACACAGAGGAACAGCACGTTGCCACTGCTACCAACACAATGCCATGCAGATCATAACCAGCACCCTCAGAGACTGCACCTATAGCAACCGAGCAATCATGATCTACAATCATTGCAGAAAGCTCCAACAATGTCTCATGTCCTCTAGATTTGATTGCATTTCACTCTGCTACATCCCAAATCTATTGACAGTGAAGTGAGAACCACCATGAAAACCTGACCACTTTGACCACCACAGGTGCACCAAAGATCGTTAAAGAACCAAATATAAATAAGCCTTGTGTAGGTAAAAGCTATCAAGAAGCATTGAATTACCCCAAAAATCGTACAAGGGGCAATATTGGCAGTTTAGCTAGCCACTTCTACAATTGGAACATCAATCTCACAAATTACATCTACTGCCTATACATATTGGTGAACTCTCCAAATCCTCAAGAAATGGCATCTAGTTAATAAGGAACAAATTAACATGCAGATGTCTTTCTTTTTTTTCTGCAATTTTTGGGCCATTTTAGCCAGATTGATCTTAGAAGATCCATAAAAGCTAAAGCAAATGTTATGGTATGCATGCAGAAAGGCTTAATTGTCAATCTTCAGACCAGAATTCCACACTCTGACCAGGTAAAATAGTGGGAGGAGGACTTAAGTGCAACAGACATCCTCTAAATGAAGGACAAAAGGTTCCATGATGGATATTCCATATCAACAGCCCACAGTAACACAAGCAGCATAATAACCATTTGTGGACTGAAATAAGGTGCTTTAAGATGGAAGCACACACCCAATATTACTTAGGTATGACACATACACTGCACACCATAATAATCTAAGGGCTCAGTCTTATACTGTCTCATAGCCCAGTAAGCTCTGAGACCAACAGATAACTAAAGGGCTACTATTGAGGCCAGGTCCATGTTCGAAGTTCAAAACCTCCCTTTGGATATTCTGCATGCAAGGATAGCACATACATTTCAACCAATGCCAGATTTGACTCGTCACATAAAGGCATGAAAGCAGCCCAGGATTGACCTTGAGAACGCTCACTGAGACCAGAGCACCTCCAGAAAAGACTCAAGGGAATACATTACTGATTAAAGCCCACATCAAATTGTTCCAAGCTAATAAACAGAGCATGAGTTAAGAGTTGTTTTTAATGTATATATGGACTCAAATCCTGATAACTTAGGACTTCTCCAAAATTGTTGTCTAATTTGATATAAGAGCCCGGGTCAAGAGTTGGAATTCTACAACACCCTTTAATTGTCATACTATCTAATTTCCTGTAATTGCATTTTTTTGGTTTTGGTGGTGAGGTTTAATCCAGATTCTGTGTCATTCCATGCGTAAGGTCAGGTTTAAACATTACAGAGACTGTTAAGAAATATACTATATAACATAATTAATCCATTTCCCAACAGCTAAAATTTTTGGCAATGAAGGTCACCCTACGACATGCAGCAGAAAAATTCTCACGGGTGCAATAGTATTCTGCTTGTGCAGACACCACATTATTCACGTCAACTACTTGCCAAAATGCCTCTATAGAGGTTTAATAAGTGAATTGATCTATTTTATATTTAAACAGTGATCCTTTACTTGAGCATATAGCAAGAATAGAATCGAAAACTGCAAGTTTGATGCCCTTGCTAGTACTAGCTAGTACAGTCGAGAATTCTTGAGAACTTTGAACAATCTTCAACGTAAGGTTTAGAGGTCTGGCAAGTTCAACAATGTGTCATAGACCAAAGATAGTCAGAAATGAAGTCAATCTATATCTGAAGAAGTGGAAATTAAAATTTCATATGGTCCTTAATGCCCCAGCGCCTATATTATATTCACCAGTTAAATGATAACTATCTAAGCAGAAAGCTAGGACCAAAGACAAATGTCCATCAGAGAGATGAAATTAACAAAACCTTTCAGTCAGGTACAACTGGAATATCTGAGTCGCAAGGTTATAATATTTAGACTTGCAAGCCAGTCTTTGGCGGACAATTGATGGTGAATTAGTTAGAGGGAGAACTTGGCTCAGCTACACTCTCACAGAATCTTTTAGTAACCAGTCGTAATCAACTGCTGTATTAACTGTATTCCCCCACGTGAGAATTCGGACCATTACGAATTCAATCTAGCATGCGTACATTGACTAGACATTCACGAAGTACAGTGCTTACCCATGCATTTGACTTGAAAGACAAGTCCCGGCAGCCAAGAACATAAAATTCAACCTATAAATCACAGTGCCATACCATTCAAAGAGGGTTTGCAAGTTACATCCCGTTCAGGCAATTCGTCAAACAGGTAACGTGCTCCGAGCCTCCAACAATTCAAGAATACAAGCCCAGCACCCATCACAGACAGTGAGGATCGGTACCTAATAATTTTACTTGGGGGCAACTTCCTGTGGGGTCTTGGCCACGATGGAGAGCGCGTGGAGCCCGGACCGGAGCTCGTCGGCGAGGGCGTCGTAGACCAAGCGGTGGCGGCTCACGAGGCTCTTCCCCTCGAACTTGGGGGACACGATCTTGACGTTGAAGTGGGTCTCCGCGGCGCCGCTCTCCCGGACGGCGGCGTGCCCGGCGTGCTGGTGCGAGACGTCCTCGATCTCCAAGGCGCTCGCCTCGAGCGAGGATTGGAGCTTGGACCGGATCCTGCCGGCCCTCGACAGCACCGCGCCCGATGCTCTGGATGCCATGCGAACCCGAAAGCGGAGCCAACACCGCGCGCGAACGTGATCGAACGGGGAACGAAAAAGAAGAAGCCAAGATCGTTGAGTCAAACGATTGATTTTAGGTTTGCATGGTGATGAATCGATCAAGAAAAAAAGAGGAAAAAATAATCGATCAAGAAAAGAAGGGGGAAAAAAAAGACGAAGATGCGGTGAGCGTGGATCGAACACGCGACCTTCAGATCTTCAGTCTGACGCTCTCCCAACTGAGCTATCCCCGCTTTCGTGCTAAGTTATTGAAACTTAATATAATGTATTTCGTATTCGTCCGGACAAGCCGCCGTCGAAGCGTAAATTCGTAGAATTTGTATATGAAGGAGCTTCTAGCCGACGTGAAACGATCCCGCACTCATGCTCGGCCCATCCTTGCGTCGCGCTCGGACATCCCTTTCGAACCATCCGATCGTTGCTGCGGTTTTCCCACCAACCGGTTTTCATAGACCAGCGGCGGCGGCGGCGGAGGAGGAAGAACAGCTTCTCTCTTGCGAGCTCCGAAAGTGCGCTCGAGCCTCCGATCTGCGCAATGGGAGTGCAATTCACGCGCGCCTCCTCAAAGGGTCGGCACCCTTTTCCCTCTTCCTCAGGAATCACGTGCTCAACGCCTACCTCAAGTGCGGCAGCCTCGAGAGCGGCCTCCAGCTGTTCGACGAAATGCCCGAGCGGAACGTGGTGTCCTGGTCGGCCCTCATCGCGGGCTTCGTGCAGCGGGGCCGCCCCGAGGGCGCCGTCGCCTTGTTCCGCGGCATGAACCGTGAGGGGACCGCGAGGCCTAACGAGTTCACGCTCGTGAGCGCGCTCCATGCTTGTTCTTGCTCGGGGAATCGGGTTTGGCTCGCCAAGTTTATGCGCATGTTGTGAAGTTGGGATTCGAGGGCAATGTGTATTTGATCAATGCGTTTTCGACGGCCTTGATAAGGAACGGTCGATTGTCGGAGGCCATGGAAGTTTTCGAGAAGTGCCCGATTAGGGATATTGTGTCTTGGAATGCTATCATGGCAGGATACTTGGAGTTTTCTTATGCTGAAGTTCCTTGGTTTTGGGGTCGTATGATCCGTGAAGGAGAGGTGAAACCTGATCACTATACCTTTTCGAGTGTTCTCACAGCATTGGCTGCTCTTTCAGATATTGATATGGGATTGCAGGTTCATGCGCAGCTTGTTAAGTGTGGCCATGGAAGTGAAATTTGTGTGGGGAATTCTTTGGTAGGTATGTACTTGAAAAATCTTAGATTAGATGAAGGATTTAGAGCTTTTGAAGAAATGTGCTCAAAGGATGTTTTGTCGTGGACCCAGATGGCTGCTGGTTGTCTATTGTGTGGTGAGCCGGGCAAAGCGCTTGAGGTCTTTGCAGAAATGCGAAAAGCGGGGGTTATGGCAAATGAATTTACTCTTTCGACGGCACTAAATGCCTGTGCCAACATTGCTTCTTTGGAAGAAGGGGTGAAAATTCATGGTTTAAGGATTAAACTGGGGAGCAATGATGACATCTGTGCATTAAATGCACTGATTGATATGTACATGAAATGTGGATGTGTGGATGCTGCACGAGGTGTTTTCCAATCCATGAAGGAGCATTCAGTTGTGTCATGGACAACGATGATCATTGGATGCGCACAAAATGGTCAAGCTAGAGAGGCTCTCAAGTTCTTTGATGAGATGATTGAAGAAGGAGCGCAGCCAAATCAAATCACCTTTGTTTGTGTGCTCTATGCTTGCTCCCAGGGAGGGTTTGTTGATGAAGGGTGGAAATATTTTTCCTCTATGAGTCAGCGTCATGGCATTTCCCGCGGAGAAGATCACTATGCATGTATGGTTAATCTACTTGGACGAAATGGACAAATTAAACAAGCTGAGGGATTGATTTTGAGCATGCCATTTCAACCAGGGGTGCTTATCTGGCAGACGCTGCTTGGTGCTGCCCTCATTCATGGGGATATGGAAACTGCAAAGCACGCTTCTGATCATGCATTGAAATTGGACCGAAAAGACCCTTCGACTTATGTGCTGCTATCAAATATGTTCGCTGGTTTGAGGAACTGGGATGGGGTTGGGATGATGAGAGAGCTAATGGGGACTTCTGATGTAAGGAAATTGCCTGGGTCCAGTTGGATCGGTCAGGAGAAAAGTGGGCCGCTAGCTTTAGCTGATGGCTAGATGACGATAATGATGAGGCCAATGGCGGTAACTCCGACTTGGTATTTGACCAGGCTTAAAGCCCTGTTGATGTAAACAACATTCATGGAGCATTGCAGTCTTTAGCAGGGAAGCAACGTGAAGAGGGCATTGAGAAGGAATGGTAATTAAAATTAATTAAGCAAGATTACTCCATAGAGAAATTCTAATTATACTAAGACCAATCCATAGATCACTATACTAAGCGACATAAACTGTTACTAGATGTTAAATATGACTTGTTTAAAGTCCCATTTTTAGTCTGGCACATCACTTAGTGCGCTAGTTAAATATACTAGTCATAGTATGCCTGTTGCTCCAGGTCCTAGATGGTTGATTTTTCACTGTCTTACTTCCACCATGTTGATTGGTCTGATCTTTGTGGTCATTATAAGCACATGGGTCTTCAACGTGCTTGGCACCATGTTTGGGAATTAGAGAATTATACTCCATGACAAGCTTCTCTTTGCAAGTATGTTTCACTGTGCAAAATCTGGTTTGTATATCTGCAGATGGCATCGGATTTTGTCAATATCATCTTCAAGCCGCCTCTCAGAAGATACCAAAATAGTGCCAGAAAGAAATGGAAAGAATCACCAGCAGGTGTTTGAAGGAGAAGCTTACTAGGATACTAGGATGATGCTAGTGCTTTTGCGAAGACGAGCAGTTTGCCGGCATTATTTCACTGGATTGAAGTTTAATTCATTTGCTGAAAGACGCTGATATGAGCAATTGGGTGCACTTAGGAGAAACATTTACCGAGTGAAATGGGCACAAGTTGGCTGAACTTGACATAGGAGGCAGTCCAGATCATCCGATGGAATGTGATTCCCTCCCTCATGCACGTGTGTGCAAGAACTTTAGATCATGTGTCTAGGATGTCAAATGAAATTCGTAAGAGCAGCTCTAACCAAGGCTTTATAATGGTGAAGTATTTGTCACATTGTCGTATATTTCCTGGTTCTTCTGGCTTAACTGGAACTACTCCGCTTGCATTAATGTCCACGTTTGATAACTCTATAGCTGCTCGTTTTCGCTTGACAAATACTTCACGATCCACAACTTTTTTTTTTTAGAAGAACAGGACTTCGTTTCACTCATAAGGTCAGATGTATTGGATTTTCTCAGAATGACCACAGTTCTACCAAATTACAGCATCACAAAATAGAAGAAAACCAGTCTTTTTTAAGCTAAAAGCACAAACCGCCCTTCAGTTTCTGCAGTGAATAGCAATGGACGCTTTGGTATTCCATTGTTGTCGGCTGTATGTGTCGGTGGGTGCCAAGCGCGTTCCAGAGAGGCTGCTGATTGCTGACCTTAATGGTCCCATCTTTGTCAGTGTGTGCACAAGTCAAATCACTCCGATACCCTCTTTTCTTATTTACAAAGTGCTACTTGCACAAGTTTCAGGACCTAAATCGACTGAGTAAGCGAATTCGCATTGATCACGTTGTGAAAATTAATTAGTGATTGCGCTTAAGGTAGGAAAATCTCGACTCATGAAACTACTCACCAATCTCATAGAGGTGGAAAGACGCGAGCTAATGTTTTAGTGCGTGATGCAATCCAACGAACATGACCCTTTTTCAAGATACCTGATTTTCTACTATTTTCTGGATTTAGTGTGTAAGATGTCTTGAATTCATTTTCACCCAAAAAGAAGAAGAAAAGTCTTGATAGGGCTGACGATGCTTAGGATGTGAATCTTTTCCAGAGCTTATGGTTCACTCAACAATAATCTGGCTTGTCCTAGATTACATGAGAAGATATTTGATCAAATAAGTTGCAATAAATTAAAAAAGAAAATCGCCAAACTAAATTCAATTATTTGTGGTCCTGAGTTGACCTATACTTCATCTTTTACAGCGGAAGTCCGCATTTCAAGCATGTGGAATTTCAAAAAATCAATATTTTTTTTTTTAAATTTGGGAAAAAATATGTGACCAGCAACCGTCCATAAGGCATGCCATGTGATTTGATATTTTAAGATCAGAAAGATGGTGGTCAAAATTCTGAGAAAAATAAGAAACAATGTACGCGTACCAGCTAATCATGTTACTCCTCGAGATCTTCCATGAGAAGACTCGAACTCAACGTGAAGCAACCCATATTTGTTCAACTGCGTTTCCTTGTTTTTCGATCCTTTTTCTTTTTTTATTAGAAAGAGATCCTAATAATTTATTTCGAACCTTGTTAAAGGGTGTTTTTACGAAATATGTTAAGTAATCAAATAAAAAAAAAGAAATTTTCATTGAATACAACCTTACTTTTCTCGTGATACATATAAGTATGACTGGAAAACCGAACATTTGGTCTATAAGCTTTCTTCATATTGTGGTCCATAAGCTTTCTTCATGTTGTGCTCCATTGAATTAATATAGACTGCTACTTTGAGATTCGAGTACAGTTACAACCTAGGAATGACATGAATACCATCCTCTGATCAATTGATTTTCTAGCTGTTCTTCATCCTCCTCCTCCTCCTCCTCCTCTCTCTCTCTCTGTGACAATCGTTGACAATCTTTCCTGTGAAATCTCGTATCTGGAGATGTCTCCTGCAAGCAGAAGTTGTGGGAATATTTCAGGAGCTGCGGATGGCTACGGTTACATTGAGCACGAAGTGTCCAGGATGGATACACTCGCTGGAATTGCCATCAAGTACGGGGTCGAGGTATAGTCTCTCTTCCTCCAAGTGGTTGATCTGTTCCCCTCAAACTGTTTATTCGCTTGTGGACGTAAAGATAACATCACCGATTCAAGAAGAATTCACAAGGACTGTTGGTATGTAGAAGCTGCTGTCTAGATGGCTGCAATATGATCCATGGGAACATATGATGGGTAATTGCTTATAGTGGCTTGGTTTCATATCAGATGCAAAAGAAAGTGAAAAACTTGGCCAGTTGATTCAGGCTTCTTTGTCAAGATTTCCAGAGTCATTTGAATTGCCCATCTAGTGTTGTTGGTCCTGAAAATCATGCAGAGTATGCGAAAAGGTCTTCACCCAAATAGTTTTGTATCTTCCTTCTTACTCATGGTCTGGAAGAGACATGAGCACTATCCATCTTTAACCAATGTTTGGTAAGAGATGTGATCAACAGGGTTTTTAGTTTCCCCCAAGTCTTTCATGCCAGAAGCAGGGCATGGTTGTTAATGAATATCTAAAATCTGCTTTCTCCTGATGCCGATATCTGTATCTTTTAGGTGGCTGACATTAAGAGAATAAACGGGTTGGCCACGGATTTTCAAATCTTCGCCTTGAAGACCTTACGGATACCTTTACCTGGAAGGCACCCCCCTTCAGCCTCTTTGCCTAATACTGCTGCTTCTTCAGGGTAAATTACATACCTGTTATCCTTAATTTCTTGACTCTGAAAAAGTTTAGTTCGGCATGTTTGTTGAGCTGGTTTGTCTGCTGGAGATCATTTTTATATGCCCAGCACCCTTAGAATCAATCTTCAATTACAGTGCCAAAATTGTGATCCAACTTTTTTAATCCTCTCATTTTTCTAAACATGAAAAGCAAAATGAATTGATGAGGGAGAAGAAAAAACACAATTTTGATGATGTGCGAAAGCATCCTCTTTATCGGGCACTTGGCTGGACATGAATTGTATGTGCATGTTCCTCCTAACAGCAAAGCAAAGCGACCGTATTGATGCCTTGGTGGGTATGATCTCAAGTTTGTGCTTTCTTGTAGGGACATAAGTGCTGAAAAAGCATCATCAAGTGCAGGGCACTACAATTTGTCTAAGTCCTCTGAGCTATTTAAATGTAAGTCATCCCAACAGAAAGCTTCCCCATTTATCAGCTCTTCAAGATACTACGGGGTTAAACTCTCAAATCCCAAGGGACTATTTATGGTATAGGGACTAGCTGCATCCACAACAACCGACTGAAGGGTCATGAGTTGCCGGCTTCTGATTCAACTTCAAAGCATCAAAAGATGGGCTCCGGTTTCTTGGCAGAGAACGGTTCAATTGTTGATTACACATCTATCTTCGATGTCATAGATACTGAAGGCGAGGGATCTAATACAAAATCTACTAGGAATTATCAAGAAACTAAGGCTGGTTCGCCAAATGCCACACCAGAGAAGCTGTTGAAAGAGGAAAACGTTGGCGGAAACAGTAGCTTCTTACCAACTAGAGGGAAGGCTTTGGCTTTGAGAGCCAAGTCTGCCAGCCGAACATCACTGGCCATCGATGCAGAGTCAAACTGGACAAGCCCAGTTCGAGCGGGAGCAGTAGACGACATAATCACTACTGAACATCCTGGACTACAAAAAGCTTCGAGTGTGTCAAGCTTACAAGTTCAAGACGCAACCAATTCCTCATCAATTTGGCAAACATCAAAGTGGGGCTTGAAACCAGACCTTCCACTGTTTTCAGCAGCATCGCTCACGGGGCCAATTCTCGATGGCTTAGCATTGTCGATATCATTTTCAGGATGGAGGAGTAAAGCTGCCCTTGATTAAGGCGCATAAAAGTACACCATCGACCAATTCTTGACCTGTTTAATATATCGTTATGTCCTAGCTATAGACGCTAGAAAGAGGATTAGAGAAAGAAAAGCTCCAATTTTGGCAAATTAAAATGAGCAAAAATGCTCATTAAGAAAAAAGACATGAAGAATTTATACAATTGATACATGTTTCTTCCTTCCTAAAATTGTCGGCTTCTCTGAAGTGCTAGCCCAAATTCTGTTGTTATATTTGAGTCATGAATACATAAATATAAAGCAATCAGTCCAATCTAGCTCACTAGAGGTGATCGGGTGGTAGGTTCAGACTTGAATCTTATACCTAATCATGTTATAACCGGTTCTCCATTTTTGGACCCTATACTCGACTCTATTTACATTGGACCCTATACCCAAACCACCTCTTTTCTTTTGTTTGGTTCTCCGATTAACTCTGTTTTCACTTGAACTTATTTTGCAATATGGTTTCAAATTTTACATTAATATATGAAAAAACCATGTAATTCTCTTAATTTGCACTTGTAATCAATAAGTACATGAACTTTTTGATTAAACGAAAACTAGAAATCCATAAGGCTACAATGATAAAATAGCAAGAGTTATAATCTCCAAATGATGGCTTTTAATGATGTCTAACTTCTTCATTTTGGCAATACACATAAGCAAGTAACCTCAGGAAAAAGGTAATAAACAAAGAAAAAACTAAAACATACTAATCATTAAGTGCGAACTCAATTAATCTGATTTTGAGATCTTTATACTCCACAAAGTTGGACTACTATAATATAGGTACTTCAAAAAATGTGCACCTCATACCTTTAGTAACCGCACTCATTTTGGGTTTTGGAAATTTGGGGTTGGGCTTACAAAGCTGGTTTCCAAACCAGTTCAAATGATTTGGTTCATATGGGTATTAACTTGAAACCAGTTCCCTGATAAGTTGAAACTGTTTCAAATTTTGGGAACTGTTTCCTGGACCGGTTGAAACCGGAACCAGTTCTTTGACCCTGTTTTCCGAGTGGACTGTCCGATTTCCAAGTATATCCAGTATGGTTGAATACTCTTATTGCTCACCTCAACTTCAAAGGACAGATCTCTGTACAAACATTCAATTAACATCTCCATAAACTGAATAATAAATTAACGTTTCTGGCGACTTTTTGGTCATATCATGTCCAACAAAATAGTCGAGTAGAGGAAATGCCTGGGCATAGATCTGCCTATATATCCCATAGAAGACTTTAAAAGACTACATTGAAATGATCCAAGATTATTACTAAGTTCATAGGATTTCCAAATCGCAATTGCTTGAGCATGCCAATCATTGGAGAACCAATAAACCCACAACCAGGAAGAATTCTGCCGCCTAGAGCGATCGAGTGACAAACTTTTGCTCACCCTGCAGCTATCTCCGCATTTTCTTACACAGATTAGTCACAGCTAAGATTATTACTTGGAAGCGCAACTTTTCCATAAGGCAATCACAGCAATCTAACATACAAGGAGTCGATAATCTATATGGAACATGTAAACAAGATGTTACTCTACAAATGAAGCCTGCGCTTGACAAGGACACTTGATATTTCATGACGACCAGCTGCACCAAATGATCCAATATAATGGCAGAGAATCATTAGGAATATGGTACGACCATGCGATGCAGCAAGTCGGTAGAATTGCACTGCCAAATCTCAACATCTTATGCACCACACTCAACAAAGCCTCAGAAAATGAAATCTGCTGCATTACAAAATCTTCATGAAGGCATTTTCAGAAGCAAGAGCAGTTACCCAGGGGGAGAAAGAGGATTAAATAGTACCAACGCTACATTCTCTCATATGCTTCACCTCCATTTCTGTCACTATATTCCAAGATTCAAATCTCAGAGTCTAGTCCTACTATTGCTCTTCTGTCCTCTAAAGAAAAGAAGTCGAGAGTCTGGAGCGGAAGGTAAGACTAGAGGGAGTATCTCACCACCTGTTATTTGGTGGTTTGACCTTGTAAATTCTAACTATCCAGTTAGACGTTGTAAATGCCTCTTCCAGGTATTCAAGTTTTATATCCTTATTCCCAATTTCAACCCCCCTTGCACGATCATACCTGACATTACAAAGAGAAAATAATGGTTAGTCTCATAGGCAAGAGATGAAGCATAACAAAGCTTATGCCCAACCATATAAAAGAGCAACAAAGGCCCCTCGAGGGGGTGGTGAATTCAAAGACCAATCAAAAACACAAAAAGGTTACATATACATCCGTCTCTGCCATTTTTCTCACCTTTTCTATTTTTGAAATGTGCCTCAACACCTAATTCTAACAAAAAAACTATGCTTGATGTTCTGCCTATGATTATTAACCGTGTTTGCAGCATATATGCTTTCAATGTTAACATTTCATGTGCTTGTAGAGGGGGAAAAAAACTACGGCAGCTTATGAGATGAAAAGGATGATCTTCAACTTACCCAGGAGGTCTGCCATATTCTGTTGTCAGCTCTCCGAATCGGTAGTAGGACAATTTGTACCTAAAGCAAAGACGGGGATTATGATATTAACAAAAGGTAGTGGATCATGATGAACAATTACCAAGAGAACTCAACTATAAGACAGGTTAAGCATCCATGTCACTTTCACATCTCACTAGTGATGGAATTACAACTCAACCAAATTAAACATCAGTCCATAAAGAAACTAATTTAACAAGTGATCTCATTAGATCACTCTTGAGTTCTCATCTATCTCATCACTAACAGAATAAAAAACTCAACTGTCTTCTTTTCATACAACCAATAACAAGAATCATCCAGTACCATCATAGTGGAAACATTTGAGGCGCACTTGATCACTTAAAATAGTGAAAAAGAATTTAATTAGGCTATTTCAACATGAGACAGGTATGAACACAGGGTAGAGATTCCAGGAAACTTACATGAGACAATTCAACATCTTGGGAGCTGCACCTTTATCAACACGATATTCTCCATTAACAAGGTAATCAGGCTCCTTGATTACAGGAAAAACTCCACCACCAATTCTAACCATCCAGAGAAATCTAGCCAATAAAAGAAGAAAACAAACAAACAGAAGAGAACATTAGAAGATTACTCAATTCAAGTGCGAATGTGAAATCTTGAACATACAAAAAAAAAAGTGCTAGTAAAAATGATTGCCTAAATCCAATCAATTCTCAGAAAATCAACCTATTTAATCACTAGCAATCACTTAGACTTGAAGCAAACCAAAGTAACCAAACTCAATCAATTGCATTTTACAGCATAAGTATTCACATTCAGGGATTCCATTTTTTGCAGCCACAGACCCAAGTATCATAGAGTTCAATGGTATGCTACCGTTTTAACAGCAGAAACGTTTTGTAGCAAAATCTACTAAGGGTCAGGTTGTTCAGTGTAAACATTTATTTACAAGTGATCTTATTAAATATGAAAATTTAGATCAGACAGAAATTTTCAGGTTTATGGACAATTTCCACAATTAGTTACATCAATAGTTCGAATAAGATGACATGATGCTAAGGCTTACTTGTTTATATCATCTGAAGAATAACCAGTAACACCACCAAACACGACTAGAACATAGTCCACATCGAGTGACCTCATTATCTCATATGCCTCATCCTCATAAGATGACATTGCACGTCCAACGGTAGCAATATGTGTATTGTTCCAGGTGTTATTGTCGACAATAACAGTTCTATTTCCCATTGCAGTGATCTGATATCCATAATCCCACCATGACATCACCTTAGCATCAGGAGGTGTATTCTGACGAAGCCAAAAGTATGCCTCACGATAGTCATCAAAGATGACGCGGTTGCCATGTGCACCCCTTGCGGCCAACACGATTGAAGGGGATGAGTATGCCTCGGATGTAACCCAAGTACAGTGGGTAACGTACTTGCTCAGCAAATAGAAAGCGCCAAAAAGCAGCGCAGTAGCACCATTTTTCTGGAAAGGCTGGGATTGATCAAGTGAGCCCTGCTTTGGAAAAGGAAAAATAAATCACAAAGGTCATCAAAAGAAATAACCAAGAAACCCAGCACTGCAAACCCAAAAAGAAAAAAAAGAAAATTTCGGCTCTCATTCGCCCAATGCCCCTAACTACCTCTCCCTAATGCCTAAAACAGCAAAATCTAATAAAACGAAGCTAGCATGATTCTCCATTGCAGTTGCTAGCCCATTCAGAGAACTAAGCAACTTTCATCATGACTTCTGTTGTTCACCTACACATGCATTTGGAATGAACTGCTCACAAATTAGTTACTAGGTCAAAAAAAATTTCCTGCTGCCAATTAGTCAGGAGTTCCTGAAGAAATAGTTAGGCATTTGACCAATTAGAAAAGGCGAAAGAATAGCCTAAAGGATTTGTCACCTTAGAAGCAGCCTTGCCGCTACTTCCACCTTTGCCAGAAGCACTTTGGGGAGCCTTTGTCTTTGCTCTTAACAACAATGTCAAATTCTTTATGGTGGCCGACACCGCAATTGCACTTATGAGGCACACAGCAGGTGTAGCGACGAGAATCAAACGAACCATAACACCAGCAAAATACATGCTCGTAAGGCCATACATAACTATGAATATGGTGGCATCCGACAACCTCTTGAAACAGAAATAGAGACCTGCTGGGAAGAGGAAGAGAAGAATCTGAAAGTCAAACATGAAAGAAGACCACGCTGTAGGCTGGTGCTCGGAGACAGAGGCTATAATAGGTATGTGGTCCTTCGCATACGTTGGATCAAGCAGAGAGTAAAAACGGCCAGTCCATGGAGAGATATATCCAGATGCTGTGCCGACTCCCAGAGCCACGGCACCCACACCAACAGCAGAGGTCACAGTCATCCTCAGAAAGGCTTGAAACAACTTGGTGTCACTTAGAAGGTGCTTCAACCAATCCAAGAGGTAGAACACCTGCACAGATAATTCAGTTCAATAAAAGATTTCTAGTAAGACCTGACTAATATGAATGAAAAACAGACTTTCTTCTACGACGACTCTAGATTGATGTTATAGTGAAAACTTTCCCTTTTTAGATGACGAGAAGCAGGGGAAAGGGGGAAGTAGAAAGAAAAACGCACAATTGCAGCTCTATGTAGAGTTAAAGGCATAAAATATACGCTTGTTTTACGATTCCATATATCGTCTTTCTAAAGACGGTCATTTTAATTTTTAAATATGAAACAATAACTCTAGGACTTTATTCCCAACTAAAATGAAGACCTAAAATGAAGACACTAGTGATATTTTTTGGTAAGCGACATTAATAAAATCAAGTACATTGATTGCTACTTCAATATTGGGATCTTAAACAACTACGAAAAACAAGTATAAGCTAAAAAACAAACCAAAGGGAACATTTGACAGAAGAAGGAACCTGCATCAAGAAGAACACGCCCATGGCCGCCATATGCTCCCCCGACTGCACATGCTGAAACCCGACAAAACGAATTTGCATAGCGAGCAGCATCCCCAGAATATACATACAGTTATACGCCACATAAAGTCTCATCGAGTACCGGCCAGTTATCAACAAAACCAACACATAAAGAGGGATCAGATTGATGATAAACACATAACCACCCCACGCGGAAACCATATAGAAGTAGCCGAAAGCCGACGCCAAACCCCACGACAGCGAACCCGTGTTCACCGCCTTCACAAAGAGGTAAAACGTCAGGAGCAGCGCGAAGATCGCCACGCCCTCGTTATCGTACGACCCGGCGACGGACCTCGATATGTACCCGGGGCAAATCGCGATCAGCGCCGCGGCGACGAGCCCCGCCCAGTGTCCCAAATCTCCTTCCCGAAGAAGTAAGCAAGGATGGTCGTGTTCGACGCGAAGAAGGGCGCGGTCAGGACGCAGACCTCGCGAATGTGGACGGCGAACCTGAGGAACCTCAGGCCCCAATACAGCAAAGCGGCGGTGACCATGAGGCCCGGGTAGAGCGTGCCGCCGATAATGCGGCCGAGCGGGTACCAGCTCTCGCTGTCGAACCAGTTCCAGAACTCGTAGAAGCCCTTCTCGGTCAAGAACAGGGTGGTCCGGTAGTTGAAGTAAGGGTCGAACTCGTGGATCATGGACTCGTAGCGGAGGACGCTGAACAAGCGGGTGACGAAGGCGAGGACGTAGACGAGGCATAGGATCGAGACCCGGATCAGGAGCTCCTGCTGCTTGGTCTTCAGCTTGAGGGACTTGAAGGAGAAGTAGCCCGACAGCAGATCTGGGGATTTGGGGCTCAGTGGGGATGGTGGCGGCTGCGATTTCGCAGTGCCGTTGATGGGTTCGGATTTGCCGACCATGGTGAGAGACGGGAGGGAGAAACGGGGAGCGGAGATGGGATTAATCCTTCATCAAGATCGAGATCAAGATCGGATTTTTCTGCGGCGAAATTCAAGAAAGCTGGGCTGTTTCCGCTGGGGAGGTTTATGGGAAGGCCGGGGAGAGAACCCTACTGCTTTGCTAGCAGAGTCAACCGCGAGGAGGGGGCAGGTCTTTGCTCGCGAGGAGATCCAAAAGTGAAGTGAAACGTGGGGATGCGAATGAGAGTGTCGATACTCGGATGATCCGACGTCACTCGTTGTTTTTCCTCGTCCAGTTCAAGATGACCTGTTCTTTAGTTAATTATCCCACGGCCAATGTAAACGATTCTTTTGTTCTAGGGTTTATTCTCTCTCTTTTGTACTTCTTGAGTTTATCCTTTATCTGCCAGTCCAAATCCTGCCATAAGGTAGGAAAAAGAAAAAGAAAATAGAGGCTTACAATGTAAATGGAGCATGAATTGAGGGAGTGGAGTTATGATCAAAATGAAAAGAGAAAAATATTAAACTTCATTGTAGGGATATGGAGTTTTTTTTCTTTAGTCAAATGGACAATGTATGACCGATGCTACATATGTTTGGATCGGAGTACTTAATTGATATGTGATCTAATAGAATATTGATAACTCTATAAAAATAGAGTTATTTTACTTATTTTGGACAACAAATAATGTAATATCTATAAGAAAATATTTAGATGTCTTTCTAATTGTTCAAATTTTCCTTATTTATGTAGCATAATGAGATATGAAAAAAGAAGAAGAACGAATAGAATAGCAAAAATCATAAATTCAAATTAGAAAGCGTTGGAACGTGGCTATCAAATTAGGAATTACTTTATTTTATTTCCTAATTTTATCTACAAGCATTGGAAGATGAATATCAAATAAAAAAAATTATTTGATTTAGTTTTCAATGTTATGCAAAAGATAAGCCATTGTTTAAGGATATGGGTCTTGGATGTATCCTATAATTAGGAGAACATTGAGAGCTTGGAAAACGATTAGGTTTTCATTTTTAGATTGTTTTTCATTATTCTAGAGTTTTTTTTTTTTTTTTAAGTATTTTGAAGTCCTCAATTCTTTTATTCAAGATGCGCGTCTCCATTCTAATTTTTGTTGTTAAGGTTCCAATGTAACCCTAAGGACAAGATATTGTCCGCTTTGGGCCCGTACCTTTGCGGCCACCCTCACGAATTAAATGTTTATAACACCCTCGTTCGCAGCGGCGATTTAATATTCATGGGCTAGATTCTTATTACACATAGTGGATTAATAAACTAAATAGGTTTGCTATACCTAGAGATATGATATTTCGCTATCATATGTTTAATATTGTTCTTGTACGCGTAACGATCTAAAATTTATATCTAGTAGTCATGATGAAATCGGATGCTCGAGTATATTTATCTGATTGAATTAGTACATTTAGATTCCGAATTTTGCTTTTTAAGATTTTTAGTTTTAATTTATTCTCAATTCTATTTTGATCTCTTAGATAAATTTTAGAATTAATCCATTTTTAGTATTTTATTAGTTTATTAATTATCAATCTCTGTTGGACGATATTCTTTCTCATCATTATATTTCTTGTACGACACGTTCGTTTAGAATTTTATAAATTATAATTGTATAGTGTCCATGTTTCATGGATGTATAATATAACTTTATAACTTTGACCTTTTGTGTCAACGTCATTCCAAGCACAATTAAGAGAATCGTGAATTAAGAATTGTGACCCTAGAAGAGGTGCTTTTGTTCTTGCGCACATCCGTTTCATCATCATGCCGGTTTGGAACATCATCCTTAATTGCACCTAAATAATTTGTTTAATTTAGTTTATAGCAACCGCGGTTATTTTGTTTCCCATATTGAAGACTAAAAACTAGAATTTGGACCGTTGGCAGACACAAACTCCCCTTATATTTCCTACCGACTGTCTGGGGACACTGTATTCATCCATTCCAAGAAAAGAAGAGGGAAATGGGGCTAGCTGTTCAATCTTCCCTAGGGTTTCATATCGTCAATGGTAATGCGTGTAAATTAGAATTGGCTACTGCCAGAAATGTGAATTCTATAAGGCATGAAGAGAAGCACCAAAGACAATTCCATATACAATCAATTACCAAAGGACACTTTTTTCCCCCACCCGGTCGGGTTACAAACAGAGTAATTTGGCAGCAGCTAGCTGCTACGACTGTTTCACTGGGATTATGGGAGATTGCAAGAAAAAGAGGAAGAGCAGATCATGACGTCCATCTAAAGACTTGCGACGTGCTTGAGATTTCACACCGTCTTCGTGAGTCTGAACTGCAGGACTAAGATCCCAGGAAGCCATCGACTCTCTTGTTCGTGGCTCTTGATAGGAACTTCATGCAAATTGGTGGATTAACCCCTGCCAAAGCGAGTATTGAGCTAGGCAATGTCCATATGCCATCCCCACAAATCAGACCTGAAGCTACTGCTGGCCCAAATGCGTCGGCCTTAGTTTTGTTGATTTTCTCCCAGATGAACAGAATTAAGCTACCGACGCACATATTGATGGCAAAGTATGGCCCTATGTAGAAGGGTATTGCCATAGCCATCGGAAGAGGGATGAAACGGGCCCACTTCTTACCGACTAAGTCCCTGAACCCATTTATGATCATGGCAGCTGCGAAAAAACCATAGCAGAGTGTGAGGCAGTGTTTGGGCAAGGAAGAGATGCCTTCCACACCAAGTTCGGCCATGCTCCGAAAAACAATTCCATAGGGGACAGGATATGCACTTCCTGGGAGTCCAAGATCCTTAAATGCCTTGTAGAAAAGCCAAAAGACGCACGGAGAGATAACGCAGCCCATGGCAGTACCAATCACCTGACTCACAAACATGGACCGTGGTGAAGCCAGGGTCAGATAGCCTGTCTTGAAGTCCTGAGTTAGGTCTGAGGCTGTAGACACAATATTCATCATGACTCCACAGGCAGCTAAACCAGCAAGAATTCCACCATGTGAGGCACCGGCCCATGCCCCAATCATGAAGATGGCAAGCGTCCCATAGGTAGAGGCAAGAGACCAGTCGGTGAGCCCACACCCATAGGCATTGCAGAAGCCCAAGGTTGGAGCGAAGAGATAAATGACTAAAATGTAAAACCATTTGAGTTGGGGGAACATGTGCGGAAGAGAAGCTGTGGATATGGCTGCTATTGTGACATACCCTGTAATTGCAAACCATGTCGGGATTTGATCCTTTAGGAAAAGCTGTGTCCGTCGTCGGTCATCATAAGACACTTGAGGGTTCTTAGGAGAGGAACCATTCGCAATGGGGAGGACATGGCTCATTTCTCTGTCTTGGAGTTGACGGTACAAACCAGAGAGCGTTCGGCCAAGCACCTTGAAGAAGTTGTAGAGCCCATCACCCAATATAATGGCAATGGAAATGAAAACCTGACAAATTGGTATTGTAAGATTAACGCATAAACAAAAGACATAAACAAACTTCACGTTTGCACGTATATCTTGACTTGCCTTATAACCTTGAATTCCACGCATGCTGGTTGGGCCTTCATCTGCTGGATACCAATGTCCCTCTCTGGTTTCTATTAGAGGCCACATTAAACCCCAGGATAGAATTCCTCCCAGTAGCACTGAGACATTTATGATGTATGGGCAAATCATCCCAACTCCAACATATGTTGCGGAGAAATCAAAGTAAAACCTTCACGTTATCCATGGTATGAGAGTCAGCTAATAGTTTTGCATATTAGAGTGCATGACATCAAAGTAAAGGCCAGCTTACAGCACAAAGTAGCCGTAGACTGTAAAGTGGGAGTTTGTTAAGCTTATACACCTGTATTGCAAAGCCTTAAGCCCCAAAGTGGGGAACTCTGTAAAACCACAACCATCTCCAGCTGTGTAGAACCATTGGAAAAAGCCCCACAAGAAGCTGAAGGAGAAGAACTTTCCCAATGCTTTCACTTGTTTCCTTCAGGAGAAAAATTAAAGCCAATGAGAGCTGACATATCGACACACTAATGAGAAGGCTTTCTGGCTTGTCTTACTTAGCTAGCTTGGCCCCTTCAGGTGTGTGGAAACTATTTATCAGATGAGCAGTTGCCGTGCCACTAGGATACGTTAATTTGAAGTCAATGATCATAATCTGAAACCAGAGAAGTGCAAGCAAGAGTGAAGTGTATAATGGAGATTAATTGGCAATTGCTACAATTTTAATGACATTTTCAAGGGCAAGTGCTACAAATGAAAACATGCAACATGCAAAGAGTACCTTTCGGAGCGGCACCACAGCAAAGAGGCCGAGGAAACTGACGACAAATAGAAAACCAATCATCCACGACAGCGATGGGTCTTTGAAAACTTGAGCCCTTTGGGGATCCTTCGATTGATCAGCAACTCGCTTACTCATTGCAAAGAGATAACTCCCGAAACCTCCTATTCATGCAAAATAACAGAGCAAACCACGATTTTCCAGTAAATAGCTCTAGCTATTCATCCAAAAAGACTATGCAAGTTCACATCTCTTAACATTACTTTCTCGCAATAAAAGTTTGTTTTATGCAATTTACTTTGAAATAGAGAGATCACAGAAAACAGCAAATCAAAAATATAAGCATCATCAGACGAAACCTCATATAAATGATCTGCTGGTTCTGTTGTCATTTTATCAATCAGTTTCCTTTTCTTTCTCTAGCTAGAGAAGAGATAAAAAAGAAATCAAACAAAAAATCCAGCCTCTTCATGTTGAAATCAGTTAATGCGTCTATATCATCCAAGGAAAGAGATGGACAAAGATAAAACCCGATGTGGATAGAGATTGATTTGGCATGGTCAAGAGAGAGCTGATCCTTCCTTTTGACTTGAAACATTGGCGTTCCCAGAGCAGTTACACCTCCTCAAATTTCCCCTCAATGAAATAATGGCGCGCCCGATAGATGGAAGTTCCCGCATTATGACAAAGAAAAAAAGTTGGTGGATGAGCATTTGAAATTCTTGTTTTGCCATCTTATTATGAGTTCTTCCAAATTTTCTGGCTCAAAAAATCAGAGTCTATAGTTGAACTTGATATGCATGCTGAGCTGCAAGTAAGCAGCGGTTCAGCTAGAGTACCATTCGTGATGAACCCTAACCTAGATAAAACGATAGCCACGACTTGAGGGAATCTTGACTGCTGACTCGTAGATCAAACTTTTGAAAAATTCTATACCCTTATGTGAATCCTAATTGATTCTCCACTCAAACAACAGTCAATGAAGTAGGGCCAGCTCAAGAAAAGAAGAAGTATCGGAAATTCGCGTGGTTATGTTGTGTCGATTCCATCAGAAACCCAGGATTCCTTTCTCAATTCAGCTTAGAAGAAGCAAAAAAGTATGCAGGGCGAATATCATGTACGCTTAATTTCAATTACAAGTGAGTGCATCAGTGCAACCCATATAACGTAACCGTTAGAAAGAAACGGGCATCATCATTGTAGCAATTGAAATCTCCGCGAATCGACAGCCAAGAAAAAAGTGACAGAGAGCATGTCAGCGGACAAAGCTGCTAAAACGGAGCACTTCCAGTTCGCACTATCTCAAATTGCAGCCAAGAGTGAAAGACGAGCCAACTTACCGCTGAAAGCGATGCCGGAGGACGCCACCACGCAGGTCTGGATCACCGTGTTCTCCTGCCGCGTGAAGGGGACCCGGAGCAGCCCGGACTTGTCCAGGACCTTGGTCCACGTCTTGACGAAGAAGAACCCGAGGAGCCCCGCCGAGACGTTCAGCGACGGGATGATGCCCGCCGTGAGGTTCAGCTTCATGACGATGAAGGCGAACATGACGCTCAGCACGAAGCTCACCGCGAACGCCCTGAACGTCAGCTGCCCCCTCCACGACGGCACTTCCTGGCCCTCGAAGATCCTCTCCACCGACAGGCCGTTGCTCTCGTCCTCCGAGCTCCCGCTCCCCCCGCCCTTCTTCTCCTTCGCCTCCGCATCCGGATTCATCCGATTCTCGTCCTCCGACAACGAGCGGTCGCTTCTCTCCGCCGTCTCCGACTCGTCCTTGCCGAGGCCCATTCTCCGCCCGGCTTCGACGACGATGATCAGAGCGTCGGATCACTCGTCTGGCTATCGGCTTCACTTCGGTCACTTCATCATTTCTACTTCTGGCGTTCCCACCGCGACAGCAACACCTCGTCTGGCTATCGGCTTCACTTTGTCGCGTGCTTGAGACCGAGACGACGGAAACGACGAGAGATTATATTGCATTATATTAGTTCGATGATGAGTACGTTTTCTCCCGCGCGCGGGTAAAGTCACTGGAAACGCTCCATCGAGAGATTATATTACATCATATTAGTTGGATGGTAAGATTAATATCGTAAAAAATCTTAAGCTAATATATTTATAATAAGTATATTCGAAATTAATTTTTTTATCATGATACAACCTGAAACTAGTATGTATACTTATGATAAATTTATCCCAAATGACTATAAAAAAACATTAAACTAATAAACTTATGATAAATTTACTTCAAATTAATTTTTGACTGCCAAATATCTCAAACTGGTACATTTATGATAAATATGATATATGTTAAATGGAAATTAATATCATAAAAAATTATAAAATTGATACAATTGTGATAAACGAAAAACAAAATCTCAAATTACTATTATCATCTAACTCAGTAATTTGATAGTAAAATTTAACGAAAATTAACAAAATGTAAATTTATCACAAATATATTAATTTAAAGTAAATTTGTCAAAGATAAACAAATTTGGGATATTATAGTATTAACTCATTTTATTTTAATTCGATACTCATTAAAAAAGAAAAAGATTTAGTCACGTTGCAAGGGCCAACGATCTCTTTGAGCATCGATTAGATGCATAACCTGAGCGACACGAGGGGTGTACTCGCTTTGGTCAATCGAATTCGTCGATCTAGACAGCTCAAGATTATTAAATCCACATGGTTCCCGTGTTTATAGTAATATAATGTGAATAATCACGCGGGTTAAAAAATTTGCATTTTGGCCCGTCGTTTTGTTTGGTTCGAGATTTGTGTAACTTGCAGGGTAATCACATGGCTTAAGTCAAACAATCATTTTAGATTTTGGACGTATCGATTGTCTAGAGTGAGGCTAGGTTGTCGTTACGACTTATCAACGATGACTTCATCAACCTGCGGCCAAAAGGAGAAAAGAAAAAAAAAAGGAAAAGAAGATGCACCAAAGTTTTTTCAATAATTCTATTGCTATATTCTTTTGGGCTAATATCCTAAAAAACTCCAAATTAGTACACCTATAACAAATTTATCTTAAATTATTTTTTTTACCACAAAAAATCCTAAACTGGTACACCTTGATAAATTTACTCGAAACTGATACACTTGTGATAAATTTATATTTTATTAGTTTCCGTTAAATTTTACTGTCAAATTATTAAGTCAGATGACATGTGATAGTTGATTGGTATACCAGAAATTTGAGATTTTATTCTCCGTTTGTCATAATTATATAATTTTTGTGATATTTAATTCAATTTAATGAAAGGTATATTTGCTACAATGCACAAGTTTGGGATTATTGGCAATCGACTAAATTAATTTGGGGTAAATGTGTCACAAGTGTACTAGTTTGAGATTTTTTGTGGTCATTTGGAATAAATTTGTCACAAATGTATCGGTTTGAAGTTTTTTATGATAAAAAAATTAGTTTAACTTCAAAAATTAGTTTTGGGTAAATTTATCACACGTATACCAATTTAGGGTTTTTTTTTATGATACTAATCCTTTTTTTTTTTTTTTTTTTTTTGCAAAAGATTTCATGATTCTTTCATTTAGGGCAAATATTATAAAAAAAAAATCTCAAATTTTACTCATTGTGACATATATACCGGAAAATTCTTTTGTGTCGCCAAAAACCATAAACTTGAATACCATGACACAAATTGTGACATCCAAAAATTCCATGATTTGATTATAATATTTAATATTAGTTTCCACAACTGGACCACCATTAAGTTGATAGATTCCGATGCATAAGTTAGTGGTGTAAAATAGTGATACTTAACTCATCACCATATTATTTATATAATAGGGCTTGTATGTTCTGGAATTCATATTTGTTGGTATTCAAGATTCAAATCTATTGAATTGAGATTTTCCTTATTTTTCATATCTTTTATTAATGATTTTTAGTTGACTCGAAATATTTTCAGACTCACCAATGTTCAGAATGAATATCGATTTCCTCAATCTCCATTTCTCTTCAATTGGCACACCCTTTCTCTTTTCTCTACCAAAATTTTTAAACCCATGTTTTGGCTTGAGACATTGAACTCGGTAGCTTTGACATCATGCATGATATCATCAATTTTAAATCTAGTTCATTAATGCATTGGTGATTCATGCACATGATTGACCGAAGAAAATGATCTCATCTTCATTTCCATCAAAATATCTTCTTGTGACTAATTCTTTTGGGCCAAATGTATCCTAGCAAGTGTCACAGGGACCATTTGAAGCTCATTCATTAAAGCACTTGTCTGTCAGCCAAAGTTTAAAATTTCTTTTAACCTTGATTAAACATTACTCTTTGTTGATAACTATCAAGAACTCTTTAAAGATTTTCTTGCTTTGGTCGTATGAGGAAAACCATGACAAGCTTTCACTTTTCAAAAGTAGAGGTTCACTTATTAACTTCCAACCACCCATTCACTTCTTCAAGCTTTCGTATTCAAAAACCCACAAATAAAAATAGAGATCCCACACTTGAACTAATTAAAGTTTATGTCTCAATCTTTTGAGTCTAAAAGAACTAAATCATTTAATTTCATTGCTTCCTACCAACTTTTGTCATTTTAAAATTAAACTTTGTTGATTTTCGATTCTGTTTATTTTGCTTAAAGGTGATTTAAAGCTCCGAGTCTGACATCACTTTCAAAATAAGTGAAAACTCTACATCTTAAATTAGCTAAATCTACTTAATACTTTTAAATTGGTTGGTTGATCTATGTGGTCTTGGTATGCAATAATAGTTCCACTTTTGTCATTTATTTAGATACGCGTTCAAACTCACCTCCTAAATATATTCATTTATTTGTTCAGATTCACATATTGATATATTCAATTGGTTGTTTAGATTTACGTCCGCACACACTTCGATTTTGTGAGTCGTTGAGTTTAAACTCTCCACCATTGGATGGTGGCAAAAAGATTCACGGCCATCGAAAGTTTTTCTAATCTCTTGAGAGTTTTGACTGCCCATTCCTTTAGACCAATCACAAGAGTCAGTTTCTCCCGCATAGGTAAAATTACTAAGGGCGCATTTGGTAACGTTTTTGTTTCGGGAAATAATTTTTAAACATAAATGGTTTTTTTTTTTGTTTCTGTTCCCAGGAATAATTTTTGAGTATAAGAACGCGCTTGGTAATTGTAAAAAATTTATATTCTAGAAATAGAAATGCGTTTGGTAAACTTGTATGATTTTGTTATTTCTTTTAATTTTTCAATATTTTTATTATATTTTTCAATTTTTTTTTTCTTTCTCTTTGTGGCCGGCCGTCTGCCACGGCAGCGGCTGGTGAGCTCGCCGGAGCCTCACCAGGCCACCGTGAGGCTTGGCCTCGGTGGCCGGCGAGCCTTGGGTTGGCGAGGCTGACCTTGCGTCGCCTGGGCAAGGTTGAGCCTGGCCAGTGGCCTTGCGAGGCTCACTTGGCCACCGAGGCCATCGGCGAGGCTTGATCTCGTCTAGGCGGCACAAGGTCGGCCTTGCCTAGCCTCATTGTGGCTCGGCGTCTCTGGGGGCTGGCGACGCTTCGGCGAGGTTGCCGGCCCTCGTTTGGCTAGTGGCCGTGACCTCGCCAAAGAAGAAGAAGAAGAAGAAATAACTTTTTTTTACTTCTTATTTTTGTTTCAAATCTGTTCCTAGGAAGATTTTTTTGTTCCTGGAAACAAAATTTTTACTTAATTTTTACTTAACGCGTTTCCGTTCTTTTTATGCTCTATTAAGAGATTGGATTAGATTAGTTCGATGCTAAACACAATGTGAATTTTATTTCATTTCGACACTCGTTAAAAACATAAATAAATTTGGTCACATCGCAAAGATTGATGATGCCTTTAGGCACATGAATTGGATGCCCGACTCGAACGACTTGGGAGGCACCAAAGCTAGTCGTCATGACTGCGTTGCTAGATTGCCTTAGATTCTCTTTGGTCGATCGAATTCGTAAATGCAAACGGGTCAAGATGGTCAAACCCATCCGCTTCCCCCGCTTTTAGTGATCTAATGTGAATGTGGGGAATGAATCGGGTGGGTTAAAAAATATGCATTTTGGCCCGTCGTTTTGTTTGTTTTGTGATTGATGTTAACTTGCAGGGTAATTACATGGCTTTAGTCAAACAATCATTTGAGATTTTGGACTAATCGATTGTCTTGAGCGAGGCTAGAGAGTTGTCACAACGTACCAAAGATGTATTCCATCAACATGCGGCCCACAGAACAAAAACAACAAAAAATGCATGTACACCAAAGTTTTTTCAATTCTTCTATTGTTATATTCTTCTTGCGAAATTTTTACAATTCTTTCATTTAAGGGCAAATACCATAAAGAAAAAACTCAAACTATACCCACTGTGATATAAATATCAATTTTTTTTTTTTATATCTCAAAAATCCTAAACTTGTCAAATGTAACACAAATATCCCAATTTTTTTTTATATCGCAAAAAAATTGGAATATTTATGTCACATTGATTATAATGTGAGATTTTTTGTGGCATCCCAAGTTACATAGCTAGCAAAAAACAAATTACGGCTAGTATTTTTAAAAAGAGCAAGTGATTTTCAGGCAGCAGTCGTATATTTTTTGGATAATTTGAGCATGAATGATAATCCAATTTGCTTCAAAAGGCGCGACACGCTACTTGGACTCGGGAACCATTCACTCATCCTTTTTGCAAAAAGGTCCTTCCTAAACTTGTTCACGGTGATACAAATACTTCCAACTTTTTTAATGTTATGAAAAAAATCATATGTGCCAACTATTTCAGTTCCATTCAAAGTATATTTGTTACACCAATATAAATTTGGGCTTTTTTATGATGCAAAAAGAAAAAAATTTAGGATATTTGCGTCATAATTGGTGAGTTTAAAAAATTCAGGGTATTTTGCTCATAGTGGGTATTGTGATTTTTTATGGCAGTAATCATTCATTTAATTCAGAAGATCACATTCATCCCAAGTTACTTAGCCAGCAGAAAACAAACATCCACCGGTAATTTTATGGAGAGCAGGTGATTTTCAAGCAGCTGGATATTTTTTGGACAAATCTGAACCCGAGTTGTAATCTGGTTCGCTCCTAAGGGCACGACACGCTGCTTGGACTTTGGGAACGTTAACTAGTCCTTTTTGCGGGAAAAAAAAAGGTCCTTGCGATGGTCTCTGCCGGGGGAGACATCGAAAGGTGCATTCCCGATAGGACCAAGGATCGAACGAAGACAAGACCAGCGGACGTACGAACATCGATCGTAAATTTTCAACGCCTTCTTCAATGGAACTGGAAGATTCAGTGTACAGAACGATTCTTAACCCTGTCTCCATCTCGATGCAAACAGAGGGTGTCCTGTCGTATCGCTTTCTTGATAGTGTTTGCCTGCTAATGGGGACAACGTGGATAGGAATGAGAAGTCGAGGGATTCACATTACCGTGCTGAAAGCGGACCTTTGTGAAAACAGGGAATTTTGAATTATCCAAACCAATCTTAAGTCTGGAATCGATGGAATGGAAAGACGGTGTTGGTTTCAAGGGGGGTTTTGTTAAGAGCTATATGATGAACACACATTGTGTTGCTGGAAAGTCTGGTGTTGCTGAGATCAGAGGAAGTAAAGTGAGAAAGTCTGGTGCTGCTGATTCGACCAAGAATAAAAGGGATGAAGTCAATAATAAAATTTGCAGCACATGTTCACTGCAGAATTGTTATTCTGTTTTGAGCATATAACTATTTAAATTCTGTTTTTGTTTCTGTTAGTTTTCTTAGTTAGTTGAACTGTGAAACCGCATCTTGGTGATTCTTTAGATAAACAGCTTGTAATATAAATAAGATTGAAGAACAAGCAAGTTGACATGCTCTCAGATGAAAATTCTTCATTGAATACAGAGAAAGAAAATCCAAAATTCTTCATCCATTCTCATCTCTTTTTCTCTCGTTCTGTTTGTAAGTCTTCACAGGTTTTGCATTGTGACTGGCAAGTTGGTCGAGCGGTCAAGGAAAAGAGAATCCTGACCAAAGGTTATGTGTTACCCACTATGAATCCTGATCCTGATAAAAGAGGCCGTGATTCAAGTTGCGTAAGTCTAAGACTCATGTTCAAGGAATCCCATACTGAGGGGGTAACTCGTTTGGCAAAAGAGTAAGACAAAATGAATTAACGAAAAAGACGAGGCCCGATAGAACAGGTCACAATGAGTTGCTTGAATGACTCATATTTCAACTCGTTTGGTCTTCTAAGACCAAAAACAGATGCGGAGGCTTAATTGAGAAGACACTCAAAATATCAAAACCGAGATTGTGCTCTTCCCCTCTCCTATTTTCACCGATCTCTCGCTTGTAGGTCGCTTGACTTCACATTTGGAATTGCCAGAGCTATTTCCACTTCCTGCAGCAAGTCGAGGCGTTCGTGCTCCTCCCACTACAATTGCCGTTGCTCTTGACGCAAGTTTTTGAATCAAATTTTGCTCCCTCTTGCCGCTTCTCTCAACATTGGCGAACCGCGAAGTTACAGTCAGACCATTTTTCTTCATTCGACAATGCTAAAGACCTAAGTCAATGTCTCCTTTAACTAGAAAAGAAGATAGATAAATTGGAAAATTTTAAAACTACATCATCCTTAATTGCACTTAAGTAATTTGTTTTATTTAGTTTATGACAATAGCGCACACAGTCATTTTGTTTTCCTATTTTCGAAGACTGAAAACTAGAATTTGGACCATTGGCAGACACAAACTCCTCTAATATTTCCTTCGGACCGTCTGGGGACAATTTGTATTCCAAGAAAAGAAAGAGGGTAGTAGAAGTTCAATCTTCCCTAGAGTTTCATATTGTCAATGGTAATACGTGAAAATCACAGTTGGCTAATGCCAGAAATGTGGATTCTACAAGGCATGAAGAGAAGCGCGAGAGACAGTACTATATACATTTATTACCAATTAGGACACTTTTATACAAGAATAATTTCGCAGCTTCTAGCTGCTACCACTGCTTCACTGGGATTTTGGGAGATTGCAAGAAAAATAGGAAGATAGAGCAGATCATGACGTCCATCTAGAGACTTGCGGCGTGCTTGAGATTTCTTGCCGTCTTCGTGAGTCTAAACTGCAGGACTAAGATCCAAGGAAGGCGTCGACTCTCTTGTTTGTGGCTCTTGATAGGAACTTCATGCAAATTGGTGGATTAACCCCTGCCAAAGCGAGTATCGAGTTAGGCAATGTCCATATGCCATCCCCACAAATCAGACCTGAAGCTACAGCTGGCCCAAATGCGTCGGCCTTGGTTTTGTCAATTTTCTCCCAGATGAACAGGATTAAGCTACCAACGCACATATCGATGGCAAAGTATGGCCCTATGTAGAAGGGTATTGCCATAGCCATCGGCAGAGGGATGAAACGGGCCTACTTCTTACCGACTAAGTCCCTGAACCCATTTATGATCATGGCGGCCGCGAAAAAACCATAGCAGAGTGTGAGACAGTGTTTGGGCAAGGAAGAGACACCTTCCACGCCAAGTTCGGCCATGCTTCGAAAAACAATTCCATTGGGGACAGGATATTCACTTCCTGGGAGTCCAAGATCCTTAAATGCCTTGTAGAAAAGCCAAAAGACGCATGGAGAGATAACGCAGCCCATGGCAGTACCAATCACCTGACTCACAAACAAGGACCGTGGTGAAGCCAGGGTCAGATAGCCTGTCTTGAAGTCCTGAGTCAAGTCTGAGGCTGTAGACACAATATTCATCATGACTCCACAGGCAGCTAAACTAGCGAGAATTCCACCATGTGAGGCACCGGCCCATGCCCCAATCACGAAGATGGCGAGCTTCCCATAGGTCGAGGCAAGAGACCAGTCGGTAAGCCCACAGCCATAGGCATTGCAGAAACCCAAGGTTGGAGCGAAGAGATAAATGACTAAAATGTAATACCATTTGAGTTGGGGGAACATGTGTGGAAGAGTGGCCGTGGATATGGCTGTTATTGTGACATACCCTGCAACTGCAAGCCATGTCGGGATTTGATCTTTTAGGAAAAGCTGTGTCCGTCGTTGGTCATCATAAGACACTTGAGGGTTCTCAAGAGAGGAACCATTTGCAATGGGGAGAACATGGCTCATTTCTCTGTCCCGGAGCTGATGGTACAAGCCAGAGAGCGTTCGGCCAAGTACCTTAAAGAAGTTGTAGAGCCCATCACCCAATATCATGGCAATGGCAATGAAAACCTGACAAATTGGTACTATAAGATTAGAGGATAAATAAAAGACATAAACGAACTTGCACATTTGCATATATAACCTGACTTGCCTTATAACCCTGGAGTCCACGCATGCTGGTTGTGCTTTCATCTGCAGGATACCAATGTCCCTTTCTGGTTTCTATTAGAGGCCACATTAAACCCCAGGATAGAATTCCTCCAAGAAGCAATGAGATATTTATGATGTACGGGCAAATCATTCCGACTCCAACATATGTTGCCGAGAAATTGAAGTAAAACCTTCACGTTATCCATGTAAGAGAGTCAGCTAATAGTTTTGCACATTAGAGTGCATGACATCGAAGTAAAGGCCAGCTGACCACAGAAAGTGGCTGTAGACTGTAAAGTGGAAGTTTGTCAAGCTTAAACACTTGTATTGCAAAGCCTTAAGCCCCAAAGTAGGGAACTCTGTAAAACCGCAACCATCTCCAGCTGTGTAGAACCATTGGAAAAAGCCCCACAAGAAGCTGAAGGAGAAGAACTTTCCCAATGCTTTCACTTGTTTCCTTCAGGAGAAAAATTAAGGCCGATGAGAACCACCATATTGACATACAAATGAGAAGGCTTTCCAGCTTATAGTGTCTTACTTAGCTAGCTTGGCCCCTTCAGGCGTGTGGAAACTATTTATAAGATGAGCAGTTGCTGTGCCGCTAGGATAGGATAATTTAAAGTCAATAATCATAATCTGAAACCAGAAAAGGGCAAGCATGAGTGAAGTACTCTAAACAGTAAATGCAAGCCCCCACCGTTTGAGCTCTCATGGCCAAAGAGAATCTTTTCAAGTGAAGTCTATAATGGGGATTAATTGGCAATTACCATAATTGCTACAGAAAAAAAGGTGCAACATGGAAAGAGTACCTTTCGGAGAGGCACCACAGCAAAGAGGCCAAGGAAACTGACAACAAATAGAAAACCAGTCATCCACAGCAGTGATGGGTTTTTGTAAACATGAGCGCTCTGCGGATCCGTTGATTGATGAGCAACTCGCTCACTCATTGCGAAGAGAAAACTCCCGAAACCTCCTGCTCATACAAAATCACAGAGCACCACATTTTTCAGTAGATAGCTCTAGCTGTTCATCCAAAAATGATACGCAAGTTTACATTTATTACGATTCCTTTCTTCCAATAAAGTTTAATCAAATTCAAAGAGATCATTATTGGATAGAAAGTCACTGTTATTTCTAACACACGATAAAGGGAGGTCAATGACTAAGGGCAGACCACTTTAGTTGAATAAATATTCCACATGAAACAGAAGCAAGAGCCTCTTATCTTTTTTGTTGATAGATGTAGAGGTCTATAGTACTTTCCAGTAAAAATATTTTTCTTTCTTTTCCAGCCGAGATACTTTTCAAGCAAGTAACTGAAACCGCAGTAAACACACGACAATAAACTGGGAAAACGAATTGAATTGAAAAAGCAGGGTCTGGCCCAAAAGAAAAAGCAGTGGTTACAATAGGTAAACTCACTATCCACAACTGATTTTATTTGGAGATGGTTAGCAAATGAGCATCCACTCAAACTTAGGGGAGGTTCCTTCATTTTTGCATAGTTGCATCCTTAAATCTGAATGATTAACTTCAAAAGAATACACGAACATTATCTCTGCATACCCCTTGAGCTCATTGGCATTGGTTATCACAGAATATGTTCCAAGAAACACGTGACCTCAAATATGCGCATGAAATTAGTGTATTGACTATTCAATATGGTTATGGCCAAATGCCCTACTTTGTGTTGTTTACATAGAAACAACCTATTACATGTCATCTGTGTAGATGCAGAACAGTTCATTTAGAATCCATGAGATTAACATTTTTCGGAGAAACAGGCGTTTCTGTGCAAAAAAGGCAATCCATCCTTTGGACATAAAATTGGCGTTCCCGGAACCGTTACACCTCCAGAAATTTCCCCTCAGTGAAATAACAGCGCTCCCAATAGACAGAAGTTCCCGAATTATGACAGGAAAAAATTGGTGGATCAGCATTTAAAATTCTCTTTACGTTCATCTAATTATGAATACTTTTAAATTTTTCTGGCTCTAAAAATCAGTGTCTTCAGCTGAACTTGATATGCATGCTGAGCTGCAAGGACCGTGCCGCTTTCAAAGGCTCTAAATTGTGGACTAAGGAGCAGTTCAGCTTGAGCACCATTCACGATAACCTTATCTAAGACAAAAGGATAGCCACAGCCCGAGGGAATCTTGACTGTTGACTCGTAGACTTTTATTTATTACAAAAGATACCAAGGAGGAAAACTCTGAAAATTCTATACCCATGTCCTAAAACTTTGAAAATTCTATACCCATATATGAATCCTAATTGATTCTCCACCCAACAGTCGACGAAGTAGGACCAGCTCAAGAAAAGAAGGAAAAAAATGAAAGAGGACATCAGGAACTCCCGTTGTTATGTTGTGTTGAATCCATCAGAAACCCAGGATTCCTTCCTCAATTCAGCAGAGGCTCAAGTGCAAGATAGCGCTTCTTCTGGTTGAGGTTTTACAGTGATGACTTTGGGCTATTCAGTAGACCGGAGGATAGAACAACTTAAGAGAAGTGACAGAGAGCATGTCAGCAGACAAAGCTGCTCTTCACAATTCGCACTATCTCAAATTGCAGCCAAAGAGTGAAAGACAAGCCAACGTACCGCTGAAAGCGATGCCAGAGGACGCCACCACGCAGGTCTGGATCACCGTGTTCTCCTGCCGCGTGAAGGGGACCTGGAGCAGCCCGGACTTGTCCAGGACCTTGGTCCACGTCTTGACGAAGAAGAACCCGAGGAGCCCCGCCGAGACGTTCAGAGACGGGATGATGCCCGTTGTGAGGTTCAGTTTCATGACGATGAAGGCGAAAATGACGCTCAGCGCGAAGCTCACCGCGAACGCCCTGAACGTCAGCTGCCGCCTCCACGACGGCACCCCCTGGCTCTCGAAGATCCTCTCCACCGACAGGCCGTTGCTCTCGTCCTCCCCACTCCGGCTCCCGTCCTTCTTCTCCTTCGCCTCGGAATCCGGATTCATCTGATTCTCGTCGTTAGATGAGCGGTCGCTTCTCTCCGCCATCTCCGATTCGTCTTTGCCGAGGCCCACTCTCCGCCGGACTTCGACGACGATGATCAGAGGATCCGATCAATGCGAACTAAACACAGCGAATTCAAAGAGCTGTTCGGCCTGTTACTCGCCAAAAGCTCGCCCTGTCTCGCCATCAGCTTCACTTCGGTCGGTTTACCATTTCTACTTCTGGCGTTCCCACCACGACAGTGACACCTCATCGTTGAAAAAGATCAAAACTTGAGACATTTGCAAAAAATTACGAAAATAATACTTAAATGTCAAAATCGAAATAAAATGAATCAACTAAATGCTAATGACAAGAAAATTCGATTAAAATATTAACGTAACGATTTTTCGACAAGATAAATGCAAAATAACTTCTTTTTGTATGCTGACATGACTAAATAAATTCAAAAATGACATTTTTTTTGCTACTGACATAGATAGATAATTAATATAAACATTAATTAAATAAATTTTAAAACTAAATTAACATAGAATTATAAAAAAAAAAAAAGGGACAAAGATGAGGTTGGTCCCCGCCTCCTCCCTTTTTTTAAATTATTAATATATCAGTATTTTAATTTAATTAATATTTATATTAAAATTTAAAAAAAGACAAAGTGACATCGTTTTAGTGACTCATTTCTAGCTCAGCTTTCCGATGTGCCACGTAGGCAAGTTATATTTATCAAAAAGTTGCTATGTAAGATTTTCAGCCATCTTCACTAGACTTGGCACTCAGGTGTCCTATTTTTGAAAAAAATTGACATTTAAAAGTTATTTTCGTAACTTTTGACACTTATGGCACATTTGATAACTCTTTTCCAACAACAATTTTTGATCGATAAATGATTTTTTTTTATTCTATTCGTGGGAACAATTTTTAAGCAAAAGAACGAGTTTGGTAATCGAACAAGATTTCTAATTTTAGAATAGAATTGCGTTTAGTACCGTGTTCAAAATTTATACTCCAAATTATTTTCTTTTAATTTTTAAATAATTTTATTACCTTTTCCCTTCTTTTTCTTTTTCTTTAAGTCACGGGTCGCCGACATTGGGATGATCAGCGATCGGCTAGACGAGGGTCGGCGACCTCACTAGAGTGTCGCCGACCCTCGCCAGCAAGGCCGACCCTAGTCGCCCAAGCCTCATCGGCAGTAGGGCAAGGCTTGGCGGGGTTGAGCTAGCCTCGCTGGTGGCCAGGCAGGCCTTGCCCAGCCCCGCCGAGGTTGGCCGGGATTGGGCGAGGCCTGCCTGGCCACCAGCAAGCTCACCGGACTAGTTGCTAGCGACCAATGATGGTGAGCGGCAAATAGCAGATGGTGGCAAATAGCAACCGTGGCGGTGGATGAAAAAGAAGAAAAGGGAAGAAGAATAAGAAAAAGAAAATAAACAAAGAAAATATGGGCTTGATTCTAGAATTGTTCCCGAGAACAAGAATACACTCTTTTTTTTTTTTTTTTTGATTTTGTTCCAAATCTACTTCCGGGAACAAAAAAAATAGAAATTTGTTCTCGGGAACAAAAATTTTACCAAACATGATTTCGTTCCAAAACTATTCCCGAGAACAAAAGAATATAAATTTTTACTATTTGGCCGGTTACCAAACAGGGCCTTAAGGGCATGTTTGATAACAATTCTGTTCCCGGGAATAATTTCTAAATATTTTAAGCCGTTTGGTAATTGTCAAAAATTTCAATTCCTAGAATAAAATCGCGATTGGTACCGTTTTTCAAAATTTCTACTTCAAATCATTTTCTTTGAATTTTAAAATAATTTTATTACTTTTATTACTTTTTTTTCCTTTCTCTCTCCTATTCTTCTTCTTCAAGTAGATCGGTGATCGGGTAGACAAGGGTCGATGACTTCACCGGAGCGTTGTTGGCCCTTAATGAGGTTTGCCCTCATCGGTCGAGTCTCGGCCGGCAACCGGGTGAGGCTCGCCTAGCTTTGCTAGTGGCTAGGCGGGCCTCGTCGGGGTTGGGCAAGGCCCGCCTAGCCACCGGCGGGGTTGGGCTTGCCTCCGGCGAGCTCACTGGACCTCGCCCTAGCTTAGCAAGCCTCCAGCGACCAGTGGTGGTGGGTGGCAGATGACAAAGAAGAAAAGGGAAGAAGAAGAAGAGAAAAGGGAAGAAGAAGAAGAGAAAAGGGAAGAAGAAGAGAAAATATGGGCTTGATCCTAGAATTGTTCCTGGAAACAAAAATTAAGGCTTGACGCCTAGCCACGACAAGGCTCGACCTCGCTGGGGCTAGGCTTACCTTCGGTGAGCTCGCCGGACCTCGCCCTGGTTTGGCGAGCCTTCGACGACTGGTGGTGGTGGGCGGCGGATGGCAACCACAGTGGTGGATGAAGAAGAAGAAAATGGAAGAAGAAGAGAAAATATGGGCTTAATTCTACAATTGTTCTCGGAAACAAGAATTAACTTTTTTTTATTATTACTACCGGCCTTGGTGGCTCCGCTGGATAAGAAACATCAACCTTGGAGGAAAGGTCGAGGGGTCAAACCCTAGGGGAAGCATCGACGTCTTAAGTGTGATGTCGGGGTGGTGGGTTCTCCGCTAGTATTACTCCAGGGTTTACTTGACGGCTATGTACCACTACAAGGCGACGAACGGCTAACGGGGTTCCCCAGGGTATCGATTTTTATTTTATTTTATTATTATTCTTGAATCTATTCTTAAATCTAATTCCGGGAATAAAAAAGTATAAATTTGTTCCCGAAAACAAAATTTTTATCAAACACGATTCTATTCCAAAATTATTCCGGAACAAAAAATAGAATTTAGCATTGTTTGGCCGGTTACCAAACATACTCGAGAGTTACTTCGAGTGGAGTTGAGGTTAGGGGTGTCAACGATTCGATTCGATTTTTTTGAAAAATAGAACCGAACTGAATCATTGGGAAAAACTTTCGAATCGAATCATTAGGAAAAACTTTCGAATCGAATCAAATCGAATAAGACCTAAACCGAATACGAATTGAACAGTTCGGTTTGGTTTTTCAGTTTTTGGTCTTCAGCTTTTATTTCTCGGTTTTTGCATTTGTTTTTTTTTTTTTTTTCGTTTTCTTTTCTATTGTGTATATATATCGTTTCCAAGAAATAAGCTCTTATCGGTTTATTGGTTCGGTTCGGTTCAGGTTAACTGATAAAAAAAATTTCGATTTTTAATGAGAATCGAACTGAAAAAATCGAATTTTTTAGTTTGGTTCAGTTCGATTTTCAATTCGATTTTTGACGCTCCTAGGGCTGTTGGTTCACCATCGTCCGTCGCCTCGCATTATTAAAGCTTCATGTCAACTTGGCGGTGCAGATGGCCGCTCCAACTTTATGCATGTGAATGGTACTCAATCAATCACTGAGGGACCCAACTCTACCGAACTGTCCCATCTGTCTTTCCTTTTACTTAGATGCTCTACGACAATTGACATGTGAAAAGTATAGGAAAATGTTCAGCCCTACTTCAATTGTACATAAGATAGACAAATCTCAAAATCGGAAGACAAGAAATAATATCTTCTAGGGATATGTGCAACACAAGTCCTAAAACTTACAAGGAAAGTGCAATTTAGTCCTAAAACTTACAAAAAGTGTAGTTGAGTCCTAAAACTTGTCAAATTGGTTCAATTGAGTCCTAAAGTTAACGCTGTCAAACCGAGTAATGGAAAATGCTGACGTGGCGCTGACGTGGCATTTTAAATGAGTTAACATTATTTTTATTCTTGTTTAAATTAGATTTAAAAACAGAAAAGAAAAAGATAAATTTATTTATATAAAAAAAACTGTGCAAAAAAATAAAAAGGCACCGGTGGTGCTTCCGCCGCCGCCCATCGCCGGAGTGGCCGGCGATGGTTGCCGGCCCCAGGCGGGGTGGCTGCCCTCACCCGGCGAGGCCTCGCCGGCCCCAGGCGAGGGCCGGCCACCCCCGCCAAAGTCGGGCGAGGACGCCCAGATCTGGGCACGCCGGCCCAGGATCTGGGGTCGGCGATGCTCGCCCGGATCCGGCGTCCCCGACGCCGGATCGGGTGGAGTCGTCGGTGGCGGGCCGGGCGACGACGATAGTCCGTGCGCGATGGCGTCGGGGGGTCGGCGGTAGGACGTCGGAGAACGGTAGCAGCCCGGCACCGCAAAGGGTCATTGCTGGTTTGCTGGGGACGGCGTCGGGGCTACGGCGGCATGGCTCGCGCAAGCCCGGTGCAGCGACGGCGACAGAACCCCCCTGCCCTCCGGAACCCACTCACTCGACTGGATAGCGTCGGGGCACGGTGTCGGGAGTGCGACGAGCTGAATCGGCGTGCCCAAATGCGGCGAGGTCGCCGGCCCCCGTGAGGGCCGGCGTGCCCGATCTGGGCGTCCTCACCCGACTCCGGCGGGGCGGTCGGCCTCACACGGGGCCGGCGAGGCCTCACCCGGCCTCGCCCGGGGCCGGCGATGGGCGGCGGCTGCGGTGGAAATGCCCGCCGGTGCCATTTTCTTAATTTTTTAATAGTTTTGTTTTTTAATTAAATTTTAGTTTTTCATTTTTAGTTTTAAATCTAATTTTTAAAATTTTTAAATAAAAAATAATTTTAAAAAGCCACGTGGAAAATATAAATTTATTTAAAATATGACGTCAGCGCCACGTCAGCATTTTCTGTTAATAAATTTGACGGTGTTAACTTTAGGACTCAATTAAACCAATTTGACAAGTTTTAGGACTTGATTGCACTTTTTGTAAGTTTTAGGACTGAATTGCACTTTCCTTGTAAGTTTTTGGACTTGTGTTGCACATATCCCTATCTTCTATTTAAGAACATGTATTTACCTATATACCTAAAAAATAGAAATTGAAAAGGACTTGCTGAAAAAGCATAAAAGCATGATGGGAAATTTGACAGATGTCTGAATAAGTTTGGTTGAAGCTCCTGAAATATCAACGAAGCTGTCACCAACATATTAAGGTTAAAAATTAAATAAGTCATAATTTATGGTGTAAAAGAACATGCTCCAACCCTTCCCACGGCTTAAAAAATAAATAAGAAGGGGGCCTCAGCTCCCCAGCTTAAAAGTTTAAGCTGCAAAATGAACTTTGAATAGAAATTGAGATAAAAAGGAAATAGCAATTGAAGCAACTAAGGTTACGTTTGTTTTAATTTCTTTTTTCTATTTTTAAACACTTTTTTTTTTTTTTTTTTTGTTCCCGAAACACATCTGGAAATGAAACAAGAAATAAAAAAGTTGTTTCTTATTTCCGAAACAAAATTTAGGAACACTTTCTTCGTCTCTCTTTTTCTTCTTCTTTTTTTCTTTCCTTTTTCTTTAGCCGGTCGCCAGCCTCGGCCATGGCCGGCGACCGGCCGTCGAGGGCCGGTGACCTCACCGGAGTTGGAGCGTCGCCGGCCCCCGTCGAGGCTCTTGGTAGTGGCCCGACGAGGCCGAGCCTCGCCGGCCCTTTGGCGAGCTCGGCCTCGCTAGATTTGGGCGAGCTCAAGCTCGCCCGGCCAAGGCGAGGCCGAACCTTGCTCGCTACGGCGAGCCTCGCCGTGATCGGGCGAGGCCACCGGCCAAAAGAAGAAAAAAGAAAAAAGGAAAAAGAAAAAAGGAAAAAAAAAGAAAAAAGAAAAAGAAAAATAAGAAATAAAATAGAAAAAATAAAATAAAAATATTAAAAAATTTAAAAATTATATAAATTTACCAAAAGTGTTTCGTTCATTTTTTATTCCCGAACAAGTTTAGCAAACGTGTTTTTTTGTTAAAAAATTATTCCCCGGAACAGAAACACTTTTTTCTATTTCTGTTTCCTGAAATAATTTTTAAACGGAAATGTTACCAAACGCGCCCTAAGTCATATTTGATAACTATTCGTGGAACAGCTATTTCTATTTTTTTGTTCTCCAGAATAAAAAAAAAAAAAAAGAATAGAAACCTATTTAGTAAAATTTTTGTTTTTGGGAACAAAATTTATTTATTTATTTTTATTTTTGAGAATAGATTTGGAACATAATCAAGAGGAAAAAAAAATTGTTTCTTATTCCTATGAACAATTCCTAGAATTAGTTCCATTTTTTTTTTTTTTACTTGTTCTCTTTTCTCTTCTTCCCTTCCATTTTTTTCTTCTTCCTTTTGGCCGGTGACCTCGCCAAAACATTGTTAACCCTAGCGATACCATGCCACGACAAGGTTTGTTGGCCCAAGCCTCGCCTTAGCTATCTTGCCCAACTAAGGCGAAGCCGAGCCTTGCCTAGCCACGGCGAGGTTGACCTCACGTTGCTTAGGCGAGGTTGAGCCTCGCCGATGGCCTGGCGAGGCTCATCCAGCCACCAAAAAGGCTTGGCCTTGCCCAGATCTAGCGAGGCTGAGGCTTGCCTTAACTAGGCGAGCTTCTGGCGAGCCCATTGGATCTTGCCCAATCCATCGCTCGCCACGGCGAAAGAAGAAGAAGAAAATAATAAAATAATAAAAATATTTAAAAATTAAAATAAATAAACAAAAAATTAAGAATTAAGAATTCTACCAAATGTATTTTTTTCCTGGGAGTAAAAATTTTGAACAGTTACCAAGCGCGTTCTTTTGCTAAGAAATTATTTTTAGGAATAGAAAAAAAAATCATTTTTGATCAAAAATTATTTCTAAAAACAGAATCGTTATCAAATGCATTATAAAAGGTTTTCAAAGGAATACAATACAAGGCCATGATCACTATGACTGGTTATTCTTTAGGAAATTAAGAATTTTTTTATAAGGAAAAATAATTAAGATCTTTCACTTTAAATTATGTCAATTTTCTTGCGAGAAAGCTAAGCATGCCCCTATCTTTTAATCCCAAGAATTTGCTCAAGTGATAAGTGCGTACAAATAAACATTAATATTAACTTTCAGCGCATTAATGTGGGGAAAGCCATACCATGATTAACTTCATCACCTCAACAACTTTAATTGAGCTGGCTTGAAGGATTGTACATTCCTCAAGCACAACAAATCTGGTTTTCTCATGAGGTTTTCTCGCCTAATAATAATTTGCAACTCCCTCAACTTCACCTTGCTTTCCATGATAGGAAAGTGTACCGCCAAGGATTCATTGATAACATGAGTCGATAGGTATTGCGTCTCGATAACGCCCAATTTCTTTGATAAAATGCAATGAAGATAAAATCCACAAGAGTTATGCTTGTTGGAAGTTTATTTGTTAAAAAAACCAAGTGCATGCTTTTTTTGTCCTACATAGGAAAAGTGTGAGGAAGTGTGCCAATTAATAAGTGTGAGGTTTCTTTTATGTACCTAAAAGAATGATTGGATGTGGGCTAAACCCCATCATACTTGCGTGCAGGTTCACGATTATTTGGCACACTTAGTGGTTTAATTGTCACTAACTCCTTTGTTATTTTATTTTATTTTTATGGTTATGTTATTAATTTTAATCAATTCAAAGGTTGTTTTTGTTTATGAGAATTTCTGGAAATTATTTATAAAAAAAATTCGAAGTTTTATTTTAAAAAAATTATTATTATTCCAAAATTTTTGTTTGTGTTTTTTCAAGACAATCTTTAGCAAAGATACTCGTTTAGTTTGCAACTTTTCTCGAAGGGTTGCATTTGTTCGTTTTGGGCAATTTTCAAAAGGACACGTTTGTTTATTTTTTGCAATTTTTCACGAAAAATTGCCTATGTTTTAAGACTGTTATATATATAATGTCAATTTTCGGAAGAACGTGTGTGTGATCATTTTTATCTTTTCGAGCATTCTTTTTGAAAAAACTACAGCCATCCTTTCAATTATTTCCTAGAGAGATCTTAAAGAAATACTAGAATTACCATTTAATATTTTCATTTTTTAGACTTTGTTGTATCTTGGAGGATATTTGCCAGTGATCATTAGAACATTGTAGAGCAAATAAATCCTTAAAGAATTTGATATTACGCCTCAAAGTCTGACTTGATTACTTTAAATATCCAACTTCATTATTTTATCCAATTCGAAGTCATATTTTCCCAACAATGCTCAATTTCCCCATCGCTCCTAACATGTACAGCAGATTACACTGCGACCATCAACCATGCGTTCTTCCAAGCCCATGACCCAAAACTTGTATTGGATTTTAATTGATCATGCCTAATCATTGACGAAACTAGTTTCTTTACCCCATAACTATGCATGGATTGCATCTTAATTCTTTTTTCACATGAAAAAAAAATCATATCTACTATGAGATTAAGGTTAGAATTTAGATAAGCAATAGTTTCTAGTATAGAAAAAAATATAAAAAAATTCCAAACTTTGCCAATTGTAACACATTTTTCCTAAGACTTTTTTTTTTGGTGACATCAAAAATCCAAAACCTTCACCCTATAACATATTTATTTCATACTTTTTTGTGACAGTAAAAACCTTAAAGTCATACTTGTGTGACAAATTTACCACGAAATTTTTTAAGGTAAATATGTCATATAGATACAAGTTTGGAGTTTTTAGTGTTACAAAAAAAATTGGAATAAATGTGTTATACTATACAAGTTTGGAGTAAATATATCACATAGTTATAAATTTAGAGTTTTTGATGTCATAATTTTTTTTAAAGATAAATATGTCACAATTGATATAATTTAATATCGTGGGTGACTTAATTTTGCCAAGTGTTGCCCAAAGTTAAAAGAGAGGAAGGGGGCTTAGCTCCCAAATTTTTTTTTCTAGCTAGGATAGCTTCCAATTTTAAAACGGCAAGCTGCCAAAATCAACTTCCAATAGAAATCGAGATTAAAAAAAAAGTTTCAAGTGTGGCAACTAATAGATTTCCAAAAGATTGTAATGTGAAAAAGTGTGTCAACAGTTATTTTTTGGTGTGTGCAAAATGGAGGGACCACTACATATGATGATTAGTCAAATATTCAAAGAGTCCTAAATGCTTTATTGAGAAAAAAAAATGAAAGTTCATGAAAATTGCCTTGTCATTTTCTTTTCTCATCATCATTTTTTCTCAAAAACCTCACTTTAATAGTTCTAAGAAAATCTAATTTCATTGATTGATTACACTTCATTAACGGATCCTGTGAACATGGAATCTGTTTATATGTAATTCTATGTAGGTTTAGGGGGATAATGAACTCCATATCAGCGTTGCTTGCCCTCGATAAGTCAGCCTATTTCATGGGTTATATGCGACCACCTCTCTCTCTCTCTCTTTCTCTCTCTCTCTCTTACTGACCCCTCTTTGCTATTAACCTCCACGGAAGGACCCTCTTTCCGATTCATTCTACGCAAAGGCAACGTAATAGTTCACAAAGCCGACCTTTCTCACTGCAGACTTCCAGATCCTTACCGTTTCTCTCTCTCCAGAAGACGTACCAGCCACATGTTCTCTTTGTTGAACGTAAATTACGCAATTCTAATATCTTTATAACTAGAATAAAAACATATATAATTGAGTAGAAAGATTAACGTATCTGTTTTGAGATTAATCGTTTTTTAAGCGGAAGTGGAAATATAATGTTTTATGCGTAAGTCATTTTCCTCTATTACCCTTTGTATCACTAGCTCAATGAGACGACCTCCCTCACGTTTAGCGTTAAGTAAGCTCCTTAGGTGAGGATATATGTGAGAATTAGGGTTAGAAAAGAGACTAATCAAACTCTGTTTTATGATAATCATAAAAATAATCAATTATAATATCAATTAATATAGTTCATGTTAAAAAAAAATTCTTAACTCTTTCCTTTTCTCTCCAAAACGGCATACGAGGAGGAGAAGGAAGAAGAGGAGTTAACCAGGGGAGTTAAGTTGCTTTTTGACCATCGTCGGTCCTTTGGGAATTGTTAAAGCTTCGAGTACGGCTTGATTCACCGTGAGTCACGTGAAAATTATAAAAGCTTCCTGTTATGTCAACCTGACGCCTATAGGGACCCCCCCACTCCGTCCTTCCTGTCTTTCTACACGGGGTCCAGTCCAGAAAGATTCAAGTTGGATTTTCTTGTCCCCGATAAAAGTGACATGTAAGCCCATCTCGAGAAACGGGACAAGCTCTCTGGCCTGTCCTTGTCCAATGCATGCGCTCGTCTTGTCCTTTTCGACCTTTACAAACCTGTTCTTAGTCATCTAGATTTACTCATCTATGTTATATACATCCTCCAAGCATACAGAATATGGATGATCATTGTCCTTTCCTGGCTCCAATTTAGTGCACCCTAAACCTAGGGTTAACATAATCCCTAAATCTCTTTGGCTCGAGATTGGAATAAATGGAAATTATTCTGGCAATTTTCACCACATTTCATCTCTCCCTTAGAAGAAATTATTCATTCTTTCCTTTTCTTAAAGTATGGTATTAGAGAAAACCATACATTAATTACATTGTCCATGTTGATTGATCCAAAGAAGAGAACCGAAGAGAAAAATTTCCTATCGGTCCACAAAATATTTCCTCTTACTTGTGAGAGGAAACATAAGAAAATAAAAGAATCCAAGGTGGTCGAACTTGTTTTACATTAATAAAACCTATATTATTCCTAAGGCAAGATTTGAAAATTTTATTTTATTTCCTAATATCATGTTGTTAGGTTAATATTCCATCATTATTACTCTGCATTGTAATCAAATATTTAGGTTCTTACACTATAAATTGTTGTTTTAATCTTCACTTCATCCATTACGTATAATGTAACAATGTTCGTAATTATTATTTCGCCTATTCTTTCTATTCAACTTCTTTTTTTTTTTTTAAACTCTCTACAATATTGCTGCTGATTGCACCTCTCATTTCACGTTACATTCAATTTCAGTCTAGAGTTTGGATCACTACTTCAATTTAATAGACGGAAAGAGACGTAGTGCTGAACCAAGATGAAGATAGAAAGAAAGTGATATTAATAGCTAACCATGACATATTTAAAGTTGTTTTTTTGCCTTTGTCATTCACTTAGCAATTGTTATGCTTCATGTTATATCAACCTAACGCTCTAGTTGGTAGTACGACTTCATACGCATACTGTCTCATATGTCATTTGGACTTTATGCATATGAACACTAATATTAACTTTGTCACGTTAATGTAGGCATAGCCGTATAATGATTACATATTTGGTCTCAAATTCATACCAATTATTTTACAAATAACAACAACAAATATTCTGAAAAAAAAGGCAACCTCTTAATTTGGCCAATCACCCAAAGCAAAAAATGATCTGGATGGTAAAATATGCTTACCCATATGATTCAAAATTTAAATATCTTGATATAATCAAATAGTTAGCATGCACGTATAAATAGTGTAGTGTCACAATAGAAGTCATTCTTTTGTTGACCATGGACATAATAAAGGTTCTAATTACAAAGGTATCACATATTCGATGTGTAGCTGTGATATTCAATTGTCATACCAAAAACAGGTGGCATAGGATTAAATTAGAATATATTAATTAGCGATTTAAAAAAAAAATTTCATCCCTTTATAATACATCTCCATGCACCATTGCAGAGAACGGATGCGTTGTATCGTTCATCCACTTTGTTTCTCTATCCAAACCATCTAGAGCTCATCTCTTCTTCTTCCTTATTATGGATTGATGGGCCTGAGCAAAACATAATAATATGTATCTACTTTAATGTCGACAGTTCATGATTTAATTCAATTTTGAATATCTGAACTTTGATGAAACGAGATCAAAATCCTGATTTATCATTCAATACTTCAGTAGTATTACTCACAAATTCAAATAGGTCAAGCTATTGATAGCCGAGTTTCTAACACATACATATATTGTATAAGATGGTACCTAAGATACAAAAATTAGAGTCCATGACACCTGAAGATCAGTCAAAATATTGCAAGTCTACCACAACTGCCTCACATATCATTGCATTTTCTTACCATAGTAGCTACTACAGTTATTGGACTACTGTCTTTATCTTGGTTGATCTCGACACATTGAGCAACACAGTTCGAGAGATCCGCTACCTTTGGTCTCCAAGTACTTTAAAGACTCTAAGCTATTACGGCCTTCCATGGGTCGTAGTTTAGGACAACCTTTTAGTTCAACACGCCTTAGCTTTTTCAACTTGCATAGGTTAGATAACCTTTCAATTGAATCACGTGCAAGAATGATCCCAACTCCCCCAAGCCTTGAACCTAGTTCCAAGGATTGTACATTCCTCGAGCACAACAGTTTAGGGGTCCTCATCAGGCATCTGCACCGAATACTTTGTAATTTCCTCAACTTCACCAAGCCTTTCGAGACAGGAAAGTGTCCTGTAATAATGATAACATCCACGAGAGTTCTTCTCAATTTCCCTATTGTTATTTCAGCTATTTAAGTTCTTCCAAGCCTATTCCCTAAAACTTCTATCATTAGATTTTAAGTAATCACGCTCATCATTTAAATCTAAACTTAAATTTCAACCTCAGAACTACGCAAGGGTTACATCTTAGTTCTTTTTTCACATAAAAAAATATATAATGTGAAATTAAGTTTAGAATTTACAGAAGTAATAGTTTCTAGTATAGAAAAGTTATTCAAAAATTCTTGCAAAGAGTTATAAGGAAAAAAAGAAGAAGAAAAAGAATGGAAGCTTAGCTCTCAAATTTTGAACGTTAAGGGTCCATTTGGTAGTGTTTCTGTTTCGGAGAATAATTTCTTTGCTATTCCCTTAAACAATTTTTCAATAAAAGAACGCATTTGATAACTATACAAAATTTTTATTCTCGGAACTAAAAAAGAATAGGAATGCATTTGATATGTAACACAATTTTTTTTTTTTTTGTAATGTAGAATTTCTTCTAATTTTTTTCTTATTCTTCCTTATCGTTGCTGCTGTTGATTGCCGATCGTTGTCGCTTGCCGCCGACCCCCGTCGCCAATGATTGCTGACAACATCGCCCGCAGCTTGGTTGTCATTGACCGTTGTGGTTGATTGCAAATTGGCTAGTGGCGGCAGCGGTCAGCAGTCATCCGGTGGGCGGCGGCATTGTTGGTCATTGGTGGCAGCAATCGGCTGACAACAAGCGACAAAGGGGGTTGCGGCCAGCAAATAAGAAGAAAAGAAGAAAAGAAGAAAAGATAAAAGAAAAGATAAAATAATTTATTTCTAGAAATTGTTCCCGGGAACAAAAAAGTTACTTTTTCTACTTCTTATTTCTGTTCCAAATTTATTCCCTAGCCACTTTTCTATTCCCAGGAATAGAAAAATTAATTGACGTTGCAAAACAGATTTCTGTTATTCTTTTATTCCCCAGAACAAAAGAATAGAAATTGGGAGAAACCAAAACGTTATCAAACAGGGCCTAAGCTACCAAAATCAACTTCAAATAGAAATTGAGATAAAAATAAAAATCAATTGTGGTAAGTAGAAGATTTTCAAAAAAATGTAATATAACAATTGCACATCTCTAGAAATTATCTGGTATGTGTGAAATGAAGGACAACACACTTAATGAAGCTTAGTCGATGCTCCAAGAGTCATAAACACTTAATTGATATTTAAGAGACTCATATTAGGGGTGTGTAACGGGAACCGCTCGAACTAGGAATCGTCCGGATCGGACCAGATAAGCTGGTTTTGGGCGATTTCCATAGCCGCGATCTGGTTCCCAGTTCCTAATCTTGGAACCAGTGGCCGGTCGGTCTGGTTCCTAGTTCCAAGGTGGGAATCGCCGAATCCACCGCACCTAACCAATTTTTTATATATATAGTTTATATATATATATATATATATATAGTTTATATATATATATATATAGTTTATATATATATAATATAAAACTTATTGCAACCGAAATTGTAATTGAGGTAGCAACCTTTTATGTGGTCAAGTGGAGTTTGAATATTTTGCATGTGAAAACATGTGTGATTAGTTTTGTTAGATCGCTCGAGAACTGAATTAGTTTGATTGGTCCGGAGCACGGTCACGTTTTAGTAAAAAAAAAAAAAGTTTTGAATTTGTTGGATTGGATCGGACCGGACCCGAAGTGATGGTTTGGTCCGATTCCCAGTCCTAGGACCAAACGGTCCGATCCATGATTCTCGGTTCCCAGTTTCAAGGTGGAACCGGATCGAACCGGGAACCAATCACCCCTATCTCCTATGTATTAATTTTGTGCATGTGCATTGGTACTCCATTGAGAGAAGCTAAAGGCTCAGCGAAGATATATTTTTGATTTTTTGTATAGAAGTTACTCATTATTATAATAATTTATTTCAAGAAACCTCACTTTAAGAGTTCTAAAATAACTCGATTTCATTGATTGATTACATCTCGTTAACGGATCCAATAAATATGGTGTACTTGTATGTAATTATCTCTCTCTTCCTCTTACCTCTATTTGCAAATAATCTCCACGTAATGACCCTCTTTCCAATTCTTTGCAGAAGCAACGTAATAATTCTTTGCAAACTCCAGCCTCTTTCCAATTCTTTGCAGAGGTAACGTAACAATGCTTTGCAAACTCCGAATCCTTACGTGTCTCTTTCCTTCCCTAACAGATATCAACCCCACACGACCACGCTCGTTGCTCTAGTGATTCTCTCTCTCTCTAAAACGCAAAGGAGTACCTGAGAAGGAAGATAGAACGAAGGCTCCATTTGGTTCAGCTTTCTCAAGGGGCTTTGGACCCCCAAAGCCTCCAAAGTCCCTTGGGGAAAATATTGGGTATTTGACAATCATTTTTTGAAGTCTTTTGGCCAAATGTTAGTATTGGGAATACTGAAAACCCAAAATGGGTCCCGACCTCCTTTGGGCTTTCGGTATTTTAGAAATGCAAATCTACCTTCTACTGGTCATCCATTGACCTTTTTTTTTTCCCAAGCGCTCATCTTCCCATACCTACCGGAGGTCGGCCAACCATCAACGGGGCTACCTGAGGTTAGGTGAACCCACCCTCAGGTAGCCTCACCGGCAACCAAATTTGGGTTCACTTGACTTGAGCTAGCCTTGCAGATGGCCAGATCTGGCTGCCCATGGTGGTTGGTCGTTGGTTGGCGATGGAGTTTCATTAGACTTGATTTTAATTTTTTTTAATTAATAAAAGTCCTTTGCAAATGTAAGATTTACCAAACAGTATTTACGTCAAAGTCACTTTTCAATGCACTTTAAATTATAATTTACCAAATATTAAAGTATTTCGAAAAATCTGTTTATTTTAATGTATTTGTATTTTTTAATGGCATTTTTAAAAATCGAACCAAATGGGCCAAAGTGAGGTTAAAGATTAATTAGAGGGTGGAGTTAAGTTACTTTTTGGCCATTGTTGGCCATTGGGCAATTGTTGGGAGAAGTACACTATCAGTGTCATAAGTTGTGTACGGCGCTCAATTAGATGCCAAAAGTTTCTATCAGATCATTTAAGTGCCAAATCAGAGAAAAAACGATCACTTTAGTGCCACCGGCGAGAGATTCTGGCCAAAATGATTACATGTCTTTTCTATTTAAAAAAAAAAATCGATGAGCCTTTTAAATGACGTCGTTTTCCATCCTCCTTAAGAAAACGACGTCGTTTTGTAGTCAGATATGGATGGCCTCACAAAAACAACATGCACAGCTCATTTGGGATTGAAATTAGGGTTTTTTTTTTGTTCAATCCTCGCCGACCTAGCTTGCTCGGCCACTGTCGCTTGGCCACCGAGCTCCGCCAACCACCATGCTTGGCCACCGTTACTTGGCCTCCGTTGTAGTTGCTCGACTAGGTGAGCAAGGAGAGGCTGAGGTTATTTCTCGGGCAAGAAGCGATGGGAAAATGGGAGGTGAGGGTGAAGGAGGAGGAGGAAGAAGGAGGGGTCGAAGGTGTAGAAAGAGAGAGAAGACGAGGAGTGCAAGGGAAACAAGGAGGGCGTAGATGGACATGGTGGATCAGGTTCTGCTCAGAGAGTGGTTGGTGCTGGTGTTGTTCTTTGAGGAAGAAGACGACACCGCCAGGCTCTCTCTCTCTCTCTCTCTCTCTCTCTCAATTTGAGGATTTAGGGTTTTGACTTGGGAAAAAACATTAAATGACGTCGTTTTGTGGTTTACATGTTGATTGTACTCTCCGGCGAGCCACATGAACGTAAAAAATTAATAAAAAACTGCCACGTCATATTTTGGCCAACTCGATCGGCATTGGCATTGAAATGATCGTTTTTCAAAATTTTTGGCACTTAAGTGATCCGGCGGAAACTTTTGGCATCAAAGTGAGCGCCGTACATAACTTATGACACTGATAATGTACTTTTCCCGGCAATTGTTAAAGCTTGGTATCATGGTATCATGTCAACCTCATTCATCTTGTAGATGAAGAGTACGGCTTGGCACATCGTGGGTCACGTTGCAATTATAAAGCTTCTTGTTAATCTCAACGTCACGCGGAGGGATCCAACTCCACCTTATTGTCCTCTCTCTTTCTACACATCGTTCTCTTCAGCTTCAAGTTAATGTGTCCACAACCATATTTGATTAGATACCTGGTCACAAATTCATATAAATTGTTTTATGAAAAACAACCATAGAAACTCTAAAAAAAAGTAACCTGTTAATTCAGTCAATCACCTAAGACAACTATGGTCTTATTGACGAGAAAACATATCTATAAATATAGTTTAAATTTTTTAAATAATCCAATATAATCAAATAGTCATCATGCACGTATAATAATTGTAGTGTCGCAATAGGAGCTAATATTCTATTGACTCTATACCTAGTAAAAATTTCTAATCTGTTAGCTATGACATTCAACTTTTCTTTTAAGAGCAAGGTCCATATAAAATTGAATAGGGCCATTCCGAAGTGGGTTTTGGGAGTTGGGTGAAAAAGGGGAGGCAATAAAAATCCGAACGAATACGAAGAGAACGGTAGAGCAAGATTTTCCTGTGAATCCAGAAGATATTTTCCTCCAAAAAAATGGGAGGAAACAGAGGGAAATGCAAAAATGAGTGCCTTCTTCCCTTGAATCAAGAGTTCAGCGGGGCCCATAATATATATTGCACTTTCTAGACTCTGTGTGGTTACAAGACGGGACATGCGACAGATGTTTGACTGAGACGGGTTGAAGCTCCAAAAATATCTAAAAAGGTGGAGGCAACGGTGAAGGATCCCCTCCTTTGAAAAGAATTATCTAGGTTCTTATGTATATAAGGTGCGGAAGCTCAACTAAAATCATGATCACATATATAATTAAGTAAAGAGATTTAAGCACTTGATTTAAATCATCGTTCTTGATGCATAATAGCAATGATCCAAACTCAAAAACTTATCTTATATTACCATCTGTATCATTGATTCAATGAGATGACTTTTCACTTTTAGCTTAGTAAATATTCATTTGTGAGGATGATTGTGTGGGTTAAAGTTAAATAAGAGATTTGAGCATTATTTATAAAATTTCCAGGTAAGCTCTCTCATTATGAGTTAGACTTAACTTGGCCTACAATAACCAGTCCCATATTAGACTAATTAAGAAATATTTTATTTTACCTTAGGCTAATCCTGTAAAATGATAAATTACAATATTAATTGATGATAAAACTTTCACATGAACCCTAATTGGATCTCAATTAGGTTGGCCAGAGGGCTGAGCCAATTTGGACTAGGGGTGAGCATGGTTCGGATTTGGCCGATCCACCCCCTAACCCTAGTATCAACCCGCACAGTGTCGGTCCTCAATTTTTTGGACCAAAGACTAACCCTATTGAGCTTGGGACCAAGGATTGGATGACCCAATGGGTTCGGTCTGATTCCAAGGTCAACCCGGAACCAATTGATAATTTTTTATTTCATTTTTTGTACTCCTTAAAAAAACGATTGAGGACTGGACTAACTTAATGGGTTTGATTTGGTTTCAAGGTCAACTTAGGACTAACCAATGATTTTTATTTCATTTTTTGTACTTCTTGAAATGGCAACCGATGACTGTACCGACCCAATGGGTTCAATGATGAGCAAGGTTAGTTAAAAAAGACAAGCGGTGAGGGTCAAGTGGGGTGAGCGTTGAACATAATGAGTATTGTATGTCGAGCGGAAAGTAACAAGCCAAGCGAGCTTGGAGCGGCGAGTGGCACGAGTGACCTAAGGCGAGCGAGGCGAGTGTTGAGTGCGAGCAGAGAAGTTTTATTTTTATTTTAGCAAATTGAAGACTAAAAGGACAAATAAGACAAAAGAGAACAAATACTAGAGGAGGATGCCATAAGGTGTCTTTTTGGATGCTGTGAGGATTCCTCACAAAAACATTTTCCTCCTTCGTAAATTATGACTATTGACATCGTAAAAGATGTTAAAAACCTAAGTTATTAAAGAATTATGTAAAATTACTTGAACTCCTCACTAAATAGTTGTTTAATGTTGTTAACGCCGTTTATTTTAAGGTTTTATCTATATAAAAATTTATATATATAGTCAGGGTTGGTTCGGGTTGGACCAATCCGAAACTCTCAGGACCGAGAACCAACCCGCACAGTGTTGGTCCATAAATTTTAGGACTAAGGATTGACCTAATCTCCCTGGGAACCGGACCAGGACCAACAAGGTTAGGCCAGTCCGAGGGTCGGTTCGGGGTTGATCCGGAACCGATGCTCACCCCTAATCGGTGTCATGTGTTTTTAGAACGTAATAGAAAATATGAAGTCATGTCAATATGTTTTGTTGGTCAAATTGAACGGAGTTAATGAAGATACTTCATTGTACTAATTTAATAAATTTTAGGACTTGATTGAATTATTTGAAAGTTTCAAAATTCTATTGTACTTTTGTGACGAGTTTCATGACTTGTCGTGCACTTGCCTAAAACAAATAAGCACTAACCTTATAGATAGCCTTTTTTTTTTTGGGGGGGGATTGAAATATCCAATGGCTCGAACTTCTTAGGTCTGGTCAAGCTCATGTAAAACCTTCCTTCATGTGATTCCTCCAGACCTAAGAAGTTTTTTGAGTCACAACCATTATAAGAAAGAAAAAACCTCATAATCAACAAAAGGTTGCTGACTATCTAATGGGTATCGGCAATATTTATAATTTAAAAAATTTGACCTTTGAACGAAGATTCGAATGAATTCATGCCATGGCACACGCAACCATACATTGCCACATATGACAGGGTAATATTTCGTTTTAAATATGGCCGAGATTTTATATTTATATGTTAAGAGGTGGGTTTTCGGCCACTAGTGAGTGGGAAGGGAGCTTTTGGCCGTAATTGTGCAGCATACTTGTGAATTATATCCTGAAGAAATTGTGAGTGTTTTGAAAATGTGAGAAAGTCTTGTGGTAAGCATTTGTGTCTTCTCTGCGAGGTTGTTTTGTGAAAAAATGAATAGGCTAAACACCATAAGTTATTGGCATAACTAGGGCTAAGAATCACTAAAGAGGGTTATGACTTGAGTGTGTGATTATAATCTTTATCATATCTCCTTTGTCTATCACGGAACCTTGTGCTACTCTCCTAGTGGAGTTGGCTATACTGACCAAACCACGTAAATATGTGTTGAATTAATTTCCTTAATCTATTTATTAAACCTTTCGATCACTTGTTTTAACAAAAAAATGGGTATAAAAGATAGTTAGGCTGAGTTGAAGTAGATTGATGGCTACAAAAGCAGAAAATGTAAAAATCAACAAACTTGATGGGAAGGACTTCGATTCTCGGAAATGCGTATTAAGGATAATATGTACTAAGAGGAATCTGTGCTTACCTTTGTCTAGGCAGAACCAAAGTTGATTAAGCAAGCTAATTGGGATTTAATGGCCAGACATGCATTGGGTATTACTTGATTGTCACGTTGAACATTGTGGAAGAGAAGACCCTACAAATCTAATGAATGTTTGTTGAACATGTACAAGAAGCCCTGCACAATCAACAATGTCTATTCAACATGACTCCATTTCACTTAAAAGATGGGTGAAGGTGCATGATGGCTGAGCATATTTGTGAATTAAATTGGAGATTGACTTTACTAATAATGTATATGCTTTGATTCTATCATCCTAATTGCTCGATGGTTGGAGTACTATAATTCCCCTATGTATATAATAAAGTCATACATGCTCGTTGAAAGGCACAATTTTCGTATAATTGTGCTTATTTTTTATTTTGCACTTGTGTGTGTGTTTTTTTCCTTTTACTTTCAATTTCTACTAATTCTGCAAATTGGGCTTGACAATTGAAACACCGAGTTCTACATGATTTTCACGTTTTGTATGCGTATAGACCTAACACTACGGAGAAAAAGGGGATATTGGCAAAGATCCTTGATAGTGTTATTTATGTGAAAGAACAGATTGAAATTTCAAGTACCGTACCCATTATTTCATTACACAGCTGTTACTTCCTGGCATCTGCTTGGGATGCTTCTTTGATGATAGAAAGATCAAAGCTCCAAAGGTAAACGACGCCAATTTAAGCAGCCGAGCGCGACTTTTCCCATTGTCGTGGCCAGAACTTTGTCCTCATCTTTTCTCATAGGAAAAGACTGGGAGCATTATCAAGATGAATTAAAATGATTTATCGCGGATGGACTTGGACTTTTGATGGCCCCACTCTCGTATTCCTACTACTTTGCTTCTCCTTTTAGAAAAGAAAACCATTTTCCACAACAAGAACGCCTTTTTAAAAGGTGAAATCATTCAATAAATTTAGACTACGACGATCAAGACATCTTTTTCTTCTCTCTCGACGAATGAAATGGCTAGGCATCTTTTCGATCTACAAAGGTGAAACCAAAAATCACTATACTAAAGCAAAAGTGGTTTCCTCTTGACCTGTTTAATAGTAGTGGGTGGGCGTGTATTACGGTCTCTCCCGCATTATTGAAGCGGAATTCATTTTTATTGTTCTTAGTCCAACGCTTTTCATGCTCAACCGATCAATACAAGCACTTCGGAATGCTATTTTGGCCCCCCAAAAGAGGAAAAAAGACGTATGTGAATCACGAGAGACGTTTTTTGCTTCCACAATGAAAGAGATTCCGCCCATCATGCACTAGAATTGAAAAAAGCTAAATGCGATTCTTGCTTTAAGTGCATGTCGGAAATATCTGTGCACGTCCTCGTTGCGAGTCCCACAGAATTATTCTTTCGCGGACGATGACAACAGTGAAATCGAAGCAATATACTGATTCATACCTAATAAGTAACTGTATATACTGTAGCAACACATTGATGAATATAATAAACAAGGTCATATCACCATTGTTTTCCTTATTAAATTTTCAATTTTTTTTATGCGGTGCTTATCCTGGTTGAGTGATATGTAGTAATAAACACCCCATGCCACTAACACATAATTGTATGTACTATAGCAACGTATTGGTGAAAATAGTTAAAAAAGTCAAGTCAGCATTTTTTTTTTCTTCTTAAATTTTCAAGTTCTTTTTTGATGTGGTGCTTGGTGGGTGCCATATCGGTATTAGGGGTGAGCATGGTCCGGATTGGGCCAGTCTACCCCTTAACCCTAGGACCAACCTGCATAGTGCCGATCCTCAATTTTTGGGACCAAAAACCGATCTTATTGAACTTGGGACCGAGGACCGAACCGACTCAATGGGTTCGATCCGGTTCCAAAGTTAACCTGGGACCAACTGATTATTTTTTATTTCATTTTTTATACTCTTTAAAAAAGCAATTGAGGACTGGACTGACCCAATGGGTCTGGTCCGGTTTCAAGGTCAACATGGGATTAATCAATAATTTTTTATTTCATTTTGTGTATTCCTTGAAGGGGCAACTGATAACTGTACCGATCCAATTGATTCGATGATGAGCAAGGTTAGCTAAGAAAGGCAAGCGGTAAGGGTCAAGTGAGATGAGCATCGAATAAAATGAGCATCGAATGTCGAGCGGAAAGCAACAAGCCAAGTGAGCATCGAACGTCGAGCATTACGAGTGACTTAAAGTGAGCAAGGCGAGTATCGAATGGCGAGCAGAGAAGTTATTTTTTTCGATTTTAGCAAATTGAAGACTAAGAAAACAAATAAGATAGAAGAGAACGAATACTAGAGGAGGATGCCATAAGGTGTCTTTTTGGACGCCGTGAGGACTCCTCACATAAACATTTTCCTCCTTCGTAAATTATGACTATTGATGCCATAAAATACATTAAAAACCTAAGTTATTAAAGAACAATGTAAAATTACTTGAACTCTTCACTAAAGAGTTGTTTAATGTTATGGGTTAATACCCTAAAAAACCCCAAACCGGTACATTTGTGACAAATTTACCCCAAACTACTTTTTGACCACCAAAAACCCCAAACCGGTATACCTTTGACAAATTTACCCCAAACTGGTACACTTGTGACAAATTTACCCTATGTCAGTTTTCGTTAAATTTTATTCACAAATTATTATGTTAAATGACACGTGACAATTAACCGGTATACTAATTTAGGATTTTACGCTCTGTTTGTCACAGTTTACAATTTTTATGATTTTTTTTGTGGTATTAATCCAATTTAACAGAGGGTATATTTGTCACAAATTTACCGGTTTAAGGTTTTTTGCAGTCAAATAAATTAGTTTGGGGGTAAATTTGTCATAAATGTACCAATTTAGGGTTTTTTTATAGTCAGTCTGGACAAATTTACCAGTTTGGGGTTTTTTATGGTCAAAAAAATAGTTTGGGGTAAATTTGTCACAAGTGTACCAGTTTGGGGTTTTTCAGGGTATTAACCCTAATGTTATTAACGCCATTTATTTTAAGGTTTTCTCCATATATAAATATTATAAATAATATATAGATATTTAAGGTTGGTGCAGGTTGGATCGACACTTAACTCTCAAGACCGAGGACCGATGCACAGTGCTGGTCCAAGAATTCTAGGACCAAGGACCGACCTAGTCTCCTTTGAAATCGGACCAGGACTAGCAGGGGTGGACCGGTCAGGGGTTGGTCCAGGGTTAACCCTGGACCGATGCTCACCCCTAATTCGGACTCATGCTCTCGCGCTGAAAGGGGGTAGGCCTCGGGCACTTCAATGTTGGTTTTTGGTGAAGTGAACAAATATCCCAGCAAGATGACAGCAGCTACATTTGAAAATGTTGAGGAAGAAAGGGTCGACCTTTTGCTATGGTGGAAGGCCAAACTGTTATGTTTTTCCTATTCTTTCCATAACGCATGGTGACGTGCTCTCATGATCGGCTTCAACTATACCATTAGAGTCCACCTTTAGCCCTAGCGAACGGATTATTAGAGGCCATAAGCAAATGCTGTGTTGCAAGAACATGAAAATGACTATCGGCCGCATCATTTGGCCCATTGTCAATGTGCACAGGTTGTACAGTGAGTCACCAAACCCAAGCTTCTTAGCCAGCAAAAAAACAAACCACAACTGGTACTTCAAAAAGGGGAAGGTGATTTTCAGGTAGCTGAATATTTTTGGACATTCCGAATACGAGTCATAATTTGGTTCGCTCCAAACTGCACGACACACTGCTTGGACTTTAGGGAACATCCACTTGGCATTTTTGTGGAAAGAAAGGTCCTCACGAGCGTCTCCAATGGTAGAGACATTGGAGAGTCCTCGTACGATATATAGCAAGAATTGAGCGAAGACAAGAATAGCGGCAAAAGAACAGCCCAAGTGCCATAACTTAGCACGGGAAGACACTTAAGTGCTATAACTTCGAAAAGGTACACTTAAGTGCCGGTTTGAAGTTAAATGGAAATTTAGGTGTCACTTTAGCGAAAATCTGGCCAAATAGCTGGCATGGTAATTTTCCGGTGAGTTTGGTCCAAAATAGCGTCGTTTACACGGCGCGTGGCGAGAAAATGCAAAAACGACGTCGTTTTGTGTCGATGTGTAAATAATAATATAAAAATTAATTAAATTAAATTTAAACTTAATTTTATTTAAAATATTCTAAAAATTTAAAAACTAAAAATTAAAATTAAAAAAAAAGAGGGAGGCCGAAGGGGGCGGTTGAGGGCCGAGCCCTCGCCGGATTGCGGCAAGGGCCCGCGAGCCCTCACTTAGATCCGGGGGAGGGTCACAACCCTCGCCGCGATTTGGCGAGGGCTCACGGCCCTCGTCCCGTCGGTCGGGGGCGGCGACCTTGGCCGACCCTCCCCCTTCGTCATCGGCCCTTCTCGGCAACGGCGAGGAGGTGGCGAGGGCCCGTAGCCCTCGCCGGATCCGGGCGAGGGCCGCAACCCTTGCCCCAAATTTGGGTGAGGGCCCTCGCCGCCAATCGGCTGCGGGTCGGCGACACCGACCGACCCTCTCCCCCTCCGTCGCCCTTCCCAGACGGCGGAGCGGTGGCGGCAGCGGCGGTGGAGGGCTCGGTCCTCGGCCCCGCCCCCTTCACCTCCCTTTTTTATTATTATTTAATTTTTAGTTTTTAAATTTTAGAATATTTTAAATAGAATTAAGTTTAAATTTAATTTAATTAATTTTTATATTATTATTTACACAAAGTAGACACGAAACGACGTCGTTTTTGCATTTTCTCGCCACGTTAGCATACAAAACGACGCCGTTTTGGACCAAATTCGCCGGAAAATTGTCACGTCAGTCATTTGGCTAGATTTTTGCCAGAGTGGCACCTAAATGTTCCATTTAATTTCGAAACTGGCACTTAAGTGTACATTTTCGAAGTTATGGCACTTAAGTGTCCCCCGTGCCAAGTTATGACACTCAAGGTGTTCCAAACTTCAAGAATAGCGGACGTACGAACATCGATCGTGAATTTTCAACGTCTTCTTCATTAGAATTGGGAGACTCAGCGTAGAGAACGGTTGTTAGCCCTGCAAACATCTCGATGCAAACAGAGAGTGTCCTGTTGTATCGCTTTCTTGATCGTACTTGCCTGCTGATGGGACCACGTGGACGGGGACGAGAGAAGTCGAGGGGTTCACATTTCTGACCTTGCCGAAATCAGATCTTAGTGAAAACAGGGAATTTTGAATTATCCAAGCCACACTTAAGGCCGTGATCAATGGAATCGAAAGATGGTCTTGGTTTCAAGAGGGGGCTTTGCATCGTGACTGGCAAGAGGGTCGAGTGGTCAAGAAAAAGAGAATCTTGATCAAAGATTACGTGTTACCCCCTATGAATCCTGATCCTGATAAAAGAGGCCGTAATTCGAGTTGCTTAATTTCAAGACTCATGTTCAAGGAATCCCATGCCAATGGGGTAATTCGTTTGGCAACGTAGTATGGCAAAATGATTTAACAAAAGAGACAAGGCTCGACACAACGGATCACAATGGGTTGCTTGAATGACTCGTATTTCAACTCGTTTGGTCTTCTAAGACCAAAAAAATATGCGGAGGCTTAATTGATAAGACACTCAAAATATCAAAGCCGAGATTTTGCTCTTCTCCTCTCCTATTTTCATCGATCTCTCGCTTGTAGGTAGCTTGATTTCACATTTGGAATTGCCGGAGCTATTTCCAGTTTCTGCAGCAAGTTGAGGCGTTCTTGCCCTTCCCTCTTCAATCGCCATTGCTCTTGACGCAAGTCTTCGAATCGAGTCGCTCCCCTCTCGCCACTGCTCTCAACACCAGTGAACCGCAAAGTTACAGTCGACTATTTTTCTTCATTCGACGATGCTAAGAACCTAAGTCAATGTCTCCTTTAACTAGAGAAGAAGATAGATAAATTGGAAAATTTTAAAACTACATCATACTTAATTGCACTTCAGTAATATGTTTGATTTAGTTTACGACCATAGCACCCACAGTCATTTTGTTTCTCATATTCAAAGACCAAAAACTAGAATTTAGACCATTGGCAGACACAAACTCTTCTAATATTGGGAAAATTGTCCAAAAAGTCCAAAGTTTATTGCATTTTTACCAATTCAATTCTGAACTTTTCAATTCTACCAATTTAATCATAAACATTTTCACTTATTACTAATTGAATCCATCCAGCTAATTTTAGTTAAAAATTGCTGACGTGGTCGGCCAGCATTAACGTGGCATTTTTAATAATTTTTAGTTTTTTGAGTTTTTTTTTTTTTTTTTTGGGGTTTGGGGTTTGGGGTTAGGGTCGGTGAAGATTTCCGGCCGACCTTCACCAGCCACAGTCGAGGGTTGATGGCCCTCGCCAACCACAAGCAAGGACCGTTGACCCTTACTAGCCCTCCCTAGCCTTAGGCGAGGGCCGCGACGCCCTCGCCAAGTGCAGGGGAGGGCTGGCCGACCCTCACCGGCTGAGCCCTTGCTTTCGCTAATGAGGGCTCGACGACCCTTTATGGTTGGCGAGGGCTGCCAGCCTTAACCCCAACCCCCCCCAAACAAAAAGAAAAAAGAAGAAAAAACTAAAAATTCAAAAAAATTACATAAAAATGCCACGTCGTGTCGGCTGGCCATGTTTGCAATTTTCAATTAAAATTAGCTAGAGAGACTCAATTGACAAGAGGTAAAAATGTTTGGGACCGAATTGATAAAATTAAAAAGTTTAGAACTGAATTGGCAAAAAAAAACAATAGGTTTAGGACTTTTTGGATAATTTTCCCTTTAATGTTTCCTACCGACTATGTGGGTATTCAACTATTCCAAGAAAGGAAAGAGGGTAGTAGCAGTTCAATCTTCCCTAGAGTTTCACATTGTCAATGGTTATACGTGAAATTACAATTGGCTATCGCCAGAAATGTGGATTCTACAAGGCACGAAGAGAAGCACCAAAGACAGTTGGGTTACATATAAGAGAAATTTCGCAGCTCCTACGACTGCTTCACTGGGATTTTGGGAGATTGCAAGAAAAACAAGAAGATAGAGCAGATCATGACGTCCATCTAGACACTTGCAATGTGCTTGAGATTTTACGTCGTCTTCTTGAGTCTAAACTGCAGGACTAAGATCCCAGGAAGGCATTGACTCTCTTGTTCATGGCTCTTGATAGGAATTCATGCAAATTGGTGGATTAACCCCTGCCAAAGTGAGTATCGAGCTAGGCAATGTCCATATGCGATCCCCACAAATCAAACCTGAAGTCACCGCTGGCCGAAATGCATTGGCCTTGGTTTTGTTGATTTTCTCCTAGATGAATATGATTAAGCTACCAACGCACATGTCGATGGCAAAGTATGGCCCTATGTAGAAGGGTATTGCCATAGCCATCGGCAGCGGGATGAAATGGGAACACTTCTTACCAACTAAGTCCTTGAACCCATTTATGATCATGGCAGTCGTGAAAAAACCATAGCAGAGCTTGAGGCAGTGTTTGGGCAAGGAAGAGAAGCCTTCCACCCCAAGTTCGGTGATGCTCCGAAAAACAATTCCATAGGGGACAAGATATTCATTTCCTGGGAGTCCAAGATCCTTAAATGCCTTGTAGAAAAGCCAAAAGACGCAGGGAGAGATAACGCAGCTCATGGCAATACCAATCACCTGACTCACAAATATGGACTGTGGTGAAGCCAAGGTCAAATAGCCTGTCTTGAAGTCCTGAGTTAGATCTGAGGCTGTGCTCACATCATGACTCCACATGCAGCTAAACTAGCAAGAATTCCACCATGCGAGGCACTGGCCCATGCCCCGATCACGAAGATGGCGAGCATCACATAGTTAGGGGCAAGAGACCAGTCGATGAGCCCACAGCCATAGGTATTGCAGAAACCCAAGGTTGGAGCAAAGAGATAAATGACTAAAATGTAATACCATTTAAGTTGGGGGAACATGTGCGGAAAAGTAGCTGTGGATATGGCTGCTATTACGACGTACCCTGCAACTGCAAACCATGTCGGGATTTGATCTTTTAGGAAAAGCTGTGTCCATTGTTGGTCATCATAAGACACTTGAGGGTTCTTAGGAGAGGAACCATTCACAACGGGGAGGACATGGCTCATTTCTATGTCTCGGAGCTGATGGTACAAGCCAGACAGTGTTCGGCCAAGCACCTTGAAGAAGTTGTAGAGCCCATCACCCAATATCATGGCGATGGCAATGAAAACCTGACAACTTGATATTGTAAGATTCAAGCATAAACAAACTTGCACATTTGCATGTATATCTTGACTTGCCTTATAACCTTGAATTCCAGGCATGCTGGTTGGGCTTTCATATGCAGGATACCAATGTCCCTCTCTGTTTTCTATTAGAGTCCACTTAAACCCCAGGATTGAATTCCTTCTAGCAGCACTGAGATATTTATGATGTATGGGCAAATCATCCCAGCTCCAACATATGTTGCGGAGAAATTAAACCTTCACGTCATCCATGTAAGAGAAATGAACTAATAGTTTTGCATATTAGAGTGCATGACATCGAAGTAAAGGCCAAGTTACAGCACAAAGTAGCCGTAGACTGTAAAGTGGAAGTTTGTTAAGCTTATACACCTGGATTGCAAAGCCCTAAGCCCCAAAGTGGGAAACTCTGTAAAACCACAACCATCGCCAGCTGTGTAAAACCATTGGAAAAGGCCCCACAAGAAGTTGAAGGGGAGGAACTTTCCCAATGCTTTCACTTGTTTCCTTCAGGAGAAAAATTAAAGCTAATGAGAGCCGATATATCGACACACTAATGAGAAGGCTTTCCGGCTTGTCTTAGCTAGCTTGGCCCCTTCAGGTGTGTGGAAAATATTTATCAGATGAGCAGTTGCCATGCCGCTAGGATACGTTAATTTGAAGTCAATGATCATAATCTGAAACCAGAGAAGGGCAAGCGTGAGTGAAGTTTATTATGGAGATTAATCGGCAATTGCTATAATTTTAATGACATTTTCATGGGCAAGTGCTATAGAAAAAAACATGCAACATGTAAAGAGTACCTTTTGGAGTGGCACCACAGCAAAGAGGCCGAGGAAACTGATGACAAATATAAAACCAATCATCCAAGGCACTAGTGGGTCTTTGAAGACTTGAGCACTTCGGGGATCCTTTGATTGATTAGCAACTTGCTTACTCATTGGAAAGAGATGACTCACGAAACCTCCTGCTCATACAAAATGATGGGTTTTTATTTGATGGGCCAAGTCAAGCCCGTCCACCCATGTTGAGCCAAACCTAGCCCCTAAAAGAAGGGCCCATAAGAGGAAAGGGCAATTATTCTCTAAGTGAAAAAAAATGCACTATATATAATAAAAAGTAAAGGGGGATAACGTTACTTGTAGCGTTTTAGAGAGAAAATACGCTTCTCCGTTTTTCTTTCCTTTGAAATAGTATACTCCCTCCTTAAGAACGGAACTTCAGGGCTTCAAAGGATTTCTCTAAGACTGCAACGGTACTTAATCTGTGGTAAACAATGTATGTCCATCTCCGTGATGTATCTTTTGATCGGTGTTACATGTTTCCCTAGCACGTTTTCCGCGTTCGTTTTCGGTACGTGATTGTTTGAGTATCGGTTCAATTTTCGAGAATCTATTTTCAACATTGGTATCGAGCCAGGTTGTTCATGTTTCCCGATCATTGTTGCTGTTTATAAATTAATTTTTAGCCAAAATTTTGAGAAACATCACCGTCGGACGTTTGGGGACGAAAACCCCGACACGCCCGTCTGTTGCCCCCTTTTTTGATTTTTGGTGAATCAAAACTCGTTTATGATAGTGTAGGGTTGTAATTCTCGTTGAGACGAGAAAAATGATGGGTGGCTCACTTCCGGGGGCCGTCGAACGTGCCGCCAAGCACGGCCAAAAGGATAGGCATCAACGGCGTGTACCACGCGTGTGCCACACGCGCCCCATTGACATCATCATGATATCAGCTGGCAGTTGCCTACACACGCCCGGAGCATGTGTTGGTGATGTCACCTGGTTAGGTCGTTTGACCCGAACCAACCCATCTGACCCAACTAGGTCTCCGTTGATCGTTAACCGCGTTGACCGTTGACTCGTTGACCATTGACATAAAAGAAGGGGCAAATGTGTTTCCTTTTCAATTATGTCCCCATGGATTATAAGTAATCATTTTTTGTTTTGCATTTATTACAGGAACAATGCCTCCTCTTCGTATACATACACATATTCGCGCACAGTCAGAAAGACAAAAGACAAGGTTTGCAAGGATGATAGCTGAATTGGTTGATTATCAATGGGAAAATGGTGATTTAATTGAACATGTTCTCGAAGTCAATAAAAAAATACCATAAGTCATTTGGAGGGGTTATTTCATGCCAGCTTTTGAGATTGTGTGATTTTTCATTAACGCTCTTTCATATAAATGGTAAGGAATGTTGAATCGCCTATGAGAGGTCAATGTGGATCCTAATTATAAGAAGCTTGTAGTGGCTTTTTAAAAAGGAATATTATAGGATTGAAGCCACAAAAACTTCGACCTAAGGAATAAGTTCAATCCGGTAGGGATTGAATGTGCGAAAGAGAAATCCTAAGGGATTTCCGTCTGTTTTTCAATGGTTGCCGAATGTGCCTAAAGAATTTTCAAAGGAAATTTCCGAGAAATTAAAATAATCTTTCTCTGTTCATAGGTTGACTTGGCGTTAGCTGTTTCTAGTGGTGTTTACTTAGTATGTTTTATGGATATCTTATGTAAATAATTTCTACCATGCTGATGTCGTTGTAGCAATTGATGTATTAGTTACATTATGTGGAAATATTTTATTCTATCGTTAATAAATATTTAATGTCAGTTGCTTCTGTTATTATTAATTGTTGTTGATAGTTAATTTCAAGTTAGGATTTTTGGATGATGATTGAAAACATAGTGACCTTTTAATTTTGAAACCTTATTTAAAATTATTAATTAATATGATGAGTTTATGCAAAATGGATGCGTAAATGATAGGCATTAATAATTCGTGCATATGTGTATGATATATTCAAATCCAATGGCTTCAACAACTAAGAGCATAGTCACTGAATTGAACAAATGTGAGAAATTGAACGGTGAGAATAGTGAGATATTGAATATGAAAATTCAATATATGCTTGAAAAACAAGAAGTACTAAAAGCTCTTAACCAAGTTATGGAAGAACTTGAGAATGTTGTGCGCAACCTTGAGTTAGCAGAGAACCGCCTTATGGCATTTGAGCGGGAAACATATATTTGTTGTGTTGGTTCTAGCTTAGAAGAGGCTTCGAGCTCCAAACGCAAGCGCATTGATTCATTCAAAAGGTTGAAGTGCAAGGGATCAAGTCCTTCAAGCAAGAAACTAAGAATTGACCAACATAAGAGAGGAAAATGTCATCGAGTGAAGAGAATTTCAAGGATGAAATATTATAACTATGGTCAGAAGGGTCATTATGCTCTCAATTGTTACGAGTCAAAGAAGGTAAACACATATTGTATTATTGAGAGCTTTGTTTATGTATCAAGTTTTATATTCTTAACTGAATCTAATCCTTTGTAGATTGTAGATTCGAGAGCAACATATCATGTAGCAAAGGATAGAGAAGTATCAACTGGAATTAAATGGATCTATGTAGGAAACAACTCTAGAGTTGAAGTAAAAGGAATTAACACCAGCTAATTAAACGTGCGTAATGGGCACAACTATATGCTTTGGAGATTTGTCGGAATTTAGTGTTTATGTTTGTGTTGGTAAAACTCGGTTTTAGTTTGAACTTCTATAATAATGGTGTGGATTTGTATTTGAATACAGACTACTATAGTTGTGGTTATTTTTTGGATGGCTTTATTGTATTGAATGTTGACTATGGTAATGTCAATGTTTGTTATTCCCTCTTCACATCTTCTAATTCATATAATAATGATGAGAATGTGTGGCGTGCTAGACTTGGTCATATTGGCCAACAATGTATGAATAGACTAGCCAAAGATGGCTTGTTGGGTAATATTGAAAAAGTCGATTTGTTCATTTGTGAGCATTGCCTAGTAGGGAAAACGATAAGGAAATTATTTTGAAAAGATAAAAAAGCTGAATTTGTTTATTTCATCACATTTATAGATAATTATACTTGATTCAAACATGTATATTTGATTTCTCATAAATCTGAAGCGTTAAGTTGTTTAAAAAAATTTATGAACTTGGTAGAAAATCAATTAGATAGGAAAATAAAATTATTGAGATCCGATCGAAATTGAGAATAATTATCTGATAAGTTAAAAAATTCATGTGATGAAAAAAAGGAATAGAAAGACAGTTGTCTATTCCCTATACTCCTAAAAAAAATGGTATTACGGAAAGGAGAAATATAAACTTACTGGAAATGGTTAAGTCCATGATGGCACATGTTAGCTTTTTTTTGTTTTGGTTTGAGGCGCATGTGAACTTATCTATAGGTGCATGCTAACTTATCTATCACCTTTTAGGATGATGCTTTATTAACTGTTATCGATATACTTAACCGTGTGCATTTCAAATCAGTTACTTTCACTTCATATGAGTCATGGACATGTAGTAAACCGAATGTAAGTTTTCTTAAACTTTGAGGTTGTGTTGCCTATATTCATAAGCCTTCTCATAAGTATAGAAAATTGGGAAGAGAGTTTTCATAATATACACTCAAAATGGTATGTGTTTACAAGTGAGCAAAAAAGTGAGAGTATAATTGAATTTGAATCATGGGATGTCACATTTTTAGAGAATGAATTTTTTAAGAATGACAAAATAGGTAAGGACTATTCTCTACTCAAAACATTAGATCAAGATAATGAATATAGTAGGATTCTCCCAAGTGGGAGTAACATGAGAAGTGAGAAATTAAATTCGACTCATTCTCAATTACAACCATCTGATGAGACGATATCGTCATTATCTAATCCGAGTGGAGCATAATGGAAAATAATGTGCAAAGTGTACAATCTCCTATACGGCGAACAAGTCGCAAAAGTATTCCTCGTCAATATTTGATATTGAAGGGAAAATTTTTATGGTCACTCTACAAGATGAAGATAAGCCAAAGAATGTAAATGAAGTTCTAAATTGCCCTAGTAAGAAAAAGTGGATGTAAGCAATGGAAGATGAAATAGAGTCAATGAAGGGAATTGATTGATTTTCCAAAAGAACGCAAAGCTATTGTAAACAAGTGGATTCTCAAGATAAAACATAAAGTTAATGACTCAATAGAAAGACATAATGCTTGTCTTGTGGCGAATGGGTATAATCAACAAAAAGAAATTGATTATGAGGAAACGTTTTCTCTTGTAGTGAGATTTACGGGATAAGTACACTAATGGTGCCATAAGTTGTATACGGCGCTCATTTTGGTGCCAAAAATTTCCGCTAGATCATTTAAGTGCCAAAAAATTTGAAAAACGCTCACTTTGGTGCCAACGCCGATATGATCGGCCGGAAATCTGACGTAGCCTTTTTAATTAATTTGTTATGCTGATGTGGCTCGCCGGAGTTTCCATTAGATCACTTAGGCCTTCAAACGACGTCGTTTTAGCATCCTAACACCAAAACGACGCCGTTTTGTGTCGTCTTCTTCCCCGACTAGATTCGTCTTCTTCCCCGAACAGATCCAGCAACTCCAACAACACCAAACCAACAACACTAGCAGCGAAGAACCAGCAACACTAGTAATTTTCCAGAAAAGAAACCACGTATTCGCCTCCGCCCTCCCCCAGTAGTTTTCCCCATTTTCAATCACCTTATCAATCTTTCAAATCCCTAAATCTCAGCCTCACCACTGCCTTTTCCCAAGAAATATCGTTGGGTGTAGAGGAAACGCGAGCTCGAAGAATCCCTAGAAGCACAAGCGATCCGGCCAATGGTAGCCGCGAAGATCTGGAACGCCACAGAGGTTGTCGGCAAAGCTGGCTGCTATGAAGGCGGCGGCCGTGGCCCCGCCATCCCCTCCTCCGCTCTCATCGTCGACACCTCCCTCTTTCTCGGGATTTTCTGTTCATTTTTTTTTTCTTTCTTTCTTTTGTCTTGCTGTGGCAAGCAACTATAATGGAGGTTGAGGGATGGCGGCTGAGCGACGGTGGCCGAGGGACGGTGGCCAAGTGACGATGGCTGAGGGACGACGGCCGAGTGACGGTGGACGAGCAATGGCGGACAAAAAAACCCTAATTTCAATTTCCAAATAAAATTAACAAGATGGCGTCGTTTTTGTGAGGCTATCCACGTAGGACGGCAAAACAACGTCGTTTTCTTAAGGAAGACGGAAAACGACGTCATTTAAAAGGCTTCTCGATTTTTTTTTAAAAATATAAAAGCCACGTAATCATTTTGGCCAGAATCTGTCGTCGGTGGCACCAAAGTGATCGTTTTTCCTCCGATTTTGCACTTAAGTAATCCGGCGGAAACTTTTGGCACCAAAGTGAGCGCTGTATACAACTTATGTCACCATTAGTGTACTTATCCCGAGATTTACCTTAATTTGCCTTATTCTAGCAATAGTAACTAATATAGATTTTGAGTTATATCAAATGGATGTAAAGACTGTTTTTCTCAATGGAGAATTAGAAAAATAAATATATATGGAAACAAAATGTATGTCAACTTTTAAGATCTATATATGGCCTTAAGCAGTCATCTAGACAATGGTATATACGTTTTCATAATGCCATAATGGCATATACTTTTACAATAATTGATGAAGATTATTGTGTGTATATCAAAAAATCCAAATTTTTGTGATCATATCTTATATGTTGATAATATATTGATTGTTAGAAGCAATATGGAGTTTTTTAATACTGTTAAGAGTTGTTATCTTCCAACTTTTAAATGAAAGACATAGTGGGGCTGCATACATTCTTGTAGTTAAGATTTTAAAGGATCATTTGAAGAGATCATTATCTCTTTCGCAAGAAACGTACATAAGTAAAGTTCTTAAACGATTTCGTATACAGGATTATAAACCCATAGATACTCCTATTGTAAAAGATGAAGGATTGAGCCATAAAAGGTGTCTAAAGACTCCACAAAAGAATGAACAAATGCAACATGTTTCTTATACTAGTGTTGTTGGAAGCTTAATGTACGCTATGCTGTGTCTAAGACCTGACATATATTTTGCAGTTGGAATAGTAAGTAGATACTAATCTAATCTAGGTCAAGTATATTGGAAAGCCGTCAAAAAAATACTAAGATATCTGAAGGGAATTGCTGATTATACATTGAGTTACCAAGGAAAGAATCTACAACTTGAAGGCTATCGGATGTTAATTGGGGGGAGATTTAGATGAAAGGAAATCTACAATTGGATTTATTTTCTTATTGAATAATGGTACCATATCTTGGAATAGTAAGAAACAAATGTGTATAGTCTTGTCCACGATGGAAGCTGAGTTCGTGGCATTATTAGCAGCAATACAAGAATGCGTTTGGTTTAAGAGATTTTTGGATCATTTAGATGTTATTAAGAATGCTGCAAATTCATTATTGGTTAACTATGATAGCCAAGCAGTAATAGCGTACACTAAAGATTCAAAGTATCATGGCAAGATCAAACATATAGATATTAAGTATAATTTTATCAAAGATATGATTGCACGAAAAGATGTGTTGTTGGGGGAATCAAGCAACAATTCACCACAAACTAAACTCAATTTAGGATCAATTTCTCTACTAAAACTAAATCGAAAAAAATCAACTTAGTTCCATCAATAACGAGCCATATATAACCTTGGAATAAGCAAATATAATGCCAAATTGATAAGGAAATAAAGCCAACAACACCATCAATGATTTAATGCGAAAACCTAATGCGGAAAAAAATCACAAACCACCCAAAAACTTTTACTAATCACTAAGAATAGTATGATACATAAAGTAATCTTCTCTAATTATACATTAGAGGCTTAACATCAATATTATAATCACATTTTCTTATCATAAAGATAGATATAAATGAGATAATAAAATCCCAACCATAATTGGAGATTTTAGAGGAGATTTCCAATGAATGAAAAGCTCTCGGTCTCATAAATAATATACTCAAATTTGAGCCAATTTCATTGAGGCTTGGCTTTTGAATCGGAGTCGCAAAATTTTAGTCCCTTTTCCCTCTTTCTCCATGCTCTCTTCAGTGAGTGCCCTTTTGTGGGTACTCTCCGCTTCTCTCCCCTCTCGGGCTCATCAATCGTAGGAAGCAATTCTTTGTCCCTTTTACTTTTTGACTTCGGCTTCTTTTTGTTTTCTTTTAGTTTATGTTTTAGTTGGGCCCCCATGAAGGTGGACCCAGCCAACAGGGGGAGACATTGAAGGGTCCATTTCCGATAGGAGCAAGAATCGAGCGAATGCTACAAGAACAGCAGACGTCTCCGTCTCGATGCAAACGGAGTGTCCTGTCGTATCGCTTTCTTGATCGTGTTTGCCTGCTGATGGGGACAACATGGATGGGAATGACAGGTCGGGGATTCACATTTTTGACCTTGTTGAAATCCGGATCTTAGTGAAAACAGGGAATTTTGAATTATCGAAACCATTCTTGAGGTCGGAATCAATGAAATGGAAAGACGGTCTTGGTTTCAAGAGGGGGCTATGTATCGTGACTTGCAAGAGGATCGAGCGGTCAAGGAAAAGAGAATCCTGATCAAAGGTTACGTGTTACCCTGTGAATCTTGATCCTAATAAAGAAGTCATGATTCGAGTTGCATAAGTCCAATTTTAGGTAGAGCTAGGACCCCAATTGCAACTTCTCATGTTTAAGGGATCTTGTACAGAATGGGTAACTCGTTTGACTACAAAGTAAGGCAAACTAAATTCCCGAAAAACCAAGACCCAATAAAACTAGTCACCTGCTGCCTTAGCCACTTTTTGGGCCGCGAGATTTAATTATGCTTGGTGGAATAAATCTTGGAAGGAAAACTTGCTTTGGGCAATCAAATCTCTCTCAGGACCTTCCTTCCGCTCTTTTCTTGCTCACTTTGCATTTGCTGCTTTATGCAACATCACTTGGAAGGAGTGTAACAATATACGGTTCCAGGGTAGACCTCCTTCCCTTTTGGCCATGAACAGGTTATAAACGACAAAGCCTTGTCTTTCCATCAAGTTCCTCCCACTGTGGCTAATAGGAGATTGTTGCAAAGCTGGTCGCTCAACCCCTCCATTTTGGCGAGCTGATCACCTTATTAGTCGACTGGTTTTTTTAGTAGGGGTTTTTCCTCTCTCGTTAGCTCGGAGGTTCTTCGGATCATTTGCTGAAGACGGAAGCTTTGCTTCGTCCTCTCGTCGTCACCCTCCTCCCGGCTTCCGAGATGCCCTTCATTACCAATCTTAAAGCTGTGCTTGGTTTCTTTTGTTGGTAGTGCTTCCTCATTGCTATTTGTGTTGGTTTAGACTTGCTAGTTTTGTGCCGTTGTTTCGCTTTTTTTCCTTCCCTTGCCCTTGGCATGGTTTCCTTTTACCTTGACCCTCTTCCACTCACTCTGACTTGTTGTCTTCATGAGTGCAAGTTTCTAGGATTGAATTTTTGCTGTATAACTATATATAGTTCTTTTGGTTTAAAGTCAATATATAAATCTTACCTTTCACCAAAAATAAATAAATAAATAAAACTAGTCATGTCAATTACCTTGTATGACTCGTTTTTCAACTCGTTGGGTTTTCTAAGACTAAAAACAGATGCGGAGGCTTAACTTAGAAGAAACTCAAAAAAATGAAATCATGGAGCGTATTCTCAAACCTCTTCGATTGAATGAAAGTGCTTTTTACGACCCCACCCCCTCCCCCTCCCCCCCAAAACAACTCTTTTGTTCCAGTATTTATTCTCTCTACATGCTTATTGAGTTTATCCTTTATCTACCAGTCGAAATGCTGCCATAAAATGGAAAAAATATAGAAGCTTACAATATAAATGGAGCATAAATTAGAGGAAGTGGAGTTATGATCAAAATGAAAAGAGAAAATTTGTTGTAAAATGGAGTTTGTTTCCTTAGTCAAATGAGCCATGTAGAGTGATGCTCCATATGTTAGGATTGGCTTACTTAATTGATATCTAATCTGACAAATTACAAAACGTATAATATTCATGTTTTGTCGATGTACAAAATAACTTTATATAATTCTGACCTTTTGTGTCGCCATCATTCTAAGCACAATCAAGAGAATCATGAATTAATAATTACGACCCTATAAGAGGTGCTTTTGTTCTTGTGTACATCCGTTTTATCGTCATGTCGGTTTGGAACTACATCATTCTTAATCGCACTTAAGTAATTTGTTTAATTTAGTTTACGACGATAGCACCCACAGTCGTTTTATTTCTCATATTCGAAGACTAAAAGCTAGAGTTTGGACCAATGGCAGACACAAGTTCCTCTAATATTTCCTACCGTTTGGGGACAGTGTGTATTCAAACTATTCCAAGAAAAGAAGAGGGTAAGGGCTTAGCTGTTCAATCTTCCCTGGAGTTTCGTTTTGTCAAGGGCAGTGCTTGTATATTATAATTGGCTAATGCTAGAAATGTGGATTCTATAAGGCATGAAGAAAAGCACCAAAGATAGTATCATATACATTTATTACCATAGGACACTTTTTCCCCCACCCAGTTGGGTTACATTATACGGAGTAATTTCGCAGCTCCTAGTTGCTACTATGACTGATTCACAGAGACTTTGTGAGATTGCAAGAAAAACGAGAAGGTAGAGCAGATCATGACGTACATCTAGAGACTTGCGAAGTGCTCAAGATTTCATGCCATCTTTGTGCATTTAAACTGCCGGACTAAGACCCCAGGAAGGTGTCAACTCTCTTGTTCGTGGCTCGTGATAAGAACTTCATGCAAATTGGTGGATTAACCCCTGCCAAAGCGAGTATTGAGCTAGCCAATGTCCATATGCCATCCCCACATATTAGACCTGAAGCTACCGCTGGCCCAAACGCGTCGGCCTTGGCTTTGTCAATTTTCTCCCAAATGAATAGGATTAAGCTACCGACGCACATATCGATGGCAAAGTATGGCCCTATGTAGAAGGGTATTGCCATAGCCATTGGCAGTGGGATGAAACGGGCCCACTTCTTACCAAGTAAGTCCCTGAACCCATTTATGATCATGGCAGCAGCGAAAAAACAGTAGCAGAGCGTGAGGCAGTGTTCGGGCAAGGAAGAGAAGCCTTCCACTCCAAGTTCAGCCATGCTGCGATAAACAATTCCGTTGGGGACAGGATATTCACTTCCTGGGAGTCCAAGATCCTTAAATGCCTTGTAGAAAAGCCAAAAGACGCAGGGAGAGATAACGCAGCCCATGGCGGTACCAATCACCCGACTCACAAACATGGACCGTGGTGAAGCCGGGTCGATAGCTTGTCTTGAAGTCCCGAGTCAGTCCGAGGTCAGACACAATATTCATCATGACTCCACAGGCAGCTAAACCAGCAAGAATTCCACCATGTGAGGCACCGGCCCATGCCCCAATCATGAAGATGGTGAGCTTCCCATAGGTCGAGGGAAGAGACCAATCGGTGAGCCCACAGCCATAGGCATTGCAGAAACCCAAGGTTGGAGCAAAGAGATAGATGACTAAAATGTAATACCATTTGAGTTGGGGGAATATGTGCGGAAGAGTAGCTGTGGATATGGCTGCCATTGTGACATACCCTGCAACTGCAAACCATGTCGGGATTTGATCTTTTAGGAAAAGCTGTGTCCGTCGTTGGTCATCATAAGATACTTGAGGGTTATCAAGAGAGGAACCATTTGCAAAGGGGAGGACATGGGTCATTTCTCTATCTCGGAGCTGATGGTACAAGTCAAAGAGCGTTCGACCAAGCACCTTGAAGAAGTTGTAGAGCCCATCACCCAATATCATGGCAATGGCAATGAAAACCTAACAAATTGGTATTATAAGATTAGAGGATAAATAAAAGACAAGCAAACTTGCACATTTGCATGTATATCTTGACTTGCCTTATAACCTTGAAGTCCGCGCATACTGGTTGGGCTTTCCTCTGCAGGATACCAATGTCCCTTTCTGGTTTCTATTAGAGGCCACATTAAACCCCAGGATAGAATTCCTCCTAGTAGCACTGAGATATTTATAATGTATGGGCAAATCATCCCAACTCCAACATATGTTGCGGAGAAATCAAAGTAAAACCTTCACGTTATCCATGTAAGAGAGTCAGCTAATAGCTTTGCTTATTAAAGTGCATGACATCGAAGTAAAGGCCAACTTACAACCCAAAACTAGTTGCAGACTGTAAAGTGGAAGTTTGTTAAGCTTATGCACCTGTTTTGGAAAGCCTTAAGCCCCAAACTAGGGAAGTTTGCAAAACCACAATCATCTTCAGCTTTGTAGAACCATTGGAAAAAGCCCCACAAGAAGCTGAAGGAGAAGAACTTTCCCAATGCTTTCACTTGTTTCCTTCAGGAGAAAAATTAAAGCCGATGAGAACCAACATATTGACAAACAAATGAGAAGGCTTTCCAGCTTATAGTGTCTTACTTAGCTAGCTTGGCCCCTTCAGGTGTGTGGAAACTATTTATAAGATGAGCAGTTGCCGTGCCGCTAGGATACGTTAATTTGAAGTCAATAATCATAATCTGAAACCAGAGAAGGGCAAGCATGAGTGAATCTAAACGGTACATGCAAGCCCCACACGTTTGGTTTTCTCATGGTGAAAGAGAATCTTTTCAAGTGCAGTGTATCATGGGGATTAATTGGCAATCACTATAATTGCCACAGAAAAAAACATGCAACATGCAAAGAATACCTTTCGGAGAGGCACCACAGCAAAGAGGCCAAGGAAACTGACAACAAATAGAAAACCAATCATCCACAGCAGTGATGGATTTTTGTAAACATGAGCACTCTGCGTATCCTTTGATTGATTAGCAACTCGCTCATTCATTGCAAAGAGATAACTCCCGAAACCTCCTGCTCATATAAAATCACAGAGCACCACATTTTTCAGCAAATAGCTCTAGCTATTCATCCAAAAATGATACGCAAGTTTACATCTCTTATAATTACTTTCTTCCAAGAAAAGTTTAATCAGATTCAAAGAGATTATTATTGGATCGAAAGTCACTGTTATATCTAACACGCGACAAAGGGAGGTCAATGACTAAAAGCAGACCACTTCAGTTGAATAAATATTCCATATGAAACAGAAGCAAGAGCCTATCTATCTTTTTTGTTGAGAGAAGCAGACGTTTAATTACTACTTTCCAGTCAAAATATTTCTCTTTCTTTTCCAGCTGAAATACTTTTCAAGCAACTGAAACGACAGTAAACACATGACAATAAACTGGGAAAACGAATTGAATTGAACAAGCGGTGGTCTGCCCCAAAGAAAAAGAAGCAGTGGTGACAATAGGCAAACTCGCTATGTGCAACTGATTTTATTTGGAGATGGTTAGCGAATGAGCTTGCACTCAAACTTAGGAGAGGTTCCTTCATTTTTGCATAGTTGCATACATAAATCTGAATTATCAACTTCAAAAGAATACATGAACATTATCTCTGCATACCTCTTGAGCTCATTGGCATTGGTTATCATAGAATATGTTCCAAGAAACACATGACCTCAAATATGCACATGAAATTAGTGTACTGACTATTCAATATAGTTATGGCCAAATGCCCTACTTTGTGTTGTTTACATAGAAACAGCCATCCTACATGTCATCTGTGTATATGCAGAGCAGTTCAATTAGAATCCATGAGATTGACATTTTTCTGGGTAACCGGCGTTTCTGTGCAAAAGAGGCAATCCTTCCTTTGGACTTAAGAATTTTGGCGTTCCCGGAACCTTTACACCTCCATAAATTTCCCGAGTAAAATAACAGCGCTCCCAATAGACAGAAGTTCCATAATGACAGGATAAAATTGGTGGATTAGCATTTAAAATTCTCTTTTCGTCATCTAATTATGAATGCTTCCAAATTTTTCTGGCTCCAAAAATCAGCGTCTACAGAGCTGCAAGGGCCGTGCCGCTTTCAAAGGCTCTAAATTGTGGACTAAGAAGCAGTTCAGCTTGAGCATCATTCACGGTGGACCCCGATCTAGATAAAAGGATAGCCACAGCCTGAGGGAATCTTGACTGCTGACTCGTAGACTTTTATAATTTTATTCCATTGCTGAAGACACCAAGGAGGAAAACTTAGAAAATTCTATGCCCATATCCTAAAACTCTGAAAATACCCATATATGAATCCTAATTGATTCTCCACTGAACAGTCGATGAAGTAGGACCAGCTCAAGAAAAGAAGGGAAAAAAAAAAATGAAAGACGACACCAGAAATTCGCATGTGTTGATTCCATTGAAACCCAGGATTCCTTCCTCAATTCAGCATAGGCTCAAGTGCAAGATGGTGCTGTTGGAAATTTCTTATAATATTGGCTTATATTAATTAATTAATTTTATATTTTAAATAATCGGATTAATGAATATTCAAATATTTGTTAAACCTTAAGTGAATTTATTGAACTGAGTTTTAGCATATATTAATGACGAGGCTAGTTGAGCAATAAAGTGTAGCAATAGTGTTTAATTGAAACCCGTAATAGGAGGAGCCCATTTGACACACTATTGATTAGGGTTTGCTAAATCCTCTCTCTAGCCTATAAAATAGTAGGTTCTATCTATCAATTACTTAATCCTATAAAAAAAAACTGCTCTACTAAAATAGGTTATTGAGAGGAAGATCTTTGCATTCTAATAGATTTCTTCAAATGAAGTAATGGCTTAAACATATATGTTTTAATTTCGTTGTACTTATTAATTTTGGTATTTTATAGTCATATATTGATCCGATTGTTCTTGATTAATTAATTATTTATGTGAATAATTTTTTACAGGTGCTTGTTCTGGTTGTGGTTACAGTGATGACTTTGGGCAATTCACTAGACCGGAGGATAGAACAACTTAGGAGAAGCCAAAAGGTACGTAAGGGTAAGAAATCATGTACGCTTAGTTTCAATTATAAATGACAGAGAGCAAGTCAGCAGACAAAGCTGCTAAAGCAGAGCACTTCACAGTTCGCGCTATCTCAAATTGCAGCCAAGAGTGAAAGACGAGCCAACGTACCGCTGAAAGCGATGCCGGAGGACGCCACCACGCAGGTCTGGATCACCGTGTTCTCCTGCCGCGTGAAGGGGACCCGGAGCAGCCCGGACTTTTCCAGGACCTTGGTCCACGTCTTGACGAAGAAGAACCCAAGGAGCCCCGCCGAGACGTTCAGCGACGGGATGATGCCCGTCATGAGGTTCAGCTTCATGACGATGACGGCGAACATGACGCTCAGTGCGAAGCTCACCACAAACGCCCTGAACGTCAGCTGTCTCCTCCACGACGGCACCCCCTGGCCCTCGAAGATCCTCTCCACCAACAGACCGTTGTTCTCGTCCTCCCAGCTCCAGCTCTGGCTCCCACTCCCACCCTTCTTCACCTTCGCCTCGGATTCCGGATTCATCCGATTCTCATCCTCCGACAACGAGCGGTCGCTTCTCTCTGCCATCTCCAATTCGTCTTTGCCGAGGGCCGTTCCCTGCCTGACTTCTGCGACGATGATCAGAGCGCCGTATCAATGCGAAACAAACATGGCGAATTTAAAGAGCTGTTCGACCTGCTACTAGCTAAAAGCTCGCACTGACACCTCGTCGTCGCCTGCTTACCTCAAATGAGGCCGAGACGACGGAAATGACGAACGGCCTGAGAAGGACGGATTTTAACGGCGTTTCTTGCTGATGCAACTGGATGATGAGTACAAATTTGGGAGTTTCGACCCGCCCACTCCTGGAGGCCAATCGCAACGGTCACTTTCTCCCGCGCGGGTAAAATATCTAGAAACGCTCCATTGAGAGTTTAGATTAGATTAGACTAGTTTGATGCTAAAAAAATTGTGAATATTTCAATACGACTCTCGTTAAAGAAAAAAAAAAGGGTTGCGCTGCAAAGACTGACGATCCCTTTGAGCACATTGACCGGGCACCCAACCTGTACGACATGGGGAGCATACTCTTTTTGGTCGATCGAATTCATCGATTTGGACGGCTCAAGATCATCAAATCCACACGGTTCCCGCGTTTATAGTAATCTAATGAGAATCTGGGGAATGAATCGGGTGGGTTAAAATATCTGCATTTTGGCCTTTCGTTATGTTCGTTTCGTGATTGATGTTAACTCGTAGGGTAATCACAGGGCTTTAATCAAACAATCGTTTGAGAGTTTGGAATAGTCAATTGTCTAGAGGGAGGCTACATCGAAGTCACAACGTGCCAGAGATGACTCAATCAACCTGCGGCCAAAAGAATAAAAACCCAAAAAAGAAAGAAAGAAAGAAAAGAAGATACACCAAAGTTTTTTCAATTCTCCTAACGTTATATTCTTTTTGCAAAAGATTTCACAATTCTTTCATTTACAGAAAAATACTGCCAAAAAAAAAAAAAAACTCAAATTATACTCACTTTGACATAAATATCCTGAACTTTTTTTGTATTGCCAAAAACCATAAACTTGAACAATGTGACACAAATTGTGACATCCGGAAATTCCATGATTCGATTATAATATTTAAGATTAATTTCCATAACTAGATTTCCATTAAGTTGATAGATTTCGCCGTGTACATTAGTGGTGTAATATGGCAATACTTAACTCGTCACTGTATTATTTATGGAATAGGGCCGATATGTTTTGAAATTCGCATTTGATGATTTTAAGATTCAAATATATTGAATTGAGATTTTTCCTAATTTTTAATGTCTTTCATTGATGATTTTAGTGGACTAAAAATATTTTATAGCTGTACTTTGGTTTGAGATATTGAACTTGGTAGTTTTGACATCATGCATAATATCATTAATTTTAACTCTAGTTCATTGATGCATTGGTGATTCTTGCGCATACTTGGCCGAGGACCTCATCTTGATTTCCATTAAAATATTTTCTCGTGACTAATTCTTTTGGGCTAAGTGTATCCTAGCTAGCCACATAGGAGTCATTTGAAGCTCATTCATTAAAGCACTTACCTTTTAGCTAAAGTTTAAAATTTCTTTTAACCTTAATTAATCATTACTCTTTCTCTATAACTATTGGGAACTCTTAAAAAATTTTATTGCCTTGTTCGAATGAGGAAAACCATGGCAAGCTTTTGCTTTCCAAAAGTAAAGGTTCCACTTCCTTAACTTTTAACCACCAACTCACTTCTTTAAGTTTTCGTTTTCGAAAACCCACAAATAGAACTGGAGGTCCCACACTCAAATTAATTAAAGTCTATGTCTCAACCTTTTAAGTCTGAACGAGGTAAATCTTTTAATTTCATACTTCCGCCAATAGATTTTGTCATTTTTAAAATTAAACATTGTTGGTTTTCGATTTTGTTTAGTTCTTTTGGGCCAAGTGTATCCTAGCTAACCTTATTGGGGTCATCGGAAACTCATTCATTGAAGCACTCGCCTTTTAGCCAAAGTTTAAAATTTCTTTTGACCTTGATTAATCATTACTCTTTTTTGATAACTATTGAGAACTCTTTAAAAACTTTCTTGCCTTGGTCATATGAGGAAACCATGACAAGCGTGCGCTTTCAAAAGTAGAGATTCCACTTGATGAACTTTCAACCATCCACTAACTTCTTCAAGCTTTCACCGTCAAAACCCCACAAATAAAAACGAAGGTCCCACACTCAATTTAATCAAAGTTACTGTCTCAACCTTTTGAATCTGAACAAGGTAAGTCATTTAATTTCACTACTTCCTACCAATAGATTTTGTCGTTTTTAAAATTAAACATTGTTGATTTTCGATTTTGTTTAGTTCTTTTGGGCCAAGTGTATCCTAGCTAACCTTATTGGGGTCATTTGAAGCTCATTCATTGAAGCACTCGCCTTTTAGCCAAAGTTTAAATTTCTTTTAACCTTGATTAATCATTAGTCTTTCTTGATAACTATTGAGAACTCTTTAAAAATTTTCTTGCCCTTATCGTATGAGGAAAACCATGACAAGCATTTCCTTTCCCAAAGTAGAGATTCCACTTCAACTTTCAATCACCCATTCACTTTTTCCCGCTTTCGTTTTCAAAAACCTACAAGTAGAAACAGAGGTCCCATACTTGAATTAATCAAAGTTTCTATCTCGATCTTTTGAATCTGGACAAGGTAAATCTTTAATTTCACCACTTCCTACCAACATATTATGTCGTTTTTAAAATTACACATTGTTGATTTTCAGTTTTGCTTAGTTCTTTTAGGCTGAGTGTATCCTAGCTAACCTTATAGGGGTTATCTGTCCTCATTTATTGAAGCACTCACCTTTTAGCCAAAGTTTAAAATTTCTTTTAACCTTGATTAATCATTGTTTTTTTCTTGATAACTATTGAGAACTCTTTAAAGAATTTCTTGCCTTGATTATATGAGGAAAATTAACATAGGCGTTCGCTTTCCAGAAGTAGAGGTTCCACTTCATTAACTTTCAACCACCCACTCACTTCTTCAAGTTTTCATTTTTGAAAACCCACTAGTAGAAACAGATGTCCCATACTCAAATTAATCAAAGTTTCTATCTCAACCTTTTGAGTACGAACGAGGTAAATCTTTTAATTTCACTACTTCTTAACAATAGATTCTGTCATTTTTAAAATTAACCATTGGCGATTTTTGGTTTTTGGTTAGTTATTTTGGGCAAGTGTATCCTAGCTAACCTTATAGGAGTCATTTGAAGCTCATTAATTAAAGCACTCACCTTTTACCCAAAGTTTAAAATTTCTTTTAACCTTGATTAATCATTACACTTTGTGATAACTATCGAGAACACTTTAAAAATTTTCTTGCTTAGTTGTATCAACAAAACCATGGCAAGCTTTCGACTTTCAAAAGTAGAGGTTTCACTTCATTAATATTGGATCACCCACTCACTTCTTCAAGCTTTTGTTTTCAAAAACCCACAAATGGAAACAGAGATCCCACACTTGAAATAATTAAAGTTTCCGTTTCAACCTTTTGAGTTTTCATTGCTTCCCACCAACTTTTGTCGTTTTAAAATTAAGCATTGTTGAATTTCAGTTTTGTTTATTTTGCTTAGGGGTGATTTAAAGCTCTGAGTCTGAAGTCAATTTCAAGGTAAGTGAAAATTTTACGCATTAAGTTAATTTAATTTACTTAATACTTTTAACTTGGTTGGTTAATCTATGTAGTCTTGGTATGCAATAATAGTTCCACTTCTGTCATTTATTCGGATTCACATTCGGACTCACTTCCTAACTATATTCATTTATTTGTTCAAATTTACATTCATACTCACATTCTAAATATGTTCATTTAGTTGTTCAGATTTATGTCCAAACTCACTTCGATTTTGTGAGTCAATGAGTTGAACTCTCTGTTGTTGGATGGTAGCGAAAAGAATCATGGCCATTGAAAAAAAATTGGTCTCTTGTAAGTTTCAACTCGTCCACTCCTTTATACCAATCCCAACGGTCAATATCCCCTACGTGGGTCAATTTCTAGAAATGCTCTATCGAGAGATTCAATGCTCAAAAAATCGCAGATTTTATTTCAATTCGACACTCGTTAAAAAGAAAAAAAAAAGAGTAATCATGCCGGAAAGACTAACGATCCCTTAAGCACACCGATCGGATGCATGACCCGAATGACATGAGGGGCATCGAAACTTGTCGTCACAACTGCATTGATAGATAACCTTAGGCTCTCTTCAGCCAATCGAATTCGTTGATGCGGATGGCTCAAGATCGTCAAACACACACAGTTCCACCGTTTTTAGTATCTAATGCGAATCTGAGGAATGAATCACGGAGCTTTAATCGACATTCATTTGAGATTTTGGACTAATCAATTTTGTGGAGTGAGGCAAGAGACTTGTCACATCGGACCAAGCACATAGGCCATCAACATGCAGCCAAAAGAAGAACAACAACCAAAAGAATATACACCAAAGTTTTTTGAATTCTTCTGTTGCCATATTCTTTTTGCGCAATTTTCATGATTCTTTCATTTAAAGGTAAACACAACAAAGAAACCTAAACTATAGTCACTGTAACATAAATAGTCTTAACTTTTTTGACATCACAAAAATTCTAAACTTGTTCATTGTAATGTAAATACCCCAACTTTTTTTGTATCACGAGAAAAATTATATATATATATATATATTTTGATTCACACACACACATATCTTCTATTTTGATTCCATCCAAGGTATATTTGTCACTTCGAGGTTTTTTATGATGGAAATTGGAGTATTTATGTCACGGTGATCATATTTTGATATTTTTTCTTATAGTAATCATTCATTTAATTCAAAACATTGCATTCGCCCCAAATTACGTAGCCAACAGAGAACAAACAACCATTAGAATAATTTAAAAAGAGCAAGTGATTTTTAGGCAGCTAGATATTTTTTGATAATCCAAGCACGAGTCATAATCTGGTCCACTTCAAGGGCATGACACGCTACTTGGGCTTGGGGAACCATTCACTCGTCGTTTTTGCCCGAAAGACGGTCATTTCTAAACTTGTCTATGGTGACACAAATATTCATAACTTTTTTTTTTATCACGAAAAAAATCATATATGCCCTCTATTTCAGTTCCATCTAATGTATATCCATCACACCGTGTCAGTTTTTTTTATGACGCTAAAAAAACTCAAAGGTATTTGCGTCACAATGAGTAAGTTTAAAAAATTCGGGCTTGACATAATTTATAATTTTTTTATGGTAGTAATCGTTCATTTTATTCAGAAAATCACATTCATCCCAAGCTACTTGGCCAGCAAAAAACAAACCACGACTGGTACTTTCAAAACGGAAGGTGATTTTCAGGCAGCTGGATGTTTTTGGACAATCCGAACGCGAGTCGTAATTCAGTTCGCTCCGAAGTGCACGACACGCTGCTTGGACCTTGGGGAATACTCACTCGTCCTTTATGTGGAAAAAAAGGTCATCGCGAGAGTCTCCATTGGTGGAGAGACATCGGAGGGTCCATTTCCGATATATAGCAAGAATCGAACGAAGACAATAACAGCGGAGGGTCCATTTCCGATATATAGCAAGAATCGAACGAAGACAAGAACAGCGGACGTATGAACATCGATCGTGAATTTTCAATGCCTTCTTCATTGGAACTGGGAGATTCAGTGTACAGAACGATTCTTAACCATCTCCATCTCGATGCAAACAGAGACTGTCCCGTCGTATCGTTTTCTTGATTGTATAGCCTGCTGATGGGGACGAGAAGTCGAAGGATTTACATTTCTGACCTTGCTGAAATCGGATCTACGTGAAAACAGGGAATTTTTTAACTATCCAAACCACTCTTAAGGCCGGAATCGATGGAATGGAAAGATGGTCTTGGTTTCAAGAGGGGGCTTTGCATCATGACTTGCAAGAGGGTCGAGCGGTCAGGGAAAAGAGAACCCTGATCAAAGGTTACGTGTTACCCCCTGTGAATCCCGATCCTGATAAAAGAGACCGTGATTCAAGTGGCATAAGTCCAAGACTCATGTTCAAGGAATCGCGTACCGAGGGGGTAACTCGTTTGGCAACAGAGTAAGGCAGAATGAATTAACGAAAAAGACAGGGTCCGATACAACGGGTCACGATGGGTTGCTTGAATGACTCGTATTTCAACTCGCTTGGTCTTCTAAGACTAAAAGCAGATGCGGAGGCTTAATTGAGAAGACACTCAAAATTTCAAAACCGAGATTGTGCTCTTCTACTCTCCTATTTTCACCGATCTCTCGCTTGTAGGTAGCTTGCTTTCGCATTTGGAATTGCCGGATCTATTTCCAGTTCCTGCAGCAAGTCGAGGCGTTCGTGCCGTTCCCTCTTCAGTCGCCATTTCTCTTGACGCAAGTCTTCGAGTTGAGTCGTGCTCCCCTCTCGCTGCTGTTCTCAACGCTAGTGAACCGCAAAGTTACGGTCGACTATTTTTCTTCATTCAACGATACTAAAAACCGAAGTCATTGTCTCCTTCAACTAGAAAAGAAGATAGAGAAATCGGAAAATTTTAAAACTACATCATTCTTAATTGCACTTAAGTAATTTGTTTAATTTAGTTTACGACAATAGCACCCAGAGTCATTTTGTTTCTCATATCCGAAGACTAAAAACTATAATTTGGACCATTGGCAGACACAGACTCTAATATTTCCTACCAACTGTCTGGGGACAGTGTGTATTCAACTATTCCAAGAAAAGAAGAGGGTAGTAGCAGTTCAATCTTCCCTAGAGTTTCATATTATCAATGGTAATACGTGAAAATTATAATTGGCTACTGCCAGAATGTGGATTCTATAAGGCATGAAGAGAAGCACCGAAGACAGTTGGGTTACATACAAGAGCAGTTTCGCAGCTCCTAGCTGCTACGAGTGCTTCACTGGGATTTTGGGAGATTGCAGGAAAAACAGGAAGATAGAGCAGATCATGACGTCCATCTAGAGACTTGCGATGTGCTTGAGATTTCACGCCATCTTCATGAGTCTAAACTGCAGGACTAAGATCCCAGGAAGGCATCGACTCTCTTGTTCGCGGCTCTTGATAGGAACTTCATGCAAATTGGTGGATTAACCCTTGCCAAAGCGAGTATTGAGCTAGGCAATGTCCATATGCCATCCCCACAAATCAGACCTGAGGCTACCGCTGGCCCAAATGCATCAGCCTTGGTTTTGTTGATTTTCTCCCAGATGAACAGGATTAGGCTACCAACGCACATATCGATGGCAAAGTATGGCCCTATGTAGAAGGGTATTGCCATAGCCATTGGCAGCGGGATGAAACGGGCCCACTTCTTACCGACTAAATCCCTGAACCCATTTATGATCATGGCAGCCGCAAAAAAACCGTAGCAGAGCATGAGGCAGTGTTTGGGCAAGGAAGAGAAGCCTTCCACCCCAAGTTCGGCCATGCTGCGATAAACAGTTCCGAAGGGGACAGGATATTCACTTCCTGGGAGTCCAAGATCCTTAAAGGCCTTGTAGAAAAGCCAAAAGACGCAGGGAGAGATAACACAGCCCATGGCAGTACCGATCACCTGACTCACGAACATGGACCGCGGTGAAGCCAGGGTCAGATAGCCTGTCTTGAAGTCTTGAGTCAGGTCCGAGGCTGTAGATACAATATTCATCATGACCCCACAGGCAGCTAAACCAGCAAGAATTCCACCATGTGAGGCACCGGCCCATGTCCCAATTACGAAGATGGCAAGCTTCCCATAAGTCGAGGCAAGAGACCAGTCGGTGAGCCCACAGCCATAGGCATTGCAGAAACCCAAGGTTGGAGCGAAGAGATAGATGACTAGGATGTAATACCATTTGAGTTGGGGGAACATGTGTGGAAGAGTAGCTGTGGATATGGCTGCTATTGCGACATACCCTGCAACTGCAAACCATGTAGGGATTTGATCTTTTAGGAAAAGCTGTGTCCGTCGTTGGTCATCGTAAGACACTTGAGGGTTCTCAGGAGAGGAACCATTCGCAATGGGGAGAACATGACTCATTTCTCTGTCTCGGAGATGATGGTACAGGCCAGAGAGCGTTCTGCCAAGCACCTTGAAGAAGTTGTAGAGCCCATCACCCAATATCGTGGCAATGGCAATGAAAACCTGACAAATTGGTTGTAAGATTAGAGGATAAAGAAAAGACAAACAAACTTGCACATTTGCATGTATATCTTGACTTGCCTTATAACCTTGAAGTCCGCGCATGCTGGTTGGGCTTGCCTCTGCAGGATACCAATGTCCCTTTCTGGTTTCTATTAGAGGCCACATTAAACCCCAGGATAGAATTCCTCCTAGTAGCACTGAGATATTTATGATGTATGGGCAAATCATCCCAACTCCAACATATGTTGCGGAGAAATCAAAGTAAAACCTTCACGTTATCCATGTAAGAGAGTCAGCTAATAGCTTTGCTTATTAAAGTGCATGACATCGAAATAAAGGCCAGCTTACAGCACAAAAGTAGTTGCAGACTGTAAAGTTGAAGTTTGTTAAGCTTATGCACCTGTTTTGGAAAGCCTTAAGCCCCAAAGTGGGGAAGTTTGTAAAACCACAACCATCTCCTGCTGTGTAGAACCATTGGAAAAAACCCCATAAGAAGCTGAAGGAAAAGAACTTTCCCAATGCCTTCACTTGTTTCCTTCAGGAGAAAAATTAAAGCCAATGAGAGCCAACATATTGACACACTAACGAGAAGGCATTCCAGCTTATAGCGTCTTACTTAGCCAGCTTGGCTCCTTGAGGTGTGTGGAAACTATTTATAAGATGAGCAGTTGCCGTGCCGCTAGGATATGTTAACTTGAAGTCAATAATCATAATCTGAAACAAGAGAAAGGCAAGCGTGAGTGAAGTACTTGAAACAGTACATGGAAGCCCCCACAGTTTGATTCCTTATGGCCAAAGAGAATCTTTTCAAGTGAAGTGTATTGTGGAGATTAATTGGAAATTACTATAATTTGAACGACATTTTCAAGGGCAAGTGCTACAGAAAAAAACATGCAACGTGCAAAGAGTACCTTTCGGAGAGGCACCACAGCAAAGAGGCCTAGGAAACTGACAACAAATAGAAAACCAATCATCCACGCCAGTGATGGGTTTTTGAAAACATGAGCGCTCTGCGGATCCGTTGATTGACCAGCAACCCGCGCACTCATTGCAAAGAGATAACTCCCGAAACCTCCTGCTCATACAAAATCACAGAGCAACACATTTTCCAGTAAATAGCTCTAGCTATTCATCTAAAAACAATACGCAAGTTTACGTCTCTTATAATTACTTTCTTCAATCAAATTCAGAGAGATTATTATTGGATAGAAAGTCGCCCTTATTTCTAACACGTGATAAAGGGAGGTTAATGACGAAAGACAGACCACTTTAGTCGAATAGATGTTCCATATGAAACAGAAGAAGAGCCTTTTTATCATTTTTGTTGAGAGAAGCAGAGGTTTATAGTACTTTCCAGTCAAATATTTTTCTTTCTTTTCCAGCTGAAATACATTTCAAGCAACTGAAACAACGGTAAACCATGACAATAAAGTGGGAAAATGAATTGAATTGAACAGGCAGTGGTCTGGCCCAAAAGGAAAAGAAGCAGTGGTGACAATAGGTAGGTAAATTCGCTATCGGCAACTGACTTTTTTTGGAGATTGTTAGCAAACGAGCATGGACTCAAACTTAGGGGAGGTTCCTTCATTTTTGCATAGTTGCATCCATACATCTGAATGATAACTTCAAAGGATTAAATGAGCATTATTGCTGCATGCCCCTTGAGCTCATTGGCATTGGTTATCACAGAATATGTTCCAAGAAACACATGACCTCAGATATGCACATGAAATTGGTGTGCTGACTATTCAATATGGTTATGGCCAAATACCCTACTTTGTGTTGTTTATATAGAAACAACCCTTCTACATGCCATCTGTGGATATGCAGTACAGTTCATTTAGAGTCCATGAGACTAACATTTTTCTAAGCGACCGGTGTTCCTGTGCAAAAGAGGTCATAAAAGGGGACTCTTAAATCAATGGGCAAACTTTTAGGTCTGTCTCATTTAAGTTTCTTGCTGTCTTGAGCGCAAATTGTTCATGTACAGTTTGTTATATGTAACTTATTCCGAAATAGAGAAATTGTACAAAACAGTGAAACAAAATATAAGCATTATTAGACAAGACCTTTTATAACGATCCAGTGGTTCTGTTGTCATTCCATTCAATCAGTTTTTTTCCTTCAACAGCTTGAGAAGAGATATAAAGATATCATATAAAACAATCCAGCCTCTTCGATTACAAGCGACAAAGAGCATGTCAGCAGACATTAACTGCTAAAACAGAGCACTTCACAGTTCGCGGTATCTCAAACTGCAGCTAAGAGTGAAAGACGAGCCAACATACCACTGAAAGCGATGCCGGAGGAAGCCACCACGCAGGTCTGGATCACCGTGTTCTCCTGCCGCGTGAAGGGGACCTGGAGCAGCCCGGACTTGTCCAGGACCTTGGTCCACGTCTTGACGAAGAAGAACCCAAGGAGCCCCGCCGAGACGTTCAGCGATGGGATAATGCCCGCCGTGAGGTTCAGCTTCATGACGATGAAGGCGAACATGATGCTCAGCATGAAGCTCACCGCAAACGCCCTGAACGTCAGCTGCCTCCCCCACGACGGCACCGCCTGGCCCTCGAAGATCCTCTCCACTGACAGGCCGTTGCTCTCGTCCTCCCCCCTCCGGCTCCGGCTCCCACCCTTCTTCTTCTCTGCCTCGGAATCCGGATTCATCCGGTTCTCATCCTCCGACAACGAGCGGTCGCTTCTCTCCGCCATCTCTGATTCGTCTTTGCCGAGGACCATTCTCCGCCTGACTTCTACGACGATGATCAGAGCGTCGGATCAATGCGAAACAAACACAGCGAATTCAAAGAGCTTTTCGACCTGCTACTTGCTAAAACTCGCTTGTCTCGCCATCCACTTCACTTCGGTCGGTTTACCATTTCTACTTCCCGCGTTCCCACCGCAACAGCGACATCTCGTCGTGGCCTGCTTACCTCAAATGAGACTGAGACGACGGAAACGACGAACTGTCCGAAAAGGACAGATTTTGACGGCGTTTCTTGCTGGTGCCATGTGAGTTTCAACCCGCCCGTTCCTTCATACCAAATCGCAACGGTCGGTTTCTCCCATGCGCGGGTAAAAATCTCCAGAAATGCTCCATCTTGACTCGATATTACATTAGATTAGATTAGATTAGATTAGTAGGATGCTCAAAAAGTTGCAGATTTTATTTCAATTTGACAATTATTTGAAAAGAAAAAAATTCGGTCCCGCAGCAAAGACTGATGATCCCTTCGAGCACATTGATCAGATGCGCGACCCAAACCACATAGGAGCGTAGATCAAATTCGTTAATTTGGACAGCTGAAGATCTTCAAATTCACGCGGTTCCCATGTTTACAGTAATCTAATGTGGATCTGGGGAATGAATCGGGTGGGCTAAAATATTTGCATTTTGGCCTTGCGTTTTGTTCGTTTCGTGATTGATGTGACTTGCAGATTAATGACATGGCTTTAATCAACATTCATTTGAGATTTTGGACTAATCAATTGTCTAGAGTGAGGCTAGATCATTGTCACAACGTAATAAAGATGGCTTCATCAACCTGCGGCCAAAAGAAGGAAAACAAAAGGAGAGAGAATATACACCAAAGTATTTTCAATTCTTCTACCGCTATATTCTTTCTGCGGACTTTTCACGAACTTTCATTTAGGGGCAAATATTACAAAAAAAAAAAAACCCTCAAATAATACCCAATATAATATAAATATCACAAATTGTTTGTTTTTTTTTTTTTTTTTTTTTTTTTGCTGGAGGAACCGCTTTGGCCAAGAGCGTATCACTTAAAACCCTAAACTTTAATAGTATGACACAAATTGTGACATTCGGAAATTCCCATGATTCGATAATAATATTTAAGGTTAATTTCCACAACTAGATCGCCAAGAGTCTAAGATGTTAAGGTTAAGTTGATAAATTATGACATGTACATTAATGGTGTAGGACGACGATACTTAACTTGTCACCATATTTATTTATAGAGTAGAGCCGGTGTGCTCTGAAATTCATATTTAATGATATTCAAGATTCAAATCTATGGAATTGGAATTTTTCTAATTTTTAATGTCTTTCATTGATGACTTTAGTGGACTCAAAAAATTTTACACCTATACTTTGGTTTGAGATATTGAACTCGGTAGCTTTGACATCATGCATAATTTCGTCAATTAATGCATTGGTGATTCATGCACATACTTGGCCGAAGAAGAGGACCCCATCTTCATTTCTATCATAGGAGTCATTTGAAGCTTATTGACCGAAGCACTTACGTTTTAGCTAAAGTTTAAAATTTCTTTTAACCTTGATGAATCATTACTCCAGAGAACTCTTAAATATTTTCTTGCCTTGGTCATATGAGGAAAACCATGGCAAGCTTTCGCTTTCCAAAAGTTGAGGTTCCACTTCATTAAATGTCAACCACCCACTCACGTCTTCAAACTTTCATTTTCAAAAAGCCACAAATGAAAACAGAGGTCCCACACTCAAATTAATCAAATACTTGAATTAATCAAAGTTTTTGTCTCAACCTTTTAAGTCTGAATGAGATAAGTCATTTAATTTCACTACTTCATGCCAACAGATTCTACCATTTTTAAAATTAAACATTGTTGATTTTCGGTTTTGTTTAGTTTGCTTAAAGGTGATTTAAAGCTCCGAGTCTGAAGTCACTTTCAAGGTAAGCGAAAACTCTAGATATTAAGTTGGCTTAATCTACTTAAATATATATATAGTATACACCAAAGTTTTTCCAATTCTTCTATAGTTATATTCTTTTCGCGAAATTTTTACAATTTTTTTATTTAAGGGAAAATACCATAAAAACTATAAAAAAAATACCATGAAAAAACCTAAATTATTTTCACTATGATATATATATCCCAAACTTTTTTTATGTCACAAAAATCGTAAAGTTGCCAACTTTAACACAAATATCCCCAATTTTCTTGTATCACGAAAAAATTGAAGTATTTATATCACAATAATCATAATTTGAGATTTTTTGTAGTAGTAATCATTCATTTAATACAAAATATCACATTTGTCCCAAGTTACATTGCCAGCTAAAAACAGATTACTATTGGTTTTTTTTTTTTTTAATAAAGAGCAGGTTATTTTCAAGCAGCTGTATATTTTTGAACAGTCCAAACACGAGTCTTACTCCAGTTTGCTTCGAAGGGCATGACACGCTAAAAGCTTGCAGCGACTCCCCGTCGTGGCCTGCTTACCTCAAATGAGGCCGAGACGACGGAAATGACGAACGGCCTGAGAAGGACGGATTTTAACGGCGTTTCTTGCTGCTGACTGGATGATGAGTACAACTTTGGGAGTTTCGACCCGCCCACTCCTGGAGGCCAATCGCAACGGTCACTTTCTCCCGCGTGGGTAAAATATCTAGAAACGCTCCATTGAGAGTTTAGATTAGATTAGACTAGTTTGATGCTAAAAAAATTGTGAATATTTCAGTACGACGCTCGTTAAAGAAAAAAAAAGGTTGCGCTGCAAAGACTGACGATCCCTTTGAGCACATTGACCGGACACCCAACCTGTACGACATGGGGAGCATACTCTCTTTGGTCGATCGAATTCATCGATTTGGACGGCTCAAGATCATCAAATCCACACGGTTCCCGCGTTTATAGTAATCTAATGAAAATCTGGGGAATGAATCGGGTGGGTTAAAATATCTGCATTTTGGCCTTTTGCTATGTTCGTTTCGTGATTGATGTTAACTTGTAGGGTAATCACAGGGCTTTAATCAAACAATCGTTTGAGAGTTTGGAATAGTCAATTGTCTAGAGGGAGGCTACAAAGAAAGAAAGAAAGAAAGAAAAGAAGATACACCAAAGTTTTTTCAATTCTCCTAACGTTATATTCTTTTTTGCAAAAGATTTCACAATTCTTTCATTTACAGAAAAATACCGCCAAAAAAAAAAAACTCAAATTATACTCACTTTGACATAAATATCCTGAACTTTTTTTGTATTGCCAAAAACCATAAACTTGAACAATGTGACACACATTGTGACATCCGGAAATTCTCATGATTCGATTATAATATTTAAGATTAATTTCCATAACTAGATTTCCATTAAGTTGATAGATTTCGCTGCGTACATTAGTGGTGTAATATGGCAATACTTAACTCGTCACCGTATTATTTATGGAATAGGGCCGATATGTTTTGAAATTCACATTTGATGATATTTAAAATTCAAATATATTGAATTGAGATTTTTCCTAATTTTTAATGTCTTTCATTGATGATTTTAGTGGACTAAAAATATTTTATAGCTGTACTTTGGTTTGAGATATTGAACTGGGTAGCTTTGACATCATGCATAATATCATTAATTTTAACTCTAGTTCATTGATGCGTTGGTGATTCTTGCGCATACTTGGCCGAGGACCTCATCTTGATTTCCATTAAAATATTTTCTCGTGACTAATTCTTTTGAGCTAAGTGTATCCTAGCTAGCCACATAGGAGTCATTTGAAGCTCATTCATTAAAGCACTTACCTTTTAGCTAAAGTTTAAAATTTCTTTTAACCTTAATCAATCATTACTCTTTCTCTACAAGAAGTGAGTTGGTGGTTAAAAGTTAATGAAGTGAGTTGGTGGTTAAAATTTTATCGCCTTGTTCGTATGAGGAAAACCATGGCAAGCTTTTGCTTTCCAGAAGTAGAGGTTCCACTTCATTAACTTTTAACCACCAACTCACTTCTTTAATTTTTCCTTTTAAGTCTGAACGAGGTAAATCTTTTAATTTCATACTTTTGCCAATAGATTTTGTCATTTTTAAAATTAAACATTGTTGGTTTTCGATTTTGTTTAGTTCTTTTGGGCCAAGTGTATCCTAGCTAACCTTATTGGGGTCATTGGAAACTCATTCATTGAAGCACTCGCCTTTTGGCCAAAGTTTAAAATTTCTTTTGACCTTGATTAATCATTACTCTTTTTTGATAACTATTGAGAACTCTTTAAAAAATTTCTTGCCTTGGTCATATGAGGAAAACCATGACAAGCGTGCGCTTTCCAAAAGTAGAGATTCCACTTGATGAACTTTCAACCACCCACTAACTTCTTCAAGCTTTCGCCGTAAAAAACCCACGAATAAAAACGAAGGTCCCACACTCAAATTAATCAAAGTTACTGTCTCAACCTTTTGAATCTGAACAAGGTAAGTCATTTAATTTCACTACTTCCTACCAATAGATTTTGTCGTTTTTAAAATTAAACATTGTTGAATTTTTAAAATTAAACATTGTTGATTTTCGATTTTGTTTAGTTCTTTTGGGCCAAGTGTATCCTAGCTAACCTTATTGGGGTCATTTGAAGCTCATTCATTGAAGCACTCGCCTTTTAGCCAAAGTTTAAATTTCTTTTAACCTTGATTAATCATTAGTCTTTCTTGATAACTATTGAGAACTCTTTAAAAATTTTCTTGCCCTTATCGTATGAGGAAAACCATGACAAGCATTTCCTTTCCCAAAGTAGAGATTCCACTTCAACTTTCAATCACCCATTCACTTTTTCCCTTTCGTTTTCAAAAACCTACAAGTAGAAACAGAGGTCCCATACTTGAATTAATCAAAGTTTCTATCTCAATCTCTTGAGTCTAGACAAGGTAAATCTTTAATTTCACCACTTCCTACCAACAGATTCTGTCGTTTTTAAAATTACACATTGTTGATTTTCGGTTTTGCTTAGTTCTTTTAGGCCAAGTGTATCCTAGCTAACCTTATAGGGGTTATATGTCCTCATTCATTGAAGCACTCACCTTTTAGCCAAAGTTTAAAATTTCTTTTAACCTTGATTAATCATTGCTTTTTCTTGACAACTATTGAGAACTCTTTAAAAAATTTCTTGCCTTGATTATATGAGGAAAACTAACACAGACGTTCGCTTTCCAAAAGTAGAGGTTCCACTTCATTAACTTTCAACCACCCACTCACTTCTTCAAGTTTTCATTTTTGAAAACCCACTAGTAGAAACAGATGTCCCATACTCGAATTAATCAAAGTTTCTATCTCAACCTTTTGAGTATGAACGAGGTAAATCTTTTAATTTCAATACTTCTTAACAATAGATTCTTTCATTTTTAAAATTAACCATTGGTGATTTTTGGTTTTTGGTTAGTTATTTTGGGCAAGTGTATCCTAGCTAACCTTATAGGAGTAATTTGAAGCTCATTCATTATAGCACTCACCTTTTACCCAAAGTTCAAAATTTCTTTTAACCTTGATTAATCATTACACTTTGTGATAACTATCGAGAACACTTTAAAATTTTTCTTGCCTTAGTTGTATCAACAAAACCATGGCAAGCTTTCGACTTTCAAAAGTAGAGGTTTCACTTCATTAATATTGGATCACCCACTCACTTCTTCAAGCTTTTGTTTTCAAAAACCCACAAATGGAAACAGAGATCCCACAAATTAATTAAAGTTTCCGTTTCAACCTTTTGAGTTTTCATTGCTTCCCACCAACTTTTTTCGTTTTAAAATTAAGCATTGTTGAATTTCAGTTTTGTTTATTTTGCTTAGGGGTGATTTAAAGCTCTGAGTCTGAAGTCAATTTCAAGGTAAGTGAAAATTTTACACATTAAGTTAATTTAATCTACTTAATACTTTTAACTTGGTTGGTTGATCTATGTAGTCTTGGTATGCAATAATAGTTCCACTTCTGTCATTTATTCGGACTCACTTCCTAACTATATTCATTTATTTGTTTAAATTCACATTCATACTCACATTCTAAATATGTTCATTTAGTTGTTCAGATTTACGTCCAAACTCACTTCGATTTTGTGAGTCAATGAGTTGAACACTCTGTCGTTCGATGGCAGCGAAAAGAATCATGGCCATTGAAAAAAAAAAATTGGTCTCTTGTGAGTTTCAACTCACCCAATCCTTTATACCAATCGCAATGGTCGATATCCCCTGCATGGGTCAATTTCTAGAAATGCTCTATCGAGAGATTCGATGCTCAAAAAATCGCAGATTTTATTTCAATTCAACACTCGTTAAAAAGAAAAAAAGAAGAAGATCAATCATGCCGGAAAGACTAACGACCCCTTAAGCACACCGATCGGATGCATGACCCGAATGACATGAGGGGCATCGAAACTTGTCGTCGCAACTGCATTGATAGATAACCTTAGGCTCTCTTCAACCAATCGAATTCGTTGATGCGGATGGCTCAAGATCGTCAAACACACATGGTTCCACCATTTTTAGTATCTAATGCGAATCTGGGGAATGAATCACGGAGCTTTAATCGACATTCATTTGAGATTTTGGACTAATCAATTTTGTGGAGTGAGGCAAGAGACTTGTCACTTCGGACCAAGCACATATGCCATCAACATGCAGCCAAAAGAAGAAAAACAACCAAAAGAATATACACCAAAGTTTTTTGAATTCTTCTGTTGCCATATTCTTTTGGGTTAATACCCTGAAAAACCCTAAACTGGTACACTGGTGACAAATTTACCCCAAACTATTTTTTTGACCACCAAAAACCCTAAACTAGTATGCCTTTGACAAATTTACCCCAAACCGGTACACTTTTGACAAATTTACCCTTTGTTAGTTTTCATTAAATTTATTGTCAAATTATTAAGTCAAATGACACGTGACAATTGACTGGTATACCAATTTGAGATTTTACGCTCTATTTGTCACAATTTACAATTTTTTTGATTTTTTTGTGATATTAATCCAATTTAGCGGATGGTATATTTATCACAAATTTACCAATTTAGGATTTTTTGCGGTCGAATAAATTAGTTTGGGGTAAATTTGTCATAAATGTATTAGTTTATGGTTTTTTATGGTCAGTCGGGGTAAATTTGTCACAAGTGTACCAGTTTGGGGTTTTTCATGGTAAAAAAATAGTTTAAGGTAAATATGTCACAGATGTACCAGTTTGGGGTTTTTTAGGGTATTAACCCTATTCTTTTTGCGCAATTTTCATGATTCTTTCATTTAAAGGTAAACACAACAAAGAAACCTAAACTATAGTCATTGTAACATAAATACTCTTAACTTTTTTGACATCACAAAAATTCTAAACTTGTTCATTATAATGTAAATACCCCAACTTTTTTTGTATCACGAGAAAAATTATATATATATCTTCTATTTTGATTCCATCCAAGGTATATTTGTCACTTCAAGGTTTTTTATGATGGAAATTGGAGTATTTATGTCACGGTGATCATATTTTGATATTTTTTTCTTATAGTAATCATTCATTTAATTCAAAACATTGCATTCGCCCCAAATTACATAGCCAACAGAGAACAAACAACCATTAGCATAATTTAAAAAGAGCAAGTGATTTTCAGGCAGCTAGATATTTTTTGATAATCCAAGCACGAGTCATAATCTGGTCCACTTCGAAGGGCATGACACGCTACTTGGGCTTGGGGAACCATTCACTCGTCGTTTTTGCCTGAAAGACGGTCATTTCTAAACTTGTCTATGGTGACACAAATATTCATAACTTTTTTTTATCACCAAAAAAAAATCATACATGCCCTCTATTTCAGTTCCATCTAATGTATATCCGTCACACCGTGTCAGTTTTTTTTTTCATGATGCTAAAAAAACTCAAAGGTATTTGCGTCAAGAAGTTTAAAAAATTCAGGCTTGACATAATTTATGATTTTTTTATGGTAGTAATCGTTCATTTTATTCAGAAAATCACATTCATCCCAAGCTACTTGGCCAGCAAAAAACAAACCACGACTGGTACTTTCAAAACGGAAGGTGATTTTCAGGCAGCTGGATGTTTTTGGACAATCCGAACGCGAGTCATAATTTGGTTCTCTCCGAAGTGCACGACACGCTGCTTGGACCTTGGGGAATACTCACTCGTCCTTTATGTGGAAAAAAAGGTCCTCGCGAGAGTCTCCATTGGTGGAGAGACATCGGAGGGTCCATTTCCGATATATAGCAAGAATCGAACGAAGACAATAACAGCGGAGGGTCCATTTTTTTGGAAAGAAAGGTCCTCGCGAGAGTCTCCATTGGTGGAGACATCGGAGGGTCCAGTTCCGATATATAGCAAGAATCAAACGAAGACAAGAACAGCGGACGTATGAACATCGATCGTGAATTTTCAATGCCTTCTTCATTGGAACTGGGAGATTCAGTGTACAGAACGATTCTTAACCATCTCCATCTCGATGCAAACAGAGACTGTCCTGTCGTATCGTTTTCTTGATCGTATAGCCTGCTGATGGGGACGAGAAGTCGAGGGATTTACATTTCTGACCTTGCTGAAATCGGATCTATGTGAAAACAGGGAATTTTTTAACTATCCAAACCACTCTTAAGGCCGGAATCGATGGAATGGAAAGATGGTCCTGGTTTCAAGAGGGGTTTTTGCATCATGACTTGCAAGAGGGTCGAGCGGTCAGGGAAAAGAGAATCCTGATCAAAGGTTACGTGTTACCCCCTGTGAATCCTGATCCTAATAAAAAGAGGCCGTGATTCAAGTGGCATAAGTCCAAGACTCATGTTCAAGGAATCCCGTACCGAGGGGGTAACTCGTTTGGCAACAGAATAAGGCAGAATGAATTAACGAAAAAGACAAGGTCCGATACAACGGGTCACGATGGGTTGCTTAAACGACTCGTATTTCAACTCGCTTGGTCTTCTAAGACTAAAAGCAGATGCGGAGGCTTAATTGAGAAGACACTCAAAATATCAAAACCGAGTTTGTGCTCCTCCTCTCCTATTTTCACCGATCTCTCGCTTGTAGGTAGCTTGCTTTCGCATTTGGAATTGCCGGATCTATTTCCAGTTCCTGCAGCAAGTAAAGGCGTTCGTGCTCTTCCCTCTTCAATCGCCATTGCTCTTCCCCTCTCGCTGCTGTTCTCAACGCTAGTGAACCGCAAAGTTACGGTCGACTATTTTTCTTCATTCAACGATACTAAAAACCTAAGTCATTGTCTCCTTTAACTAGACAAGAATATAGAGAAATCGGAAAATTTTAAAACTACATCATTCTTAATTGCACTTAAGTAATTTTTTTAATTTAGTTTACGACGGTAGCACCCAGAGTCATTTTTTTTCTCATATTCGAAGACTAAAAACTAGAATTTGACCATTGGCAGACACAGACTAATATTTCCTACCGTCTGGGGACAATGTGTATTCAACTATTCCAAGAAAAAAAGAGGGTAGTAGCAGTTCAATCTTCCCTAAAGTTTCATTTTGTCAATGGTAATACGTGAAAATTATAATTGGCTACTGCCAGAAATGTGGATTCTGTAAGGCATGAAGAGAAGCACCAAAGACAGTTGGGTTACATACAAGAGCAATTTCGCAGCTCCTAGCTGCTACGACTGCTTCACTGGGATTTTGGAAGATTGCAGGAAAAACAGGAAGATAGAGCAGATCATGATGTCCATCTAGAGACTGCAACGTGCTTGAGATTTCACGCCATCTTCATGAGTCTAAACTGCAGGACTAAGATCCCAGGAAGGCATCAACTGTCTTGTTTGTGGCTCTTGATAGGAACTTCATGCAAATTGGTGGATTAACCCCTACGACAGCGAGTATTGAGCTAGCCAATGTCCATATGCCATCCCCACAAATCAGACCTGAGGCTACCGCTGGCCCAAATGCGTCGGCCTTGGCTTTGTTGGTTTTCTCCCAGATGAACAGGATTAAGCTACCAACGCACATATCAATGGCAAAGTATGGCCCTATGTAGAAGGGTATTGCCATAGCCATTGGCAGCGGGATGAAACAGGCCCACTTCTTACCAACTAAGTCCCTAAACCCATTTATGATCATGGCCGCCGCAAAAAAACCGTAGCAGAGCGTGAGGCAGTGTTTGGGCAAGGAAGAGAAGCCTTCCACCCCAAGTTCGGCCATCCTGCGATAAACAGTTCCGTAGGGGACAGGATATTCACTTCCTAGGAGTCCAAGATCCCTAAAGGCCTTGTAAAAAAGCCAAAAGATGCAGGGAGAGATAACGCAGCCCATGGCAATACCGATCACCTGACTCACAAACATGGACCGCGGTGAAGCCAAGTCAGATAGCCTGTCTTGAAGTCCTGAATCAGGTCCGAGGCTGTAGATACAATATTCACCATGACTCCACATGCGGCTAAACCAGCAAGAATTCCACCATGTGAGGCACCGACCCATGCCCCAATCACGAAGATGGCAAGCTTCCCATAAGTCGAGGCAAGAGACCAGTCGGTGAGCCCACAACCATAGGCATTGCAGAAACCCAAGGTTGGAGCGAAGAGATAGATGACTAAAATGTAATACCATTTGAGTTGGGGGAATATGTGCGGAAGAGTAGCTGTGGATATGGCTGCTATTGTGACATACCCTGCAACTGCAAACCATGTAGGGATTTGATCTTTTAGGAAAAGCTGTGTCCGTCGTTGGTCATCATAAGACACTTGAGGGTTATCAAGAGAGGAACCATTCGCAAAGGGGAGGACATGAGATGATGGTACAAGTCAAAGAGCGTTCGGCCAAACACCTTGAAGAAGTTGTAGAGCCCATCACCCAATATCGTGGCAATGGCAATGAAAACCTGACAAATTGGTATTGTAAGATTAGAGGATATATAAAAGACAAACAAACTTGCACATTTGCATGTATATATTGACTTGCCTTATAACCTTGAAGTCCGCGCATGCTGGTTGGGCTTGCCTCTGCAGGATACCAATGTCCCTTTCTGGTTTCTATTAGAGGCCACATTAAACCCCAGGATAGAGTTCCTCCTAGTAGCACTGAGATATTTATAATGTATGGGCAAATCATCCCAACTCCAACATATGTTGCGGAGAAATCAAAGTAAAACCTTCACGTTATCCATGTAAGAGAGTCAGCTAATAGCTTTGCTTATTAAAGTGCATGACATCGAAGCAAAGGCCAGCTTACAACACAAAAGTAGTCACAGAGTGTAAAGTGGAAGTTTGTTAAGCTTATGCACCTGTTTTGGAAAGCCTTAAGCCCCAAACTAGGGAACTTTGCAAAACCACAACCATCTTCAGCTTTGTCGAGCCATTGGAAAAAGCCCCACAAGAAGCTGAAGGAGAAGAACTTTCCCAATGCCTTCACTTGTTTCCTTCAGGAGAAAAATTAAAGCCGATGAGAACCAACATATTGACACACAAATGAGAAGGCTTTCCAGCTTGTAGTGTCTTACTTAGTTAGCTTGGCCCCTCCAGGTGTGTGGAAACCATTTATAAGATGAGCAGTTGCCGTGCCGCTAGGATACGTTAACTTGAAGTCAATAATCATAATCTGAAACCAGAGAAGGGCAAGCGTCGGTGAAGTACTCAAACAGTACATGGAAGCCCCCACAGTTTGATTCCTTATGGCCAAAGAGAATCTTTTCAAGTGAAGTGTACTGTGGAGATTAATTGGCAATTACTATAATTTGAACGACATTTTCAAGGGCAAGTGCTACAGAAAAAAACATGCAACATGTAAAGAGTACCTTTCGGAGAGGCACCACAGCAAAGAGGCCTAGGAAACTGACAACAAATAGAAAACCAATCATCCACGGCAGTGATGGGTTTTTGAAAACATGAGTGCTCAGCGGAACCGTTGAATGACTAGCAACTCGTGCACTCATTGCAAAGAGATAACTCCCGAAACCTCCTGCTCATCCAAAAACAATACGCAAGTTTACGTCTCTTATAATTACTTTCTTCAATCAAATTCAGAGAGATTATCATTGGATAGAAAGTCGCCCTTATTCTAATACGTGATAAAGGGAGGTCAATGACTAAAGACAGACCACTTTAGTCTAATAAATGTTCCATATGAAACAGAAGGAGAGCCTTTTTATCTTTTTTTGTTGAGAGAAGCAGAGGTTTATAGTACTTTCCAGTCAAATATTTTTCTTTCTTTTCCAGCTGAAATACATTTCAAGCAACTGAAACAACGGTAAACCATGACAATAAAGTGGGAAAACGAATTGAATTGAACAAGCAGTGGTCTGGCCCAAAAGGAAAGGAAGCAGTGGTGACAATAAATAGGTAAATTCGCTATCGGCAACTGATTTTATTTGGAGATTGTTAGCAAACGAGCATGCACTCAAACTTAGGGGAGGTTCCTTCATTTTTGCATAGTTGCATCCATATTCTGAATGATAACTTCGAAGGACTAAATGAGCATTATCCCTGCATGCCCCTTGAGCTCATTGGCATTGGTTATCACAGAATATGTTCCAAGAAACACATGACCTCAGATATGCACATGAAATTGGTGCGCTGACTATTCAATATGGTTATGACCAAATACCCTACTTTGTGTTGTTTATATAGAAACAACCCTCCTACATGTCATCTGTGCATATGCAGTACAGTTCATTTAGAGTCCATGAGACTAACATTTTTCTAAGCGACGGGTGTTCCTGTGCAAAAGAGGTCATATAGATAAAAGGGGACTATTAAATCAATGGGCAAACTTTTAGGTCTGTCTCATTTAAGTTTCTTGATGTCTTGAGCGCAAATTGTTAATGTACAGTTTGTTATACGTAACTTATTCCGAAATAGAGATTGTACAAAACAGTGAAACAAAATGTAAGCATTATTAGACAAAACCTTTTATAACGATCCAGTGGTTCTGTTGTCATTCCATTCAATCAGTTTTTTTCCTTCTACAGCTTGAGAAGAGATATGAAGATATCATATAAAACAATCCAGCCTTTTCGATTACAAGTGACAGAGAGCATGTCAGCAGACATTAACTGCTAAAACAGAGCACTTCACAGTTCGCGGTATCTCAAACTGCAGCTAAGAGTGAAAGACGAGCCAAGGTTCCGCTGAAAGTGATGCCGGAGGAAGCCACCACGCAGGTCTGGATCACCGTGTTCTCCTGCCGCGTGAAGGGGACCTGGAGCAGCCCGGACTTGTCCAGGACCTTGGTCCACGTCTTGACGAAGAGAAACCCGAGGAGCCCCGCCGAGCCGTTCAGCGATGGGACAATGCCCACCGTGAGGTTCAGCTTCATGGTGATGAAGGCGAACACGATGCTCAGTATGAAGCTCACCGCAAACGCCCTGAACGTCAGCTGCCTCCCCCACGACGGCACTGCCTGGCCCTCGAAATTCCTCTCCACTGACAGGCCGTTGCTCTCGTCCTCCCCACTCTGGCTCCGGCTCCCACCCCTCTTCTTCTCTGCCTCGGAATCCGGATTCATCTGGTTCTCGTCCTCCGACAACGAGCGGTCGCTTCTCTCCGCCATCTCTGATTCGTCTTTGCCGAGGACCATTTTCCGCCTGACTTCTACGACGATGATCAGAGCGTCGGATCAATGCGAAACAAACACGGCGAATTTAAAGAGCTTTTCGACCTGCTACTTGCCAAAACTCGCTTGTCTCTCCATCCAGTTCACTTCGGTAGGTTTACCATTTCTACTTCCGGCGTTCCCACCGCAACAAGGACACCTCGTCGTGGCCTGCTTACCTCAAATGAGACTGAGACGACGGAAACGACGAACTGTCCGAAAAGGACGGATTTTGACGGCGTTTCTTGCTGGTGACATGTGAGTTTCAACCCGCCCGTTCCTTCATACCAAATCGCAACGGTCGGTTTCTCCCATGCGCGGGTAAAATCTCCAGAAATGCTCCATCTTGACTCGAGATTGCATTAGATTAGATTAGATTAGTTCAATGCTCAAAAAGTCGCAGATTTTATTTCAGTTTGACACTCATTTAAAAAGAAAAAAATTCGGTCCCACCGCAAAGACTGATGATCCCTTTGAGCACATTGATCAGATGCGCGACTCAAACCACATAGGAGCGTACTCTTTTTGGTCGATTAAATTCGTTAATTTGGACTGCTCGAGATCGTCAAATTCATGCGGTTCCCATGTTTACAGTAATCTAATGTGAATTTGGGGAATAAATCAGGTGGGTTAAAATATTTGCATTTTGGCCTTGCGTTTTGTTCGTTTCGTGATTGAAGTGACTTGCAGATTAATGGCATGGCTTTAATCAACATTCATTTGAGATTTTGGACTAATCAATTGTCTAGAGTGAGGCTAGATCATTGTCACAACGTAACAGAGATGACTTCATCAACCTGCGGCCAAAAGAAGGAAAACAAAAAAAGAAAGAATATTCACCAAAGTTTTTTCAGTTCTTCTACCGCTATATTCTTTCTGCGAACTTTTCACGAACTTTCATTTAGGGGCAAATATTACCAAAAAACCTCAAATAATACCCAATATAATATAAATATCACAAACTTTTTTTGCATCACTTAAAACCCTAAACTTGAATAGTATGACACAAATTGTGACATTCAGAAATTCCCATGATTCGGTAATAATATTTAAGGTTAATTTCCACAACCAAATCTCTAAGAGTCTAAGATGTTAACGTTAAGTTGATAGATTCCGACATGTACACTAATGGTGTAGGACAACGATACTTAACTCGTCACCATATTTATTTATAGAGTAGGGCCAGTGTGCTCTAAAATTCATATTTAATGATATTCAAGATTCAAATCTATGATTCAAATGTATGGAATTGAAATTTTTCTAATTTTTAATGTCTTTCATTGATGACTTTAGTGGACTCAAAAATTTTACACCTATACTTTGGTTTGAGACATTGAACTCGGTAGCTTTGACATCATGCATAATTTCATCAATTAATGCATTGGTGATTCATGCACATACTTGGTAAAAGAAGAGGACCTCATCTTCATTTCTATTAAAGTATCTTCTTGTGACTATATATTTTGGGCTAAGTGTATCCTAGCTAAGCCTCATAGGAGTCATTTGAAGCTTATTGATTGAAGCACTTACGTTTTAGGTAAAGTTTAAAATTTCTTTTAAATAAATCATTACTCTTGAGAACTCTTTAAATATTTTCTTGCCTTGGTCATATAAGGAAAACCATGGCAAGCTTTGGCTTTCCAAAAGTAGAGATCCCACTTCATTAACTTTCAACCACCCACTCACTTCTTCAAGCTTTCATCTTCAAAAACCCACAAATGAAAACAGAGTTCCCACACTCAAATTAATCAAATACTCGAATTAATCAAAGTTTATGTCTCAACCTTTTGAGTCTAAACGAGGTAAATCATTTAATTTCACTACTTCATACCAATAGATTCTACCGTTTTTAAAATTAAACATTGCTGATTTTCGGTTTTGTTTAGTTTGCTTAAAGGTGATTAAAAGCTCCGAGTCCGAAGTCACTTTCAAGGTAAGTGAAAACTCTAGATATTAAGTTAGTTTAATCTACTTAACACTTAACTTGGTTGGTTGATCTCTGTAGAATAATAGTGTGGAAGTTTTGTGATTATTTGATTTATCTTATTGATTTCATACATGCTTAAATGGTGTTCGATCGATTTTCTAAGGTGTGGTGAGATGTTGTATATAAAAATAATGAATCTAAACTTGGTGTGTTATATTTGTAACTTCATATGTCACGTTATTGGTAATATCCACCTTATATTCGTTGGTTGTTTTCATTTGATTCGTGTTCATACTCACTTCCTGAGTATATTTCTTTCATTTGTTCAAATTAATGTTCAAATTCACTTCCTAAATATATTCATTCGTTTGTTCAGATTCAAGTTCAGACTCACATCTGGAATATGTTCATTCGGTTGTTCAAATTTATGTCGAGACTCACTTCAATTTTGTGAGTCGATGAGTTTGAAATCTCTGTCATCAGATGACAGTGAAAAATTTAATGGCCATCGAAAAGCTAATTTGGTTTCTCGTGAGTTTTGACTTATCCAATCTTTTAGATCAATCGCAACGGTCGATTTCTCCTGCACCGCTGAAATATGTAGAAATGTTCTATTGAGAGATTAGATGAGATTAGTTCAAACCTTAAAAAATCACAGATTTTTCAGTTTGACACTTGTTAAAAAAAAAAAAATCCATCATGCCGAAAAGACTGACAATCCCTCGAAGCATATTGATCGGATGCTTGACCCAAACGACATGGGGGGCATCGAAACTTGTGGTTGCAACTGTGTTGATAGATTGCCTTAGGCTTTCTTCGATCTATCGAATTCGTCGATGCGGACGGCTCAAGATCGTCAAACCCACACACTTTTTTTAGTATCTAATGTGAATCTAGGGAATGAATCGGGTGGTTTAAAAAAAATTGGATTTTGGCCCGTCATTTTGCGTTCGCTTCGTGTTTGATGTAACTTACGGTGCTATCTATGCCTTTGGTAATTACAGGGTAATCGTACGGCTTTAATCGACATTCACTTGAGATTTTAGACTAATAAATTGTCTGAAGTGAGGCGAGAGAGTAGTCACAACGTACCAAAGATGCATTCCATCAACATGCGGCCAAACGAAGAAAAACAACAAATATATATATACACACACCAGAGTTTTTCCAATTCTTCTATAGTTATATTATTTTTGCGAAATTTTTACAATTCTTTCATTTATGGGCAAATACCATAAAAACTCAAAAACAATACCATGAAAAACCTAAATTATTTTCACTATGATATAAATATTCCCAACTTTTTTTATGTCACAAAAATCAGAAAGTTGCCAACTTTAACGCAAATATCCCCAATTTTCTTGTATCACGGAAAAACTGGAGTATTTATATCACAATAATCATAATTTGAGATTTTTTTTTATTTAATTCAAAATATCGTGTTTGTCCCAAGTTACATAGCCAGCATAAAACAAATTACTATTGGTTTTTTTTTTTTTTTTTAATAAAGAGCGGGTTACTTTCAGGCAGCTGTATATTTTTGGACAATTCGAATGACACGACACGCTACTTGGACTTGGGGAACCGTTGACTTGTCCTTTTTTGTAGAAAGAAGATCTTTCCTAAGTTGTTCACAGCGACACAAATACCCACATTTTTTTTTTCGTATCACAAAACAAATCATATATGCCCTCTATATTAGCTCCATACAACGTATATTTGTCATACCGGTATAAATTCGGGTTTTTTTATGACGAAAAACCAAAAAGAAAAAAACTTTGGGATATTTGCATCACAATCAGTAAGTTTTAAAAATTCGAGATGTTAATGTACAATAGGCATAATTTGTGATTTTTTTATAGTAGTAGTCATTCATTTAATTCATATGATCACTTTCATCCCAAGTTACCTAGCTAGCAGGAAACAAGCATCCACTGGTAATTTCATAAAGAGCGGGTGATTTTCAAGAAACTGGATATTTTTGGACTATCCGAACCCGAGTCGCTCCGAAGTGCACGACCCGCTGCTTGGACTTCGGGGAACGCTCGCTCGTCCTTTTTTGTGGAAAGAAAGGTCCTCGCAAGCGTCTCCACTGGGGGGTAAGCAGGAATCGAACGAAGACAAGAACATCGGACGTACGAAAATCGATCGTGAATCTCCAACGCCTTCTTCACTGGAACTGGGAGATACGGCGGAAAAAATGATTCTAAACTTGTCTCCATCTCGATGACAACACAGTGGCCGTCGGATCGCTTTCTTGATCGTATTGGCCTGCTGATGAGGCCGTGATTCAAGTTGCCGAAGTCCAATTTCCACTAGAGCCGAAACCCCTGATTGCGACTCGTGTTCAAGGGAACCCGCCTCGAGGGGGTAACTCGTTTGGCGACAGAATAAGGCATAATGAATTAACGAAAAAGACAAGGCCCAATACAGCGGGTCATGATGGGTCACTTGAATGACTCGTATTTCAACTCGTTTGGTCTTCTAAGAGTAAATGAGATGCTGAGGCTTAATTGAGAAGACACTCAAAAATGACAAACCGGGATTGTACTCTTCTCTTCTCTCCTGTTTTAGCTGATCTCTGGCTTGTAGGTAGCTTGACTCCACATTTGGAATCGCCTAAGCAATTTCCAGTTCCTGTAGCAAGTCGAAGCCTTTGTACCCTTCCCTCTTCAATCGCCGTTGCTCTCAATGCAAGCGTTCGAATCAAATCGTGCTCCTCTCTCATCACCACTGCTCTCATCGCAAGTGAACTGCAAAGCTACAGTCCACTATTTTTCTTCATTCGACAATGCTAAAAACCAAAGTCAATGTCTCCTTAAACTAGAAAAGAAGATAGAGAAATCGGACAATTTTTAGCCATATGGTGGTTCTTTAGCCATCTTGTGATTTTAGGTCTATTTATGCTACATTTGTTTTTCTGAATTTCTAATAAGAATAATATTGGATATAATAAGATATAAAATTTATAGATTTTATTATATCATATTAATTGTTTGATAATTGCAATCGGATATATTTACATCAAATTATGTACATTGTTTGGTATAAATAACATGTTAGTATAAATGAACAAAAATTTTTACAAATGAAAATAGTGAAACTCTCTCGCAACACTTTTGCCTATTTATTTTTATTTGCTTTTTTTTTCCACTCTTTTTCTAATAATTTCTTTGTTATTCTTTCTTCTCTTTCCATCACTCTCTAATAAAATTTTATTAAATAGTACAATATATTAATATACCAAAAATACTAAAATACCTAAAATATGTAATAAATATGTTGAATCTATATTTTAAAATTAAATTAATTTCGAATATATAAATAAAAATAAGATTAAATTAAAATAACTAATTTCTTATCTTTCTATTATGAATTTCTTATATTAGAATTCAAATATTATTTATACATTAAAATATATTTTTCATTTGCTTAATTTTTTTATCAAACAATTTTAATTTTATTGATTTTGTTAATTTAATAAGTTTATCATTCGAGAAAAATAACTTTCTTAATATGAATGTTAAAAATTATATCCATCATTTATGACATTTCTCCCATAATATAATTTTATCCGATTTACATCCTTTATATTTGACTTTTTCTTGTCTTAAATTTTATTATATCCTAAATTTTATTTTGACTGCAAACGACACCTAAATGCATAATAAGATAAATTTTATGGGTATCCTAAATTTTATCTTTGACTGTCAAAACGATTATTTTTATTTTGTTTCCTTTTGAGTAAAAAACGCGTTTGGTAATCGTCCAAATTTTTTTATTTTGGAATAGCTTCTAGGGTTTTGAATAGTTGTTAAGAAGAAATATTGTTAAGAATTGATGAAGCTCGTGTTGAGATGCTTTTTTGTTTGGACGGGTTTTTCTTTTACTCTCAAGCAGAGTCATGTATAAATAGCCTTCAGCCACTAATCTTCCACCAGCACAAGCCCTAACCCAACCCACCCAGAACGACGAAGTTGAGCCCCACTGTTTTTCGTGTTTAAAATTATCAAACATTTTGGAAAGCAGAGGTCTTCACGTAAACATTTGCACAGATCATTTTGAGATTTACTATTCAATTGCTTCTGGAACAAGGCGCTAGTATTCTCTTAATCCCCCTCAGGGGCAACTACAGCAGAAGATTTAGCGCAAACCTATGTGATAGTTCGATGCTGATCCATTGCATCAATTTTGTCATGTGTGCTTCCATCACCAGGTTATACGAAGACGAATTAATTGACAAACAAAAACTGCTCCCAATACAGAAGAAGAATTGGAACGAGCTGGTGTCACAGTACACATTTAACCAAAATTATATCAACATTATCCAAGCTCTTGACAAGTTGGCACTCACACATGCTTACAAGACTGCACAGCAGTTACCTCTCTTCTGTTCATGACTACCTTCCAAAGACATACCACCACGTACCCCAGTCACAATGACAAACAAGTCTGTATGGAAATTGAAGCCCACATCCTCAAGCTCTTTCAACGGGCCTCATACTGAATGACTGCAAGGATCACAAATCAAAAGAGGTCAGCAATTGTCTGTTCCAAGAAAGAAGTAGAAAGAACAGAGAAACTTATGTTCAAGAACATGAAAGGTGAGCTAAAGTTTATTTAAGAGATTAAGTGAGCATACTCAGCCCCGTAACAATAATATCACATGCATGGGGCCCATGGAAGTTGCAGAATATTTAAAGGTAAAAGTGTGTATCCGTCAATAAAACCTCATCAAAAACAAAAAGTATGTCCCTGGGTCCAATTAAGTATAGAGAACTTCAAACTGCACTAGCCTTAATCTGACCATTGTGTACCTTTCTATCTTGAATACAGATGATTATGATTGAGAAACCTTCCAGATAAGCATCCCTTTTAGTGAGGTAAATCTACCATAACAAGATAGAGAAACAAAGCCACTTACTTCATAGATGACTTATTCAAAATAGAGAGCTCAGTACACAAAAGTTAAAGCAAATTGATTTTGTGTACATGCAATATTGAAAACCACTAGGATCCCAACAAAAAGCTGATATTCTAAAGATTTTACAAGCTTTTTAACCTGACTCTTCACGCACAAAATATGATTTTCTGTCTGTGTACTAGTAATAGAGAATTTAGACGAGTCCATTCAACAAAAAGGCCCTCCAATCCTGGTCTCATTTCATCATCTAAAACAACCACTCCTCCACCAAAGAAACAGAAAGAAAAAAAAAAGAACAAGAGAATAGGGCAACAACTCTCCAAAAGATGTTGCTCCAAACTACTTGTCGAGGTTCCTTGTAATAACAACTTTAGACAATTTCATTCACGGAAACTTTGCTATGGGACCTTTCAATACCGGCTAGGTTAATTCCCTTCCCATGATGGCTACAGACTGCCAAACTCTATACATTCAGCCTCAAAAACATCTACAGCAAAACCCTGTGCACCATCACAAGAACCTGACTCCAAATCGCGATAGCACCAATCGAACTTTAGCTAACTCGGTCCGATGGACAACAGAGGAACCCAGTTCACTACATCCCCAACTAGCAGTAGAAGTCAACAACCAAGCCCATCTATTCCGAAAGGCCAATAATTGCACCCTCAGTTCCACGATCGCGATTCACAGAGTCATCCAGACGAACACACCAAGCCCATAGATAACATAAAGCACCAAACACAGGGCAATGGGAGCTTACTTCGGCGGGTGCGCTTCTTGTAGAGGATGCGGTACCCGCACTCCCTGCACTGGATGACGTCCCCGGGCTTCAGCGTGTTCTCCATCCCGCAATCTGCACGCCATCATCAACAACCACCACCACCACCTCAAGACAAATCAAAAACCCCACCAAAAGCACGAAATCGCCCGAACTAGAAACCGTCGGAAATCACCGAAGCATCGAAAGAGAGATTGATTGTTCGAGAAGGAGGAGGAGAAGAAGACTTGCCTCCGCAGATGTAGCTGACCGGTTCAGGCTGCGGGTCCATTGATTCCGGTTAGGGTTTTTGCCGGTGCGAGCGGGGAGCGAGGTCGCGGAGATTTCTTGAGAAATCGCTTTGAAGAAGAAGGTACGGAGGAGGACGCCTCAGAGCGTTTATACCGCTCTGTGTGGCTGATCGTGGGCTCCCGGCCCATTGGATCAATCTTTTCCCGCTTTGTGTTGGGCCGATTTCAAACCCGATATTCGGATCCATCCGAATAGGACCAAGACGGGTCATTACACGGGTCTATCCATCCACCCGATTTTCGTTTGAACCCCCAACGCTCTTTGACACGTGCAATATCATCCATAAATTTTTACTTTGTTTAATATAGTCCATAAATTTTTGATAAATATTCAATTTTAGTTGTTTGAACTATATAAAATGTTCAATCCCTAAACTTAAATTGAACAACAAACATTTTCATACAATTTAAAAAATAAATTGAACATATATAAAAAAATTCAAAGACTATATCGAATCAAGGTTCTTTTGTCTAAATGTAAAATCATTTCTCCAAAACTCTTCCAAACGCACTCTTACTAATTGGTAGTAGAGGTGATTAATGGACCATGTCAAGTCGGGCTGAAGATCAAACCTAACTTTTTGCTCACGTCCACTTTTTACTGAAAAATGAATAGTGTTTCTTAGGCTAATCACACTGGGTCTAGATTGTCTTGAAACCCCTTCTAGTCTCGCCTCCCAACCTATGATCGAGCGTTGATGAATTGATAAATTGATATTTAATTGAGTAATTTTCTGAAAAATAAGCAATTTTCAAGAGATAAAATGTCAGAGAATCGCTAAACATAGTAATGTCTTCTTCCTAATGAAAGTCTCGATGTCTTTGCGAGATTCTTATACAATTCGGACCGCATCGCTAAATGGACAACCGGTGATTAATTTGCGAAAACCGCATGGTGATTTTAGACTTGACTCCTTCCAAGAATGACCGTAGTTTGTCTCGAGTCGTATGAACATAAATTGAAGTTCTCATTTGCAGTACTTGCAACAGAAATTTCTAGTACACATAGGTCCGCATCGCTCGTCAAAGTCAGACTTTGCAAGTCCCCCTTCTTCGGTTCAAAGCTCGTGCTCGTAAACAATGACGTGATCGAGTCCCTAAATTTCTCCATCTCGCCCCTGTTCCTGTTTTTTTCTCTCCATGAACCCCACGGAATTCCATTTTATTCGATTTTTCAAATCGCAACCTCGCAAACTAGTCAACAAGGACTGGCTTTAATCTGCCCGCTAATGTTGACTCGGGAATCTGCCGAGCAATGGCGGGGGCGGGCTCGCTTTTCAAGCACGAGAAGCTGCTGAGAAAGAGAAGGCGAGGCCAGCACGACAGAAGCTTCTAATTCATCACTAAATTATTGAGAATCTTGAAATAAAGATGCAGAGAAGAAGACAAGAACTATGGAAGAATTCCCGAGCCCGCCAATGGTCTCCTGACGAAGTTTGTCCGAAAGGTTCGGGTTACCTGCGCTGTAGTTTTTGTTTTATTTTTATTTTTAGGTTGAATGAGAGTGAGGTGGAATTAACAGGATCCCTGAGCGACCTTTTATATATTACAAGACTTCGCTTTCTCTTGCAGAGGGACAAGAATAACAAGAAAAAGAAAAAGGAAGCTGCTTTCGCGGGGAGAGAGAGCAGGGGGAGATGAAGGAGCAAATCATGGGGAGTCCTTTGAGGATGAGATCGTACGAGAGCACTCCGGAGAGGCCCTTCTCCGTGTCCGAACCGGTCAGCGTGCTCCAGAGCCCCTCTTCTTCAGATGGCTTCAACTCCTTCAAGATCGGTATGCAATTGTTATGATGTAATGGTGGCTTTAGCTGGTATTAGAATCCGCGGAATTGCTTCTGCTGTGCCTTGGAAAGTATGTTATTACATAGTGAATAGTCTGCTAATTTAAGGTCGACTGCCCTTTTATCCCAACTACAAGGCATTTCCATAAGACATGGGTCATGGCTTGCTTCCCTTTTGCTTATAATTCTGCTGAATATAGAGATGTCCTATTGCTGTCCGGTTGTCTATTTAGCCCCAGATCATCCCATGCCAATGAAATTGCTCTTTTGACCTGAACGATAAGTTCTTGGCAACCCTTAGCTGCTAAGATCTCGTGGTGTTTCGGTGCTCTAATGTGAACTCCTATCAAATTATGATGCTGGAAAGGAGAAAACTAGCCTTTGAATTCAATAACCCACATAACTAGTAAAATTTGATATGTGCAGATGAAGAGGAGATCTACCCGGGGCACCAGAGAAAGTTAGGCAGGAAGAGCAGCAGCTTCACCTTCCGGGTCCGCGACCACGGTATCATACCACAAACATATTGAGTTCACAGTACAACGAGACTCGTGCACTTTCCTTTAAGAATGAAACAACATCGTCCTTCATAGTGAAAGCTATAATGTTGCAGTGAAACTGGGGCCAAAGTTGTCGGAGACTGTGAAGGGCAAGCTGAGATTGGGGGCGAAAATTGTGCAAGGAGGAGGGAGGGAGAGCATATTCAAGCGGGTGTTCGGGATGGAGGAAGGAGAGGAGTTCCTCAAGGCCTCGCAGTGCTACTTGTCAACCTCTGCTGGTCCAATCGCTGGCCTCCTCTTCATCTCCACCCAGAAGATTGCCTTCTGCAGTGAGAGATCCATAACCTTTCCTTCCCCTAATGGGAAGCTCGTTCGATCACCTTACAAGGTACTCCAGAAACACAAATCAAGCCGATAGTTTCTCCTTTTCGGGGGTTGAAAAAATTGTCATGGAAAAGTGGGTTGCACTTATATATAGCAACACCTTTCAGTCTGCAATCTGTGTGGAAGTTCTGTCGAAAGTGAAAAAAACAAAGCTCCAATACCTGCTCTAAAGAACATAAAGTACGAAATGAATCAATGAATGACACGTGCGATTGTTGTGATCTTTGCAGGTTCTGATACCGACAGAGAAGATAAAGCGAGCGAACCGGAGCGAGAACGTGAACAATCCAGCGCAGAAGTACATAGAAATACTCACAGAAGACGACTACGAGTTCTGGTTCATGGGGTTCTTGAGGTACGAGAAGGCCTTCAAGAATCTCGAGAAGGCCATGACAGTGGCTAATCGGATGTAGACGAAGGCAAAAAGAGATGATCTGGTTCGACTTTAGGGAAATTAGGGGACTCCTCTGTGCCAGTGTCGCGTGTTTGGGATGCAGGGCGTGGGAAGAATGCCCCGCAGTAGAAAATCCAATTGTGTTACCAGCACCAAGCACTTTTTGATGGGTGGATTTATGTGACTACTTTCTAGTGCCCAAAATATATTCAAATCAAACGCTATGCAATTAATGTTGTTTCTTAAATTATTGAAAAACAAGCATGTTAGGATTTATGGTGAGAAGGAGAGAACCTACTTTACCTCGAGAGATTTATTCATACTAAAAGCACATGAAAGCCTAAAATATGCAAGAAATAATGAGTGCAAATTAATTGACATGTTCTTTCACTAGCAGTCGAGCAATTGAAAGGACTATAAGGTATGTATTCGATGAATTTACGTGTCATTCATTCGAACATAATTTCTAATTTCTTCTTTTAGGATGGAATTTTCGGCTCATGGCATTCTTATTAGAAATTTATTTGAAATGCCATTACAGAGATCAGATTTACATAAAATAAGTTCCAGCACGGATTTATTTAGCATATAAGAATTCCTTCCCTTTGCGTGTCGCCTAGATCATGCCTCGCATAATCTGCATGCACTTGGGGCTGCGCCCGCGCCTCGTGCCTTCTTGAACATGACCCGGAACGGCTCGTCGCTCAAGGCCAAACGCCGCGTCGCACCATCCACATAAACCCCGACGTCCCGACATATCACCTTGCAAGTGTCGCACACCGTGGGACAGAACACGAGCTTGTAATCCTCGTCCACCTTCTCGATCTTGAACCAATTGCTTATGGTCTCGCGTCCCGGGTTCCCCAGGACCCCGCCGCTCTCGACGAAGTACTGCTTCACCTCCTCGTTGTAGGCACCGAGCCTCCACACCGTGGAATGCATGCAGATCTTCGCCGCGTCGAGCCAGACGTTGAGATCAGTTGAAAGGCGGATGGGTCATGGCTTGCTTCTCTTTTGCTTAAAATTCTGCTGAATATTGAGGATGCCCTGCTGATATATGCTGTCCGGTTGTCTATTTAGCTACAAATCGTGACATGCCAATGAAATCGCTCTTTTGACCTGAACGATAAGTTCTTGGCAACCCTCGATTGCTAAGATCACATGGTGAATCGGTGGTTTAATGCGAACTCCCATCAAATTAATATGCTGGAAAGGAGAAAACTTATCTTCGAATTCAATAACCCACATAACTAGTGAAATTTGGCACGTGCAGATGAAGAGGAGACCTACCCGGCAGGGCGCCAGAGAAAGTTTGGCAGGAAGAACAGCAGCTTCGGCTTCCGGGTCCGCGACCACGGTGTCATTCCACAAGCATATTGAGATTCATAGTACGACATGACTCGTGCACTTTCCTCTAAGAATGAAACAACATCTTCCTTCATAGTTGATGGGTTTTTTTATAAAATATGTTGAGCCAAATCTGGTCCATCCGCCCATGTCGAGTCAACCCCGACCAGTAAGAGAACGGCCCATAAAAGAGAGGGCGGTTATTTTTATGTAAAATAAACTGTTGTAGAAAAAAGAATGTTGAAAGTAAAAACGGAACATACATTCTTTAAATTTTCGCTACTGATGAATTCTCTCTCAAGAAGAAACTCAAAGGTTGCAATTGATTCCTCTCGAGACTGCAATAGTATTTAATCCGTAGAAAATATAATACGTCCGTCTTGATGATGTGCCTTATGATTGGTGTTATAAGTATCTATGGGCCCTTTTTCCCACATTTATGTTTTAATATTCAATAGTTTGAGTATCCATTTTTTAAGGAATCCATTTCTATCATCAGTATCATAGTGTAATGTTATTGTTTCCTGATCATTGTTGTTGTTTATACTTGGTTTTATGGCAGAAATTTGAGAAATGATGCCGATGAATGTTCGAGGATGGAAATCTTGACACCCAACCTACTATTCAACCCCTTTCTTGAAATTTCATACATCAAAATTTGTTTTTGAAGGTGTGGGGTTGAAAATCTTGTTCAGACGAGAAAATTGATGGGTGGCATGCCATTGGGGGAAGATGGACGTGACCCCACATGCAGCCCAAAGCGGCAACTCGCTGGGCATGGGCATCATACATCCGCAGTGGGCGTGAAACCGCACATGGGCGATACGCGTGACTAACGTCACAATGACATCATCCAGCGATTGGGTCAATCGGTCCGACTCGACCCGATTAACCCAACCTGGTGATTCACTAACCAACCCATTGACCGTTGACAAAAAAAAAATGTGTTTTTCAATTGTATTCAATATGAATTATGTGCAATCCCTTTTGGTTCAAAATAATGGCTCGCCATCACATGTGACACCTATTCACACATTGTCAAATGGACAAAAGGCGAGACTTGCAAGAATGATAGCTAAATTGACTGATTATCGATGGGAAAGTGGTGACATAATGGAACATGTGGTCAAGGTCAATAAGATAATACAAAACATCATTTGGAATGGTTATCTCATGCCTTTGAGATGGTTTAGGCTCTAATTAATGCTCATCCATATGAATAATAAGTAGTGTTAAATCATCTATAAGAGGTCAACGTGATTCTAGATTATAAGAAACTTGTGGTGCCTTTTTTGAAGGAATGCTATAGGATTGAGGCCATGGAGACTTCAACCTAAGAATGACAACAACCCGGCACGGAATGAATGTTCCAGGGAGAAACCCTAAGGGATTCTTGTCTGTCTTTCCTTAGTTGCCAAAGATGCAACTTAAGTTTATCCCTAATCATAATTTAACTTGGTGCAGTTGAATTTATATTTATTTAAAAAAATTTTATAGATATCTTATGTAGATAGTTTCTTCCATGTTGATGTTGTATCTTCTAATGTATTGGTTACATTATGTAAAAATGTGTTTTTAAGTTAATAGATGTTCAATGTTAATTACTTTTGTTATTATTAATTCTTGAGGGTAGTACAAAAAAGTTTTAGTAGTTTCAAATAACTTATTTTGCATAGAAGATTAAATTAATGAAAATTTCAATTTAGGATTTTGGATGATAATTAGAAATATTCATGAACTTTTGATTTTGAAATCTTATTTGAAACTATTCATTAATATTATTAGTTTATGCAAAATAGATGAATAAATGATAAACATTTATAATTCATACATATGTGTCTGATAATTGAGATCCAATGGCTCCGGCAATTAAGAGCATGGTCATTGAATTGAACAAAGAAGAAAAGCTGAACGGCGATAATTATAAAATATGGCATATGAAAATCCAATATGTACTGGAAAAACAAGAGGTTTTAGAAACTCTTAGCTTGATTATGGAAGAGTTTGAAGATGGAAACATTACACAACACAAGAGATAATGATGTATTTGCTACATGGAAAAGAAAAAACTCTCTTACATCATAGAGAATGATTTTGTGCGAGAATTTTGTCATTTTGAGAATGTCAAAGAGATGTAGGAAGCACTAGCAGTGATATTTAGTCATACATTGGTGACCAAGCTGAGACAACTCATTATAAAGTTTGATTCGTTCAAAAAGCCTCATGGTCAAATCATGAACAATACTTGAGAAAGATATCAAACATGATAATGAGCTAAAGGATGCTGGCCACATTTTGACTAATGAGCAACAAGTACAAGCAGTAATTTGTTCCTTACTTCAAAGTGGGGAGCATTTGAAGGTGCACTTGACCCATAATGAGAATATTAAATTTTTTGAAGATGCGGTGTATCACCTTGAGCTAGAAGAGGACTGTTTCCCAGCAATTAAGTCAGAAACTAATATTTATTATGCTAGTTCTTACCCACAAAGGGCTTCGAGTTCTAAGTGCAAGCATTTTGATTCATTCTAAAAGTGGAAAGGCAAGGAAGCAAGCTTTTCATGCAAGAAACTAAAAGTTTATCAACGTAAAAGAGGAAAGTGTTGTCATGTAAAAGAATATCAAGGGTGAAGTATTACAACTATTGCAATAATGGTCATTATGCTCATGATTGTGGCAAGTCAAAGAATGTAAACACACCTTATATTCTTGAGAGCTTTGCTTTTGTATTAAGTTTTATATTTTTAACTGAATCTAATCATTTGCAACATATAGATTCCATAGCAACAGACTGTGTAGCGAAAGATAGATAAGCATTCATAGAATTTCGATGAGTATCTGTTGAAACAAAATGGATCTATGTATGGAGCAACTCAAAAGCTAAAGCTAAAGGGATTGATGGACATTTTATTCCTACATGATGTAATTATGGATTTTAGCTTGGTTTTAATTTGAATTTCCATAATAGTGGACTTATTTTATTCCTATGATTGTGGTTATATTCATGATGTACTATAATGTCAATGTTTGTTATTCCAATTCAAGGATAATGATATACATGTATGGCATGCTAGAACTTAGTGTCCATTTTAGTATTAAAAAGTTGATTTGCACATATGCAAGCATTGCCTAGCAAGGCAAACGATGAGGAAATTATTTGAAAAATGAATAAGAGTTTAATTTCCTTTATATTTAATACATTCCGACATCTACGGTCCAATGAATGTAAGACGAGGCATGAGGTTATTTATTTCATCACATTTGTAAATACTTGTACTTGATTTAGACATATTTATTTGATTTCTCATAAATCTGAAACATTAAATTGCTTAAAAAAGTTTATGAGTTTGGTAGAAAATCAATTAGATAAGAAAATAAAAAATTAAGATTCAATGGAGGTTGAGAATATTTATCTGATGAGTTCAGAAATTTATGTGATGAACCATAGACATCTAGTGTTATTTGGAATAATGATATGCATATAACCTAACATATGTTTTGCAGTTAAAATGATCAAATTCAAATCAGACACGTTGGATATCCGTCAAAAGAATACTAAAGTATCTAAAGAAAACTGATGATTATTAACTCAATGAAAGGATCTACAGCTAGAAGGCTACTTAGATGTTGATTGTGGAGGTAATTTAGATGAAAATAAATCTACCTTTGGATTTTTTTTTCTTAGTGATAATGACGTCATATCTTAGAGCTATAAGAAACAAATATGTATGGTCTTATCCACAATAAAAGTCCAATTCATGGCATTATCAACAGCCATACAAGAGAATATTTGACTTAAGAGATTTTTGGATCATTTAGATATTATTAAGAATTGTACAAACTCATTGTTGGTTAAATGTGATAATTAAACAACAATAGCATACACTAAAAATCCAAAATATCATGACAAGACCAAATATATAGATATCAACTATAACTTTGTCAATGATATGGTTGCACGAAAAAAAATGTAAACTTATAATACATATCTACGCATAGAATGATAGCAAATCTTATGACGTAACCAATATCTAGATATTTTCTATAGTCATGTAAAATCTCTAAGACTGCATAGAAGCTAATATACTAAATATGGTAATTTTCTTAAGTGTTCACATTTAATGAAGTTATCTTTCATTATTAGTGCCTATAAGTTCTTGTTTGATATTTATGGAGGTGCGGACCCCTAGAGTGCCATAACTTGGCAGAAATGGATACTTAAGTGCAATAACTTTCGAAATGTACACTTAAGTGCCAAAATCGAAATAAAATAAATCACTTGAGTGCCAATCCAGCCAAATTGTATACGTTACATTTTTCCGGTGAAGCGAGTGCAAAACGATGTCGTTTTGCACACTGATGTGGCCAAATAATGCAAAAATGGTGTTGTTTTGGGCTGACGTGATAAAAAAATAAATTAAATTAAATTAAATTTTAAATTAAATTTAGTTAAAATATTTAAAATAATAATTTTGATATTTAAAAAAAGGGAGGGGGTGGGGAAGGCGGTTGAGGGCTTAGCCCTCGCAACCTTGGCCGCCTCCCCACCATCGCTAGGAAGGGCCCTCACCTAGATCGGAGGGGAGGGTTGCAGCTCGGGTCCGACGGGCCTGGCCCTCGTTGGCGACCAAGGGCCACCGCCCACCGGGGACTCCCAAGCCCGCCCCAGGATCAAAAATGGGAGGGGCGGAGGAGGAAAAAAAAGCCGAGGGGGAGGAGCCCTCGAGGGAGGTAATCCTGGCCAAGGGCCGCCGCCCTCGAGGCGACCCCCCCCACCTTTTTGAAAGGGGGAAGGAGGAAGAGGGAGGTAACGGCGGCGAGAGGGCTCGGCCCTCAACCACGCCGGCTACCTTCCTCCTCCATTTTTTTTTAAATAATAATAATAATAATAAAAATATAAATTATTTTATTATTTTATTTTAAATTTAATTAATTAATTTGTATATTATATTAAAATTCAAATTATGCCAAAACAACGTCGTTTTAGATGAATTAGATCTGACTCAGCTCTCGAGCGAGCCACCTCAACAAGAAATATTAATATTTAATTGTCACGTATGATTTCCGGCCGGCTTCGCCGAAGATGGCACTCATGTGTCCCAATTTTCTTCAAATGTGGCATTTAAGTGTACCTTTCGAAAGTTATACACTTAAGTGTTCCTTTCTGCCAAGTTATGGCACTTATAGTGTTTTTATCCTGATATTTATGTATCTTAACGCTCAGTGCATTATAGAATTGAGAAAATATATCGAACAGATAAAATATTAGCCTACTCACATGGGTAAATATGATAAATAGATATAAGACAATTTTTAAGCTTATTATATATGTGATAATTGAGAGCTCAAGTTTAAATATATATATATATATATATATATATATATATATATCACCTTAACTGAATGTTAAAATGAGAACATAATATTTACTATGTCCGAAAATAAAAAATAAAAAAAAATCCACATATTTTATTTTATTTGTTTTTGATAGCATATGCGAATTATGATGGATTATTTGAATGAGTAGATATATGAACTCAAATTAGACATTGGGTATGTCTGAATATATATCTCTACGGTATTCAAAGTGGAGACATACGTTCCATAGAAAATGAGTTAATACTATAATATGCATTTCGTATTACGTATACATGACATGATCAATAAGAGTGACAAAAATTTTGACCTCAACTTTATGCCGTATGAGATTCTTGAGAAAAAGAGTTCCTCAACTAAATACTCTCATAACTCTTACTTATTCTCAAGATTTCTACTCAATGTTTGTTACCCTAGAATGTTGTCAATTATCATGAATTAATTCAATCTAATGGGACATTTCTAGAAAAGCAAATTGAACTGAAATTGAGAATTTTAAGGAAACAGAAAGATTGAGTTTGAAATATCACATTTAGTCTTGTATGCACTAGTTAATCAATTATAATTAGTTTGAGATAATCATAATTGTGCATACAATATATCATAATTAAAAAGAGATCGAGAGAAATAGAAATGTGATAGATTGATCTAAAATATTGCATACTATATCTACTCAAAAACGTTATGTCAATTTTGAACTAGTATTTATTCTTGATAGATGTATGGCAACGAGCTCTCGAAATATACTGGTCGCATGAATTATTTGTTGATATGAACATTTTAGAGTGGAGAAGAAAGAGTTTTGTTCAGCCCACCATGTACGAGTGGGAGATAATAGTTTTTTTATAAAATATGTTGTACGAAACCCAACCCATCCACTCATGTTAAGCCAAATTCAGCTCATAAGAGAGAGGGCAGTTATTTTTATGTAAAATAAACCGTTGTATAAAAAAGAACATTGAAAGTGAAAATAGAACGTACATTCTTCAAATTTTTGCTACCAAGAAAGGAACTCAAAGGCTTCAATTGACCCATCTTGACGCTGCAACAGTATTTAATCCGTGGAAAATAAGGTACGCCCATCTTGGTAATGTGTCTTACAATTGGTGTTACAAGTATCGTCAGGCCCATTTCCGCATTTATGTTTTAGTATTCAATAGTTCAAGTATTTGTTTTTTTAAGGAATCCGTTTCCGTCAATAGTGAAAGCTAAAATGTTGCGGTGAAACTGGGGCCGAAGTTGTCGGGGGCGGTGAAGGGCAAGCTGAGATTGGGGGCGAAAATTGTGCAAGGAGGAGGGAGAGAGGATATTCAAGCAGGTGTTCGGGATGGAGGAAGGAGAGGAGTTCCTCAAGGCCTCGCAGTGCTACTTGTCAACCTCTGCGGGTCCAATCGCTGGCCTCCTCTTCATCTCTACCAAGAAGGTTTGAGAGATCCATAACCTTCCCTTCCCCTGATGGCAAGCTAGTTCGATCACCTTACAAGGTACTCCGGAAACGCAAATCAAGCAGATAGTTTCTCCTTTTCGGGGGTTGAAAAAATTGTCATGGAAAAGTGGGTTGCACTTATGTATAGGAATACCTTTTAGTTTGCAATCTGTGTGGAAATTCTATTGAAAGTGAAAAAGAATTAAGCTCCAACACCTACTCTAAAGAACATAAAGTACGAAATGAATTGATGAATGACATGTGCGATTGTTGTAATCTTCGCAGGTTCTGATACCGATGGAGAAGATAAAGTGAGCGAACCAGAGCAAGAACGTGAACAGTCCAGCGCAGAAGTACGTAGAAATGCTCACGGAAGACGACCACGAGTTCTGGTTCATGGGGTTCTCGAGGTACGAGAAGGCCTTCAAGAATCTTGAGAAGGCGATGACACTAGCTAATCGGATGTAAACGAAGGCAAAAGAGATGATCTTGTTCAACTCTAGTGAAATTCGGGGACTTCTCCGTGCTATGTCGTGTATTCCGGATGCAGGGCATGGGAAGAATGCCTCGCAGCAGAATAATCCAATTTTGTGTTATCGGCAGCAAGCACTTTTCGATGGGTAAACATATGCGACTATCCTCTAGTATCTAAAATATTATCAAATCGAACGCGATGCAGTTAATGTTGTTTCTTGAATTATTAAAAAAACGAGCATGTTAGAATCTATGATGACAAGGAGAGAAAACTATTTTAACTCGAGAGATTTATTTATTTCTCTTCAAAGCATGTGGAAGCGTAAAGTATGCAAGAAATAACGGGTGCAAATTACTTGACATGTGCTTTCACTACTTTCACTAGCAGTCGAGCAATTGAAACAATTGTAAGATATGCATTTGATGAATTTACACGTGTCATTCACTCAAATATAATTTATAATTTCTTCTTTTGAGGGATGGAATTTTCAGCTCACAGGCTTCTTATTAGAAATTTATTTGACATGTTATTACAAAGATCACGTTTACATAAAATAGGTTCCAGTACGGATTTATTTAGCATTTAAGAATTCCTTCCCTTTGCGTGTTGCCCATATTATGCCTCGCATAATCTGCCTGCACTCTGGGCTACACGCGCCTCATGCCTTCTTGAACTTGACCCTGAACGGCTCGTCGCTCAAGGCCAGACGCCGCGTCGCACCATCCACATAAATCCCGACGTCCCGACATATCACCTTGCAAGTGTCGCACACCGTGGGACAGAACCGGAAATTGTAATCCTCGTCCACCTTCTCGATCTTGAACCAGTTGCTTACGGTCTCGCGTCCCGGGTTCCCCAGGACCCCGCCGCTCTCGACGAAGTACTGCTTCACCTCCTCATCGAAGGCGGCGAGCCTCCACACCGTGGACTGCACACAGATCGTCGCCGCATCGAACCAGACGTTGAGATCAGTTGAAAGGCGGATGGTGCTTCTGCCATCCACAGGGGAGAACTTGGCAGGGAGGCCATCGGAGAGCTCCTGCTGTTCCTGGACGACCGCGAGCGGGCAGTTGCCGCTCCTTGAGGCGCCCAGCGTGAGGCCGCCGCCTCGGCCGCGGAGGACCGGGAGGATGTGGTAGTTGACGCCGGTCTGGAGCTTGTGGCCGTCGGTGTCGAGGACAGGGGATGATGCTGCATTGGAGGGTTTGGGGGAGAAGGAGAGGAGGAGGAGGGAGAGGAGGAGGACAGAGAGTGGGGTTTTCATGTCCATGGTGTGATAGTGATCGATTTGTGCAGAGAAAGGTTGGTGAGTCGATCTATTTATATATAAAAAAAAAAGAGAGATGTGGAGGAGTGAAATGTCAATAAATGAGGATAGGATTTGGAAGAACAGATGGGGGCGAGGCGCGTGAGAATGCAGAAGCAGAACGATGCATTGATGGCGTGGCGTGGTTTGACTTTCACCCATGGTATGGTATTCAAAACTCACCACGAATGATACGTTGGAGATAAGAGGACGACTTGCTACGCATTGAGAGTCGGGGTTGATCGGTTCTTGGAGGCCGGACAAATCTGATGGACGGGAAGGACAAGTCCAAGATAATTTGCGAAAAGATCAACATCCCTTATCGTCTATAAAGATATCTTGTCCTTGGCCGTAAACGGTGGACCTTTCCCGATTAAACGTGTTCCGGTCAAACAAATGACAAATCCTCGACATCACGTGGGGACTTGCCACATTGAGCGGATGAGAACATGGTTCACCGCTGGATTTACTACGTCACGTACACCCAATTCTGCGGACTTCAAGAAAAGGCGGAGGTGGGAAAGAGCAAACTTATCCGCGAATGCCGTGAAAATGCATGCTCAAAGCTGGACAATTTCGCCTCTTGTGATCCGATCTTGAGCTGTCATTCGGCCGGTAGGTACGTCGGGACGCGGATTGGAGTAGAAAAAAACCGGATGGACTTGTTCTTATATCTGATCAGTGTCACACGAAGGAGTCTATCGCATTTAGGCTTACGTGGATATTGATCTGGATCACAGATTCACAATCCACAATCAAACTAAAAAGTCGAGATTGAAAATGAGATTGAAAACACCATCTTCTAGATAGTGTTTAACATTTTGTAACCCCTCATAAAGGATTTGGAAGGTAACCAATAAATGTGATGGTAGCTGATAGTGGTCACTTGTCTTCTGCTTATTAAAGCCGTTCGAACATAAAATTTGGTGTAAAAAACTATTTATACTAGAATGCACAATAAGGAAATATTTATATGATTGGAGTGTGGAAATGAGAAAACGTATAGTTGCAATGAAGAAGAATCAAGAATGTATATGGATCGAGTACATGTAATTAGGGAATTTGTTGCATCTGTTAAAAAGTAGGTGGTAATCAGGGAAGTCTGTTGCATCTGTTAAACAGTACAACCTTGAGTATATATTGGAGATGCAAGCAATGTCAACTGAACCTCATGGCACTTTCTCCTCCTAGTCTAATTTGCAACAAAACGAAATACCTGCTGTAAGTTGCAGTAGCTTCCCAACATTGTCAACTACTAATGAGCCTTGACGTAATTGACTCAAGGCTTGTCCCCTCCCTAATGCTGCAGATGACGAAAAGAAAGATGAGTTTCATGACGTGGCCACAGCATTGCAGCAAAAGAAATGACATGAAAGTACGATGTAAGTGTAGATTCACGAGAATCCAGTAACAGCAACAAAGGTTTAAAAAGTCTCTGTGATGATGCATATGCAAAAGAAGATAATGTTTTCATAGTGATAATAGTGATAGATAAATCTCATCAATGACCTCAAGCAGTCCCAGAGAAGAACTCTTCTTCTGAAAAATGAATTGCTTAATTAGCTGAGGAAAATCTGAAGAGAGCTTTATGAAAGACAAAGTCTTTGTAGAAAGTCCGAAAGTATTAGCTAAATCAGAGATAAAAATCTATCAGCAAATATTGTCCCAGCTTCATTTTCAACACTAAAGAGATCGCACAAACAATCCCATGCTCTTTCTAACTTTGAAAAAGTTTTCTCTATATCTAGCCTCACAACTTCATAAAAAGAGAATACAACTCAAATTGGATCATGCTCGTAAACAACTTGATAAATTTGAAATTGCAAAAAAAAAAAAAAATGAAATGAAATTGCACTTTCTCATGTTTCTACCTATGTAGCATCGACACGGACATACGACACACAACACGACATGTCAACACGTTATTTCTAAAAAAAAATAGAGAATTCCAACACATTTCGACACATTCTATAAATGCAAAATAAATAAATAATAATAAAAATAGCATAGAATTAATTTATACTAAAAATATTAATCCAACATTTGTTAATATCATTTATTGTTTTAATTTGATAGAGACTGAATGAGAAATTCAAATATTGCAAATACAAAAGAGTAAATTTGAAGGAACATGTCCTGTTTTCTTACATTTGTCGAAAATTAATGAGATTTCTTATAGTCCCAGACTATTTATGATATAGATTGGCTTGAGCTCCTCTGCAAAACAAGGTCCGAGAAAAATGAAAATTAAGGACAAAAACACTTAAAGTACGACCAAAAGAAAAGGAAAGAACTAAATTTGCCATGGAAAATGTGACCAAAGAGATAACTCACAAGCGACGCCTGCAAGAGGTGGAAAGAAGCATAAAAAATAACAACTTTAACTCTACGGGGGCAACGGAGCGACGCCGGCATGAAGAGGGGCATTCTATCGTCACTCACCGGAAGGTCAAAACTTATAAGTGAGAAACTTAAGAGTGAAAATTTTCTTCTTTCTCCTTTATTTTTGTTATTTTCTTATTTTTTCATATATTTATATTTTGATACCTCAAGTATTGAAATTTTTTAAAATTGACCCCGTGCATGTCAGAGTCGTATATCAAATTTCGGACTCGTGTGTCGGAGCGTGTCGAGAAGAATTGACCACGTGTCGGATTTTCCGACACTCATTGACCGCATGTCGGAACGTGTCGGAGTGTTGAACATGACACGAAGACTTCCGGAGAGTGACAATGCTTCTTAGGTTTCTATGCCAAGTATAAACCCAAAAAACTCTGTATATTCAGAGCGAACAAATAATACTTTTACGCTGGAATTACAGGAAAGAATTTGGATTTTACCTATATATAATATCTCCGCTATGTGTTGATCTTCGGCAGAACCAATCAGGAAACAATTTCCCAAGAAAATCGATCTGCTCTTCAACCTCCTCTGTAGATAGGATATTGCAATCATCAAAACTGAAGTTTGATATGATAAAATTTTGATATAAAGTAATTACAGAGCTAAACCGCATTTACATACTTCTCTCAAGAACTTCAAAGTTATTCATTATTATCTTGTGCACGAGCTCTTCCCTTGTGATTGAAGAGCAGCCAACCGACTGGAAAACATAATTTACTGTGGCAGCAATTCCATTCAAGTGAGAAAGGTCCTGGCACATTCTTAAACTTCTATTGGCCAAAATTTGGTCCTTGGAAAGATGGCCACTCTCATTCTCCTGTGACAGTAAATGTAAGGCAATCATAGTGAGGCTGTTGGAAAGCAACAGGCATGAGTTGTCCCTAAGAGAAGTGTGCATAAGTAAAAATAATGTCACCCGCAAAAATGCAAAGTGAGCACATAATTATCCCCAAAAACATAATGGAAGGTCTACAAAAGTAGCATGGATCCTGCTCATGTAATTAACTCCTAACGCAATTCTGTGTTAAAATAATATCAAACATTAACTTTACATTTATGTTCTTTTGATGCAGATTTATTTATTTATTTAAAAGGTCATAATGCTTTGCTAAGATTCAACTAATAAAAAGAAGACAACTTCTTTTCAATCCAAGCAAATAATTCTCAAGAAGCTTCATCATCATTGACCAGCTTTTTGTCTTATTATAAACCAGTTCTTTGAGGGACATCATGTCAGCTGTCCTAAATTTTCAACTCCTGCTCTGGGAAAAGGGAAAAAAGGAAAAGCTGATTTAATTTTATCAATAATGTCATATGACGTTATGCAAGTACACGGAATGGACACAAGTCTGCAGCCTAGACAAAAATTAGACTTGGCCCCAATGCTGTGTCTACAAAGAACTGAGAGTGAAGCAAACTATGTAACTGTGTTACATACCTGATGCAATCCTGCTGCAAATCCTGAGAGATTCTTTTCTTCCACAAGTTTCAGAGAGCACGGGCTGAAATCATGGACATGCTTGCAAGTCTCTGATCTATCCATGGAACTTTTATCACCTTTCGGGGAAGATAAGTCCAAAGACCTTTTTGCAGGCTTCTTCTCACATGACTGACATTGTTTTCTACTCATTGATTTAATATTGTTGTCACAATCAGATATTGATCTCTTTGGGGTCATCTGTGCCTGAGTGTCAATCATTAAATTTCCAGAAGATGGGGAAAACCTGACTGCAGGACTTTCCTTGTCGATAGGGTCAACGGATGAGCATGGATAAGGCGATTCAACAGAGGGAACAATGAAGTTGGACCTACAATAACCGGAAGAAGCTTCTTCCTCTTCCTCCGTACTGATATTGTGGTTGATCTCACCGATAGGTTCAGGGCATACGACATTTAAGTGTCCCTCTTGTCTACCTTGCAATTCCTGATTGGTAGGATTGGTGCATGAGGGAGAAGAGAAGGTAACTGGAGATGCTAAAAGTTGAGTATTCTCCGATACAACCAACTTCTGAGAAAAGTGTCTGCTGAAAGACTCAGGTAAACCAGATGCCTCTGACAATATTACACCATCAGCAACTGTTGACTGATGTTGGAACACAGAATCTCCAAGAGTATCTTCGTTGTCGGTGATCTGATTGCCTTGTTGAAAAGGCCCAGGTAACATGGCCTCTGGAACAACAGAAGCCTGGTGGAGGATACAACACAATGTGCCGGTGAATGACCAAATGTTCAAAACTCCATTTATTTTACCAGAAGTTGAATGAGCACATAAAAAAATTCAATCCCGACAAATCTATACGGGACACCCATCCTGACATACTGATGCAGGAGCATAATCCTATTTTAGTAGTTTTAAGTGCTTTTCTTCTTTATTTAGTCTTTTCTCATATAATTTTAGGGTTGTAAGTGGTCACATTGATGGTCATGTGAATGTTTAATTTCGTTCGATCATTGAGATTATAAGTAGTTATTTTAGATCAAGAAATTATATCATCTTACGTCTTTAACCCTAGTAATGAAAGGTCTTTAAGTCTCTTCATCATTAGTTTTGCCTCATTCAAAATAAACTCTATTTTAGCCCTGTATTGTTCCTTTTGCTACTTTTTACTTCTCCAACTACATCAAATTGGTATTAGAGCACTGTTTTAGGGTTTTCCTTACATCACATATGACATTGTATAATTTGGCATAAAAGCAATCCTTTTACATAAATGCTGATGAAGTTGTAGTTTTATTTCAAAGCAATAATGACTCAAATAAGGAGCTTACAGAAGTATTTTGTTTGTTTTACCATCTTATTTAATCAAGTCAACCCATTTTCCTTAGTAGAGTGGGAAGAATACATAATCAGGTCAACCAATTGATTTATGGTGTGAGCTAGTGTGAGCTAAAGCTCTATTACTCTCTCAAAATCTCAAACCTATAACTGCAGCATAATTTGAGGACTTCAGTTCAAACGATAAGGACCTTTACTTCTCATTCCCAACCATTCAATAGAGCAAAACCACTATCAATTTGTTAAAAGCTTGTCCTATTCCATTTGCCAAATATTCAAATGCTTTTTACGATGATCTTAAACAAAAATTACTGGAAAAGGACAGTAATACCTCCGGATGGTCAGCGAAATAATCAACAAGCCTCAACATGAAAAGTTCCTGCAGTGCCACGAAGCCAGATTGTTCATGACGCGTCTCTATGGCATCAAGTTGCACTGTGATTTTCACATCTGGCCTCATGCATGAAGTTTTCTTATGATATATAAGGAGCTTCTCTATCTGTATGACTTCAGGAGGTACATATTTAATCTGTGCAAGATGGCTGTATAGAAATTTTCAGAGAGAGAGAGAGACAGGGACAGAGGACATTGTCAGCAACTAAAAAAAATGCACTGAGAAGATCCCAAATGATAGCTGCTATGAAAATCTCACATGTTCATCAAATTCCCCCTCTTTCTGACCGGAAAGAAAAGGAACAATATAAGGGACCACAGAATACACTAAACTAAAATCATCGACATCAAGTAGACAAGATAACATGCTCCAAACATTTAGAACTTCAATGGCAACAGTCTCGACTGGACGAAAACCTCTTTCTAACATGACCATGCGCGTGAAGGTGATACATTGCTAGAGCGAGGAACCGCAGGGAGGCTTCAGGCGATTACCTTTTCGCAAGAACTTCCACCTGAGCACTGACATTCCAAAACGTGGGAGGCTTCTTGCACAGATTAAGCAGCCTCAGCGAGCAGGTCATGTGATCAAAAAGCTCCGCAATCGCCTCGTACCTTGACCTATTAGAAACATCACCATCATCCTCAATACACCAAAAAAAAGAACTACATCCTCGACAGAACAAGCAAAGAGCACCGTCTAGGTCCTTACTCATCCACGACCTCAGTCTTGCTTCGCAGAGGCTCACTGATCTTCCGAGGAGTCCTTAACGCGAACGCCGGTCCTTCCGAGCTCGTCACCGTTCCACTCGCCTCGCATTTCTTCCGATCCATCGTCCAACAGCAATCGTACAGACCAGAAGCTGATCGGAAGCAGGAAAAATGATAGCGAACTGCTTAATGTGCGGAAGATCGAAGCGAGGAGGACCTGCCTGATTGGGAGACTGGGTAATCTTTCAGGAAACACCTTAGAAAACTCCCATACCACAGCTATGTTCTCTATCTTATGTTCCTCAACTGTTGTATCTACTACAGTTGCCAAATAATCTTGGCAACCTACATCCAGAAACCGATTGCCTTAAGTGACGAATTTAAAATACTAGAAGGTCCTTTTCGGTTCCCAATAAGCTCAAAACTTCCTCACACTAACGGGTTAAATTGAGTAGTTCACAATAACAATCCATTAAAGCAAGATGCTCATTAAACCAACCATTTTCATATATGACATCAAAGTTATACATAAGCAAAATAGTCAAATACAACTCTAGCCAGTGATTCTCCTTTTTACAACTTCATTTCAACAAACTGAAATTCTACAAGCTTAACCAAAATTCCATTGTAACGCTCTAATAAAATTACCCCAAAAATATTTTTCCCCTCATCGGTGCATGGCTCAATTCATTCCTGTCCCATTTGCCATCCTAGTGGCGTCCTGTTTGCAGTGCATTCCCTTTGTTTTGTCCCATCGCTAGTGGCGGTAGCAGCTGCTGAGGTCCCATTTGCCTGCACGAACAATCCTTGAACTAGTGGCCGTGTGGCCACATTTAAAACAAGCTCCCGTCCTAGTATAACATGGAACTAAACCATGTCTTTTCCTACAAAAATGACACATGTCGTTCAAGTTGGACGTTAACTTTCAAATCCCATCCTTTATGTTGGGCGGAATGGGATACCTTCCTTCAGTCATAGGTTTCTTCTTCCCAAACCTATTTCCATCCCTACTTGACCTAAACCTTGACCCAGACACGGCGACTTGCTCGCTCAAACTTCTCTCTATCAACTGGGCCCGACCATATACCTCATTGTAATCCTTTAGATCAAGCGGCACCAGCGGGTTCTTCAACTCTAGTCAGAGGTAGTTCCTAGCGTACTATGACAACTCTACGAACTTTGCTTCGTACTGGTCTACACTCAGCATTCCTTGGCTGAGGCGCTGGAATTCCTCCATCTTCTGCTCTTGAGCGCTACCCAAAAAGTACTTGCTATTGAAGGCTCTGAGGAAAGCGTTCCATACCGGGACTACTCCTTCCGGAATACTGTGCCTCTGGTGGCCCTCCACCATGTATTCACGTTACCTTGCAACGGTATACTACTAAGACAACCTTTTCCTCATCATTGCACATCAGAAGTGCAAAGGCCTTCTCCAAGTCTTGGATCCAGAGTGATGCAGTCTCGGGATCTCCTACTTCAGTGAACCTCGGCGGGTTCAATTTCAAGAACTGTTCTACCAACTTGTGAATAGGTCTCTCCCTCCCCCACAACTACGTTCCCAGGTGGAATTTCGACAGGTGCGGCAGCAGCGTGACAGCAATTGCGGCAGCTTGAGCGGCGGCGATTGATTATGGGCCTGCTGCCCCATCATGTCTCTCATTGTCTCAAGCGCCTACATGATCCCTTCGATACTAGGATCACCAAGGGTTGCTACATTAGCACCGACAGGTGGCGGCGCTAATCCACTTGCGTTGGCCTGAGCTTGCGCTCTATCTCGAGCACCAACCCCAGTTGGTGTCTTACCCTGAGTCACATAGGCTATCGACCTCTTCTAAGGAATCCTATGCTCCTTATCACTCATTATGCAGATTTTTTACAGAAACCTACTTTCCAATTCCACACAGAATTAGAAGCTAAGCGATCACACCAAACAGCTATCACCAACATGCATCAGCATGAAATAAAGGTCAATCCTACTAACTATCCCATAAACATATCGCACCTTATCACTTTAACTATCAACCAGCTCCGATACCACTTCAGACGGGGATGTCACACCCCGATCCTCGAGCGCGTGTCCATCCCTCAGTGGTCAATTAAATTGCGACGTCCTAAGACGCATCGTCAACCCATTTATTTTAATATGCATGCAAAATCGAATTACTAATCCCCTAACCACAACAAACATGAGATAGAAAAGTAGGACAACAAATTTTAAATCAATCAACACAGCTTTTACAAACATAGGCCAATTCTAGGGTCTAAGTATAGGAGGTCTATCTCCAAAAAAAAACTTATGATCCACCCATGCTCCTGACCTTTCTGCCTTAAGCTCCGAGTTCTTCACACTAGGGACTTGAAAAGTTAAGCCCACGACGGGATGAGACAATGTCTCAGCAAGTTCACCCTCTAAACCTCGACTAGAAATGAAATATGCCTAGAGACAGTCTATGCACACAATATAGAAGACTTACCTCACCTCAGTTCCCTCCTACATGTTAGCATAATTCATATATCACATAAGTGCAGTAACAACACCCGAGCATTTGGAACGTCTCATTCAATCTTAGTCAATCAATCAATCAATCATTTGAATCAACACAATTAATCCATCATTCAATCAAATAATCACTTATAGAGGTCCCATAATCAAACATGGACAAATCATATGGGTGGTTCCATCTACACCGATATTCACTCTCAACATTCCAATTCAACATCCCCATTCCATATTCCGACTCCATGTTACAACTCAATACTCAATACTAGACTCAAGATCAAACTCAAGGCTCTAGAGGTAGTTTCCATGCCACTCAAGTCGCCATGTAACATTTAGCCCTTGATTACAACAAATAATAATATAAGGCACTAGAGGCGACTTACACGAAGTCTCACTATCGTTATCGTGTAGTACTTAGTCCTTTATTGCACTAGGCAATAGTATAAGGCACTAGAGGCAACTCACAAGAAGTTTCATCCTCATGTAGCACTTAACCGTTCACTATGCATGACAATACTATAAGGCTCTAGAGGTAATTCCCATGCGACTCAAATCGTCATAGAACACTTAGCCCTTGATTAAAGTAAGCAATAATATAAGGCACTAAAGGTGACTCACACGAGTTTTATTCTCGTGTAATACTTAGTCCTTTACCTGCTCACAACCCATTAAGTTCTCTCAACACAACACATATTACCTCAACTTTCGATAATCAACATGCCCTGACTATAAATCATCACAAGATTATTCACTCACGGCCAAGGACATTATGCTTCACACTTAAATTCCTCAATTAAAAAAATGTCTTGGCCTATTTTCTTTATGTTAAAAATACTCGATAAAAATAATCGTGTGTGGGTACACAGTCGGCCTAAGCCAAAAATGCAATATCTTTCATTTAGAAAATCCCACTATTTAATATAGCCCATAAAGACATTTTTCATGTTATAAACCGACGCTCGGTATTTTCCAATTAAATACCTAAATTCCTCAATTTTGGGATAAATATTCAAAATTGCAATTCTCACTCAATTTGCACAAAGCAACACTCAATTAAATAAACCAAGCATACCATTGCAATCAACACGAAATTTCGATCACCGGCTATCTTGGTATAATTTCCGGAAAATAATAAACAATTAAATAAATACCAAAAATAATTAAATAAATACAAATAAATACCATAAATGCAAACTTAGGCCAGAAAAGCCTAATTAAATACCGAAATGGGTCCAGAAAATTTCTGAACCTATCTAGATAAATAATATAACCTATCTAGTCACTAATTAAGCTACTCTAACCACCTAATATGCATAAACGAATAATTAAATCACTAATCTATTCTAACTAACCACCTAAGCTATATTTAGCCTAAATTAATCAACCCTTAAGTATTATTAACTCCATAAGCCGAGTTTAGTGAGTAACTCACCGGTTTAGTGCAAAAACCGGTTCACGGCAATGGTGGCGCGACGACGGCCGAAACTTGGGTCTACAACGGCGCCAAAAGAAGCCTGGGAGAGGCTAAAAATGGCCAACAAGCTCACTGCTTGAGCTGGGAAAACCGGTTCTGAGTTGAGCTGGATTGAGGGGCTGAGCTGGTGCGAAGCTTGCTAGACACGGCGCGGGGACAACGGGGTGAGCTGGGCGGACCAGCTGCTAGTCGTTGGCGTTGGTTGGGTGTGGGGCTACTCTACTGCTGGAGTTGAGACATTGAACAATGGCTATGAAGTGTGCTAGACGGTGAAAATGACGCTGGCATAAGGAGTCACTGGTGGTATGAAGATGGGATGGAGATGAGATGGCGAGTTGGGGGCATGAAGAGGGTGCGGTGGAAGGTGTGGGCGCTGAGGTGGAGTGGGACGCCAGTTGAAAGGGGGAACCGCTGCTGTTGTGGCGTGAGTGGATGCGGCAAAAATGGAGGAAGAAAGGGGATGGGGCGATGGAATCGTGAGGTCAATAAAAGGGAGAAAAGTGGGGACGTGAGCTGGCATGGGCAGAACAATAGAGAAAAGAAGAAACGTGGGGTGAGGGAGGCGTGAGGAAGAAGCTGGGGAAGAAAGGACATGCGAGAGAGAGAGAGGGGGAAAAGGTTGGTCACTACAACTGTGAGGGAGAGACCATGCATGAGAGGGAGAGGGGGAGAGGCGGCCGAACACACGGCAGAGGGGGGAAAAGTCAAAGAAGTCAAGAAAGATATCAATTCATGAATAGCAAGCCACAAAAATCTTCATGCTTAATGTCTATGCTCCCTCCAATGGGAATTTAGTCCCAAAATCCATAAATTAAACCATTTTTGGGTTGCAAATTCTCACTTTTCCACTTGATCCGAATTTCACTTTTATTTTCTGATTTGTCCGAAATTCGATTTTCCCGTAAAATTCGGACTTGACAAAATTTTTGCTGAAAGATGAGATGATGTCCTAAAAATGAATCATGACACGCTCAAACATTCAATTCCTGAAACCGAGCTCAAATCATGATTAAAATCAACCGAACGCGATTTTAGTCCAATCCAACCTATTAGGTAGCTTTTAGGGATTTTACCGCAGATTATATCTCTTAACAGCTTCACCTAATAGGTTAGTTAACTTATGAGTGATCAGCTCAAAGAAAAATGACCATAGGCACGTCGGCGAAAAGCCCATTTTGTTTCATCGGGACGGGTCGAAAATTCAGGATGTCACAGAAAAGAAAAAACTCTTTTACTTGCATCATGTTGCTAAGTAACATGGAGAATGATGTCATGCAAGAATTTAGGCATTTTGAGAATGTGGGAAGCATTGGCAACGAGATTTAGTCTTACATCGGTGACCAAGCTGAGACAGCTCACTATAATGTTTGACTCGTACAAGAAGCCTCATGGTTAGATCATGAAACAATACTTGAGAAAGATATCAAACATGATCAATAAGCTGAAGGATGTTGGCCACGTTTTGATTGATGAGCAACAAGTACAAGCAGTGATCCGTTCCTTACTTCAAAGTGGGGAGCATTTGAAGGTGCACCTGACCCACAATGAGAACATTAAAACTTTTGAAGATGCAATGCATCACCTTGAGCTAGAAAATGACCGTCTCCTAGCGATTAAGCCGAAAACTGATATTTATTATGCTGGTTCTTGCTCACAAAGGGCTTTGAGTTCTAGGTGCAAGCGTTTTGATTCATTTTAAAGGTGGAAAGGCAAAGAAGCAAGCTTTTCATGCAAGAAACTAAAGGTTTATCAACATAAAAGAGGAAAGCGTCGTCATGTGAAAAGAATATCAAGGGTGAAGTGTTACAACTATTGCAATAATGGTCACTATGCTTACCACTGTAGCAAGCCAAAGAAAGTAAACATTCCTTATATTCTTGAGAGCTTTGCTTATGTATTAAGTTCTATATTTTTAACTGGATCTAATCATTTGCAACCTATAGATTCCGTAGCAACAGATCATGTAGCAAATGATAGAGAAGTCTTCATAGAATTTCGATGAGTACCTATTGAAACAAAATGAATCTATGTATGGAGCAACTTGAAAGCTAAAGGGATTAGCACCTGCCAATTAAAGATGCTTGGTGGATGCATTTTATTCTTACATGATGTATTATATACTCCGAAAATTCATCGGAACTTAGTGTCCATTTTAGTATCAGTTCAACTTGGTTTTAATTTGAATTGCCATAATAGTGGTGTAGACTTATATTTAGGTACAAGTTGCTATGATTGTGGTTATATTCTAGATGCTTTTATTGTGTTGGATATCGATTACACTAATGTCAATGTTTGTTATTCCATCTTAATGTTTTCTAATTCATATGATAATGATGTGTATATATATATGGCATACTAGACTTGGTCATATTGGCCAATTATGAATAAATAGACTAGCCAAAGAGAGCTTATTGGGCAATATTAAAGAAATTGATTTGCCCATATACGAGCATTGCCTAGCAGGGCAAACGATGAGGAAACTATTTAGAAAATGAATAATAGTTTAATTCCCTTTGCATTTAATCCATTCTGATATCTATGGTCCAATGAAAGTGAGACAATGCATGAGGCTATATATTTCATCACATTTGTAAATAATTGTACTTGATTCAGACATATCTATTTAATTTCTCATAAATCTAAAACATTAAGTTGTTTTAAGAAGTTTATGAGTTTGGTAGAAAATCAATTAAATAAGATAATAAAAGTACAAAGATTCGATTGAGGTTGAGAATACCTATATGATGAGTTCAAAACTTTATGTGATAAATCATAGACTGTCCAAAGACTTCATAGGAGAAGGAACGAATGCAATGTATTCCTTATGCTGGTGTTATTTGAAACTTAATATACGCTATGATATGCATAATACCTAACATATGTTTTGTAGTTGAAACGGTACGTAGGTACCAATCAAATCCAAATCAAACATGTTGGATATCCGTCAAAAGAATACTAAGGTATTTGAAGAAAACTCAAGAAAATGGATCTACGGCTAGAAGGCTATCAGATATTGATTGGGGAGGTAATTTAGATGAAGGGAAATCTACCTTTTAATTTTTTTTATTTTTTTTTAGTGAATAATGACATCATATCTTAGAGCTGTAAGAAACAAATATGTACGGCCTTATCCACAATAAAAGTCGAATTCATGGCATTATCAATAGTTATACAAGAGAATATTTGGTTTAAAAGATTTTTGGATCATTTAGATATTGTTAAAAATTGTACAAACTCATTGTTGGTTAAATATGATACCCAAACAACAATAGCATATACCAAAAATCCAAAATATCATAGCAAGACCAAACATATAAATATCAAATATAACTTTGTCAATGATATGGTTGCACGAAAAAATGTAAACTTGCAGTATATATCTACATATAGAATAATAGCAAATCCTATTACGAAATCAATACCTAGAGATATTTTCTATAGTTATGTAAAATCTCTAAGACTACATAGAGGCTAATATACTGAATATGATAATTTTCCTAAGTGTTCACATTTAATGAAATTATCTTTCATTATTAGTGCCTATAAGTTTTTGTTTGATATTTATGCATCTTAATGCTTAGTGCATTATAAAATTAAGAAAGTATATCGAACAAATAAGATATTAGCCTATTCACATAGGTAATCGTCTCTATTTATTGTATGATAAATAGATATAAGACAATTTTTAAGCTTATTATATAGGTGATAATTGAGAGCTCAAGTTTAAAATATATGTATATCACCTTAACTGAGTGTTAAGATGAGAACATAATATTTACTATATTCGAAAGTAAAATAATCCACATATTTTATTTTATCTGTTTTTAATACCAAAAGCGAGTTATGATGGATTCTTCGAATGAGTAGATATATGAAATCAAATTAAACATTAGGTATGTCTTAATATCTATCTATACAGTATTGAAAGTGGAGACATACATTCCATAGAATAGGAGCTAATACTGTAATATGCATTTCATATTACGTATGCATGACATGATCAATAAGAGTGATAAAAATTTTGATTTCAACTTTTACGCCATATGAGATTCTTGAGAAAAAATAGTTCATCAATTAAATGCTCTCATAAGTCTTACTTGTTCTCAAGATTTCTACTCAATGTTTGCTACCTTAGAATGTTGTCAATTATCATGAATTGATTCAATTTAATGGGACATTTCCAGAAAAGTAAGTTGAATTGAAAATGAGAGTTTCAAAGAAAGAGAAAAATCGAGTTTGAAATATCATATTTAATTTTGTATTCACTAGTCAATCAATTATAATTAGTTTGAGATAATCATAATTGTAAATACAATATATCATAATTAAAAAGAGATCAAGAGAGATAGAAATGTAATAGATTGATCTAAGATATTACATACTATATCTACTCAAAAATGTTATGTCTATTTTGAACTACTATTTATTTCTAACAGATGTATAGCAATGAACTCTCGAAATATACTTGGTTGCACGAATTATTTGTTGGTATGAACATTATAGAGTGGAGAAGAGAGAATTATGTTCAGCCCACTATGTATGAGTGGGAGATAATAGGTTTTTTTATAAAATGATGTTAGGCCAAATTCAGCTCATAAGAGAGAGGACAATTATTTTTATGTAAAATAAACCGTTGTATAAAAAAGAACATTGAAAGTAAAAACAAAACGTACATTCTTCAAATTTTCGCTACCGATGAATTCTCTCTCAAGAAAGGAATTCAAAGGCTTCAAATGATCTCTCTTGACACTGCAATAAAATTTAATCCGTGGAAAATAAGGTACGCCCATCTTGGTGATGTGTCTTATGATTGGTGTTACGAGTATCTTCAGGCCCATTTCCGCATTTATGTTTTATTATTCAATAGTTGAAGTATTTGTTTTTTTAAGGAATCCGTTTCCGTCAATAGTGAAAGCTAAAATGTTGCAGTGAAACTGGAGCCGAAGTTGTCGGGACGGTGAAGGGCAAGCTGAGATTGGGGGCGAAAATTGTGCAAGGAGGAGGGAGAGAGGATATTCAGGTGTTCGGGATGGAGGAAGGAGAGGAGTTCCTCAAGGCCTCGCAGTGCTACTTGTCAACCTCTGCTGGTCCAATCGCTGGCCTCCTCTTCATCTCTACCAAGAAGGTTTGACAGATCCATAAACTTCCCTTCCCCTGATGGCAAGCTAGTTCGATCACCTTACAAGGTACTCCGGAAACGCAAATCAAGCAGATAGTTTCTCCTTTTCGGGGGTTGAAAAAATTGTCACGGAAAAGTGGGTTGCACTTATGTATAGGAATACCTTTCATTTTGCAATCTGTGTGGAAATTCTATTGAAAGTGAAAAAGAAAAAAACTCCAACACCCACTCTGAAGAACATAAAGTACGAAATGAATTGATGAATGACATGTGCGATTGTTGTAATCTTCGCAGGTTCTGATACCGACAGAGAAGATAAAGCGAGCGAACCGGAGCGAGAACGTGAACAATCCAGCGCAGAATTTACATAGAAATACTCAAGGAAGACGACTACGAGTTCTGGTTCATGGGGTTCTCGAGGTACGAGAAGGCCTTCAAGAATCTTGAGAAGGCGATGACACTAGCTAATCGGATGTAAACGAAGGCAAAAGAGATGATCTTGTTCAACTCTAGTGAAATTAGGGGACTTCTCCGTGCTATGTCGTGTATTCCGAATGCAGGGCATGGGAAGAACGCCTCGCAGCAGAATAATCCAATTTTGTGTTATCAGCACCAAGCACTTTTCGATGGGTAAACATATGCGACTATCCTCTGGTATCCAAAATATATTCAAATCGAACGCGGTGCAATTAATGTTGTTTCTTGAATTATTAAAAAAGCAAGCATGTTAGAATTTATGGTGACAAGGAAAGAAACCTATTTTAACTCGAGAGATTTATTTATTTCTCTTAAAAGCACGTGAAAGCGTAAAGTATGCAAGAAATAACGGGTGCAAATTACTTGACATGTGCTTTCACTAGCAGTCAAGCAATTGAAACAATTGTAAGATATGCATATGTAAATTCACTCAAATATAATTTATAATTTCTTCTTTTGAGGGATGGAATTTTCAGCTCACAGGCTTCTTATTAGAAATTTATTTGACATGCTATTACAAAGATCACGTTTACATAAAATAGGTTCCAGTACGGATTTATTTAGCATTTAAGAATTCCTTCCCTTTGCGTGTTGCCCATATTATGCCTCGCATAATCTGCATGCACTCTGGGCTACGCGCGCCTCATGCCTTCCTGAACTTGACCCTGAACGGCTCGTCGCTCAAGGCCAGACGCCGCGTCGAACCATCCACATAAATCCCGACGTCCCGACATATCACCCTGCAAGTGTCGCACACCGTGGGACAGAACCGGAAATTGTAATCCTCGTCCACCTTCTCGATCTTGAACCAGTTGCTTACGGTCTCGCGTCCCGGGTTCCCCAGGACCCCGCCGCTCTCGACGAAGTACTGCTTCACCTCCTCATCGAAGGCGGCGAGCCTCCACACCGTGGACTGCACACAGATCGTCGCCGCATCGAACCAGACGTTGAGATCAGTTGAAAGGCGGATGGTGCTGTCGCCATCCACAGGAGAGAACTTGGCAGGGAGGCCATCGGAGAGCTCCTGCTGTTCCTGGACGACCGCGAGTGGGCAGTTGCCACTCCTCGAGGCGCCCAGAGTGAGGCCGCCGCCTCGGCCGCGGAGGACCGGGAGGATGTGGTAGTTGACGCCAGTCTGGAGCTCGTGGCCATCAGTGTCGAGGACAGGGGATGATGCTGCATTGGAGGGTTTGGGGGAGAAGGAGAGGAGGAGGAGGGAGAGGAGGAGGAGGGAGAGTGGGGTTTTCATGTCCATGGTGTGATAGTGATCGATTTGTGCAGAGAAAGGTTGGTGAGTCGATCTATTTATATGAAAAAAAAAAGAGATGTGGAGGCGTGAAATGTCAAAATGGGGATAGGATTTGGAAGAACAGATGGGGGCGAGGCGGGTGAGAATACAGAACGATGGCGTGTTTTGACTTTCACCCATGGTATGGTATTCAAAACTCACCACGAATGATACGTTGGGGATAAGAGGACGACTTGCTACGCATTGAGAGTCGGGGTTGATCGGTTCTTGGAGGCCGGACTAATCTTATGGACGGGAAGGACAAGTTCAAGATAATTTGCGAAAAGATCAACATCCCTTATCGTCTATAAAGATATCTCGTCCTTGGCCGTACACGATGGACCTTTCCCGATTCAAACGTGCTCCGGTCAAACAAATGACAAATCCTCGACATCACGTGGGGACTTGCCACATTGAGAGGATGAGAACATGGTTCACCGCTGGATTTACTACGTCACGTACACCAAATTCTAAGGACTTCAAGGAAAGGCGGAGGTGGGAAAGAGCAAACTTATCCGCAGCATCGTGCGTACACACAAGCTGGACAATTTCGCCTCTTGTGATCCGATCTTGAGCTGTCATTCGGCTGTTAGGTACATCGGGACGCAGATTGGAGTAGAAAAAAAACCGAATGGACTTGTTCTTATGTCTGATCAGTGTCACACAAAGGAGTCTATCGCATTTAGGCTTACGTGGATATTGATCTGGATCACAGATTCACAACCCACAATCAAACTAAAATGTCAAGATTGAAAACGAGATTGAAAACACCATCTTCTTGATAGTGTTTAAAATTTTGTAACCCCTCAAAGGATTTGGAAGGTAACCAGTAAATGTGATGGTAGCTGATAGTGGTCACTTGTCTTCTGCTTATTAAAGCCGTTCGAACATAAAATTTGGCGTAAAAAACTATTTATACTAGAATGCACAATAAGGAAATATTTATATGATTGGAGTGTGGAAATGAGAAAACGTATAGTTGCAATGAAGAAGAATGAAGAATGTATATGGATCGAGTACATGTAATTAGGGAATTTGTTGCTTCTGTTAAAAAGTAGGTGGTAATCAGGGAAGTCTGTTGCATCTGTTAAACAGTACAACCTTGAGTATATATTGGAGATGCAAGCAATGTCAACTGAACCTCATGGCACTTTCTCCTCCTAGTCTAATTTGCAACAAAACGAAATACCTGCTGTAAGTTGCAGTAGCTTCCCAACATTGTCAACTGCTAATGAGCCTTGACGTAATTGACTCAAGGCTTGTCCCCTCCCTAATGCTGCAGGTGACGAAAAGAAAGATGAGTTTCATGACGTGGCCACAGCATTGCAGCAAAAGAAATGACATGAAAGTACGATGTAAGTGTAGATTCACGAGAATCCAGTATCAGCAACAAAGGTTTAAAAAGTCTCAGTGATGCATATGCAAAAGAAGATAATATTTTCATAGGGATAATAGTGATAGATAAATCTCATCAATGACCTCAAGCAGTCCCAGAGAAGAACTCTTCTTCTGAAAAATGAATTGCTTGATTAGCTGAGGAAAATCTGAAGAGAGCTTTATGAAAAGCAAAGTCTTTGTAGAAAGTCCGAAAGTATTAGCTAAATCAGAGATAAAAATCTATCAGCAAATATTGTCCCAGCTTCATTTTCAACACTAAAGAGATCCCACAAACAATCCCATGCTCTTTCTAACTTTGAAAAAGTTTTCTCTATATCTATCCTCACAACTCCATAAAAAGAGAATACAAGTCAGATTGGGTCATGCACGTAAACAACTTGATAAATTTGAAATTGCACTTTCTCATGTTTCTTCTGCCAAGTATAAACCCAAAAAACTCTGTATATTCAGAGCGAACAAATAATACTTTTATGCTGGAATTACAGGAAAGAATTTGGGTTTTACCTATATATAATATCTCCGCTATGTGTTGATCTTCGGCAGAACCAATCAGGAAACAATTTCCCAAGAAAATCGATCTGCTCTTCAACCTCCTCTGTAGATAGGATATTGCAATCATCAAAACTGAAGTTTGATATGATAAATTTTGATATAAAGTAATTACAGAGCTAAACCGCATTTACATACTTCTCTCAAGAACTTCAAAGTTATTCATTATTATCTTGTGCACGAGCTCCTCCCTTGTGATTGAAGAGCAGCCAACCGACTGGAAAACATAATTTACTGTGGCAGCAATTCCATTCAAGTGAGAAAGGTCCTGGCACATTCTTAAACTTCTATTGGCCGAAATTTGATCCTTGGAAAGATGGCCTCTCTCATTCTCCTGTGACAGTAAATGTCAACAAGCATGAGTTGTCTCTAAGAGAAGTGTGCACGAGTAAAAATAATGTCACCCGCAAAAATGCAAAATGAGCACATAACTATCCCCAAAAACATAATGGAAGGTCTAGAAAAGTAGCATAGATCCTGCTCATGTAATTAACTCCTAACGCAATTCTGTGTTAAAATAATATCAAACATTAACTTCACATTTATGTTCTTTTGATGCAGATTTATTTATTTATTCAAAAGGTCATAATGCTTTGCTAAGATTCAACTAATAAAAAGAAGACAACTTCTTTTCAATCCAAGCAAACAATTCTCAAGAAGCTTCATCATCATTGACCAGCTTTTTATCTTATTATAAACCAGTGCTTTGAGGGGCATCATGTCAGCTGTCCTAAATTTTCAACTTCTACTCTGGGAAAAGGGGAAAAAGGAAAAGCTGATTTAATTTTATCAATAATGTCATATGACGTAATGCAAGTACACAGAAAGGACACAAATCTGCAGCCTAGACAAAAATTAGACTTGGCCCCAATGCTGTGTCTACAAAGAACTGAGAGTGAAGCAAACTATGTAACTGTGTTACGTACCTGATGCAATCCTGCTGCTTCTCCTGAGAGATTCTTTTCTTCCACAAGTTTCAGAGAGCATGGGCTGAAATCATGGACATGCTTGCAAGTCTCTGATCTATCCATGGAACTTCTATCACCTTTCGGGGAAGAGAAGTCCAAAGACCTTTTTGCAGGCTTCTCACATGACTGACATTGTTTTCTACTCATTGATTTAATATTGTTGTCACAATCAGATATTGATCTCTTTGGGGTCATCTGTGCCGGAGTGTCAATCATTAAATTTCCAGAAGATGGGGAAAACCTGACTGCAGGACTTTCCTTGTCGATAGGGTCAACAGATGAGCATGGATAAGGCGATTCAACAGAGGGAACAATGAAGTTGGACCTACCACAACCGGAAGAAGCTTCTTCCTCTTCCTCCGTACTGATATTGTGGTTGATCTCACCGATAGGTTCAGGGCATACGACATTTAAGTGTCCCTCTTGTCTACCTTGCAATTCCTGATTGGTAGGATTGGTGCATGAGGAAGAAGAGAAGGTAACTGGAGATGCTAAAAGTTGAGTTTTCTCTGATACAACCAACTTCTGAGAAAAGTGTCTGCTGAAAGACTCAGGTAAACCAGATGCCTCTGACAATATCACACCATCAGCAACTGTTGACTGATGTTGGAACACAGAATCTCCAAGAGTATCTTCATCGTCGGTGATCTGATTGCTTTGGTGAAAAGGCCCAGGTAACATGGCCTCTGGAACAACAGAAGCCTGGTGGAGGATACAACACAATGGACGGGTGAATGACCAAATGTTCAAAACTCCATTTATTTTACCAGAAGTTGAATGAGCACATAAAATTCAATCCCAGACAAATCCACACAGTACACTCATCCTGACACACTGATGCAGGAGCATAATCCTATTTTAGTAGTTTTAAGTGATTTTCTTCTTTATTTAGTCTTTTCTAATATAATTTTAGGGTTGTAAGTGGTCACATTGATGGTCATGTGAATATTATGTTCAATCATTGAGATTATAAGTAGTTATTTTAGATCAAGAAATTATATCACCTCACGTCTTTAACCCTAATAATAAAAGGTCTTTAAGTCTCTTCATCATTAATTTTGCCTCATTCAAAATAAACTCTATTTTAACCCTGTATTGTTCCTTTTGCTATTTTTTACTTCTCCGACTACATCAAACTGGTATGAGAGCACTTTTTTAGGGTTTTCCTTACATCACATATGACATTGTATAATCTGGCATAAAAGCAATCTTTTTACAAGAAAAAGGAACCTTTTACACAAATGCTGATGAAGTTGAAGTTTTATTTCGAACCAATAATGACTCAAATAAGGAGTTTACAGAAGTATTTTGTTTGTTTTACCATCTTATTTGATCAAGTCAACCCATTTTCCTTAGTAGAGTGGGAAGAATATATAATCAGGTCAACCAATTGATTTATGGTATGAGCTAGTGTGAGCTAAAGCTTTATTGCTCTCTCAAAATCTCAAACCTATAACTGCAGCATGATTTGAGGACTTCAGTTCAAACGATATGGAACTTTACTTCTCATTCCCAACCGTTCAATAGAGCAAAACCACTATCAATTTGTTAAAAGCTTGTCCCATTCCATTTGTCAAATATTCAGATGCTTTTTACAATGATCTTAAACAAAAATTACTGGAATAGGACAGTAGTACCTCCGGATGGTCAGCGAAATAATCAACAAGCCTCAACACGAAAAGTTCCCGCAGTGCCATGAAGCCAGATTGTTCATGACGCGTCTCTATGGCATCAAGTTGCACTGTGATTTTCACATCAGGCCTCATGCATGAAGTTTTCTTATCATAAATAAGGAGCTTCTCTATCTGTATGACTTCAGGAAGTACATATTTAATCTGTGCAAGATGGCTGTATAGAAATTTTCTGAAAGAGAGGGAGAGAGGACACTGTCAGCAACTAAAGAAAATGTGCACTGAGAAGATCCCAAATGATAGTTGCCATGAAAATCTCACATGTTCATCAAATTTCTCCTCTTTCTGACCGGAAAGAAAAGGAACCATATAAGGGACCACAGAATACACTACACTAAAATCATCAACATCAAGTAGACAAGATAACATGCTCGGCCCATTTAGAACTTCAACTGCAACGGCCTCAGCGGGACGAAAACCTCTTTCTAACGCGGGTGAAGGTAATACATTGCTTAAGCGAGGTACCGCAAGGAGGCTCCAAGCGATTACCTTTTCGCAAGAACTTCCACCTGAGCACTGACATTCCAAAACGTGGGAGGCTTCTTGCACAGATTAAGCAGCCTCAGCGAGCAGGTCATGTGATTAAAAACCTCCGCAATCTCCTCGTACCTTGACCTATTAGAAACATCACCATCATCCTCAATACACCCAAAAAAAAAAAAAAAAAAAAAGAACACGACTACATCCTCGACAGAAAAAGCAAAAAGCACCGTCTAGGTCCTTACTCATCCGCGACCTCAGTCTCGGTTCGCAGAGGCTCGCCGATCTTCCGAGGCGTCCTTAACGCGAACGCCGGTCCTTCCGAGCTCGTCGCCTTTCCGCTCGCCTCGCATTTCTTCCGATCCATCGTCGAACGGCGATCGGTCGTCGAACGGCGATCGGACGGAACCGAAGCTGATCGGAAGCAGGAAAAATGATCGCGAATTCCGGAATCTGCGGAAGATCGAAGCGAGGAGGACCTGCCTGATCGGGAGAAACCCTAGGTTCCGCCTGATCCGAGTGAAGAGAAACAGAGAGACTGAAGTCGGGCAGAGGAAGAGAGGGAAAAACGAAAAACGAAGATCCTTTTTAAAACAGAATTTTATCGGACGAAACTACCCTCGCCCTCGCCCGATGCTACGCGCGCTCCCGTTTCTACTTCTGCCAGGTACGTTTCCGACCGTTGCGACGCACTTTTGCTAATGGACATCCACGGATTTGGGCCGTCATGAAAACGCGGACCAGGCCCAGTACGTTTTATCCGCTGTGTGTGTGTGTGTGTGTGTGCGTGTGTGTACGGCATTGCTAGCGCTACCGGATTTTAGAAGTTTCGTCTGGCCGGCGAGGTCGTGGGGCCTCGATGGTGGCTGGGACCCTCATCTAGATCTGCCGCTTGAGGATTGCGACCAAGGTGAGGCTTGCGAAGCCCTCGAGTGCCACTCGCCTAAGGTCACCAATCATTGCTGAGGCCTCGGAGACCGGTAGAGATGAACGTTAGAATAAGAAAAAAATTAAATAAATAAATGGAAAGGAAAAAAATCTAAGACTTTTAATTTAAAAAAAAAAAAAAAAACGATGTCGTTTCGTTTAAGATCAAACATGTTAGTTGTTGATTGTGTCGTATAAAATGGCAAGTGTCAACTAGACCATTACGTTGGCTCTAGTTTGAATTAATCAGATGAATAATACAGGATAATCTTCAAAAAATTTAGAGTTATATTCATCAAATTAAAAAATCTATAATTGAATTGACGAATCATATAATATATTAAAGATTTTTTAGACACTATAATTTTTTTTTATTTTTTACTCAACAAAGGCATAAAGTATGAATTATTTGTGGAACTAACCTCTTCTTTTACTATTAACTTTTCCTATAATTAGTAATTTTATCCTACACCATAGTAACTTTTATAAAACGTATCAAAAAATAAAAATACCACCCATGGTTTCTATAAGACAATCTGGGTACCCAACAAAGGATTTAGTCTAGTTTTATGGCCGACAAGGTCAATTACCGATTTAATGGATTGGAAATCGACATTGTATGATTGAGTTCCCAATTTTTCAGGTGAGAATTGATTTAATTTGAAATAGACCACCATTAAATAGAGGCAGGAGTCTCCCTCAACTACGTTTGGTTCCACAGTTTAATTAAATGGGTCCCTTTCGAGTCGAGGTGCCTTGATATTTTTGCGTTTAGCCACGTGTTACGAAGAGGAGGGAAAGAAAAGTAGATCGATCAGCCCACCAACGTGGAAGTCAACCTAATAATCCCCATCCTCGTCAGACAACGACTCGACACGCATGCCACGTAAGCATGGAACGGGGGCCGTCCATTTATGTGTAGGTTTTTTTTTTTTCTGGCAGGTACGGTCCATAAGAGACCACACGTGGCACCGACTTCGGCCATCCAGCTGGACCTTGACTTAGAAAGAGGGAGATGAGAGATCTGCAACGGCAAGGCTCCGCAAGTGAGCACGTCGGGCGCCGTCCACGTGGCAATATTCTAGCCGTCCACCGTTCCAGTCAACCTTCCGGAAGGTCACAGAATTTCAAAACCCCCGCTTCCCATGAAACCTCGATAATCACGAGCCCCGTCTGGTCGGCTCGGGGCCTAAAACCGTAATTTTCCCCGCGGCGTTCCAGGTCAGGACCAAGACCACGCCACCACGAAAGACGCGTGTCGCCCTCTGGATCGCCTCTTATCATAGTATTCCGAAAATATCACCGCCCTTCGCGAATTGACCAATCGGGGCCTGGATTCAGATGCGCCCGGATGACGTCATGAGGCCACGTGTCCGTGTACGTGGAAGGACGGATGGCGTTGGGCGGTGGCCAGGTGGCACGTGTACGTGCGGCGCAGGGCACAGGTGGGGCCCCCCACATTATTGGCAAGTGGCAAGCCGAAACGTGGAGGAATATGTGCTGGTTAGAATTAAGATTTTTATCGTGATCCCGAACTGTTGGTGTCGCCAAAAAAGGCAAACGATTGGATCCTTGTTCCGTCCCACGATTTTATTCCTTTGTTTCGATTGACGATTCTCGGATGCCCGCGATCCAGTCGAGATTGCTTGTCCGCTTGGAAGTTGTCCTCGAGTTTTGTCGTCACGTGTGGTGTTAAGAACGCTCAACAACAACCATTTATATCTCCACTTTCATAAATATTAAATATAAACATGACTTATATTTTTAAAAATTTATTGCACCTTCACATCAATTATCGTTAGTGTTACTGACTGCCAAAACAATACCCCCATTATGTAGACTTGGCTATCTTTGAAAAAATTGCTCAAACCCCGAACCCTACATCTTCAATTTGAGATTTTGTTTAAAGGTATGTAAATGATATCCACAAAAGTAAATGTATGTATATATATATATATATATATATATATATATATATATATATATGTGGTCATGATATCAAAAGTGATATGAAAATGAGCTAATTCAAGTACATAAGATTCGCTTTGATAAGTTTGAGTCATTGGCTCAAACTTTCCACCCAATACATGATATTAATTAATAGATATTTCATAAACACGAAACTTATGTATGTGGCATAGGCTTCCTCATCATTTAAAAGAAAAAAATTCAACATCTATTTAAGGCATCACGTTGGATGTCATCATTTTATGGCACCACCATAATATAAGGATGTCTTTACTCGCCCATGCAAATATGGGACCAGAATAAACACATGATAGCACAAAATAATCCTTGATATCTCTTTGATTGTATTGAAAAATAAGTCATAGTCATAGGAAACTGGTAATCAACTTCTTATTCGTGAGGGAACCAACAACATGTTGCCATTGATTGATGAACCGGCGGTACATTATCATGCTAGTCAGATGTTATTTGACAAAGAGAAAAAAAGAATCACGATCATTTGAACTCGATCAATATTGTTAAGAAGTGATTATTAAATAAGTGAATCACATTGAGCGCTAGACGAGATTTTATTACGTACAGTATCGATTGATAGCCAATCAGAAAAAAAAGAAGAAGAGATAAGGTATAGGTCAATCCTTCTGATCTTTTTTTTTTATTAGCATCATACGACGTTATGCTTGGTGGGTCATTTGATGGGTTGGTTGGCCATGGACTCCACCTTGGGGGACACGTGTCCGGAAAATTGGTCGTACTCCTAACTAATTATTGCTATTCCCCCGAGCAATTTGTGACTGCCACGCGTCGGTTGTCCCACGGGCAGACATGAAGTGTCAGAAACAGGAAATTTGGGCTTGTCATTCTCTGATGGTCATTTGAATTTGAAATTGAGATACTAATGTTAACGGTCGAGTATGGACACTGATATTTTTAAATTTTGGCACAAAAATGAAATATTTTTCATCCACATTTGTTATTAATTGTCGTAATCGTCTACATTCGAGGAATGCTGGTCAAGTGGTTTTAATGTTTTTGGACCATCGCGCAGGTTAAAGTATACAAATTTCCAGGAGCATTATTTTTCTTTTAATTATATGCTGTTATTATGTGTTTTTTTTTTTTTTGGGCAATTGTGGCAGTCTTCATATCAATTATTGTTTCATATGCTTGAATTCATCAGCATGCGAGCGTGTTTATGTGGATCGTGGTCTAAAATATGCAAGAATCTAAAAGGTAAAATAACAAGGAAAGTAGAAAGGTAGAAATATCGCAACGGTTATTTAGTTAATGTAAAATTCCCTAGAATTACTATCAACTTTGATGAAGGCGTAATTTAGTATTAGGATGTCCATATTTAAGTATTATAACACTTTCTCTCACATATAAGCTGGATTTATCTCTAAGAGGTGGAAATATATGACAAAAGAGTATAAGAGAGGCAACTAAAGGGCCGTTTTTAGAAGTTTGAGTTATTTGATGAATACTTGAATTGATATTTTAATATTTGAACAATTAATATTAATCATTTTTCTCGATTTATTACGATTATCTTCATATAAAGCAAGTGCAAACAAAGGATATGATCAAAACGATGGTACAGGGTCAACTAGATAGAAAAGATACGTGTCTTGCTAACAATATAAGCCAAACACAAACAATTGCATCACAAAAGCATACTAAAATGGTTTATATTAATCGGGGAAAATTTAGTGATAAAAAATGCTTTTTATATAAATCATTTTTAAAAAAAAAATCTCATTTTTAGGTTAAGATATTCATTTCTCTTATTTTAAATATGAATATTGTTTTTGATCGTAAATTATTTTTTATTTCGGGAATTAGAGTAAACAAATCCTACCTAGGTAGGTACAGTACAAACGAGGGGACTGAAATTTTCTTTTTTCTTGTGCCTCAAGAGAGACGTGACTGGTTTTGACTAGGTAAGATGAAACGAGGAAATACATGTCTCCGTGAATATGACTGTGATGGGAATGACAAGGACGTGAAGAAGTTCAACAGTTACAGTAGAGAGAGAGAGAGAGAGAGAGAGCTTGAGCTTTAAAAATGGTGGCGAGTGGGTCGTCGCCCGGGTGTCATTGGGTTACGACATGGGTCTCCTCCCACTTTAATATAAGAAGAAAAAAATATCGTATCTTCTCAACTATCCTTCCATTTTTCTATTCCCTCTCCGTCAACAGTTCGATCAGAACCTTCCACAATCTCTCTCTCGGCAAGTGAAAAGTCGTGTACCTTTTCGAACTTCGCGATAAGCTTCTTCTGGGTTTTTTTTGGGGGTTCGTTGCTGTTCGAGCTTCGGCATTCTTTTGAGGTAGTGATGAAAGTAGTGTTTTCATGGCCTCGGCGTGCGTATCCATGGCTTTTGCAATTCAATATTCGCTGCTCCAATGAAAAAAGAGTCGTTTTTAGTTGTTTTGTAGAAATGCTTAGCTATGTAGTTACTTCATCGATCGCTGGTTTTCTTGTTCTCTCCGCTTGGGTTGCTGCATTTCGTCCCGGTGATCGCAGGATTAGCATTTGATTCTTAGTTATACGGTGAAGTTGCAAAGAAGAAGCTCTGTTCTAGTCTCTTCTAATTGGAAATGCTTCCGGAGTTGATGAACTGAGAGCTTTCTTGCTTTTGAGTTTGTCCCGTTCCTTCTGGTGCAAGCGTCTTGCGGAGGTTGCATGCATGTGCGCCCGCTTGGTGCTTGCGCGCGCGCCCGCACGAGAGAGAGAGAGAGAGAGAGACAGAGAGAGACAGAGAGACAGAGAGAGAGAGAGAGAGAGAGAGGAGGGCGGGAGGGAGGGAGGGAGGGAGGGAGGGAGTCTGCTCGTCATGTTAAATTCAATCTGTTTGACATCTTAAATTGAATCAGTTGTGTTGTCATTACAGATAGACCAAGCCTTAAGATATGGGATGCTTGGTGTCAACGCCGGTGGATAATGGTGGTAAGAGAAGGACGCCACAAGACATTGGGGAGGTCTCTGTCTACGTTCCGGGTCTCCGGATTCCTAAGTCAGTCGATTTTTATCAGTCACTGGGCAGCCATCTATCGAGGAATTTGGTGCAACTCCTGACTGCCCTTAGGACCCGTATAGCCGTGCTGGCCGGTGAAGGAGTCCCTACAGTCAAGAGATTGACGAGAAAAAGTGCCACTCAGCATGGTCTACCCTGCAACACATCAGCCTTTTTTTCTTTTTTGGCTCTTCCACATTACGACTGTTTGTGGTCTCAATTTGTCGACCTGCTCATGAACTTCTTACAGGAGGTTCGACATTGACTGATCTGCAGCAGGCTCTGGAAGATTACTTGCCTGTACTATTGGGATTGGTCAAAGAAGGTAAATGTCAAATAGTTGTGTTCTTGGAATGTGTGCGATTGAAGAGATTTGCTGATCTTATTGATAATGTCTATGTCATAGAAAACCATCTGATGCACAAAGTACAATTCGTTTGGGTTAATCAGGAGGATGAAGCAGAGGTCAGGAACTAACTGTGTGTATTCTTGTTTCTGAGGTGCCATGATAGGCTATGGTGGATTGATGTGAGCTGTGTTCTGCAGGAAACCACAATATCTAATGCTTGGTATGAGGTATTGTCAGTTTTGCATATGATGGCAATGGCATTGCTGTTGCAAGCTAACATAATGCTCCTTCCAAAGACATCAGCTGATGGCGTTCAGTCAAAAGTCTCGGAAGGTTGGTACTACAAGATTCCTGTATTCACTGAAAATTTGCATTTGGACCAATAGGTTTCAATGATTTTCTAGTATGTCTGGGTGGATGGAAGAAAATGGAGTGGAGTGTAATTTCCCTTTCTTCTTGTTCTCCTATGGTTCATAAATTATAGCTCTACACCATCAGCTTATAGGAATTAATCCGGATATTATGGTACATGAATGCTCTGTCCATTTTAATTGGTCTAAAAGGTGGTTGTGAGATGCTAAAGATTCTGCACTGTGTCTGTAAAGCACTTACCAGAACATAAGGGAAGATTTTAATCTGGTCCCACACTACCTTCAGCACCATGAGAAGCAGCTTTCAGTATACGTGAATTGAATTACCTAAAAAGCTTCTGTCATGGCATAGTGACTTCTTTGCAGTTATGTTTACTATAGAGAACCAAATTTGTATTAGACAGGTTTGTCCTTCATTAGGCTTTTGAACTCCTCCAGGTCCATGGGGAGCTCCATAGAAATAGGAGAATATCCTGGACAAAAAATCATCAATAGGGTACGATAAAGGAATGCGGAGTAAAGGAGCTTGACCTTGTTTGTTTGGCCAGGGACACCACTGGAACTTTCAGCATAGTTTACATCATTTAGGCATGAGTTATGGGGATTCCATAGCATGGATACTGTGAGAACTAACAAGAGAAATGATTTCAAAGAGAACAGCTTGTGCATTCTCAAAGTCCAATTAAAGTTTCACAAGGACAAATCTAGTCATGGGATCGTATTGATAAAGTAGTCTGATATTGTCATACAACTGTTAGGCTTTTTTAACAGATCTCTCACTTATCATCTGTTTTCTTTCTTCCTTTCCTCGTAGTATGTTTGACCTCCTCCCTTTTTCTCTACCACAGAATGCAGGAGAGCATCTGTTGATGTTTTTCTAAAGGCAGCTGGGTTCTTGGACTATGCAGTTCAGCATGTTCTTCCAAAATTCCCTGCTGAACTCAGGTTTGCAGCAAACATTCAAAATACGCGGCTTTATGGGAAGTGAATGTGTACTAATTATGTCGATGGTTCTTTTGCATCTTAGGAGAGAGTTACCGGTAGACCTTCAAGACGGAGTTCTTCAAGCACTTTGCCTCCAAGCACTGGGGAAGGTATTACATTTATTTTCCTGAGGAGATGTAGTTTGTGAATCAAGTTACTAATGCTTATCAACTTTAGACCAACACTCATCATTGAAGTATTTTTCTACTTCAGAAAACCTGCATTCACGTAACTTTCTGAACTTACTGTAGAGGAGAATAGTGTTAAGGATAACGTCTGGCAGTTTAGATAGAGATTCAGTGATCTGTATATCATTTTTTGTTTAATCACAGGGGCTAAAAATTTTAAAACCACGATAGCAGTTTGAGTGCTTTATACGAGACTTCTATAAACAACTTAATGTGAACTCAAAGATTTAGTGAATTCATGGGCTAGGTTTGACTCTGTCGAGGAGAGACAATATAATTTGCAAAATCCACCTCCAAAGCGGTGATCCTAAGACCAATTATGTCAACTGTGTGCCCATACTTGGTACTCGTATTGATTTACATATGCTGTGTACGCCATATCTCTACTTGAAAAAGATTATGCACACTGGACAAACTGCAAATTAGGGGATGATCCTCTGTGTGTTTGTGTGTGTGTGGGTGGTAAGAAATCTAGTATGGTGCTTCTTTAGACGACCTCTTTGCCCTGTGTTAGGTGTTCGGAATGTTGAAGGATATCTCTTCCATCGGTATCAATGGCATAAACGTTTTTTCCACTCGTTTTTTAATGCATGCTATTTCACTCTAACTTATTGGATAATGTTTTGCAAGAACTGATTTAGGCTGCTGACATTCAACTTGGGATGGCCATAGACAGTTCCAAAGCCACTCTGGCGGTGAAGCGTAGGCTTGCCTGTGAGGTGGTAAAATACTGGGAGCAGGTAAGATCTGCCAACTTTGAACCAATTGCTTAAAGCCCTGATAGAATCTTAAATTAATGCCTGCTTCATTTTTTGACTTCTTGATATGATTGTATTCTTCGATTTGGGCGCTGTTGTCTGACTTATGAATGGGCTTCTCAATGTTTTTCTGCTTTAAAGGCTCAAGAGAATCTTGTGAACATCCCCTTAATGAACGGTTGGGGAGAAAAGCACCGTCAATATGTCAAATGGAAGTACGTTGAAGCAAAGGTATTGGCATGATTTCTTCTGCCTAGCTCTTTTATCCCTTTGCTTGATAGATTGTGCCTATGCATCTTAAACTTTCAAGACGAAAGGGATCATTATCATACCAAATCTTTGGCATATTATTCTAGGTTGAATCAGTTGAGTGTTTAATATCAGACAGCGTGAACATTCTGGTTTTTTGTGGACTGGTACTGTTGCACAGTATCTTTCATATGCATTGCATAATCCATGTATCCAAGCTTACGTTTATTCCATCACCTTTGAAGCTAAATTTTACAGACAATATTATCAATTTGAAACTGTTATTTATTTTCTTATTTGGGAAGGCTATGGCCTATAACACTCACATGGACATGCTTCCTCATTTGACTAGGGGTTTCATCAGGAGGCAACAGAGGAAAAATGCTCTATCATATGAACTGTAGTTGGTTCTCACCGTTCATTATCATATGGACCTTCAGACAAAGATTATCAAACCCAGTGGTTTGAAAATTACTATCCCATTGCCTTTTCTCACAACCACTGAACTAGCTACCTATTCAGCATATAAACTTGGGTTAAGTGCTTCATACTGGTAATTGACTAGGCATGAAACAAGATGATTGTTAGTCGATTGCATTATCGTTATTATTATTTAGGAGATACTAAGTTAGCATGCCAAACCAGAGACTAATTAGTTTATTTGGGAACATCTAGGAAGAGAGAAATTCAGGTCAAAATATGGGCACAAAAACCAATGTGACGATTGCTCATTCTTCCATATCTAGGGGGCATCTCATCTCATATTGTTTCACCTATAATAATCTCCTCAATGCCAATATATTTCCACCAGGCTGCAGCATATTATTTCCATGGTCTGATACTTGATGAGGGGAAGTCCCATGGAATGGCAGCAGCTGCTTTGCAGGTGGCAGTCGAGTCTCTCGAAGAAAGTAAGAAGTTCTCTGAGGCATTTGACACTACACCTCCTCTGTCAAGGTGACAAATTTAAAATTTTCCTGTTTGCCGCTTTTTGTTAGTTTTGTTATTCTCTCAGCGAGTAACTGGAATTAGTTCGATATCTCTACCATGCCTACAACTTTGGCGACCACTTTTCTCCATTTTGTCAAAAAATCACTTTTTGCGGACTAAGCAAGTCTGGTAGTCCATGAGATGGAGAGAGATCTAGGTTTAGAAGTTAGTTTATGGCTAAAGTTAGTAAACCATGATAGAAAAAGAATCATTTGGATGTATTCAACTTAATAAAATCAAATTTCGTCTCATCCTATGTTTATGGTTTGACAATTTTCCAAAGCATGTAAGTTTTTAAATGACGAATAAGCCACCTAAGTAGTTATATAACCTATGAAATACTCTACTCACCCAATGCATCAGGTAAGATCCAAGCAAAAACCAAGGTGCGAAGCGAAATGAGGAATAGTTCACACTCGGTCGATTTCATCTCAAAAACAGAGTTTCCTTCCTCCTGCAGTTTAGTGCAGTATTTCGTGCTCATTTATGGCCCACTAGCCAGCGTCACTTGGTGCGCTAGTCTTTGGCTTTAGCTGGCTTTATCGGCTTGAGAGTGTGAGCACAGTTTCCGTCCATGCCTTAATATGCTTTTGTGTGTGTATGTCTGAGAGAGAGAGAGCAGCAGCAGCAGCATTTTCTCTGGTTGGACAATAGAAACTAACAACTTCTCTTGCTGCAGGAACCCACCGCTTTGGGGAACCGCAAAGTACATCTTTGAGAAAATCTCGAAAGATGCTTCCGCTAAAGTGCGGATAAACAGAGATCTGTACTTCCAAGATAAGTAAGTCCTTCTCCTCTGCCTATAGAAAATGTGTGAGAATCTTGACATGAGCATACTGATAGATCCCATGCGTTACTATCATGTAGCAGGACTACGGAAAGTGCACCGGCCTTGCCCGACTTTGCTTTGGCCTTAAAACCCGATGAATACCAGCTCCCTTCAATGCATAGGTGTTGGAATGAGGAGAAAACAGACAGAAGCAGGCTGGAGGCCAACCAGCCCAAGGGCACAAGATGAAGTGTTACATTATCATGTTCAGTGAATACAAAGATGCTGCCGATATCAGATATGGAAGATACAGAAGCAAAGTGGATCATTGGAGGAGTTTGTTCGGATTCAATGACGGAAATTTTTCTCGATCAAGTTTCATTTTCCTGTATGTTTTTGGTTGTCTTTAATATGGTCACAGTCAGTTCGAGAGAGGCCTTTGAAATTGTACAAGTATCTGTTTGAGTGTAATTTGTCTCGACTCCGGTGGGAAAGTAGTGGCCTCTCTCTTCTCAACCAAGCAATGTCGTCTTCCTGTTGAAATAAATGATTTAGTGTCTCCAAGTCAATTCCAGTTGAGAGGAAAATTTAGCGGGTCTTGATTGTGAAAAGGATCAGAGAATTGTATATGAATGTAAAGAACGGACTAAGTTGCATATATACCAATGCAGAGTTGGATTATGTTATATAATCAATTATTTTTTTCTTTTTTTTGTATTAATAGATCGTTTGAAAATGTATAATGAATATCCAATTTTTGTTACTTGACCCTTTGATCGTCAAGACACTTTTCTTTTATTCCAATTGTGTTTCTATTCCTTATAATATCTTGTTAAGGCTGTTAATATTTTCGTCAATCTTTACCATTTTTATTTTTATTTTTGGCATCATCAACATTTCATTTTCACTGATATTAATAGTTTAGTGAAGGGAAAAGATCACAAAAAACTTCAAACTTTACCCAAAGTGACAAATTTGTCCAATTTTTTTTTTGTGACATGAAAAATTTTGAACTTTGCTAATCGTGATATATTTATCTCAAACTTTTTTTTTCGTAAAAAGAAAAAAATCTTGAATTTTTATCCGTGTAACACATTTACCCTAATTTATATGGCATTTTGGTCTTTTTACTTTTTAAATTTTTTTTCTTCTTCTTTCTTCCCTTTGTCGGCTACGGCGAAGGGAAGTCAACGTTCAATGAGGGCTACCCTTGTTGGCATTGGGCAAGGGTTGCCTCGCTAGGTTGGCTAGGGTGGCCCTTGGCTAGGTCGAGCGAGCCGGCGAGGGAGGCCCCTCGCTCGACCTAGCTAAGGGCGGCTCTTGCCCAACGCTGATGAGGGCGACTCTAGCTAGCTCAGGTGAGGGCGACCCTCACTCGATGTTGGCTTTCCTCCATCGACTTCGTCATGACCGGTGGAGAGAAGAGAGAAAAAGAAGAAAAAAAGAAAAAGAAAAAAAAAAAAGACAAAAATATCTTTGATGGGATAAATGTGTTACCAAAGTTTGATATTTTCACGTCAAAGTTTTGAGTAAATTTATCATTTTGACAAAGTTTGGGGGTTTTTTGAAGTCTTTTTCCTTTAGTGAAATTTATATTTCTCCATTTTCTCAATTTTTTCAGTCTTCTCTCAAAAATCAATAATAAAAGAGAGATTTTCTTTCACAAAATAAAATGGGAGTAAAGTATATGCATTTCATATGTTTCTTTCGCTAATTCATATCTAAACCTTTAATAAGCACTAAGCAATATCATGGAGTTAACCCCCGGCCGGGATACAAATACGGCAGGTCGTTTGAAGCAATCGCGAGAAAGGTCGAAGGATTCTTTCTTCGTCGCCCCGCACCGCCCGCTTTTCCACACTCCGCCGTCATTCTCGATTTCGTTCCGGTTCCCGCCGGGCGGAGCAAGAGCGGTTATGGCGGCGAAGGCCGACGCGGCGGAAGGCGCGAAGAGGAGGTGCGTCTGCCTGATCGACGCGATCGGCCGGCTGCCTCCCTCGGTCGCCGGTCCTTGCCGGCGCACGCTCCTCAAGCTGGCCGAGTCCGACCTCTCTTTCCTCGCTCGTCGCGCCTCTTCTCCTTCTTCGGATTCGCCTCTCAGGTCAGTCTCTCTGTATCCTCATTGGACCGTTGGCACGCTCTCAATCTCTACGCGACAGGGCTAAGCCGGCCGTGCCTTTTCGGCCGAGACTTGCGATTAGATCATTGCCATGCTCGATCGTTGATTTGCCTGTCGAGTTCGAGTTGCGTCTTGTCGAAGAAACAGGATGAACTCTGTTTTTCTTTGTCGAGTTCGTTCGTTTTTAGCTTTTTCTTTCCCCTCGGTTGGCTTGTGGAAGTAAAATTTTGTTTTGGTTGAGGAGAATCTCGGATAGTTTTGTGATCTTACTGAGGAGTATGTGTTGGCAGTGTTAATATCGGACACCTCGAAGCTGTTGTTCACGTTCTCCAGCATCTTCCGGTCACGGGAGTTTCGCGCGTTTGCAAGCCTGTCCCTCTGTTGCCTGCGAGCGGCGAGGTGCGGAGAGCTGATTCCAGTTCGAAGATTGCTCATGTCGATATCGTGTGCACGCTGAAAGGAATCCCGGTTTGGGTCGTTGTATCTGATAGGAACCCGAACCATGTGACCTGGCACGATGGCCATAAAGGCAAGGGATTGAGATTGAGAATTCAGCAAGTTGTTGCTGCTGCTCAGTTCTCGCCGACGCTAAGGCCTTCGTCGATTATTCTTTTCTTTTCACGCGGTGTGACTGACTCCATTCTCAAGAAGATTGTCGACGAATTTCAGGCCATTAAGTATGAAATGGAAGCTGACGTCCCCCTTTCCAGTGTTGGCTTTTTGGAGGAAATGGAAGGTGAGTGGGTAAATATAATTGCAAGGTCTTACCAAGAATCAGTTGCCCTAGAAATAAAGGTGGATAATTTTGAGAAACCGGCTCGAGATCCCAAAGTGGGAGCTGGAGAATCAATACTGGGTGCTGCGGAGACGGAGAATCCTGAGGGAAATGTGAACCTTAATTATCCTACTACCTTTGACACTCTAATTTCTGGCTTGAGACCTCCCATGAAAGGGAAAGATATGGCTTCTGCTAAAACAAGAGAGGAACTAAGTGGAGGTGATCTCATAAATTTTGATACGACAGCTTTAATCGCTCTTGTATCAGACATTAGTAATGGTGGTGCGGAGAAACTTTTGAATGCAGAAGAAAGTGAGTTGAGGCAGCGGTTCAAAGGCAACTTGCCTTTTGTGATTGCACAGGTACATTAATTTTACTTTGTGAACCCATTGCTTTCTGCTTTATCTCCCAAGTGTTACGTTCAGCACCAGTAATATTAGCTTTGACAATTTCCAGGCAAACTCTGAGATTCAAAAACCAATCCTCCCAGAGCTGGGTGCAGTAATTTGCGGAAAGAATGGTGTGATATGTGAAAGTGTTCTTTCAGAGTTCAAAGAGTTAATAGCAATGTATGGAGGGACCAAGGAGAAGCTAAGAGCAGATCAGATACTAAAATGGCTTTCGTAAGTTGGTCCCTTGTTCACTTTCAGGATAAGATGAGGGTGTTAGCGAAATCAATCTTCTATATTATCTAGTCATCATGTTTATTTACAGTTACCGCATCATTCTTGTCTTTTACTTATAAAAGAAATATTGATCAAAGGCAATTCACTGAGCTAAAGAGTTAGATTTGCAACAGTGTTGTTCCGGATAATCCTTCAGATCGCATGATCAGCCTTCCAACTACCAGAAAGCTTGCTAAAAAGAACAAGGTTATTTTTGGCACTGGAGATTACTGGCGTGCGCCAACCTTAACTGCAAATATGGCTTTTGTTAGAGCAGTTTCTCAGACCGGGATGTCTCTCCATACGATCGAGCATAGACCACGTGCTTTAACTGGAAATTAGCTACAAATTTTTTCTGAAAGTGGCTTGACATGTGTTTGCGAGTGGACTTCAAGGTAATATGTGCAACTTGACTTGTATATAGATTACCTTACCTGCTGAGTGATGTGTTACTTTTCTGTTGGACATATTTTCAATTATTATTTTTCTGTTAAAATGCCTTCAGAAAAACCTGCCTCGACCCCACCCTAAGTAGCCTGATTTAGTTTCCTAAAAGTGTAAGAGCACTGCTTACTTTGCCGTTTGAAGTCCTGGAATTAACAACTTGATTTTGTGGAAGACAGATTTAGTATTTTAAGCAGGACATGGTCGCGACATTGTTTCTAATCGCATAACATAAAATCTTAGCAGAGTTTTGGAATTTATCTTGGGAAAAGAAGGTTAGTATTTATTAGATTAATCAATTTTTGACCTAATTCAATGTTGATGTTATTTTGATGATTACCAAAAAATTCTGGACTGCCTATTTAATCAAATTGGGACAATGTGTGGCGAGATGTGTCGGACTTTCTCTCTCTGTTCCTGTGAGACTGCAATATGTTGGATACATTTTCTCTGGACTCATTATTTGCACTCAAAATATCCAATTTTCAGATTCTTGGATCTTTATGATAGAATTAAGTTCGTTTGAGTTGAACACCCTAAATTGATGGCATTTATACTTTCCTTTTTCTTTTTAGTGACAGAAACATAGAAACGTTGTGACTTTAATGTCATTAATCTGAGTATTGATTTATGTGCATTGTTTAAAATGGTTGGACCATGTTCCTTGCTTCTTAGCTTTTGAGGCAGTTCCTGATGAACTCGTCTTTTTTGTATTCTCAGGTAACATGATGCTTCTCAAGATGTTTGAGTCCTCGCGCGTGCGTGGGCAGAGAGAGAGGGAGAGGAAATTCAGAAAAAGAATATATATAGGTTATCTGACACATCATAGTTTCTGACAAATGAATCTTCTCTGTCTAGAGAACATGGAAATTGAGTTTACAAAAGAAACTGAAGAAAAAAGAAGTAACTCATGACAACTAAACAATTTAAAGCTTCATCCCAAAACTACAGTTGCTTGCTTTGATGCTGATCATGCTATTGGTACTCAAGCTGTCCACCACCAGGGAACATCGGCCCAAGATTTTAACCTTCCTCAACTTCATTGTGCCTAGTTCGACTGACACCGGTGCATCAACTTTTAGATCAAGAGGGATTTGTCCTGTTTGCTGTTGCTGCTGCAGTGCTGCCATTATGGTGCTCCCAGACTCGCTTTGGCCAGTCAAGGTAATGTCGAGTCTTGTTGTGTTCTGGTGACCTTGGTAGAATCTTGGCAATGATCCTTCACATAACTTATCATTTGAATACCACACGCTTAATCTGCCACCCTTCTCATAATAGATTCCAATCTTTTTGTTTGGATTCGTGGCCGTAATCTTCACATCAAATTGTGCATACAGGGTCAGGTCGAAATTCAGCCTCAAAGCACTTATTTGAAGGCGGTCGACCGAATACTGTGGAAGTTTTGGTTGGAAGACAAAGTAAATAACTGCTGCAACTATTCCAATGAGGATCAGTATGAGGAGGAGGAGGCTAATGAGCCCGCACAATAACCTGCAGCAACAGCCTTTTCGTTTTCGTGGCTTCGCGAAAATCACAGGTCCACCACCTTGCAGCGGAGAAGCTCGATGAACTTGGGTTCCTTTCTCTGAAACAGAAGAGCTCGGCGGCACTAAAGGTGCCGTGGCACTTGTTGCAACCGGAACTGCCGGATGAATTCTCTGATTATCTGCCATTGCTTCTGGTACAGCGAACTTAAGCTGACGGTGCATTCTGGAATTTCCGCTGGAGTGTGGGCACTTTTGGCACCTAGACAAGTTTCTTGATGAGCTGAGTTGGTTGATTTGTTCTTCAGAGCGAAATATAGGATCGCAATTCTCCAGGGTCTCCAACTTCCCCACCTAACAACAAATACAAAAAAAGCCAAAGTTTGCATCGGGTGGTTCATCTACCAATGGTTTCCTTTGATTGTGTAGAAGAGTTAACAACACAAGCAGAAGAAAGGTGTCCCGCTGGTTTGGGTTTAATCCTCGAAAGTTGTTGCTTCTGACCTACTCTTTGGTTTCGGCATTTTGACACTGTTTTGGAATTGTGCCAAGTGGCTCTATTCGATTACTTTAAACAAAGATTTTCTACACCTGTGCGTTCGGTACTTCAGGGCGTGCCAATTGGCCCAGGAAAACTGCGAGATGGTGTCGGTAGAGATTCGGACTCTTTTTAACAGATCAGATGTCATAAAGGGTCTGCAGAAGTTAACTTTGTGTTGTTAATAGCATCCCTTGTACCTGTTAATTGGGATAATTCTACTCTTCCGGTTTAAGAGTTTTTAGGTGTCATAATCTATTGGGAAAAAATAATGTACCATTTACCAAATTTCCAGATTACGTAGTGGTCATTTGCTTAAATTCACTTTTATGAAGTCACCGATCCTCATTTATAATCAGCAAATTATCAAATCTTACCAATTATTATTTTTTATTCTTATAACACTAGAGAAATATCGAATTTTATATGAATTTGCCAATCATCATTTGAACAATTTATCAACTTTTTTTACAATTCTCATTTAAGTTGCTAGTCGCCGTTACTTGATAACTCTATAGAAAGGTTCATAATATAAAAAATAAAATGCAGGTAAGTAATTCGATCGAAATTTTGTAATCCAAACTTACTTGGTGATTTAATTTGACAATAGTTGGAAAGTTGCTCTAATTTAGGTTGGCAATTTCATAGTAAAAGTCAATAAATTTGAAACATTAATAAATTACGCAAGTAAAATTTGATAAGTTAGTACTAGTGTTAACAATTGCTGTTCATTATGGCCATAGTCTAAGATGTTTTGTAAATCATTATCCGACAGGATAGTCTAAGTTAGTACTTCAATTTTTTCTTTCAAGCGGGGAATCTACAAGATTTTTGTAAATCATTATCCGACAGGATCGGCACCTAAAAATAGAGAAAATATGGATGGAATTGTAATGATGCAGGAGGCATTCAGGAGGTCTCAGATTCTTGAAGTCTCAATTTGCTTTGGTGCAAAAGTTCATCTCGGCAAAAAGTAAATTTCTTCTCCCATTCACTAGAGAGAGAGAGAGAGAGAGAGAGAGAGAGAAAGAGGTAGCCAAAATAATGGTTCAGGCCACCAGAGTCCCTTCCTTTCTGGTGATGAAATCGGATTCCGTAACATTCATTCTAAGCCTCATGCATCGCCGGGAGTCGGCAACTGTATCAACCTCTTCATAAGAAAAGCCCCGGCAACTGTATCAGCCTCTTCATAAGCAAACCCATCTACCTTGGCATATGGAGGACGCAGCGCAGACATTTGCCTTCCCTCATGAGCTCAAAGGCTTTGTTGATATCCTCCAGTTGCAAGTTATGGGTGACAAACTCATCCACCCGGATTTCCTGCACGACAATGCCGGTAAGCGCATTCTTAATATGCATTGAAGGAGGTAGTCCTTTTCTTTTAGTTACCCCTGAACACAGACAATTCAACAGCGGCAAGTTTCTAGATGTCTTAGTAATTTGATGTCGATAACTTCCATTTATTTTCATTAGCAATTTCCTAAACATGTCAAGAACATGTAGTCACATATCAAAAGGGAAAATGCAAGTTGCCACAACAGGACACCACTTCATGTTTATTGAACTCGGGGACGAGCATAAAATCTCACTACCTTGTTCATGTACTTGTCGACCAATGATGGTATATCGGATTTTGGTTTCCATCCTCCATACATGGAACCTCTCAGTGTCCTTCCGGTGAGCAGCAGTCCGTAGTGAGCTGTTATTTCTGGCTTTGCTTTGGGCACGCCAAGGGTCACAGTTAAACCCCATCCCTTAAGGAAACATTGGACAAGAAGTTTCACTATTTTCCTTTCGAAAACATTCCTCAAAGAAAACGAAGGAGGTTCAGTGAAAGAAAGATTACATCACAGCAAGACTGCAACGCAGTTGTTGTTGCTCTTGTATCGCCAGCGCACTCAAAAGAGTAATCAGCACCCCCATCAGTTATCCTCTTGATGACCTGAGCATTACAAATTTCAGTGATTAATCCAGAGATCGGTTTCGACGGATTATGCCAATCTCAAGTATAACATCAAACTTTTGGGGTGAAATACCTCATGAATGGGTTCATCATAGTCCTTTGGATTGAGATACATATCAACTCCAAAATCTTTTGCTGCTCCAGCATGCACAGATCACTATCAAGGCTAGTTCGGTGCACAAGATAAGTTCTCAGAATGAAAGAAAATATATCAGCTTGTTTACCTTTCTCACCCTTCTCAGGATTAATGTCTACACCAATTACTTGAGAAGCTCCCCGAAGCTTGGCACCTTGTGCAACCTTTTTAAAGATTAGTTACTAGAATAATGGGCGATGCTCATTGGATAAGGGAAGAACAGAAAGTTATCCAAAGCACTTACAGATAGGCCCACAGTTCCAAGACCAAATATTGCCACGTTTGATCCTTTGGATACATCGGCCACATTCCAAGCCGCTCCTAGACCTGTGTAATCTCATTGCTCAAGATTGTCAGCGGTGAGAACTTATTGTACAGTGACCAACTTGATTCCATGCGCTATCAGGTAGGATATGTTACCTGCTGCTACTCCGCAACTGAGAATACATATTTTCTCTAAAGGTGCCTTTGGGCTGACTTTGGCAGCGCATCCTGAGTGCACCACCGTATACTCGCTGAAACTCGAAACGGCACAGTAATGATATACAGGATTGCCTCTAATTGAGAAGCGCGTCTTTCGGTCGCTGTGCATTAAGCCGCTCCTTTCCAAACCAAGTGTTCGGCACATGTTGCTTTTATTAGATGTACAGTGCCGGCATCTCTTGCATTCACCCACGAACAATGTCAACACGTGGTCTCCCTCCTTGAATTCTGTCACTCCCTCCCCCACACTCTCGACAATCCTGCATAATCAAGTTAATGATAAGTTAACATCATTCAATGATAAGACGCTTAATATAGAATTGGCCTTTTTTCTTGTTGGATAATTCAGCAATCTGTTCTTTGATAAAAAAATCAATGCTGGAGGATTAGTCCTGCTTTGTCCAACATGAGCTATATTGACTGAGATTTGTTCAAATAGGCAGCTGTATAATATTTGACATGAACACAGAGATTAGCAATTTCATATCTCTCAACTCTCTGGTAACTGTGACTGATTACAGGCTGAAGAATAAAATGAAGCAGCACAAGGAGAAAGAGGGAAGAAGCATAATACCCTGCTGCCTCATGGCCAAATATGCGAGGAAATATAGGCTGCACATGAAAAGAGTTTGCCGGTTTAGTCAAGTACTAAGTTTCTTCAGAATGTAGAATCATAGAAACGTGAATAGAGAATATCATTCTAAAAACTAAAAGATGAATCAAAAGAGTTGTGAATATGCAACTTCTGAATATTCGCAGCTCCCTAAGTTCAACGTATTATCTCAGAGCATAGAATTTGGTTAAAGAATAGGAAAAATAAAAATAAAAATGTATAGACTCCATAGACTTATGTTGCAGGTTGCTTTGGCAAAGACAAGAAACTAATAGACAAATATCAGAACAAATGGAGCTTGCTGGAAAAGTTATTTAAAATAGGCAGAAGCTAAGGAGTTCCATGTGTAAGGCCCCTGAAGATTACTGTCCAAATCAACTAAATGAACATCACTCTCGACTTGGCCATGATTAACCATGATTTGACAAACTATTGGAAAATCAGAACAATGGACATCTCCTCAATATAAATATCAGAACAATGGACATCTCCTCAATATAGTGCTTCGGAATTCTCCGAAACAGTTGAAGCTCCAGAGCAGAATTCACCTTTAGCTCAGTCAATTATCAAAAACATTCAAGTGTTTTACTACTCTACAATAAATAACTCGGAATTCCGAATGCAGCATGAAGACCTAAACACTGCCAAGTATGACCCCATTTTCCAAGAGCAGCACCTTTCCTCATATGTGGTTCAAGATGCACGGAGTCGAGAATGAACAGAAAGACAAACCAAAAAGAATGATTCCCTCTTTAGTCTTTCCTCCACTTGCTTAGCCTCTCAAACTGACAGCAGTTGGGATGATGCTCTACTGCACTCCCTTGTCATTCTTCTTAAATTATCTTCACAGCGCAGCAAAATGTATCTATCTCATTCTAGAGGCTCAAAGCTTGCTTAATTGAGCTGCATCTCTGACTTAACTTGATATTATACGTACTAAGAGTGAGCTTCCACATCAACTATCTGTTTTTCTTCCTTACATGTTACAAAGAGAGTGTTTCCTTTTCTTTCCCCAAGGCAACAATGATCCATGGAAATTTTTTGTGTATGTAAAGATGTGCAACATCGCTTGCTTATAGAAAGTTCCCCATGATCAACACTTTCAGATAGGCTTCCTGGATAGAGTTCGACTTTCTGACGGCGTGCACGAAATCGATAGAAATAAAAATGAAGCACGAACAGTTTAGGCATTAACACGATATCGTTTCAATGTATCATTTCTTGTAAAAGATACACACACACACATAAAATTATCAAAGATTGGAAGAACTAATCAGTACAAGAACAGACATGCACAAACGTAACATGACGTGTTATATTTTCAGGAATTATTTAGTATCTCCCAAATTCATATACAGCGATAATAGAAGCTTTTTCTACAAAGTAACATGGAAAAAAATTTGGATCACGTTATTTAAGTTAAATATATAAAAAAAAAAATGAATCGTAATGGTACAGCAAGGATCTATGATGTATTAAAATAATATAGCGTTTGGAGAGGTAAAACAATAATAAATTAGTGGCTTTGCGGGAGAGAAGAATTCTGAAGTTACCGACTATAAGCAAATTGATACCAAATGCCACCAAAGTTCTGAGATTATCCCTAGATAGCTTTCACATTATAGATAGGTTCTGGCCATCCCATCTCCAAAAAAGGGGGGAGAAATTCCTCATACTTAAGACCCGTTGCATGTCATTCTGGTTGATTCAAGATGCAGCTTGACAACGCACTCTACTTGATAATTTCTTCCAAGAAAATGTGATTTAAATAGCGATGGCAGGACCAGACACGAAGGTGCGTTTGATATTTTCAGGAATAATTTCTACTAAAAAATGGTTTTTTCTGATTCTGTAAACGAGTTTCTAAACATTTGAAGCCCACTTCTAAATTTATTGTCAGGCCCAGCTTCACATGAAAAATGCCACTGTGCTTTCTCTGTCTAGATATCAGGCTCAGACAGACGGACGAAAAGAAGAAGAAGAGAAGACGAAGGGCAGAGAATGGATTACCTGGGATTCCCAAGCGGCGACATCGCTGCCACAGAGGGAAGTGGCGACGACTTTGATGCGGATCTCCTGAGGTTGGGGCGGGCTGACTTCCACTTCCTCGATCACCAGAGGCTGCCCAGCTCCCCATGCCACCGCAGCTAATGTTTTGTCTCGACATAGAATCGAGAAAGCATGAACACCCAACAAGACCCAAACAAAAGAAAAGGCAGAGAATTCAGAGAAATTTCCAAGAAGTAAAGAAAAAGATTCAAACCTTTGCATGTGATGACGGATGGCGAGGACGACATGGTGGCTGGAAAGCGGGAGGTGCGCGCGAGTGTTGCGTGGATGAGACAAGAAGGCAAGCAAAGGAGCTGGTAGGAAGATGATGATAGTTCAACATAGCCTCTTACTAACGTTGAATTTCGTTTCTATAGTGCTATTCGGTGGTAGGTAGGAGAGACGGGGAGAGAGTGGTGGTTGGTGAGCGAGAGGGGTCGATGCTTCTACTTCTTCTTCTTCTCTTTTCATTCATATTTCCTTGAACTCTTCTGAGTTACAGGGAAGCCACCTTGCCACCGAACAGTGTGATCTGGCATCCGCTTGGTCGTGGGTTCTTGTAATCCAAGGTTGTTCTGGGCAAGGAGTATCTGATTAGAGTTCCATCGGTGCGCGATTATCGAAAAATCTACTGGTCTTGTCTAGTGAATTATCTTTTCTGGCCACCGTATAGGGAATTATAGAAAAGCTCTTCGAATTATAGCTCCTCTTTGTTCATTTGCCATTTCAAATATTTTCACTCTTTGGATGTATAAGATTATACCATGGACTGCTCCTGCATCATGATACGTCTGTATTGGAATAATAGCTGGTCTATGTATTATAAACTGATGCCACGACAAAGGAGAATAAGAAAATCGACTGAATTGAATGTGATGCTCAGGTACTTACGTCATAATTATACAGGGCCGCAAATCCCAGCATACTCATTTTTCATAATCAGTTCCTTCCTTCTACCAATGTCCCACAATTTCGTCTCCGTCGCTCCTTGTTGGTTCCTATTAAAATGTTGAGATTCTCTCTGGAAGTTTCTCTTCCGACCGATTTCAATTGCACCCTGTTGCCAATTTCGTGCTCAAAAGCGATGAAACTGACGATGACTCGACTTTGGTTGGGTTAAGCTGTCGACATAGCAGTTCCAGAGAGACGGTTCTGCCCACCTTTTGACAAGGCAAGACACAGCGAACAGCGGCGACGGCATTCATGAATTACGCCTTCAATACAAAGATCTTTTGATGCTGAAAAAAGAGAATTTTGGCTTGACAGCTTAAAAGTACACTATTGAGAGTCTGAGACACATATGTTCGTCCACTGATCCACCTTTAGATGGCAAGAGACGGTCGAATTTTATCAAAAGTTGAGACCCACTAATTGCTACATCTATGTGAAATGTAACAGCTAATCTCCATTTATCCAAAATAACAATGCACTGGCATGCCTAACTGTTTGACTTCTCATAACAGAACTCGCTCCCTGAGTCATAGGCCATCTTCAGTTTCGGTGAGTTTCACTTTTTTCACCAGGACATACATTGCTACTCGCTGGCTGCGATAATCTGGATGGAACTGTGCCTGATCTACGCGCCCAACAACGAAATACTTCATCGCAGCATCCAAGAAGTATTCAAGGATACTATCTGCCAAGTAGAAGACTAATCAATATATATACCCCTCCCCAAGGCACATATTCACACTTAAACATGCGTGCGTGCACATGCACATGCACGTGCCCCACACACACAAATGGAAAGCATACCATTGCGAAGTTCTCCAGCCAAAATGATGGTTGTTTGAGTCCCAGAAAGTTGCAGCAATGTCTCCATCAGATCCTCAACTGCTCCCTCACTGTAAATCACATCGGATCCCAAAACTGACAAAGCAAGCACAGTTAATCACATAGAATTTTATAATTTCAAGTTCTTTTAATCAGACAAGAAGCATTTTAAGAATATCATCAACCAAAAAAAGAGAAACTTAGGACATATATACGGTTTCTTTCTCAGTCCCACAGTTTTGCAACAGAATTGTTGCCGTTTGATGAACAGATAGTGTTTCCTTTCCAAAAAGGAGGTATAAAATATAGTTCTGCCAAAGAACCATTCTTCTTTCAAAGATGGGTAATATTACAACCATAAGCAGATAATCCTTTGAAAAAGCCCCGCGGGCATTACTTAATTCTTGTAGCTGAAGTACTCCCTCTGTGTAAATGCTGGAATTGAACCCCAGGAAATGAAAACAATGACATGAGGAAAAGGCATGAGAGCTTAATTAGGGAAAATCCTTGAATCATAAAATGCAAGTTTCTCCTCTAATGAGAAAACTGGCAAATGCATCAAAGACAGGTAAGCTCGAACTCGATCAACCCGTGCAGAGGCAGACAGGTGCAAAGAATCAAAGGTAGGAGGAAAAACTCCATAGAAGATAACCAGTAATAAATAATTTGATATGCTACAAGATTCGAATGCATAGAGAAGGACAAAAAGTTTATCAATCGAGGGAGAAGAGCACCATTACCATAGTCAGGTAAAGGCTCAATCAAGTCTCTGTCAGGATCATCTCCCCAAATCAGTTCTTTCACAACCGCAGATCCCCGCATGTTGTCATGTTTCAAATTCGTTTCGACATTCTTCCTGAGAAGCCTTAGTCTATCTGGTAGATCAGTAAGAACCACTTGAGCTCCCAAAAGAGCTGAAATGCAGCTGAAATGAAGAGCAAAGCACCCTCAAGTGAGTAGCGCAACCACTCAGCCAAGAAATATCCAACTCATCATAAACTTGTAATATTCTCCATAAGTTTGCAAAACAAGGAGTTAACCTTGGCATAAATCATATATTTTGCCATTAGCATGAAGTAAGAATTTGAGTTTCAATTGATGTATCTCAGGACGCAAGAGATTATGATATTTATACCCAACTAATCCACATCCAGAGCCCAATTCTACAACCTTCTTGCCCTGAAGAAGAAGCATCCTGGAATCCACAGCGTGTTCCAAGAACTTCCCCAACACAATTCCACTATCCCACATCACTGATCCAGTTACTCCAGGGGTAATCTACAACCACATCAAAATAAATCCTTTGAGACAAAATAAAAAATAAAAAATAAAAAGGCTCCGTAGATTCTCATTCATACCACAAAGATTGATCAACAAAGTTTCCTCACATTGTTCGGCACATTGTTCATCATAGAAATCCAAAAGGTATGCAATTTCTACCTTTCACGAATCCCAAATTCCATTCTAACAACAGTCGCATTGGCAGCTCGCTCAAGATCATCGAATCGAGCGATCAAAGAAGAGTTTCGCTTCCGCTAAACCCTAGCGCGAGAACGACGGCAACTCGCGAAATTCCCCAAAAAAAAAAAAAAAAATATGGAGTCCGTACCAGAGAGCAAGGAGATTGGAGGATGGAGAGGGAGTGACCGCAAGCTTCGACGGCGAGGGCGAGGGAGGACTGGGCGACGAAGGCGTTGGGCCGGGCGAGGGTCGGCTGCTGGATCCCCCACAGCAGCATCGTCTCCGCCGCCGCCGCCTCCCCGTCCTCGTCGCAGCCTCCGGCGCCGCCGCCCAACAACCTCACCTTCCCGCCGTACGATCCCAGCCCCACCACCGTTTCGCCGTCGTCGTCGTCTTCTCCGGGCTCCTCCGTACGCACGGCGCTCGCAGCCGCCATCGCCAGCGCCGCTCCTCGTCTACTTCCACTTCGTCTCTTCTCTTCCGCTCCGTCTCCGCTTTCATTTGTCTTAATCTTTATTATTATTATTATTAAAGTTCTAATTGAGTGATTAGCACAGCACAACTGCAGTTCAATTTCGTGAAATTTCTAATTTTTTTTTTCCTTTCTCCATGGATACCCTCATTTTTCATTTCGATTTTCAGAATCAGAAAAAGATATTTAGATTGTCTTACATGCATTTCTTTTTCTTTTTTCCTCTTTGTGATAGTATACAATTATAATTTTTTTTCTTATTTTGCATCTACCTTTACTTGCCTTTGTTATAAACACTCTAAAAGTATCAACTCTTATAGAAACTCATCATTTTTTTTATCTAAACTATATGCTAACTCTTTCCCAATTAAAATACGATTTTTTTTTTTTTGTGGATTTCAATTTGCAACTGAGCTACTTATCAACAGATTTTTTTTTTTCTCGTTTTATAAATTTTTGTTATTGGTTACCAATTTTTTTTATTTGTCGTTTTCATAAACGCCTTCAGTCTATTGATTATCATGCAACTTCACCGACCTTTTTTTCCTCGCATGGTTTGTCAACTTCAATCTAACAACTGTTCCCAGAGTCCAAGACAGTAGTTGATTTATCTTCCCAGACATGAATCTCATATGATACGATCAATATCTGGAAATATGGATGGAATTTTTTTTTATTATGGTGCTGAAAGGCATTCAGATGGCAAGACCCAGCCTCACATTTCAGAAGTCTCAATTTTTGATTGGCAGCTCAGCAAAGAGAATCTCCCATTCATGAGAGAAAGAAAGGAGAGAGTGAGAAGAGAATTTGTCCTGGTGAAATAGGCTTCCATGACATTCGTTCTATGCCTCGTGCGCTACCGAGAACTGGCAACCGTACCGACCTCTTCATATGCAAGCGATCTACTTCGGCATATGGATGACGCAGCGCAGACATTTGCCTTTCTTCATCATCTCGAAAGCTCTGTTGATCTCCTCAAATTGCAAGTTATGGGTGACGAACTCATCCACCTGGATTTCCTGCAATAACAACACCGTTGAGCGCATTCCCAATACACATCAAAGGCGCATTTTCTGTTGTTCAAACGGGGAAGTCCTTTTGCTTTCCATTACCCTGATCACGGAAAATTTTACAGATCCGTCGGTTATATAGATTCTTCATTTGCGGCGGGTGACTTTTAGCCCGTGATGGTTAATATTTAAATGTCTTAATGAGTCGATATTAGTAGCTTTCATTTGACGTGTCACAAATATCAGAAAGATGAAACGCCACTTGGTGTTCATTGAATTTAGGTATGAGTATAAAATCTCACTACCTTGTTCAAGTACTTGTCCACCAATGATGGCATATCGGATTTTGGTCTCCATCCTCCAAACGTGGAACCTCTCAATGTCCTCCCACTGAGCAGCAGTCCACAGTTAACTGTCATTTCTGGCTTTGCTTTCGGCACGCCGAGGGCCACAGTCATACCCCATCCCTTAAGGAAACAACATCAGACAGAAGTTCACTATTTTGGTTCGAAAAAATTAACGAAGATGAATGAGGTTCAGCGAAAGAAAGATTACATCACAGCAAGACTGCAATGCAGTCGAAGCTACTCTTGTATCGCCAGTGCACTCGAAACAGTAATCAGCACCCCCATCTGTCATCCTCTTGATGACCTGAGTGCCAAGATTGTAGCGATTAATTTCTCGCCGGGGATTGGTTTCGACAGATAACTACTGCATCATACTTTTAGGATAACATACCTCATGAATGGGTTCATCATAGTCCTTTGGATTGAGAAATACATTAACTCCAAAAAAATTTGCTGCTCCAGCATGCACGGATCACTATCAAGGCTAGTTCGATTCACAAGATAAGTTCTCAGAATGAAAGAAAGTACATTTCTTTGTTTACCTTTCTCGCCCTTCTCAGGATATTCCACACCAATTACTTGAGCAGCCCCCCGAAGTTTGGCACCTTGTGCAACCTTATTTAAGAGAGTTACTTGAATAATCGGCAATGCTCATTGGATAAGTGAACATAAAGTAATTGCAAAGCTGAAGCACTTACAGAAAGACCCACAGTTCCAAGACCAAATATTGCCACGTTTGATCCTTTGGACACATCGGCCACATTCCACGCCGCACCTAGACCTGTGTAATCTCATTGCTGGAGATTGTCAGCAACAGCAGTGAGAGCTTAGGGCCTACGTGATAATACTCCCGAAAATAATTGATTCTATTTTTTTTTTGTTATCAGAAAAAAAAAAAGAATAGAAATTCTTTTGGTAAATCTTTTGTTCCTAAGAACAAAAATCCATTTCTTTGTTCTTGGAAATATATTTGGAACAAAATTAAGAAGTAGAAAAAAGTTATTTTTATTCCCAATAATAATTTCTAAAATCAAGTCTAACTTTTTTTTTTTTCTTCTCTTTCCTTTTCTTCTTCTTCCTTTTGGCTAGTTGCCGCCCTTGGCTGTGGCTAGTGAACTCGCCAAAGTGTGGTTGGCCCCTAGCAACGCTAAGCTGGGCAAGGCTCACCTGGCCATTAGCGATCTAGCAAGGCTGAGCCTCGCAGTGGCCAAGCGAGTCTTCGGCAAGCTCACTAGATTTCGCCTTGGTCTGATGAGGCTCTAGTGAGCTCACCGAATCTTGTCTAGCCAATCGCTAACTACAAAGAAGGAGGAAGAAGGAAAAAAAAAAAAAAGAAAAAGGAAAAATATAATCTAAAAAATTAAAAGAAACAAAAAAATTGAAAAATCTACTAAATGCATTTCTATCATAATAATAGTTACCAAACACTTTCAAAAGTTTAGAAATTATTCTCCGGAATAGAATAAAAAAATCATTTCTGAGCAAAAATTGTTTTCGAAAATAGAATGATTATCCAACGTGCTCTTATTGTACTGTGACCAACTTGATTCCATGTGCTATTGGGTAAGATATGTCACCTGTTGCTACTCCGCAACTGAGAATACATATTTTTTTGTAGAGGTACCGTTGGGCTGACTTTGGCGGCGCACCCCGAGTGCACCACCGTATACTCGCTGAAACTCGAAACGCCCAAGTAATGATATATAGGAGTGCCTCTGATGGAGAAGCGCGTCCTTCGGTCGCTGTGCATCACGCCGTTCCTTTCCAACCCAAGTGCTTGGCACATGTTGCTTTTATTCGATGTACAGTGCCGGCATCTCTAGCATTCGCCCATGAACAACGTCAACACGTGGTCTCCCTCCTTGAATTCCGTCACTCCCTCCCCCACACTCTCGACAATCCTGCAATAAGAACATTCAACGATAAAAAGCGTTACTTCATAATTTCTTCGTTCTTCAAGCAAGATTGTCAGGTTCTGTCTCTAATGCGAGCTATATCGACCAGGATCTGTTCAAAAAGGTAGTCATATAACATTTGACATGAACTTGAAGAGATCAGTAATTTCGCATCTCTCGACCCCTATATGACCGATTGGAAGCGCAAGAGTAAAATGAAGTGGTGCAAGGAGAAAGGGGGAAGAAGCATAGTACCCAGCTGCTTCATGGCCAAATATGCGAGGAAATATATTCTGCACAGGAAAAGGGTTGGCCATTTTAGTCAAGTGCTAAGTTTCTTCAGAAGATAGAATCATACAGACATTAGTAGAAAATATCATTCTTAAAAATTAAAAGATGGATCAAAAGAGTAGTGAATATGAGACTCTTCAATATTCGTAGCTCCCCAAGTTCAAAGAATTATCTCAGAGCATAGGAATAATTTAAAGTAAACGATGATAATGAATGTAGAGACTCCACGGCTTAAAGTGGAACGTTGGTTCAACAAAGACAAGAAACTGATAGGCCGATATCAGAACTACCGTGAGCTTGCTGAAAAAGTTTTCTAAGATGGGCAGAAGCTAAGGATGTCAATGTGCAAGGTACATGAATGTTACTGACAATTTGACTAAATGAATTTTTTGCCCACGCCAATCATTTCAAGTGATCGTCAACAAGGGCATCCCCATTTGGCCGTGATTCTAGGAAATGACAATTTATTGGAAACTCCGAATGGGGGACATCTCCTTGATATCATGCTTCGGAATTCTCTAAAACATTTGAAACTCCTGAGGAGAATTCACCTTTGACTAACTCATTTATCAATAACATTCAAGTGTTTAAATCTACAAGAAATAACTCAGACGATTTTCTAACAGCAGCACCTTTCTCCATACGTGGTCCGAGACGCCATGGAGTCAAGAATGAACAAAAAGATAAACCGAAAAAAGAAAAAAAATGGTTCCATCATTAGTCTCTCCTCCACTTGCTTAGCCTTCCAACAATACTCTACTGCACTCGCCTGTCATTCTAATTGCATCATCTTCACGGCACAGCAACACGCATCTATCTTATTCTAAAGGCTCAAGCGCTTGCTCCGAGCTGTATCTCTAACTTAGCTTGACATTACACGTACAGAGGGAGATGTTTCAGATCAAATCTCTATTTTTTCTTCCTTATACGTTTACAAAGAGAGTGTTTCTTTTTCTTTCCCCCTGTACTGTCACATGGCCTCCCTGCATATGGTTACTTTCTAACATTGCACTATTCCAACAAGTGAAGGCGAAGTAATAAAATAGACCAATCATATTTCGAGACAATACTGCTGTACCAACAACAGTGATGGACGCTACATTCATTAACTACGACCTTAATTGACCGCTACGCAGACTGTCATACAGAAATGACCCCCAGCATAAAATGACATTATCTCAATGTATCGTTGGCTGCATAGGATACAAATAAATGTAGATTATCAGGAAATTGGGATAGCTTTCGTGTTATAGGTATAAAGACTAAACCCAATGGGGCCAACCCATCTCGCTAAAAGGAAAAAGAATATTTTCGTACTTCAGGTCCATTGCAAATAAAGGTTCTTGTGGATGGCAGGACTAGACACTCAGCCCAATTCTAGATTTACTGTCAGACCCAACTTCACATGAACGATGCCTTTATACTTTCTCTTTAAAGATATCGGGCTCAGGTTGACGGACAAAAAGAAGAAACAATAAGAAGAAGAGGAAGGGCAGAGAATCGATTACCCTGAATTCCCAAGCGTTGACGTCGCTGCCACAGAGGGAAGTGGCGACGACTTTGATGCGGATCTCCTGGGGTCGAGGCGGGCTCACTTCCACTTCCTCGATCACCAGAGGCTGTCCAGCTCCCCATGCCACCGCAGCTAATGTTTTGTCTCGACATAGAATCGAGAAACACGTGAACAACCCAACAAGACCCAAACAAAAGAAAAGGCAGGGAAATCACTTTCTCAAAGGGAAAGGAAAAAGATTCAGACCTTTGCATGTGATGATGGAGGGTGAGGAGGACATGGTGGTGGCTGGAAAGATGGAGGTGCGCGCGCGAGCGTCGGGCGCGCGAAGCAAGGAGGCGAGCAAAGAAGGAAGGAATAAAGGATGATGATGATGGTTCAACTTAGCCTCTTTGCTAACGTCGGATCTTGCTTTCTTTAGTGCAATTTGGCCGTTAGGTAGAATAGAGAAAGAGAGAGAGACTGGGATTAGTTGACGAGTGAGAGATCATTTTTAACATTCTTAAATCTTTCTGAACTGATGGGGAAACCACTTTGCCGACAGAACATCGTGATCTGGCCCCAGCCCGGTCGTCTCGTGGATTCTGTAATCCAAGATTGTTGTGGGCAAGGAGTGTCTAATGATTGCAGTTCCATGGGAAATGAGTAGAGATCGGTGCTGTCATTTCAGAAAACAGACTGTCCAACGTCAGACACATATGTTAGAAGATGGAAAATGGGGGACTCATTTGACCAATAAAAAATAATTTAAGGTAAATACCTAGTGAATATTTAAATGGTCTAAAAAGTTTTAAGTTACAACATTTAAAAAAATGAATATCATTCTCCAGCCAAAGAAAAAAATTCGGGAGATATTGTTCCTGAATAAAAGAAACTCAATAACACAAAAAGAAACTTTATATGTAATTCAATTGAAAGTTGTTTCTTTTAATTTTAACTTTAGCTTTGACTCATGTAATCTTAAAATTGATCTTGTAATGTCTTAGGTCATTGTTTATCTTCATCTATGAATTTCAAATCAATGGGTAATTTTTTTCGTCTATTAATTTATTATTAATGATTTCTTTTTAGTTAGTGATTATATTTTGCTACTAGTGATTTGTGGTTATTTATATTTCAGTATTTAATTTGTTTTTTCTTTCTTCATATTCAAAAATTCCACCTTAATGAGATTTTCGAGAGTTTCCCTTTCAAATTAGTGCTTCTTGGGCCTTTTTAAATCCTCTAATATAATCCTAAATTCAGCCGGAAAAATAGGAAGTAATGGGAGTCAAAAAAAAAAAAAAAGCATGAAAATGAGAGGGTGACGGGGCTGCCCTCACAACAAGTTCTTTTAAGGAAACTGGGGAATTCCTTAAGAAAACTGTGGATTGTTTTTTTGGATACCAAGTGGGATTCAATAAATAACAATAACAATAACAATAAATCAAATAAAAAAAGAAACTAGAAAAGATAATTATTAAAAGCATCATCAATATGAAATCTCTTTTCTTTAAATACACAACATACAGTTTAAACTTCTTTAACATAAGACAAAATAAATGTTGGATTTCTATGATCAATAAATTCATAATTAAATATTTTTCACACTTGCAAACGTGAACGAAAATATTCATTACTAAACAAAATGAATACAGTTGTCAAAATAAATGGTTGAATACCTAATTTGTATAACTTAAAACTTTAATAAATTCTACTCAAGTCATGGCGGTCCGGGTTAATTCAAAAATTAAAATCATGATCATCTTGTGACCAAGTAAAAATGAATTTTATTTAAAAAGTTAAGTATATTGGACTTGATTAAAAACATTTACGTCAATGATTTTTTTTCTTTTTGTACAACCCCACCTCTTCACCATGCTAGCTAACTTTTAAATTTTTCCCTTATTTGGTAATTCTTTGAAATCTCATTAAATTAGGCTAAAATACATGTGTGGGTTTCTAATTTGACTTTTATTGTATCAAGAATCGGTGAAATTGTTTTCACAGTACTTTGGATCGGCCAAATGCCGAAGCATTTGATAAGCTTTTTGAAATAACTTTTGGCCAAATGCTAGTATTAGAAATGCTAAAAGCCCAATGCTACTTTCACTTAGCATTCCGAAGTAGCATTGTGGAATGCTAAAACTAGGATTAAAATATTTTTTTTTCAAAACTACCCTCATTGATTCTTTAATTTTTCGATTTTGCCCCTTTTTGTAACTATTCATCTTCTTTGCACAAGGGTGGTTGGTGAGGATAGATTTGGCTGGCAAAGGGCCAACGAGTGGCCGGTGAGGGCATGTGACCTCGGGAGACTGCCACCTAGGTCTCGTGACCTCAAGTGCCTCTCCCCTCGGTCTTGCGCAACCCTCGCAACCCATGCAGCGGTCACTTGTGTCGTGTGTGGACCTCACCGGAGGTTGCTCAAGGTTAGACGATCTCAGTTGATGGCCGTTGGAAGTAGATCTAGCTCATTGACGGCCGTAGCTCTTCATCGGCTCTGGCAAAGAGCTTGAGTTCTTTTCTTATATATATATATATATATAACATAGTTAAAGCCCATTGCATTTTTTTTTTTTTTGGGCTAGACACTTGAACCTAAAGTCTATTTGCAAAGAGTTTTTACCGATCATAATTTGCATTTCTCCAAAGGGCTTTGGGTTTCGATATTTGTACACATTTGCAAAGTTGAACCAGATTCATCCTGACATTTATATTTGAGGAGTTATTCAAAGCATTAAATGGGCTAAGTAGGAATTTTCGTTTTATTGATATTTGAGAATTTTCTATCAAGATTTGTTTCTCAAATTTGTTCCACCGGTTGTCCATTCGCATATCCATTTTCTTAGCAACGTCCTACTTCCATTAATGCACGATTATCGAAAAATTTACTCGTCTTGTCTAGCGATTCAAATGAAAGCTCGTCGAACTACTGCTCCTCCTCGTTCAATTTGCCATCTCTTATCTTTCACTCTTTGGATCTTTAAGAGTAAACAATCTAAACTTCATGTTGTGTTAACGTCTGCATCTCAATACCACGACAAAAGATAATAAGACAATCGATTGAATTGAATGTGATGTTCAGGTTCTTTCGGCATGATTATAAAGTAGTGCTGCAACTTCGATTGAATTGAGTGCGATGTGCAAGTACTTTCACCATAGTTATACGGGCCCAAAAATCCCCGCAATATCTGCTTTCACAATTAGTTAGCTCCTTTCATGTATTTCCCAAAATTTCGTCTCCGTCACTCCTAGGTGGTTTATAAACTGGTTTCATCGACGACATAGCCAATTCCTCCGCGCTTAAAAGCGACGAAACGATGATGACTTGACTTTGGTTGGGCTAAGCTGTCGAGATCGGAGTTCCAGAAAGATGTTCTGCGCACCCCTTGACGAGGCAAGACCCAGCGAAGAGTAGCAACATCATTCATGTATGACGCCTTCAAACCACAGATCTTTTTTATGCTGAAGAGGGAGGATTTGGCTTGACACATATGTTCTATCTTTACTGGTCCACCTTTAAATTGCGAGACGTGGATGAATTTTTCCTAGAAATTGAGACGTACTAATTGCTAAATCGATGAGAAACGTGACAACTAATCTGCATCAAACCAACTAATCTCTGCATCAAACCAACTAATCTCCCCGAGTCATACCCCTTTTCGGTTTCATCGAGTTTCATTTCTTCACCAGGACATAGATTGCCACTCGCCGGCTGCAATAATCAGGATGGAACTGTGCCTCATCTGTACGCCCAACAATGAAGTACTTCATCGCAACGTCCAAGAAGTATTCCTGAATACTATCTGCCACGTGGAAGATGCATCAATCCCTGCCCAGTGCACATATTCACAAAACACATACACGCACAAGGAGAGCATACCATTGCGAAGCTCTCCAGCAAAAGCATTGGTTGTTTGAGTTCCTGAAAGTTGCAGCAATGTCTCCATCAGATCCTTAACTGCTCCCTCACTGTAAATCACATCGGATCCCAACGCTAACAACGCAAGCACAGTTATTCATGTAGAATTTGAAGCCTGCTGTTTTTATTAGTTAACAGGAAATATTTTAAGAAAATCATCAAAGAAGAAAAGAGAATAGACTAAAGCCAAATGTATGGTTTCTTTCATAATCACGCAAATTTTGTAATAGAACTGTTGCCATTTGTTCAAGACATAGTGTTTCCTTCTCAAAAGGGTGGTATGGATTATAGTTCTGCTAAACAATCATTCTTCTTTCAAAGATAGGTACTATCAAATAATCCATTGCAGAAAGCCCTGCAGGCATTACTTAATTCTTGTAGCTGAAGGACTTAGAATTCATGTTTACATTTCACCATTACAATGGTTCACCCTGTGTAAATGCTGGAATTGAACCCCAGGAGTTAAAAACAATGGTATCAGGAAAAAGCATGAGAGCTTAGTTGAGGAAATCCTTGAATCATGAGAAAGTACATTTCTCCTCAACTAAGAAAACCGGCAAATGCATCAAACACAAGTAAGCTCAAACAAGATCACCCCGTGCAGCTTTATAGGCACGCACAGGCCCAAAGGATAGAAGGCAGGAGGAAGAGCTCCATAGCAGATACCAGTAATTAATGTCTCTCATATAAGATTCAGATGGATTTAGAAGGACAGCAAGATTATCAATTGGGAGAAGGGATAATACAGCACCATCACCATACTCAGGTAAAGGCTCAATCAAGTCTCTGTCCGGATCATCTCCCCAAATCAATGTTTTCACGACGGCAGATCCCCACATGACGTCAAGTTTCGAATTGGTATCAACGTTTTTCCTCGGAATCCTAAGTCTGTCTGGTGCAGAGCACCCAAAGGAGCCGAAGTACAGCTGAAACCAAAAGGAAAGCATCCCCAAGTAGTAAGGCAAACACTTAGCCAAGGTATGAATATACAACAATACAACTAGATGATAATATGTAATATTCTTCATAAGTTTGTGAAACGAGTTAACTTCGATGTAAATCATAATTTTGATTATATATTTCTTCGGTTGTACTTGGCATTATTATTTTAATGTAATATTCTTATTTTAGTTCTTGTCATTGCAATCTATGAACATCATAAATTATCATTTTCAATATCTTAAGTTCCATTTAATGAAATAATCAAATACTACTAACATTTTTAAAGATTGAGTAACCCAGTGAAAACGCACAAGCCACAACGCATATAATATTCTAATAGAACGTGTAAATGATATTATCAAGGATTATACTTGAAAGAACTAGAAGATAGGCATTATGTTGAAGCTTAACTTATTTAGACTATGTTATGATAAAGTCCAGACTTTTAGGCTAAATATGTTCTGACGTAGACTCTAAGGATGAATATGTTCAGACCCAAGTCTAGATTATGGAATTTACTTCAGACGAATAGGTTTAGACTTAAGTTTAGACTTTATACTGAAGATAAAGATTGAGAGAATTACTCACATTCCCATCTTGACGCAAGTTCAGAACGAAGCAAGTCCATAACATGATAGGTCTAAAACAAGATCAATCTAGAATGTACATAAATGATGTGGTTTGGATTTCACACCTAGAAAGATTTGATTGACTCAATACTATTCGATTGAAAAATCAATCTCAAGACGAGTTCTTTCTAAATGGAGATGCTCCACTTATGGAGATTCAATTTTGTCACTCAACGGTTATTTAATCTTCTTGATATAAATCTGTCAAATGGGTAAATTGGAAGATGATCCTCTGAAGATTGTCCAATGGCTAGTTTGGAAGCGGAATAGCATACAAGGAGACCAAAGTGCCGAGGAACAAGTAAGAGAAAAAGTCTAGAATATATAATTCCAAAGTCTAAGCATACTTTGAGCTTATACACTTGTCTTTCATAAGCTTAAAATTATAATCATTTGAGAGGTGTTGATAGTGTTATAAGTGTGTGCTTGGTTTAAGATAACAAGCCCTATCGGCTTGGGTATAACCAACACTAGTTTTGGATAGAAGCGCTTGGGCATAAGCAGCTCAGCTTGACCGTAAACTTTCATTGATTGTTCAGCGGAATACAACCAGTAAGTTGTCAGTGTGAGAGAGTAAATGTAAACTTTTGATAAACTGAATCACTATAAACCTTGTATACAATTTCCCTTATCGCTAAACTCTTCTTGTTTATTACTATATTCTATTGCACACTCATAATGTGCTTCAAAGTTTGTTATACTGCTCAAATGATTCTGAACTTTGTTCAAGAATCTGACATTTGTTCGAATTTTGTTCTTGACTCTTTCTATTCTGTCTTAAATTGTCAAGATTTTATAGAATCACATCTTAACCCCCCCCCCTAGGTGATACTTGCTAGCTACATCATATTATAGTCGAAATAGTGATTTAATCCAAATAACAATACATATGAAGTGCTTAAAGTGGGTTAATTAGGCGAATATGGATATTTATAGGTTGGATTAAAAATGAAAGTACATTATTGGGTTGGATATGATTGGATACAGGTCGGGTTGGGTATATGTCACTTAATCTGTATTTCGTATAAATGGGTTAAAATAGGTTAAATAGATTAATTTTGTGTCGGACCAATTTTGACTTGACTCAAATCATCCATTTGATAGTCCTAGGTGTTATCACCATTTTCATCTTTGGGGCCATCAATTTCGACCTGACTCACACCAAATAGTTTTTATAACAATAAACCATAGAAGCACATTTAAAAAGTCAGAAAATGGCCAAAAATAAAATACGATTGGACCGCTTGCTCAATTAATTAAAACCATATGGTCTCCCATGTAGAAAGCACCTTCTCGAAGGACCTCCAAAGTCGCGGAGCAGGAGGGAGATGATGAGAAAGAGAAACCCCTATTCTAAGAAAAGGACATGGACCGAAATGGCGCTTTCTTAAATACAACCATGGTAAACATAGAATAAATGATCACAATGTCCACGGAAAATATATATATTATTTATATGTAGTGGGATGGTCAAAGGCCTTAACTGACAACAGGCTTGCTTAAAGAAATGAGGGCACAATTAATATCTAGTCATCACCTTTGGCTTCTGCATTAAACTATGGCGCACATCATGCATGATCGAGAGGCATGTACATGCACACGCACATGCATAAACCCTAGTGGACAGGACTCTTGCATATGTAAATTGCAAAGAAGCAGGTCTATAGTGTTTTGCCCTTATTTTTTTCTTTTTTGAGGGTATCGCACGTCTGAGTCATGATTTCGATGATGTGTGGCTAAGTTTCGGCAGAATTTTAGGCTTTGCAATTTAGAATATTGCGAACTTTTACATCCAAACCTTTTTCAAACTGTCCTTTGCACGTTCCTTCTTTGACCGGGTTTTTAGTGGCTCCAGAATTCATCGATAAACCCTAGTTTTTACCTTTTCGCGATGACCTTGTTACCCTTGCGAGTGGCGTCATTTCCAGGGCGCATTGATGGGTGAAAGAATCATATTTCCTCAAAACGCATGCACGGAGAGGTTAACGTAATAATACCAAGAACCGCACGGAAGGTGGGGAAAAAGCACGAGTGAGTTGTTTCTTTAGTCTCGAGCTCATAACTGGTCAATGCTCTCTCTCTCTCTCTCGCGAATTATGATGCGCAGATATTACTCAAGCAGGTGGCAAGTCCAATGTGGCCTGTTGTAATTTAAACGTTAAACTATGCGAGTCAAACTAGTTTTGAGTTGGATGATCAAACTTGTCTTCTTGGGAATCTCTCCAACTTGAAGCTTACTCGCCTGGTTTTATGCTGTTTCGGTGGAACAGACGTTAAGCATAATTAATAGCAACTTCACTCTCTCTCTCTCTCTCTCTCTCTCTCTGCGCGCTTGCCAATATGAAGTTTCAAGCCTTTCTTGTGCATAAAGATAACGTTCCAGTGGTTTCGTATTGACTATCATGTCTCACAGTTTTTTCTTGAAGCATTGGAGGAACTCCGAAAGTTACTGAAGAAACATTATACACATCAACAAAAGAGAGATGTTGATTATTTGACAGATTACGGTTGATTTTTCTATTGTCTAGATTCAAAGTGGGAAGATCATATATTCTTTCTGGGCACGCCTCAGCCAAGAAGTATTCCACATCAAGGTATCTAGGAGGTGCTTTCTAGTCTTTGCTTTGCTTTATCTCTACACTCTTGCACATGCATGTGATGCATATATTCCATTTTACTGCACCTATTAATCATTCCATTGGATATAATTTCCCTTGGTCCTCTTTTTAATTTGGTTAAATTCATATAGAGATTATTTTAGTATCGCCTATGATTAGAGAATAATCTTTCTAGCTTCCTCTTGTATTCCATTCAAAGTTTGTTTTTTATCCTTGCTGCTTTTTGCTTCATTTTGTTCTACTTCATCCTTATTTTCCTAGGCTCAGCTGTAGCACGTAATCATAATCATGTCCCTTTTAGAGAATCAAGCTCTTCTTTTCATGCTCTCTCTCCCTCCCTCTCTCTCTCTCTCTCTCTCTCTCTCTCTCTCTCTCTCTCTCTCTCTAGGTGCGGTGGGTCTTGTTCTTCTCCATAAGATAAGAACAAGCTTCTCTTATATCTGTAGGAGAAGTTAATATTAGTTTTTTACACTGACCTAACATGCTTCTATTATAAGTGTGGAAGAAGTTAATAAGTAGTTTTTGCACTGACCTCTCTTTGGATCTCTTCTTTATATTTATGCGTTACAGTTCTCTATTCTCTTTGACGATTCAAAACTGGAGTAGTTAAGGAGAGAAGCATAGAGATTAGCCAGTGCTTTGTGCTTCCCACTTCGCTTCAAAGTTTAAAGTCTCTCTGCCAAGTAACCCTGGAATTGTCGTCGCAGGTGAACGCGCCAGAAATCTATTTGCACTTCATCTACTCTTACAAACATTTGAGGTACCCTCTATTATATCTGTAGAGGTTGAGTTCCTTACCGATTGATATCTCCACTGATTTAGTTCCCCTAAACAATATTTTCATTACAATCCTACGTTTTTGGGGCGGTTTGCAACAAGTGTGAAGCTCCTGTTGTAATAACTATTGAGGGTTTGCAAACCCTACTCGCAATTCTCATTGTCCCTTTCATAAAAAAAAAAAAAAATGAAAATCACGTCTGATTTGGCTGAATATAAATATGATAATTTCATACTTGAGAGATGCTACTAATGCTATATAAGAGTTCATTGCGGCTGTTGAACAACACACGACGAGCTTTTAATTGCAGATGAAACGAAGAAAAGCTGCCACCCTTTGTTTTATGAGTTATGACCCATTGTTTTTGAAGAGTTACTTATAACAGGCGAAGTTCTGCATCATCAGTAAGTTAGTGAAAGCTTTTAGTAAACACGTCTTAGATGTCTCCTTTTTAAGAAGACAAGAATTACGTACCTAGGTTCCAAACAATCGCAGTAAAAGGGGAAAAATAAAATAAATCAAAAGAACATTGTAAGAGTTCATGAAAATTGAAATACAGACCAGGCTTATATATTGATGGATTTGAAGTTAGTATCTACTATTTTAGTCCCCTTACTGGGATGGCAACTCATATATATTGTTAAGATATTTATACGAGGTTATATGCATTTTAGATACATGCAGTCTTCCTCTACCTACAAGCTTAAGCTTTTTGATTAGGCTTTCTGATAATGTGTGTGAGCCATATTTTTCCCTAATTTATTTTGCCTGTGCAGCTCCTGTTTGTCAAATTCCACATACCGTCCGACTTGCATATATGGCAAGCTTATATATTGGTGACCTAAAATTTCGTATCTACTAACTTAGCGCCCTTATTACAGGGATAACAAATCATACATGTGAAAAGAATGAATTTCGATAATCTTTTGTAGCTTCGATAGCTATTAATAATTTAGATCAATTTTCTATTGTTATTCTTACCAGAGTAAGGAATGTATGGTAATTAAAATTTTAGCACACTAGCCATTTTCACCATTTTCCTAAACATAAACTTCTTTATAAGGAAGATCTCGCCATCCTTTTACGAAAAAAATTAGAACAACAGCGACCAGGAAACTTATTACATATTTTCTCCCGATCATCTAACTCAGGGAATGCTGATTTTCTAGGAAGACAAAATAATTATTAAATTTTCTCAAGTACAAATACATACGTGGCCATCTTAGGTCTTCGCAATTAGGTCAACGAGTATGCTTTTGCCAACCTAATAAACAACATCTTATTTTATATTCCCTCGCATTCTGTGCTTAATATAAATTTCTCGAGTACGTATATTATATACCAAACGTGATGCTCCACTAAGTGATAAAGCCATTTCACCAAGAAGACAATGAATGACGACGAACGTCTTTTTGCCAGGTTTGCTCCGATCTCTATCCCGAGCTGAGCTAATCACCAAAATGAGAGAAACGACATCTGGTTCAAGAGACCGTTGGCCATTAAGCTCCGTGATCATCCTCGCGACGACGCTGGTATTTATCGCTTTTCTCGTGAAGTTAATTTCCGAGACGAAGAAGAGAAGAAGCGGAAGAGGAGGCAGCAGTGGCGGGTACAAGTTGCCACCGGGGAGTAAAGGGTGGCCGCTGGTCGGGGACACCTTTGCCTGGTTTGGTGCAGTGGCGAGTTCACACCCGCCTCGTTTCGTCAAGCAACAAGCCAAAAGGTATGCATGCTGCATTTTCTTGGCGCAAAGGACAAATGATATAGGTTGATAAGAATCACTTTAATTATTCTTTGTCATCAATCTTTGTTTTTCTTCAGACAAGAAAAATGTTTCCACATCGAACTCCCTTTTACAGTGTTATATTATGCTACTGACTAGATACATAGGCCTATATCATGGTAACTGTTTTAGTTTTTCAATAGATAAAAAGACAATAAAAGCTATTCTTGTTGATTTATATTATGCTATGAGCTATGTTTAATGCAATTTCACTTGATATATCATTACTTTGGCTGACTTTGAGTATTCAAATATGTCATGGTTAATCTTCTAAAAGAGAAGATGCACATAAGATTAAAGAAATTTTAAATGCGAATGGGTCGATTCTCTTTTGAGCAGGTATGGGAAGATATTCTCGTGCAGCCTGCTGGGGAAGCAGGCGGTGGTGTCGGTGGACCCAGCATTCAACCGGTTCGTGATGCAGAACGAGGGTAAGCTCTTCCAATCGAGCTACCCGAAGTCGTTCCGGGACTTGGTGGGAAAGAACGGAGTGATCACCGCCCAAGGAGAGCAGCAGAGGAAGCTCCACGGCATCGCCTCCAACATGATGCGCCTGGAGAAGCTCAAGTGCCACTTCCTGGAGGACATTCAGCTTGTCATGCTTCGGAGCATCTGCGATTTTCCGGACAATCAAGTCATCGTCCTACAAGATGTTTGTAGAAAGGCAAGTTCCACTGCTTTATTACGGGCTTTAATACCTCTAGGACATGAAAACTCGTGACATGAGCGATTTTCTGGGTTGATGATGAATCAGGTGGCAATAAATCTGATGGTGAATCAACTGCTGGGGATGACCAGCGAGTTGGACATCGACAACATGGCTCGGCACTTCTCTGACTTTGTCGATGGTTGTCTCTCTCTTCCCATCAACTTGCCCGGCTTTGCCTACCACACTGCCATGAAGGTATATTCATGTATTTGCAAGATTATGTTGTCAAAATTTTTTAAATCAGTAAAATTGACAAGATTAATGGACAGACCTACTCTAGACCTAAACACTAAAGACCTACCAATTTAGGAGATACAAATTTTCTGCATAGCAAATGATTAGGATAAGCGCTGAGTACACTTATTAAGAAGGAAATTGTTTGTTCAGACTCGCTCAATTTATACCTTAAAATTGGGTTGTTAAGATGATCATTGATTAAGTCCAAGCTGATATTAAGCCTATCGTATTGTCTAGGCCAGCCTAAAGTAGTATTGGGCCCATTCGACCCAAGGCGATTGGTAGGTCAATAGACAAACTTTATAATCAGGTCCAATTTTTCAACAAAAAGAAGAAAGTTCTGAGTTTTATACGCCAGGAATTAGGACTAAAGTGACGAGATTATGTACACATGCCCTTGGTAGGCTAGGAATAACATAGTGAGCAAGATAAACGAGACGATTGCGAAGATTAGGAGACTGCAAGGCTCGGCAGAGGTGGGCAATGGCGTGCTCGGAAGACTGCTCAGTGAAGAGAGCCTTCCCGACGAAGCCATCGCCGACTTCATCATCAATCTGATCTTTGCTGGGAACGAGACCACTGCGAAAACCATGCTTTTCGCCATCTACTTCCTCACTAAGTGCCCCAGAGCTTTGAAGGAACTCCGGGTAAATAACAAACATGCCCATGAGAATAATTAGCCCAAAAGAAAAAGAAACTATGTTCTTTTCTAAAGGGTGAAATTATGGTTTGAGCAGGAAGAGCAAGAGGGTTTACGGGGGCACAATGCAGCTGAAGCTGAGATGCTCACATGGCAGGACTACAAAGCAATGCCCTTCACACAATGTGTAAGTCATTCTTATTGCTTTTTCCCTAGGAAATGAGAAGGGAAATATTTATGATTTTTCGAAAGAAAAAAACCCGGTTTTCGGGTTTATTATGTCATTAATACAAAAATTCCCATATTCCAGCAATCTATCTCATCAAGAATCTACTTCCTAGTCCAATGCAGTCCTGGAATTTGCTCGCATGTTGCCTAATATATCTATGATGTTAATGATGTTTCCCGAGTTCAAAAGTTTGTCCTGACGCCAAATACTCAGAAACCCTAGACTCTTTTGGTGCAGGTGATAGACGAGACACTGCGACTTGGGGGGATTGCAATCTGGTTGATGAGGGAAGCCAAGGTGGACGTTGCGTATCAAGGTCTTTGAATTTTTTTTTTCTTTTGTATTCTTAAGTGGATAAGAATGAATTAATCGCTTATTAACGAATTAAACACGACGGATTTGTAATAATACTGCCCGATGCAGACTATGTCATCCCCAAAGGATGCTTTGTCGTCCCATTTCTTTCAGCCGTGCATCTGGATGAGGACTTGTACCCAGGAGCTCTCGACTTCAATCCGTGGAGATGGTTGAACCCCGATAATCAGGTCGGTCCTCCTACTGACAATTTTGACTATTAAAATTACATGACGTATAATCGGTCTTCTCGAAAATTTATAATTGGTGTTCTTGAAAATTGTAATATTCTTCATTAAGTATACTTAACAAGCGTTCTCGAAGCATTCAACAATTTAACTCTTTATTTATATATATATTATTGTTGTGACATGAAATAGGAAAAGAGAAATTGGAGGAATAGTCCATTCTATGCACCGTTTGGTGGAGGTGCTCGATTCTGTCCAGGGGCAGAACTAGCTCGCCTTCAGATTGCTCTCTTTCTCCACTATTTTGTGACTAATTACAGGTTATATTTCTATCTTTTCTATAATAATATCGAAAGAATGAGCATCCTTTTGTTTATAGACATAGTTAAATTTGACAAACTTTAATTTAATATGAGCAGGTGGACCCAATTGAAGGAAGATCGGATGACCTTCTTCCCCTCGGCGAGGCTAGTCAATGGATTCCAAGTGCGCTTGAACAGGCGAAGTCAACTTTGATTGATTCGCCCAAGTGACCCCAAAAATTGCTAGTGCTGTAAATACAACTTAATTTTCTGTTCTTTTTCCACATTTACAGAAGTAGAAATTTCACTGTTTGTGTTGTTCTCAATTTCTCTCGCTGCTTTCGACATTAAGAAGGAAGAAAGGGACGAGCCGATGTGAAACCTTTTCAATTAAGAGTCCCACGAAATTTGTGACCGACGGGAAATGCACGTAATGATACACTTCAATGATTTTGAAGTGCAAAAATGATTTTTTTTTTTTTTTAATGTTACATGGATTTAGTTTTACCGCTCTATCTAGATCTATGCTGCACTTATAATTTGACTATTATTTCATTTTGTTCGGGATTTTCACGGCATCTTGTTCCAATTTATTATGGTAAAGTTATATTGCATCTGATAATTTGATTAAACAGCAGCTAATTGTTAATGTGATGAAAAATCAAATCAAAACTAAATGGCGCAAGAACACACTCAAGAATCAAATACATGTCATTACAATTTAGAACACCAATACTGGATTCATACTGTGCTTGTTATCATCCTCCAAAATGTCATGTACATAGAAGAGTGTCCAAAATATGCAGACACTTCATTTCTACTTAGCCTCGAGCACAGATCGATCCGTGTTCTTCCTCATGTTATCTAATAATTGATAATTCTTAGGTGTAATTTTAGATCGAGGTATGCTCGATCGACCTGAGTATCGCTCAGCATCAACATGTCCTAGAGCACTTGAGCACACCCGACGAGCTCGTCAGCGACCTCACGGATTGTGCATCGGCGACTGTAAAGCTCTGTTGCTTATTGTAGTGAGGCTTCGCGCCGCCAAGCCTTCCCTTTTTCCTGAAAGAAGCTCCGTTCTCAAACACATCCCCCACTGAGTAGAAGCTCCAAGCCGTTTTGCTCGCGTGGCTTCCTAGTCTCCATGTAACCTGCACATCAACATCATCAAAATCACCAATTTTATCGATATCTTTGGCCTGAATGCAGTAGATCCGCGTTCGAACGTGATCTCTGGCTTACCTCCTTATTGCCTCCTTTCGGTGCGATGAACAGGTTGGCTTCGCTCTTGATGCTCGGGCCCGAGCTTCCTCCGATTGCATATTGTTCCCATCCCTGGTACAAGTTGTTTGCCACATGTGCGTATCCGTGTCGAACCCTAGTTCATATGAAGATTGAATATGTCAATGAGCGAATCGGGAGAAGGAGATGATCTCCGGTCGACAGCATTGCCACCAACTAATCGCGCGTGCAGAGAACCGAAAACCTTAGCTACTACCTTGGCATTCGCTGGTTGCAATTAGGGCCGAAGTGGTTGTACACGATGGTGACCTTCATGTTGCGGTCGCGGATGTAGCCGTCGTCATGGCCGAGGAGCATGACCTTGTCTTGGTCACGGAACCAGTTGTTGGAGATGGTGACCTGGTTGGACCCTCGTGTGACGTCGAGGAGCCCGTCCTGGCATGCATAGAGCGTGTTGTGGTCGATCCACACCTTTGTCGCCGTCACGAGCCGGATGGCGTCACCGTCTACTTGGCCGAGGGGCAGGATTTTGGAGTCTGGCCCGATCACCTGGCTCGGTGGCTGCGCTTGGCAATTGTGGATGTATAGGCCGTGGATAATCACATCCGTAGCCTGATCACAAGCAATTAATTTCTCATAAATACCCAACTCAGTGAACCGGAAAATATCATGACAGACGCTCAATCATTGACGTAGGGAGGTAATTTTCCAAAGTATATATGCAACCTTCTCAAATTCAAACAGAAAAGAAAACTAGAATAATGCAGGAAGGCTTGGGACATACCTTATAGACCAATAAACATCCACCTCCGGTGATGTGAACAGTCACGCCGCGGCCATCTATGGCGGTGAAGCTACTCACGAGGAGAGGTTTCTGGAGATTGATGGTCATGTCCCTCTCGAACGTGATCCACACTTCGCCATTTATCAAAGTGGCTCCATACCTCAGTGTCCCCGGTCTCGGCCTCAACGGGTCGTCGCTTGGGTCGGTCACGGTGTACCGCACGGTCCCCTTGCCGATGTTGCTGGTCATCTTCCCACTGAAACCAACCGAGCAGCGGGCCAGCTGCTGCCGCTGCCTCCGCCAGTTGGGGTTTGTCCTCCAGCACTGGTCGATCGTGTTCAAGCCGGAGGGGCTCTGCTGCGATCCATGGGTGAGGCTTGGGGCCGGAGAGAAGAGAACGGCGATGAGGAATGCCAAGGCGAAGTGGCAAGGGATGGTGGCGGGCATGGTGCGAGGAGAAGCCATGTCAGTGTGTTGTGAAAACAAAACATGGAAGGGAAGGCTTATATATACGAAGAAAGCCTAGGGAAAGTGGTTAGTAAGGGTGGTTCTAGAGTTTGTTTAATTGGTTTGGGAATTGTCGGAGAGGATTGATAAAAGCAGCTTGAAATAGAATGGCTGTCTTTGCTTCGGCGGTTTATACGACAGCTTCGCCCCATTTTGAGATCCGAACGAGAAGGTCGTTTTTTAGTACTTCTCGAAGTGGACAAGCCCTCGTTTTCATTTGATAACTAGCAAAAAGTGATTTTTTTGGGGCTCTCCAGAAGGAGTATCGTTGCAAATAAGCGACTCGACAGAGTAAATCCTCCCGTTTGATCGGTTCCCATTAATTTTCTAGTTCAAGCGACAAACGGACAATTGGCAATCGGGTGGTCGGAGCTTAGAAACAAATTAAGATTTCGGAGAAATAAGAGCACAACGTATTGAATGTCCCCCAAGAATAGAATGGAACTTGCCATTTCATATTATCACATGCTCCTTCACCTTAATTATGAATGATCCCCACAGATTGTCGACAAAAAGAGTAGCAATTTTGGTTTTACTATATCGATCAACCAATCATAATAAATAAAACTGCTGTAATAAGATGAAGTTGTTAAATTCGAATATATGGATTATTAGAAAAATAAATCTACGCGAAAATTATTCCATTCTACCTTCATTTTCGTAGAATATCAAACCCAATGTTTCATCTTAAAACTTTCCATTAAACGTCCCACCCATGTAAAAGCAACGTAGCATAAGCGGACTTAGAGAACATGAAGTCCCATAGGTAAATTCTAGATATTTCATATTTCAAATTATCACCGGTTAGTCCCCTGCATCGGACGGGCTATAAAGCTAGTCTAGAAAGATGGTACAAAGCTCAGGAAATCAGGGACGACTGTTATCCTGCACAGTCCAAGAGCCACAAAAATTGCTGTTTTGTTCTTTGCATAGTGATGTTCTAAGTGCTTCGGACAACCTTCATGAACACCACAAAATCTTCCGAGAGACCTTTCCTCACAAGACAAACCTCGCAGCTCAAAACGGCATTTTACCCCTCCACATCCTCCGTGTTGGAAGAAGAACTTGGAATTCTCCAAGTCCTCGCACGCAATGCTTCGACACTTAATAAGAATTTCACTCTCGTCGAGCCCTGTTTCTTGGTATCATAAGAGACCTGGCTGCCGGACTTTTTAAGGCCGGTCGATCGTCTTTGGGGCTCTCTCTCCCTTCTCTCCCTCTCTCCTCTCTCTCTCTCTCTCTCTCTCTGCATAAACATACAAATTATACCGGGACGACTAAAGGAGGACATCCATCTATTAACCTCATTTGAAAAAGACAGGTTCCTGTAAAGTCCAAACAATTACCTTGAGAATTTACAGTTTCTTCCAGATACTGACAATACCATCTGCAAAAGATTTAAGATTTCCCCACAGAGATGATTTTCTGGATTTGTCCACATCATCGTTCCTTCTGAATGACAGTTTCTAGTCAGCATGCGACCAATAATAGGATGGTAATAATTCATGACGTGCAAAGAAAAAAATTTCGCATCTAAACTCCTACATACAGAGGCACAGTCATAATTGGATAACTCATATTAATTGATGCTTATCACGTAAATGCAAGGGTAAGCAGATGCTTTCACGCCTTCCTCTGCATGGGTGTGCCCATGCAAACACACATACATACATGACCATATGCGTGCACACACTGGTGCCTGCTTGAGTATGCGCTAGTGTGTGCACACAGATTGCATCTGAGAAAAGCACTGATGTACATGGGTCTTCTACAAAAATATACTTCCCAATAGAAGAAAACCATCAATTATGCTCCGATAGCAGGTTTGGTGCATGCCAAACAAACTCTAAATGCACACAAATCATGACGAGGATTTGTCATTTTCTATCAGGAAGGCTTTGTCATCTATAACTATAGTATTTTTACTCTTTATCATTTGCCAAGTATAATAAGAGAGTTAATATCGAGGTATGGTAAAGCATTCGATATATGGCATGTAAAGACTGGTCGAGCATAATTAAGAGAGGATGCAATGCAGCAACGTAGGATAAGCATGTACTACCCAATTGATGACATGATAATAGGCAGCGAGACTTACTTAACAGTCTCAACATCATGTGAAGGCTCCTTTTGCAGCTCCAGAGCACCAGAATCTGTCAAATTTTCCCTGGGAGAATGCCTAGCATTATCCTCGTGTGGATGAACATCCAAAGAGACATTCCGCACTTCCATTTTGACACTATTCTTCTCTGCCACACTATCACTATCATCATCCTGTATTTCCTTCCTGTTAATATCCTGTAATTTGTCACGACTCAGATGAGAAACACCCATAATTTCTTCTCTTGGACCCTGATTCTCAGCAACAACAGACATCAACCTATCATCTTCAACTTCAGTCACAGCATTCACAGACACTTTGCGGCTGTAGGTGTCAACTTTAGTCCTGGATTTCTTCACAGGATTCAGCTTGGGACCTGATGATATTTCAGTTCCACTAGTTGATTGAGGTAACTTGGATTTGTGCTCTAGCTCCTGAATAATCTTTCTAATAACATAATAAGAACCACCAACATGATTCATAGCATCAGAAGCAGTTGGAAACTTCCCGGCATTATTTGATCTGTACCTGCAAAGGGATATTCTAACTTGCTCAAACAGAGAATAACAATTTGGATAACCATGATCACAATGCCAAAACGAGCCCCTTTCTCCAGCTATTTTCATTATAAATGGTCACCACCAGTCAAAACAATAACCTTCCAGGGAAGGATATCTGCTTTGTACTGCTCCCCAACTCTTGACTGATCTAAAATGGGAATGAAAGTACATGAAAGCATGGACTATTCTTTGAAGTTAAAAAATGTCAGTCAGAAGCAACATAAAGAAACATGATTTTGACAAGGCACTTTTTCTACTAGATCTGGGAAAAGGAGCAATGTTCTATGTAGAAAGGAGAGCTCCTTTTCATATTCAATAGACAATTACCAATGTATTACCTGGCCTCGTACAATTTACCAACAGAAAAGCAACAACAATTTCTACTGTTAAAATTTTCTAGGAAATGCTCTCCAAACTATAATCTCATTTCAGCATATTGCTACAAATGATCCATATGAGAATCCTAAATTGGCCAATCTTCTCTAGAAACATGAAAGTCTGCAAAACCATGTAACTAGTGCTAACACCAAGGCTATGAAAAAAAGTTCTCAAGGGACGGAGCAAAGAAAAACTTCAAAAGGAAAATGCAGTCTACTTCACTTTCGAGAACCTCACAAAACAAACAGCCAACCCAGAATTAGTAAACATGGTCTTCTAAAGAGAAAAATATCCCAAGTAACTTTATACAAGAAGCAAAGGCTCCAGAGAGGAAATTTGATAGGTATGCACATAATTACCATATATGAAGAGCATAACATAACAGAAGAAACAGATGCGGCATTCGATATATATACGTACTCATTAACATAACGTTCCACCATAGCTTGACGTTCATCTTTTGGAATCCGCTTGCGGCTTTTACAAGAATTTGGTGACTCGGAAGAAACAGATGCAGCATTCGATATGGCGCACCACTGAACTTTTGATCCATGAGCATCCGTTCTGTTGGTCAATACTGTCAGATATCGAACTAGAATTAGACGAATTAAGATGGGAAAAAGGAATGGTCAACCTATTTCCAAGCAGAATGGAAATTTAAAAACTGAATATTAAAGTTTTCAATTCTTAAAGATGTAGAGAGATGAAAGTTGATTCAGGAATCATAACCGGATGCTGATTTCTTACAAAGGCTCGTACCTAGACCTAGCCTGAATGCAACATTAAGTTTATGTGTGCAAAGGATTGGCAATTGAATTTTTTTTTTTTTTTAAATTTTGGATACTGACTAACCACATAATATCCCCCTAGAGTCGATCTCTTGATGTGATGCATCTAGTTGCCAACAACATTAAAAGAACCCCTTCTTCTACCGAAATAATCCTTTTTTAAAAAAAAAAAAAAATCCCAATAAGGCTGATATAGCTGCTTAAAAAGTGCTCAAGTCTGATATCATCCCTGGTAACTGCCCAGTCATAATGTCAGTCTGTTAATATTAACTGCAATGGGGACATCCACGCACCCTCCACATGACAACAACGACACCCTAAATTTTCAGAATGTCCTTGAGCAAAAGCAATTCATTAAACGAAGAAGAAACAGCACCGTCAAACTCCTGATATATCACCCATGTATACGTCTTTCCCCCTAAGGGAAAATAGATGTTCCGGGTTCTCCAAAAAAGGCACCAACATCAAGCAAAAGCTCTTCAATCCAGTTCGACCCTTAAGTAACTTCGATGGTCTCATCAGACAAAACTTCAAGCAGCACTTCATGCAGTGACTTCAAACATGTCAATCCCAGCAAAGCATAATCCCTTCTAGCAAAGTCTTTTACTCATCTCATCTCATCTCACATCGCGACTCTCAAGCCTCTCTGGTTTTTCTTTGACCCATACCCATCTACTCGAAAACAAAACAAAGGACCCATTTGCATTCTGCACATTCAACTGACCCAAAAAAAAAAAAAGAGAAAAAGATGAGCCCTCCATCCAAATCAGACTGTGATATAGAGCCGGCCATTGAAATTGAGGGAAGCAGATATAGAGAAAAAAAGAAAAGAAAAAAGAACAGAACCCAAAACAGCAGAAGAAGGAAAGATCATAGCAAATGGGTAAGGCAGAGAAAGGTACCAGCTTTAGCAGCGGAGTAACCGAGACGAAGCGTCGATCGCCGCCCTCTTGCTATGATCCGCAAAGCCCTCATATTTTTCTCAGCTTCTTCTGCTCATGGCGTGCTCGCCGGCCCCTCTTCTGCGCGCGAGACTCCGATGTCGCCTCGGAGAGAGGGAGAAGAGGAGAGAGAGAGGGTTTTTGAAATCGGGAGTGAGGGTTTTAACGAGTTGCGGGCGAGTCAATGTGAACCGGCGGCCGAGTCGGCGAGTTACCGAGTCCTCGGCGTCGTTGTCTCTTCTTCGCCGGTTTTTTTTTTTTTTTTTTTTCAGTTTTCCTTGTTAGAACCCCAAAAATGCGTCGCAAATGGGGATTTGGTAAAATAAAGGGGAAAATTTTGTGATTTAAATGGCAGGTTGAGAAATGCCCAAAATGGATTTATATATTGATGCAATAATATTACACTTATGTTAGATTATTAACTTCATTTTGATGTGGTAAGGACGTTCTCAAGCCTCCCATTAAGCATGGAGAGCAAATATCATCAAAAATCCTAAAATATGCCCAATTATTTACCCTAAATTTTTTTTTTTAATTTTAAATTTGTACTTTTATGACACATTCCCCATTCATCAAAGTTCTGTCAATGAGAATTATAAAACATCTATCTACATAGACACCAGAAAGCAAACCATGATGTCAACGTGACTTAAGCGAAATAAAAATACATTATTTTGACTGAAAAATCGTTTAATAAAACATTGATAGAAAGTATATTTATCACATAATTACAATTAATTATAATTTTAGACTTCTCTACATCACGAGGAAAGATTTTGTATAAATATATTATAATGGATATAATTTGATGTTTTCTATGTCACTAAAAAAAATATTTAATGTTACATGTACCAAGGTAGGCATAGTTTGAAATTTTTTTGACTTTTTCCCACAGCATTATTCCAACGACATCTAGTGTTTTTTTTTTTTTTTTTTTTTTTTTTGAGGGGGTCTTGAAATTAGAATTTGAAGTAAAATTCACATCGAATTTTCATTGATTAACTTCACTGCTGCTTTCTGTAAAGAGTTTTGAAAGACTGATCAATTTCCAGCTCCTCCTTCAATCCAATACAAAACACGAACATCGCTTGAGTTCAAGTGCTAGTCATCCGCATCCCTTGAGACCTCAAATAAGGACTACAAAAAGTAGGGACGGCGTAATTCTCTGTAAAGCATTAGTATATTTGTCATCTTCACATGACATTCATGCTGTCGCCACACAGCACAATCTGCAGCTATCCCAGGAAAGACGATCTTGCCATTTATCAGTGAATACCAAGGAATCAGCCCCCAGTGGCACAGACAGATCAAGGCTAGCAGCTGGTTTGCCATTGATGCCGCCGCAATGATCCTGATTTAAGGGCACCCTCTTGTCGAGGCAATCTTTTTTCTTTGAAGTAAAAAAGCACCCTAAACATGCCATTACAGTTCGTCTCCCCATATAATGTAGACACCCAGGACCAGTTGCGGCACAGCTCCTGCAGATCAGAACATAAGATTAAGAAACTGATCCTGCACAGAGAAGGAAAAAGATATACGGGTGGGAAACTCAAAGAAGTAAGCAACACTCACAGGAGAAATTATTGTACCAGCTTAGATGTTTAGCATTTCCCAGGCAACTGAAGTGATCCAAGAAAATCACAGCAACCTTTCAGAGAAACTAAGAGGATCCTGAAGAGCTATTGCAGAGAGAGAAGATCAAGGGACTTGAAAATTGTTACAACGCACAAGGAGACAAAGATTCATTGAAATTGATGTTCGTAGCTGTGTCAAAACCATTTGACACCCCCCCCCCCCCGTATGGGAAACATGGTTTACAGATGATAACCTCTCCTGATGAACAAGCAGAAAAATAAGCAAGAGAAACATACCACCATATTTTGCCCATCTTTCGTAACTAGTGACATCTTGTCCGCATGATGAGTTGCTGCCATATGATCTTTTTGTTCCTGAAAAGCACTCACCTAAAGACATTCAGTTTTAATGTAAATACTGATTTTGCGGCACTTCAGCCGCACAAAGACAATGTGTTCTGACACAACTAGGAATGGAAGATGCCTGGATGATAACAAACTAGTTTCTGTTATCAGCAACATGCCCAGTAATTTAGAAACTCATTGCACATAACCTTTCTGATAGATTCAACTCATCCTAAACACAGGCGGTCGCTGTCTCTCAATTATATTATGAACAGCTGATACTTCTATCATGTGTCCTGGCAAAACTAAAATCAATGAAAACAGGTAGGTCCAACAGAATCTCAAATCAGGCTCTACATCTCTGGTCAGTAACAGTACCAGTATATTATGGTAGAATAGCCTCAGGTACTTTTCATCCTAAAAACTTGCCTTCAAAATTAAAAGAAGGTTCTCCATAATGATAAATTACAATTATATGCTAACCGTGGGAAGTTAAAATGCCATGGCATACATAACCTTGAGAAGTCTTCATTAAATAAATTTTTCAATGATTACACTTTGCTATCTGTTTATGTCATCCATGAATTACTAATGTAGACCAACGTACAAGGCCTCTCTAACTCAGCACAGAAATGGCACTCAAGCATAAAACTAGGAAGTTCTACCATAAATATAAAGCGCTGTTCTAGTGGAACGCAGATAGAAGAAGTTTTAAAAGGTAATTAAATTGGTATCCTTTTACCTTATTTATCAAATTTCCTCAACTTGTAAATGATTTATTACCATAACGGAGAATACAATTCCAGTAAAAGAAAGGACTGCATAAATAGTTTGGTAAAAAGCAGCTTGAGAAAATAAAGATCAAAACCTTAGTAACGTTGCTTCCTCTTTTTCTGCCCCTTGCCAGCAGAAGCAACACTCCTTGTGTATTGTGAATTAAGGAGCTCCCGAGGAATAGGTGCACTGGAAGCTCTTAGAAGTTCAACCAAATCAGGGAGCACCTTCTTATTCTCCTCATTCACAAAAACAACTGCCGTACCCTCCTCACCTAATTTAGATGCCCTCCCAACCTGGTGGACATATTCCTTAATTGAATTTGGCATGTCAAAAATTATCACCTGTCTCACACCCAACAAGTCAACTCCCCGACCTAAAATTCCAGTTGCAACAATGACAGGGCATTCTCCCATAAAAAATAACTGCATGATTTCTCTCCTCTCCTTCATAGACTTCTCCCCATGCATTGATAAGGCTTTCATTCCAGTCTTAACAGCTATTGCATCAGCTAGCAGATCTGCACCAAGTCTAGAACCCACGTACACCACTGCTGGTGGCTTAAAATGCTGCTTGCTCATCAGCACATCGAAAAGTTTCTGCTTCTTTTGCTTTGTCTCCACCCAGATAGCTATATGCTTCACTGCCTTATTTGAAGTATTGGGCTTGCCAACAGAGACAACAGTTACATCTTTGACCATGGTTCCTGCCATCTTCTCAACTTCCGGAGAGATTGTTGCTGAATACATCAACAGTTGGGGCTGTGATAATGCCCTAAAGATTTGCATCACCTGATCACGGAAGCCCCGCTGAAGCATGCAATCCACCTCATCCAAAACGAAAATCATGATGTCGTCCAGCTCAATGTCATGCTTGGTCAATAGATCAATAAGTCTTCCTGGAGTCCCCACTATCAATTCAACTCCTTCCTGGATGCGATACAGTTGTCCAGCCATAGGGTCACCTCCGACGACGAGTGCAGTTTTGAAAGGCAAACCCTTGCCAAGCATCTTTGCTTGCTCCTCAACTTGTATACAGAGCTCCCTAGTTGGTTCCAATACAATAGCACGAGGCCTTCTCCCATTTGAAGAGTTCTGCAGGCTGTTATTTGCACAATATGTAATTAAAGGAACCAAAAAGGAAGCGGTTTTCCCTGACCCTGTATCAGCCAAAACAAGCAGGCTTTTGCCAGTCAGAGCCGCAGGTATTGCTTGCATCTGCACGGGAGTGGGCATTTCATAGCCAGAAGATTCAATATTTTCTAGAAGCTTCTGCGGAAGGGGGCAAGAGGCGAAAGACAAGATGGGTGCAGGAATTGAATTTCCCTTCACATGGATGCCAAGTCTTTTCCTAAGCACTTCAGATTGGTCACTAGGTAAAGACTGAGATCCGGTTTTATCATTGCCATCTTTAACATAAAAGCACTCATCAACTGTCGGTAATTTCTTTAAAGATGTATGACCACCTCTGGAAGAGTTACTAATCCTGCTTAGCAGAGTCCGTTTGCATTCCAAGCTGCAAATATCATCTTCTGTCTCGTCACATATGTATTCACCATAGCGGCCACACATCACACATTTCGGGTCACCGGGGAAAGCCAGTCTCTGATCTCTAGATCTTTCTTTCACCGCATCTGATTTGTTGAGAAATTAGACAAGCCAATGACCACGATATATAACTCAAGGAGAATAGCAAATGATGTAGATAAATATCATGCGACGGAAGTACAAAAAAAGTGTGTTAAAATAGATAATCATTGAATGAAGGTTGATCATTTCGAAGTGAAATGACACGCCCTGAGTGCAGTTATAGTATAGTATTACCGCTAGGTTCATCGGTGTTTGTAGCATCCACTGAACTTTGCTCACAGTCCTTGTTGGCCCAGCCTTCCATCGCTACACTTTTCCAAATATCACTAATTCAGAGTGAATCCGAACTGTGGGCACGGAAGAAACCCTAAAATTCAAGATTCAAGAAGATCATCACAAGAGGCGAGAACAAGGAGAAAGCTCAAATTTTTTATGGGTCTATATCATGAAAGTAATCTACTTGTGCCTTCCGAGTAACAACTACTTCCTAAAGGACCAACAGAAGAGAGAAACTATTGCCGAAATGCGATGACGCAGCAGCAGCAGCAGCAGCCAGCAGAACGGATATGGAGGATTTCCCAAAACAAAGAAATTGGGTGGTGGTAGAATCATGCAAGGTCTCTGTCATATACTAAAAGCCGTGAGGCTTGGCGTGGTGATAAAACTCACGATTCGCATACGAGAAAATCAGCAAGCTTCCCCAAGAAGGTGTTAGAAATTCAAAAATCAGTTCACACGACCAAAAGCAAGAAAACAGTAAGGCAGAAGTGTGCTACCTGAATCTAAATACAAAAGCAATAGGTGGATATGGGCCATGTCTTACGTTTGCAATCGTGCATTTTTAACCACTGCAAAGTTCACGAAACAAACCCACTCCTACGTTCCGCCAACCGGGAGAATCAAATCAAAAAACCCGACATCGAAACCAGAGAATCAGCGGACGACAGGAACGCGCGCGGCGGAAACTAAATTCACCTAAAATGCTTGCAATCTCGAGAGGGAGAGGAGGAGGAGGAGGAGGAGGAGAGGTTACTGCTCGTTCGTCTCTAAGCATGCGATTGCTTCTTCATCAATTGGAGAAAGAGAAGGAGGGAGAGAAGATCCGCAGGAATCAAACGGGCGGGGATTGAACCCGGCCCGCTCATAATACAGCCTAATTACTTTTTGAAGCCCGATCCGATCTGCTGTCGGGCCCGCCCGTATACACTAATGGCACTTGATGGTTATGCTGGACAACAGCATATTAACCCCGAAAAACAAGTTTGGTGTGTTTGTTTTGCAAAAATAATTTTCGGAAAACGTTTTCCTCATTTTCCAACGCTTTGGTTCATTTAAGAAAATGAGTCGACGGAAATATTTTTCTTCCAAAATTTAAATTTAGGAAAACGATTTCCCTTTAAAAATCGGAAAACATTTTCCAAAATGTTTTAAGATCATTGCTTAATGAAAATTTATTATTAAAAAGAATTTATAATTAAAAATTTGAATTTTTTATTATTATATATTTTCTTTTCTTTTCTTTTTTTTCTTTTCTTTCTTTGCCTGTGAACGTAAACCTTAACTCCTCCTCCCCTCTCTCCTCTTTCGTCCCCTCCCTTTCGTCATCGCCGCCTCCTCCAACCCTAGCCCTTCGTGTGCTCCTATTGGCTTCGCTCCCTCCTCTTCCTCTTCATCGGCATCTTCTACACCTTCAATCATTTTTGAAATGCAATCCAAACACCAGAAAATATTTTCAATCACGTATCACCAAACAAAAAGAAAACTAACCGTTTTCCTAGAAAACGGTTTCCCGGAAAACATTTTTCAAAAACATTACGTTTTCCGTGAAACAAACACACCTTAAAAATGTGATTTCCTAAAATCCAAAATTTCTTATTTTGTTGTTTAACAAAATGTCTCGATAATACTTCGTTAATGAATCGGTTATTGCTTATTGAGTACATAGACAAAGATAGTCTTGCTCTTACGTATACGATGGTATATCATACATTAAACACGATACTCACTTGTACTTTGTAATGTAATCTTTCATTTTCACGCTCAAATGATGCAACAATTTTAACAGCGAAATCAAATTCAAAATCTCGATTACTACCTTTAGAATTGACATGATTAATTAAGTAATATCACATGATTTTTATACCTGACGAACTCATATCACGCAATTTTCGGTTTTATTATAATAATTGCTATAGTGATTGTTACAGTTCTTTTACAGCAATGAACAGACACAGAATGTGAAAATCGCCTATTCAAATCTCACATACTTCATGCGAACTGATTTAGATCGATGCTACCTAGAGCTGTTCGTGGGATTTACGGGGTGTTTCCACTTAGACTAGGAGCTTCTTGCGAAGTAAGCCAGAGAAAAGGGGATAAAGATGGGGGGAGGTTTCAGCACCCAAGCTCTCAACGTGGCAACTCCATTGCAAGGAAGATCAACAAGTGTCCCGCATGAGTCCAAGCCTCCCTTCGTCCATTTTATGCAGGCACCCCCTCCACTTCTCGCCCATGCAGGGAGCCCTCTCATCACCAACCTTCATCTCCATCTTCATCTCCATCTTCTTGCTCACCTTCTCCATCGTTCGGATCCTTCACAAACCCTCAACACTCGGAATAATTTTTGCCATCTCGAGCGGCGAGGCGGACCCAAAATGCCAGCCCCGGCTCGCGCGTACGTGTTCGGGAGGGCCAACGAGGCGACCCACCCGGACTCCTTGAGGGCCACCCTGGCCGAGCTCCTCTCCACCTTCATCTTCGTCTTCGCCGGCGAGGGCTCGGCTCTCGCTCTCGGTACGTCGGTCTTTCCCGCGTCTCTCTTTTTCTTCGAACCATCTGTCGAATTCTTAACACGACAGGAGCAGGATGACGCTTCGTATGTACATACTGAACGGGTTGAGACTTGTTTTTGCGATTGCATGGTTTCGATATTTAATGATCTTTTATTTACTCCTAGACCATAAAAGACGGCTGTGTGAAATGGGTTTTACATAAACAAGGCAGTTTTTGAGTGTCCAACTTCTTTTATGTGTGATTGATCTTTCAAACATCGAATTTTCACTATACCTGCCATCCGAGCACTCGTTAACAACTGATTCGATTAAGTTTTGCATGCGATGGTACGGACCGCACCGCATGAAACTTCAGGCTCCTAATTTTTTCCTTTTCTCTGCATTATAATGTGAAGATTAAATGATACGTGCAAGCCACGGTAAAAATCATCCAAATATATGCTCCGTTTTGTAGACAAATTGTACCCGATAGATACCGGTGTAACTAGACCAGCATCTTCGCTGATAGCCATTGCACTTGCACACGGACTAGCACTGTTCGCAGCAGTCGCATCAAGCATTAACATCTCGGGAGGCCATGTGAATCCCGCAGTCACTCTCGGTGCCCTCGTCGGAGGGAGGATCTCCTTTATCCGAGCCATATACTATTGGGTGGCTCAGCTCTTGGGTGCCATACTAGCCTCACTGCTGTTGAGGCTCGTGACTGCCGGAATGGTAAACACTTCCGTATCTCAAGTCCAAATTGCTCTTCCTTTCAGACAGATAGGTCTAATTTTCTATCGGGTCTGTATATTAATGTTGAAATTTGAAGCTATATCAAGTGATTTGTCATTTGTCATCAGCTCATTTCTTCATTAATCATTAGTGAAATGCTTTAGCTCAATTGCTCATATTGGATTGACTAGTGAAAGTAAAACACTGCTTCATACACTGTTCAGGGTAGCGACAAGCGTAAAATATGACCTCTGTTGCTATTGTTGCTACTTTAACTCTAAGCGCTGGAAAACTAAATCAATTTTCTCTGCTCGACTCTCATGATGTGTATTGCTATTTCTAGCCAGTGAAGAACAAGATGTTCATCTCGACAATCCATATTGGTTTTGTGTTAGGTTTTCGCTTGTTCCCATCTTGAATAATGCTATGTTCACATCGTCTTATCCTTCATATTATCACAGTCAGTCCTGAGCTTCCAATAGGATACATGAGGACAATGAATTTAGTAAATGATTGAACCATTTCCACTAAGAAAACACTTTGATTTTTGTGTCACTAGGCATTTTCCTCTCTTCTTGTGACAGCAATATCAATTTGTGTTGATTCTTTTGCAGAGACCAGTTGGATTCATCCTTGGATCAGGGGTGGGAGAAATGAACGGGCTGCTCCTGAAATAGTCATGACATTCGGGCTGGTCTACACTGTCTATGCAACAGCGATCGACCCCAAGAGGGGCAGCCTGGGAATCATAGCCCCGCTCGCCATTGGTCTGATTGTTGCAGCAACATCCTTGTGGGCGGGCCATTTGACGGGGCATCCATGAACCCGGCCCTTGCGTTCGGACCAGCCCTGGTCGGGTGGAGGTGGAGGCACCACTGGATCTACTGGCTCGGCCCGCTTATCGGAGGAGCTCTTGCAGGGTTGATATACGAGTACCTGGTGATACCAACTGAGGCACCACTCCACACTCACCACCAGCCCTTGGCTCCTGAGGACTACTAGCCAGGTCATGTGGGTTCAGTTTAGCTCTGAGTTATGCCTGTTGATGTTGGGTTTGCATTGGAATGCATTGTAACCTTTTTCTTCCGTGCACTTGTCTGTGTGTAATGTCATAAAGTCAACGTCCCTCCACTTCTGAATTTCAGTGCATTTTGCTATTGAACTCCTGTAGTTATGTGAAATAAAAGGTTCACTGAGGAATGTTGCACAGATATGACTTTGGTGAAACCTTCTCTTTGGTCTCTGGTTTCGATTTGCAAATCCTTCCAAAGGTCTCGATCAGAGTTCATGAATGCTTCACTTTATGATCGTGCCACGTCGCAAGATCTATCATTATCAAGATACAATAAGCCGAAATTGCAAAGCTAGAATCACTATACTACTTGGTGATCTTGTTTCACCTACATTGTCTAATCAAGGTTTAAAGGCGGCAAGAGGGCATGATCAGAATCAAAAGAGAACACAACATTCAATTGTCCCTTGATTGTATCAGAGAAAATTGCTGGTGACACCAGAAGAAGGGCTCCTCTCTGTGTGAACTCGACTCAATACAATATTTGACAACAGTTATCGTGTGGTATTTATTCTTTGGCTGTAGAATCTGGCAACCCAGGGTGCAAGTTCAGTGTTATGGGGTCGTCGGGGTTTACAGAGTAGTAATCTGACCAGTAACATGGTGAGAGCCTCTCGGTGAACTCGCCGTCGGAGTAGACGCAGAAGGGTAGCCAATTTTCGCCGCCGTTCATCCTTCTCTTCCGTTCTCTTGGGTAAGCCAGAGGCGCTTGCACGTATCTACATGATGTGATTAAACTCAGTAAGCTACATCAGTCACGAATGAAACATTAAACTGAATTTTCATACGACAGATAGTCATTTGAACTTGAAGTGATGGCAAAAGCTTCAGCGCTAGATCTTGGCAGAACAAATCAACCGTACCTGATTCCGTCGAGCACGGCATCCCAGCAGAAATGGGTATGGCCGAAGACATGGCAAGCTGAACCACTCCCTTCGGCCCCGTGTATGGACCTTAGGCGAACCTCAAGGCTATCAGAACCAATAATTTTGGGGAGATTTGGGTAGAACAACATCCTTTTTTCTGGGCATAACTCTTGTCTGGCAATGTAGCAATGAGCACAAGTTGGCCATCATTCCATATTTTACTAAGAAGAGCAGATAGAGCAAGCAAAGGACATAATAGATTATCATGCGTTACGTGGATATCTTTTGCGAGACCTTGCAGGTTGTTTGAATGATCCAACTCATGATAATGAATGAGACTTAGCTACATTTGACAAAGAAGCAAAATATTGAACTGCCAGAACGTTCTGAGAAGTATACTATATAGTTGCGCAGACAAGTCCACTAACACTGTTGTCAAGTTCGTCCCCTCTTCTTGATTCTCAAGGTATGCAATGCACATTGCTCTTGTTTAAGCATATGCTATAGACGTATTCGAGAAAGTGGTCCTCTTCCCATCAGTCATTACGCCCGTAAAGAGCTGATGCAATATTATCAGGGGAGCTGGACAAAACTTTTGCGGTTCTAGATATAACATTATATTCGAGCACAGGCTTTATACCGTTTGACAAGTTCCAACAATTTTCACCAAACCATTGAGTCGCTCCTCTGTGGATGATGCGGAAAGGGGAATGATTTGCAATAAGAGATGACCTGGGACTGGGAGATATGAAGTTACATGACTTCAAAATCATCACCTAGTGAGGCTTTGACAAACACAGATGGCCTACATTTCGGGCATAATTCAAACTTCACACCTCAAAGTATGGTACAAAAATAACAAATCGGTTTCCAGAATAGAAGATTACAAGAAGTGCTCTGATCAAAATAAACAAAGCAAACTGAGATAGGCAGAGTGATAGGGACTGCTATGTAGGCTTCCAATAAGGATGAAATTAAGACAATAATGCTACTACAGGGGAAAAAAACTAAATAGGAGTTTTGTGTAAAGGGAAATCAGTACCTCGGAACGAAGTGAGAAAATGTGATGATCTGCTCGCATGTCTTTTTGATATCCTCCACTATATCCATATTATGTTCGTTCATTGCATCAAAGTAAGAAGCTAGGGAAGTATCTTTGTTTGAAAGCTCCTCTGGCCACTTGCATGCATGATAGTCTTTACATGCCTGCGCGAGTAAATTCAGTTAATTTTGTGCAGTATCTATGCAGCCAATACCAATAAGACTAACAAATGCAAACCATCGAAATTTAAAAAGAAAGAAGCTTCAAGTCCAACATAGCACAGCACTTAACATATCAGGATGAGTTTGTGCAGCACTCTGTCAATAATTATATACTGATAGCTGGCTATCACTATGCACATCGTAGAGAAAACTGAGTAGATTTTTTAAAGCTTGACTAGTCTGCATGCAACACTTTTGGAGTTGGACTGTGATAGATATCATGTTCAAGAGAAAAATATATGTTAGGCAATGAAATTGAGATTTCAGGTTCAAGTCATAACAAGCATGGATAACATCACGACAGACAAAGTACTCTCTGTAAAATTTATTCTATAATCAATCAGTAAAGGCTGTAGCTTACTGTCATAAGTGAAGCTCTTACAAATTCTTACAAGGATAAAGGAAAGTGAATCACCATCTCCAAAGGGGGGATGCGGAAACTGGTTATATCGTCCTCTCTGTCAAAGCTCTAATGAAAGGAAGCGTAACTCTTTGTTAAATGAAGGCAGGAAAAGCTGAAAATTATCAAATAATGGGTTCTGTAACAATCTCTGAGACATAATGAAAATCACTCAGTCACCTCATGATACCAAGAGAACAAAGGAATGATTCCCAAGCTGCCTATGACCACTGGATCCGTCTTTACACCAAGTCTTTTACATGCATCAAGTAGTTTCTCCAGCTTTTCCAAGGAACCGAACTGTGTATCATTTCCACATAGTCAGTTCATATGATGTTTAATGTGCTTCTATAAGAATAAGAGATCTTTAGAGTTTGTGGGTAGGAACCCTAGATTAATTATGACAGAGGTTACTATCATGCCAAGGCAATGGATGAATATGCCAGTTAGATATTTACTACAAGCTATATTAAAGAAACAGTTGTTTTTCCAACTCCAGTGTTAAGCTTGCGATCAAAATTGATATGCCATACGCCTCACATATTAGCTTATCCAGGTTGATACAAATATGAAATGACAAAGCTTGGGCAGCATGAATCTAACAATTCCAGTTTTAAGTAGATCAGCAGGCTTCTCTCCATTTCCCTTAGTCAGCTTGGCAACAGAGGAAAGAAGCCACGTCAGCAATGTCCACAATGCAAGGGCAAAAAAAGACTTCTTTGAGTAACAGAAAAGTAATTTTAATTCTCCACATTCCAAAGATGAAAGATCGAAAGGAAAAGCAAAACACTGTAAATCTCATAAATCATTTAAGGATTTTGAGGTGTATGGAGATAGCCAGCATTCTTTAAAGCGACAGCAATCAAGTTTTAGACTAAGGCAACAAGAAAAATCATATTTTCTTTTCTACATTATCTGAGGACCATATACTAACAAGCTATGCACGAGGACTGAGTATAACACTAACAGCAATCACATACTTCGCCGCAGTACTCTTCAAAAGGACTGCAACTGTTACTCAGTGAACTTGGAAACATTATGAAAGATAGAAGTCAACTCACAGAAATTTCTGACCCTCTACGGCACCAAAGATCATGGTTTCCGGGCACGTAAAAGACATGCTCGAATCTCTCCTTCAAGAGCGACATCGTGAGAACAAAGTTGTTGTATGTTTCTGCCACATCACCAGCAACAAGAAGCACGTCTCTCTTGTGTTTAACAGTTGACAAGCATTCGACCCACATCATGTTCTCTGAGTAGTCTGTGTGCAAATCCGAGAGCACAAAAACCCGTAAACAAGTGTCGTCTCCATTTAGAGAAGGTACTATATCCGGCCTCCTGGTGCAAGCCCTCTTCCACATCTTTCCAAATTTTCTGAAAGGGATGCGCTGGGAAAGATGGCTCGAACCGCGCGGGGTCTGAGGTAAGCTCATATAAGAGGAGGCTAACCTCAGAACCATTCTAATCCGTTGATCTACGCTGAGGGAAGGACCAACCACCCATTATCAAAAAATCAATCACTCCATAAAAGGAGTGAAATTTGCGCAAGATTTTGGTCTGCGTTATAATCATTCAATAGATCTTGTGTGACTATATCCTCATCCAGCAATCACACGCAAGCATTTTCAAACATTCGACTGGTTTTCCCATCAAGATTTATTTCTCGAAATGAATTCAAGATAATCATCACTCTTAGCTCACAAAGAACTGTCAAATGTAAACATCGCCATTGCTTAGAAATTGGAACAGAGAAAAAGAATCACCGATTACCCTCCACGGGGAAAGTTTCTGACAACTGCACTCTATCGGTGAAAGAAGACTAATTTCTCATCTGGTAACAAAAGAATTTTCTACAGCTACCGAGAAATGGATCCAGAATTGCAGTAGAAGATCGGTGTTAAGTCGGGGCAAGTACCTGGGAGTCCCTTGGATCGAATGGACGAAGAAGACGAGGGACCGAGAATCCAAGAATCCTCGGTCGGGTCGTTGAGGTTAGTTGAATCTGCAAATGTCCGATTCAAGCCACCTTTTTTATCATGTCGCTGACATGAAAAAAGCCAGTCCTAGATTCTCCCCTTTTCCAAGAATGAAAAGCGAGCGTCTTTGCAAAGAAAGAAGCGCAATCTCTCCAACCCAGAATTGCAATCTCGACTTATAGCGAAGAAATCACAGTAAAGAAGAATAAAGTAGGAATTTTTAATCCCTCGTGCGTCACGCCTCGTCCATTTGCGCTTTTCTGCCCTTTCGCCCCCAAGAACTTTGGGAGAATTACCCTTTCTATTGGACGGCAGCTGTGAATCTGCACGCATATTTCTAATTCTTAGTGCGGCTTTGAATTTATCTATGACAAATCTTATGGTTAAAGGAAAAATTAAAATTGGACTTACCAATACTGGGTAAGTATGTTATCAGTTCTAAAAGTTGTATATAACGCTTACTTTGATGTCAAAAATTTATTTTGGATGTAATAAGTGTCAACAAATTTGAAAAACAATCATTTAAGTACCGACACCAATCAAATTGACCGGAAATCCGAAATCCGATGTGACACTTTTTTATTAATTTTTGAAATTGATATATCTTTCCCCCAATTCAAAATCCAAAAATCCCCAAATTAAAAGAGAGAAGGAATGGCATTGGCTTCCCGTCTTCAAAGAACAGCACCAGCACTAGCTAGTAGCGACACTAGTAGCGCACCAGCACAACACCAATAGTTTCCAAAAAAAAACCACGCGCTCGCCTTCACCCTCCCCTAGTAGTTTTCCCCCATTTTCAATCACCATGTCAACCTTTCAAATCCCAAAATCTCAGTCCCACCACGGCCTTTTCCCAAGGAATATCACCGGGCACAGAGGAAGCGCGAGCTCAAAAAATCTCTAGAAGCACGAGCGATCCGGCCAATGGTAGCCGCAAAGATCTGGAACACCATGGAGGTCGCCAACGAAGCCAACTGTGATGACGGCAGTGGCCGTGGCCCCGCCATCCCCTCCTCCACCCTTGCCGTTGACACCTCCCTCTCCCTCCCCAAAATGTCTTCTTGCGTCATGTTCGTCCCTCCCCTTCCCCTGCCGGCTCTCGCATTCCTGTCATCCATCGCGATTTCGTTAGCTTAGGTTTTGGTTTTAGCCGATTCGCGTGCTGTGTTTTTCCTTTGTCGTTTCATGTTGAGCAAATGTCTTGTCGCGTGAGATTCAGTCCTCTCAGGATTTTATGTTCGTTTTTTTTTTTTTTTTTTTTGTCTTACTGTGGTGAGCAACTACGATGGAGGCCGAGCGACGGTGAGCAAGCTAGGTCGGCGTTGGGCGAGGATCAGACAAAAAAACCCTAATTTCAATTTCCAAATAATAATAAATAAAAAATCCAAATGAGTTGTGCGGCGTCATCCATCCACTTAGAACGGCAAAATAACGTCGTTTTCTTAAGGAGAATGAAAAATGTTGTTGTTTAAAAGCCATTTCGATTTTTTTTTAAATATAAAAGCCATGTAATCATTTTGATCGAAGTCTCCGGTCTGTGACATCAAAGTAATCATTTTTTCTTCGATTTGACACTTAATGATCTGATGGAAACTTTTAGCACCAAAATGAGTGACATACATATACTTACCCCACAAATACTATGTCTCCATCTCATCGTGTCATTTGATCCGATAAAAACTTTTGGCACGCCGTACACAACTTTTAGCACTGATAGTATACTTACTCGATAGAAACTTTTGGCACGCTTTTAACACTGATAGTATACTTACTCGACAAATACTCTGTCTCCGTTATACTATCTATATTATTCTTCTTTTGGTTGCTAATTAGCATTTATCTCCTCCTCAAGAATCTCTGTACTAAACAAATCGATCTTTTAAGGGTAAGCAAAAACTGGGTGGATAATATTTGAGAGGGCAATTCAGAGGAACCTTCATTGCAAAACAATCTACTCTGCGACCTTTAATTGCCATTTTCGTTTTAAGAATGTCCTCTGACACAGTTCACGGTGTTTCACGCGCATGCATTCTTTCCAAGCGCAAACAATCCAAAGAGCCTGTCAGAGATCAAAGAGAGACCCTTTTCAATTACAGCAAAACCCTTGCACATAGAGCATCATCTGCAACTGATCCTCAGGTTCCAATGTACATGGCCGCGCTTCGCATCAACAACGAAGCAGAAAAAGAAAAAAGAAAGCGAAAAAAAAAATTCTGCAAAGAGATCACCACCAAAAGTACAGTCACCTAAATTCCCTGGTACATGAACATTAGACAAACTCAGTGTCCACAGCTAGCTCCTCTCCATCAAAAACTTCCTAAACCAAAGCCATCAGATGGATAGCAATGGATAGCAAAAGAGCATCAAACCGTTTGCTCCATTTCACGGTGCGACCAAAACTGCGGCTCTCTGCTGCATCCTCTAAGTCGCGGAATTAGGTGGGGGAGATGCCGGAGTGCTATATGTGACAAGAAAGGAAGAAAGCCAGTCCCAAAAAAAGCTACTTCACAGAACAGGTTTATACAATAGAGTCGCGGCTGAAGAAGTTCAAGTCGTGATGGTAGACGTTGAGCTGCTTCGCCCAGGAATGAGCCGCGTCATGGAGCTGGGTGAACTTGAGATGCTCGAATGTCTCCGGTTTCACCCAGAGGTCACCTCGCATCTTGTATGCAGCCAACCCAAATGGACTAAGCCGAATCTTGTCAGAACCAACCCTCTTCAGTTTACTGTCCATGTAAAGAGGATGGCATTGGTCGTCCTCATAAACATCATCAGCACTATCTGTGAAATTGCAGAAGAAACAGCACGACATCAGTGGCGGACATCACACGCAGAAGCATTCAAAGAAATAAAAAAGAAAAACCATTTTTTGTCAGTAAAAATGCAAACATGAACATTCATCTTGACTCGAAATGTTTACTAAAGCGAAAAATCGATAGAGTCATCAATCAAAATTTTGTAAGGATGCTGCTAGTTAAGTGGCCAATGCATTAGTCTTGGACGAAAAACCTGCTATTGTTTTCTTGATATGATAAATAACAATGGAGATTGACTGAAATGGTCCATCACATCTTATGCATACTTTTCAGCAAATGAATATCGTTATAACTTTGTCCTTCAGGCAAAGCTGCAGTGAATCACGTACCTAGGAATGATGACGACAATGTGTGATAAGTCAGGAAGCAAGTCAGCAAGTCCTTATCGTTGCTGCTGTTTGGAATATGGTAAATTGGATACCTGTTGAGACAAATAAGTAACTTAAATTCCATAATGGAAATAACAGAAACGACTTGAATGACTAAACATAATGATGAAAAGAACATTGGCGACGTTGAACATTCCTTAGTTAATGTAGCAATGATGAATTTGCCTAAACTACCTATGATTGGCCAAGAATATGAAAAGAAATGCCATGAAACTTACCAAGCGACAGCCATCCAGCTGGCTGGAGATATATCCATGCTTCTAAGAGTTGTCAGTGCCTGATGATCTTTTGTTAATTCGGTCATCTGAGTCAGACAGAACCACAGTTTCATTCAATGAACAAGATCTTGCACTGCTAAATTATAATTAACAACTCTTCTATTCATCGACGAGGCAATGGAGGAAGCTGATATAAGAACGTGTCTTCATCAATGTGACCAGTCGAAGAGGATCACCTTATTCGACAGAGGAATTCTCCAGTTAGGAGAACATGCCTCAAAGTACTCCAAGTAAATGGAGCCAAGCTTATTCCTCATTGACCATGAAACTGGCTGGTCTGAGCTCGAATCTTCCGAGATGCTATCCCAAGCCTTGCTTGAATCGTTGCTTAAGGACCTTGATAGCTTATCGCTCCCGGTATCATCACTCCAAGAGTCACTTTCGAATTCCACCGCAACATTTCCCTCTGCTTTGTTCCTACGCCCAAATAAAGGAAATCCCAATAAATTAAATATTATATGCAACCGACATGTTTGTATGCTGCGGATAAAACAATATAACTGGATGAAACAGGACCAAAAAAAAAAAGAGAGAGAGAGAGAAGAGAAAAGAAGGTCGAAAGAATGAATGAAATAAGTAAAAGGGCAATCGGAAGTACCTGTTACAAACAATGGTCTGATTAGTGTAGATTTGGATTGCCGATAGATAGGGCACATAATATTGCTTAACCGTCTCTCCATCACTTAACACGACTTTAGTACTGACACCAAATGCACTCCATTCTTCATAGCTATGCCAAAGATCTTTCAGTTCAAAGTATTTGATCATTTCCTTACCAGCAGGTTGCCATAGATGGTTGATATCATGAATGTGGCTCTGCAGGTAAAGGTGAGGCAATAGTTGATGTCAATAATTCATCTCTCTAGTTTTTCGTGATAACAACATTCAGATAAATATGGACAATTAGCCAGACACTTTCAGGATCCCATGTTAACAAATACGAGTTGCTAATATGACTTTTGAGTCCACAGTGTGACACCGAGAAAATAATAGCAGCCCTAATACTCTAAGCCTGTTGAACTGAGGTTTTCTTTTAAGTCCTATAATTCAGGAAAAGTGGAGGGCGAAAATGGAAAGGTAATTCCTCAAAACAGATTACCAAAGGCAGATGTTTCCATTTTCCATGGGTAGTAGGATTACCATAATGGCAACATTGGGGCTAAGCAAACGGTGATATGGTAAGAGGTAATTTCCCCATGCAGCCAACTGGATCATAGTTAACAGTTATAACGGGAGCTACATCTGCCCGACGATGGCATGCAAATTAGCCTAAAACTATAAAAGACACTGAGAAGTTGTAAGATTTTCATATTGTGTCCTTGCACTTAAGAAATGCATTCCTTTCCATCTAGCAGGGATCGTCACCTAATTGTAATGATTGACATATTCTATTTCTAGAAATGAAATAATTGTATCTCTTAAATGTAAATTCAGCATCTGAAGAAGTCAAACATAAAAAGGAGCACTGAGACAGAGAGCACCATGAGTTTATATGCCATGTGTGTCTAATGTGCATTCACCATATGCGCTCCACATGCGCATGTATGCTGCCCGTAGAACCCACGTCATTGTCATCATTCAAGAAGTTGATTCTTACCCAACTTTCTTGCATGAAAATGTTGAAAATCAATCAGTCACGCATGTAAGACTCAACTCATTGGTTGACCTAAAAGCATGAGATGATCATACAGATTGTAGCTTTCCCGAGGGTTGGCTATGCTGATCTAGCACGTTCCACCCCGGCTGAGAGAAAGGTCAGTGATAAATCAGCGGATTAGGTTTACTGCAAGTGTAACAGAAAACTAATACATTCATGTCGGATGAGTGACATGTGTGTTTGAACTTAATTGTTTCACCAAATTCTTACCCACGTCAATAATCTAATGGTCAGTGCATAAGTTATTTATACCAGCAATGGATCTAATATAAGTCCTCTATAAAATTAAAGCATCTTAAGCCGAAACCAATTTAGACCGAATCACAGTAGTTAAATTTCACATAAACAGTGCCAAACCAGTGTAACACTAGTCAAGATCAATTCAAGGTGCTAAAAATGATCAGGCTATATTAGGTTAAATTACACATAATCAGTGTCAAACCAGTGTAGCACTAGTCAAGGTCAATTCAAGTTGCTAAAAATGATCAGGCTAAATTAGGCATTTCGCCACCTTTAATTAGGATAAGAGATGGATCTTGAAAGTTTTCTCCAATCATCCACAACATATGCACTCATTACAGGCATGATGTAAACAGTCAATGGGAATCCTGGCCCTCCTCGAGTGGGGTATCCATTGGTATGACTACGAAATGCAGGAGAGAGCACATAAAAAAACACAGAGAGGGTAATGTAAAAGGAATATCCTGGGCACCTAAAGAATATTACCAACTACAATACAAGAAATTCAAGGGGCTTCCAAGGCCCAAGAGTCGACGGCTAGAGATCATGCAAGGCCCACTCTTGACCTGAGTTGTATCTATCCCTTCTGAGGTTGACACTTTGGATGTCCACATCACGATCACATAATAATCTAATTCTATAATCTCAAGAGACCACCGTGATTGGATCCAGATTTGCAGATATAACAGTTTTATCTAATCACGCAATAATATAAGCAAACGTGTCTTAATCGCTAGAAGAACTGGATTCACAAGATTCACCAAGCTAAAATCCCAACACCCTTCTGCAATCAAAGTAAAACCCAAGAGAGCCCATCATCTTGTTGCACCCAGAACATAAAACAGAGATGTAGACAAAATTTGAGGAGAAGAAGATCTGATTTCCTCCAAAATTCAGCAGCGAGAGGATTCGAAAGGAACACAAGGGAAGAGAAAAGAACGGTCCTTTCAGAGTGATGCGCACATTAAGAAAAGAAAAATTCAAGCTAAAGATTCAGAACAAAAGGGGAAAAACAGAGACTTTTCTCGTCAGAATCATAATTAAACACAGGCAAAGAAAGGGGGGAAAAGATAGAAAAAGAAAAAGTACCTTAGAAGCAGTTCTTGAAGGAACGACTGGAGTGACGGAGTCGAGAAAGCATTGCAGATTAGGTGGGTTACGACATCTTGAAAACGCCATCGCAGCCGCTTCCCCGAAATCGACGTACCTCTCGAACGCTCCCAAGGCGATCACTCCGACGGAATGCAAGAAGGGCGAAAGCAGGTGGGGAGAGAATCAGCGGAACTGGCGACTTCGGCGAAAACCCACATGACGACCTCTTTCACCAACCGCGCTCGTCCCCCTCGAAAAGGGCAGGGCGCCTCAAGAAGCAAGAAATTAAAGCCGAAGGATAATTTCCATATTTGCAGAAGCGTGGAAAGTCATGCAGATTTCCAAAACAGGGGAAGGCGACGAGAAAAAAGGAAACCCGAGAGAGGGACGATATCGGAAATCAAGAGGACCGAGAGGATCAGCGAGGGGCGCTCCTCATGTGTACACAGAATGTCGAAGGCCAGGCAGGAAGAAGAGAGAAACCCACGAATCCTATAAATACAGAGCCTCCGCAAGAAGCAGCGGCAGCAGCAACGAGGCGTCACGTAATGGGGAGAATAACAACAGGTGTGCGCGAATTCCTCAAACGCCCGGATCAGTTAATGGTGCGGAAGCAGGGCAAAGCAACGAGGCGAAGTGAGAAACGCTCGATGCTGACTAAGCACAGAGAGAGAGAGAGAGAGAGAGAGAGAGAGATGAATTAAGGGGAATCTAGGAGAAACGGATGAGGGGAAGAAAGGTGGGGGACTTTTCAAGACCTTTTGGATTATTAAAAATCGGATCTTTTGGTGCCTTACGTTCTGCGCGCGCCCTGCATATTTATGCAGCGAATTGAGGCAGAAACAGAGACGAAGACAGACACGGAGAGAGAGAGAGAGAAGACGAGGTGGGAAATGGTGTCGGAGCCGTGAGAGTTCGCTTCGCCGCGTGTTCAGGGAAGGCAGCAGCCCCAGCCAGGAGCAGGAGCAGGAGCAGGAGCAGAGTCGTTTTTTATCTCCCGTCGTGTCTTTCTTTTTTCTTTTTCTTTTTTGGCTCTTTGCTCTTCTGTTCTTGGCGTCGCGTCGCGTCACTTCGGTTCGATATATCAGTGGTGTGAACTGCAAAGTGAAGGGACGGTTTTCAGGCGAAAACCGGGAGCGCTAACTTCGTATCCGATGACAAATTTGGTCCCATCCAGTGACACCGAGAACGAACGGTATCGAGGAGGACACTATCGATCTTGACTTTCGGGTTTCGCTTGGAAAGGCACCAACTTTTATGCTATAACGATCCGGTCCGTCGAGAATGGAGTGATCGTCGGTGCTCTAAAGCTTAGATAAAGTATGGCTCTAATTCTAAGATGACGAATGTGATGAGGTAAACTGTTATATATGAGTGGTATAAGTCTTAAACTTGCGATAGGATCTTTTTCTAGGCAAAGCCAAAAAGACGAAACTGTACGAGTGATGGACCAAAGTGGATGTAATGTCGTTGTGAATGAGGCTGTGGTCTCACATATTCAATAAGATGGCAAAATGGCGTAAATGGTAAGTGAATTGGGGCTTTAGGATTTTATACTCGAAACACATTCGCTAAATTTCACTCAAATCTTTGCATGCATCTACCTCTCTTGCCGGAGACCTCGAATATCGGCTGAAGAACGACATCCTTGTGCTTGTTTTTTGGTACCGATGTCGTGTAATGCGACTTTTGGCTATCATCGGTTCGACTGGGCAAGACGATGCGTTTCCATACATGTAAAAAACGAAGGAGCCACTTCTACTCACACGGGCCGTGTTGGGGTCCATTTCCTAGTTAGATACCACATGCACACGTTATATTTCGGGTAAAATTTGGTATCTTTTCTTATGGGACACATGAAAGTGAAAGCTGAAATTGTCACCCAAATGAAAGTCAATTTGCACGTTGCGGTGAAACAAATAGTGGGTGAAAGTCGATGTCTTTCTTTGTGAAAAAGAAACATAACAACTCTATTAGCAACCGCGGACTTCTTTAAATCGACATCATATAATTTATTCGATACAAAATATCATCTTGTTATCGGATGTCGTTCGTTAGAGGTTTCTTAGATATTATTATCTTTCCATGTTCATATGAAACAATATCACAACAAAAGTTTTGTCCGACTCAAGTCATGTATACTGGTTACGGTGACAAAACTAAACTTGATAGACGAGTCAACTTGTATGATAATAAAATGATTCGAGATTCAGTAGCTGAATCAAGCGAGTCAATAATCTTATATAAAAAAAAGTATTGGATTCAATCACTTGTCGTTGTTACTTTTCAAAATCAAAGAAGAAAGATTCAAAATAATTGGGAATAGAAAAGTCCATTTAAGTATTTTCATATCTTGATTTTTCAAGACGGGACAATCTCGATAAAACAAGATCGCACGTATACTTTCGTAAAACCGACCTCAATAGAACGAATGGTACGTGGATATCCGAGGAAATTTCATCCCGTCGAATTTTCTCAATTAGGATATATTCCCCGTCTCGCCGTGCCCGGAAGGGTAATTTCGTCAATCCGCCATCACCCCGTAACCCGTGTCTATCTCCGCTGCGCCGAGGAGGGAGCGAAACTGCGCTGATTTGGACGCATCCGGGGTGGGAGCGAGGCCCACGTGTCGGATTCACGTAGCCCCACTTCGATCTTGATCTCCCCTCGCGCGCGCCACGTGGCCTCCTCGCTCGCGGTTCGCGCTCCCGATTTTCTCAATTTTTTCTCTTCCCTCTTCTCTCTCTGTCTTCTTTTTTCCTCGTTTTATCTTTTATTAGAGTTTTCCTTTGACAGCGACCGCGCGAGGGATGTCGGCCCGAACCGTCCAGAGAACCGGGGGACGGACCACAGTTGGAGTTCGTTTCGTGGCACGATTTGACACACACCCTGCGGTCTTATTCACGTCTTCATCATACCTTGAAATAATTTCTAATGTCGATGTCGCTCAGAAAAGGATTCCACACCGCCTAATTTAGATTTGGTTCGTTAAATGAGGGAATTCTGACGTTGATTTAACATGTAGATTTCTTAAGTCGTTGTGTGGCTTTTGATGTATTTTATTTTGGAGAGAGAAAATTTGATTTAAAAAAGTATGACGAGTGATCTACTGTTCCGATCGTTTGTTTCGTTCATTTTTAAAATTCATGAGATTTGGTACGAAACGTAAATAATTATAATAGACTTTATGATTTAATTGAGACACGTAATCTTTCTATCTCTATCTTTTATGATCCCATCAATTGGACTCATACGTTATTTCCGTATCGAATACGACGAATGGCAATTGCTGGATAGAAATTCGAAACGGACAAAAAAATAGTTTTACGAAAAGGCCCCTCCTTTTTATTCATTTAAGAAAGTTGCTCTCTCTATCTTCTTCTTCTTTTTTTTTTTTTTTTTTTTTTTGGGCACGTGGAGAGGGGATAAGCATAAAAGTCATGGTCCCACTTGCGTGACATCACATCAACACTCTTAGGACGAAGAATAGGAAGACCTTTCAACTTCAATTGCGGGTATAACAATAGTATCTCCAACATTTTGCTAAGTCACCTTTTCACAAGTTACATGAATTATCAACTGATGGAAGTAAATTTTCGGCGAGAGTAGAAATCCTGTTTGGCAAGATAATTTACAAGATAGAAAAGATTCATATTTTACAGCGAGAGATACTTTTAGAAGCGAGGGTAGGATAGTAATTGTATCGACAATACATCCACGGGCATAGCCCAAGTAGCCTGTTCAAACTGCTGAGTGCTGGCCCAAGCTGTCGACAATGGAAAGGATCGAGCCAGATCAACGGTCGGAGTGGGAACACGTGTGCGGATCAGAGGGACACCCTCGTCCCGTATTGGGCTTTGATTTGGGCCGTACTCGCTCTGGAGTCCGGACCTCTTTTCCATGGGCTTTTGATACGGGCCTGGGCCATTTTGTCTTGCGGTCTGCAAATCAAGCAAAAGCACAGGCAACCATGGAAAAATCTGACTGTCGAATTTTGGTGTCCACCCCGAATTTATATCATCGTAGCCTCGTACGTTTCGATAATTTGATTTCACTTAGTGAAGGAGTTGATGCTTGATCTTGACTTCATCCGAATTGCGGTTACGCTACCGCCGCTCCGTTAGATGACTAATCCGAGGCACTTGCAAAAAGGTGATATTGAGAAAAATGAACAGTTCATGCTGTGAGAAAATTAAAGAATATTATGACTCTGCTTGTTTCGCGGTAAATGAATATTTTGAAGATTATTTTTCTAAAAATGATCATTTATATCACTTGAAATAAGTAGTTGATTGAAAATGTTTTCATTATCGATAGCAATTTATGTCTAAACATTTTCATATTTGATAAAAAAAAAATCATTTATTCATATCAATAAGCATAGAAATCGCCGTTTTTAGAAGAAGGTTTTTCGAATAATCTATGTTCGGCAAAAGAAGCGGAGCTTATGTTTCGAATTATAATTGCACCGCTTAAATGTTCCCACCTTATAGTAATTAACAACAGCTTCATAAACTTTGTTTTGTAATTTTCCCCTTTTTATAAACATGATGAAAATCTCAAGTCAGCACAATGTCAATGCTATTAGCAGTGATGCATCCTTTTTTTGTGGCAAAATGGCAAGAGATCATGAGTGTCGCGTGCAAAGGAAATAGTAAGGAAAGGTAAGAGAATAAGGAATTCATGTATTTCACGAAATATAATTGCTCTGAAAAACAATTCCCTAAAAAAATTACTTATATCACTTTATTTGATAAATTAATGAAAAATATTTCATCATCAACAATTTTTATGTTAAATATTTTGGTGGATAATATAAATATTTTTCTTTCATTCATTTTCGTAAGCAATCGTTTTTTTAAAGAAATATAAGTAACTATTTTTCAGAAAATACTTTTTATTTTTTATTTTTTTGGCAAGACAATTGGAGTATAAGATCGGAAATGGAATAGCTCTTCACTATTGATTGATCATGCGTTCAGCTATCTATTTAGAGATTTCTATTCGTCTTGGTCTTTGGCCTATCATAGTCATGGATCATTGCATATTGATGAGGATTCATTAATAGGGTCATGGCATACACGCTTTGAATTTGGGGATCATTCCAAAAATCAAATGCATTTCATGATACCAGCCAAAAAAACGTGAATAAACCGTTCTAACACGACCGAAATCGGATTACATTGGCGAAACTGACAAAAAGAGAACCATATAGACCCGGCTTCGCGGCGGATCTAGTGCTATATCCTTCCAGGCCGATCATATGGACCTAAGCCCTCAAGTGAATAGCCTAGATAGGCGACTATTCGGGATAGACGATCTCATTTATGAGTCACCAAACAAGGCATTCCCAATCTGTTGTGGCACTTATGGTATCACAAGCTTCTTCCGCCCCAGACATTGGGCGTGTTGCTCACGTTTTCAGGATGGCTAGGAACAACATCTTGTCTGGGCCCTCTTACATCATAGACCGCTTCCAACCTCCTTAAATCAGGGTTCGGTATAAGTTTTGTCAAAGCCTTAAATCATTCATTACTACTAAAGAGAATCCCGTTTTGATACCACTCACTAATCGATTGGCTTGACCCGCACGGACCGATCTCTCATAAAGAGCATCATAAGGTCGTGATAATTTTGGAGAGCGATATTATATATTGACAACTCGATAAAATCTCTCCAATTCAATACAAGACTTAAGACGTTAGGGGTGAACAGCTCCAAGTTCTGTGTAGGTTCTACTTGCAGCCTGGAATTTATCTGTTAAAAAGAGTTCCTCATATTTTGGAATCTAGAACCTACTATACATATCCTAAAACTTAGAATCTACACAATCATAAATTCCAAGGTATACCCATGTTTTACTTGTATTATTAATTGAATGATTATAATGAATTATCACATTTGATTATCACCACTTGCTATAATAATTCACTGACTATAACTTATGTTTAGACACACAAAAAATATGAAACATTAACAAAGTAAAAGTCAATCATAAAATGGAAGCTTAAACTAGTGGTTATAGATTATATACGGGAAAATTATCCAAAAAGTCCTAAACCTATTACGCTTTTACCAATTCAATTCTAAACCTTTTAATTTTGCCAATTGAGTCATAAACATTTTCACTTCTTGCCGATTCGGTCTATTCAGCCAATTTTAGCTGGAAAATGCTGACGCGGACGTCGATAGTGCCACGTAGGATTACCAGCGCTGACGTGAATAATTTTTAATTTTCTTTTGTTTTTTCCCTTTTTTCTTTTCTTTTATTTTTTTCCTTGGCCTTTTCCAGTGGTCGGCCACTGGTCACAGCCGGCTGGCTGGCCTCACCTGCCATAGTCAAGGCCTGGTCGAGCGAGGAGGAGCACCAGCGAGGGGAGCCCTCGCCCAGGCGCAGCTCGACAAGGGTTGCCTGCGTGAGGCTGACCCTCCCCCAGGCTAGGGCGGCCTCGCCAGATCTGGCAATGGGAGCTCTCGTCGAGGCTCGCCCTCGCCCAAGCAAGCATTGGCCTTGCCCAAACCAGATTTGACGAGGCCGGCCCTCCCCGGCCGAGCGGGCGTTGGCTCGTGGCCGACCGTCGCCTGCCCGGCCAGGGGCAAGGTTGACGCTCACTTGGGCCAAGGCGAGCCTCGGCGAGGGCTCCCCTCACCAGATTTGGTGAGGCCAGCCCTTGCTAAGGCCAAGGTGGCCTCGCACGGCGTCGCCATCGCTCGGCCAATGACCGATGAGGCCGCCCGGCCCTGGGGAGGGTCGGCCTCGCCCTAGCAACCCTTTTCGAGCCGCGCCTAGGCAAGGGCTCCCCTCACCAATGCTCCTCCTCGCTCGATCGGGCCTCACCTGTGGCGGGCGAGGCCAGCCGGCTGTGGCTAGCCATCGCCTGTGAAAAAGCCCAAAAAAAAAAGAAAAGGAAACAACAACAAAAATCAAAAAGTTTAAAAATATATTAAAATATTATTAAAAATTGTCCACGTCAGCGCCAGCAGTCCTATGCGGCACCGCTAGCGTCCACGTCAGCATTTTCCGGCCAAAATTGGCCGGACTAACTAAATCGACAAGAAGTGAAAAAGGTTTATGACTCAATTGGCAAAATTAAAATATTTATAACTGAATTAGCAAAAGTACAATAGATTTAGAACTTTTTAAACAATTTTCCTGATTAGATACTCATCATCAAATGTCATAAATACTACTGCAAGATTGTGCGAAAATATAAATCAACAAAAACACAAAACTTGTTTCAAGTTTTAGGTTACAGGTCTCAAGTTCCAAATTTCATTAATGTAGAATTCAGATTCTACTCATCGAAACAAATTTCCCAATTTTTTAAACCTGAAATTTATTCTACATGTCTTAAAACTTAAAACCAGATAGGTTTCATCGGTTATGTTCTCAGGTTTCAGATTTTACCATCAAACCATGCTCCCACCCGCACAACGTTATAGGTACGATCATCGAGAAACTGATATAAAAAGTCTTCTCTCCATTTTTTTTCTCATTTTTTTTAAGCTTTTGATGAGGATTTTGGACCAGGTGGCTCCTTTTAATTAGGACGGACGATAGTGAGCCAAGATCGGGGGCGCACGTCCGCGTGTTACCACGACACGATATTGACAATTGATAAGGAACCATGCATAAATGAGGTTCCTGTACCATCCGAAGAGCGACGACGTGGCGAGATCGCGGGCGGCCTGGTCGGGACTGCGCCGTCGAAGCGTCCACGTGGCATTGAATTAGCTGCCGAGGTTTCGCCATCCATCTAAACATCGAACCCCACCCGAGTTCAAGGTCGACCACCAAACTAAAAACTCTCTTTATCATAATCTCTCTCTCTCTCTCTCTGAATCGGATTGTATTTTGGGATATTCAAGAGATGGTCTTAAGGTATTAATTGCAATCTCGTTCGGGTTCATCGGCTACTAACGAGATCAAATCAAAATAAAACTATCTATATGTCCCGCCCGGGCAATACGAAATGGTTCTAACGGGACCAGCATCACATGCGTATAATTTTACCGAGTAAAATAAAGCTCTAGCAAAAAACCATGTATTAGCAAGTATCCAGAAGTAGAGAGTAAGGTCCAATGGCTTGAACGGATGTAATAAGTGACACGTGGCTCATCCAATCCAACGTTCGAAATGGGTATGTGAAGCGATGTGCACGATTGCAAGACAGCATTCTAAATGAACCCGATTCAAGCCCCAATAATAGTATGTCGTATCGCTTGCTATATTGATCTCGCAAGCCCCACCTCTCTCTATCTCTTCCTCAACAATTTGAGAATGGACATTACTAGGGTTGCCATTTGAATTGCACTGGATCATCATATTAGGTACCCTCTTCAATTCCCTTAGCACCAAAAGAGCTCGAAAGCCTCTGATCTCTTCTGTCGCCGTCGCGGGACAAACTGGTTCTTCTAGGGTTTAATAATAATTTCATTAGGGTTTCTCACGGTGGGTCGGTTAAGTCGCATTGAATGGCCCTACCCAACACCCACCAGCATCCATCAATGTTACCATGCGAGTCCAATTCCAAGTTCAAGAAAGAGGAAGAAAGAAGGAACACGTTCCTGAGTTTTAACCTAGAGAGAGAGAGAGAGAGAGAGAGAGAGAGAGAGAGAGACTAGTTTTTTTTTTTTTTTTTTTTTTTGGCGAAAGAGAGAGACTAGTTGAAAAGAACATTTTCCAGATAGAAGAAGTTGCTGCTTTTTTTTCTCCATGACAAAAAGAAGAGAGAGAGAGAGAGAGAGACTAGTTGAAAAGAAAATTTTCAAGATAGAAGGAGTTGCTCTTGCTCATCGAGAGTCGTATGCTGCTCTTTTCCTCTCCTTGACAAAAAGGCATCGAGAGCTTCTGGCCATTTGCGTGGCCGAAGGTTCGTCCATTTTGGTCATGAACCTTTTCAGTTGCAGGCTCCTTTTGCATGAAAATACATGTTAAAATAGCGTCACAAACTCTTCATTTCTTTCTTCCCTCTCTCTCTCTCTCTCTCTCTCTCTCTCTCTCTCCACTGCATTCATTCACATCCTACTCTCTCCACTTCCATCTCTCTCACCCTCTCACACCATCCTTCTCTCTCTCTCTCTCTCTCTCTCTCTCTCTCTAAATTAGATGGAGATTGAAGCGAGTTGGCATGGAACCAGCAACGCGAACGACGGTAACAGTCACGACGACAATGGTGCTTCTAGTTGTACTAACGGAGGGTTCGTGATCGGGCTGAGCCCGCTGAGCCAAACGCTGTGGAGGGGCAGGAGCCACGACCTGGAGCACGGTGGCGGCGACGTGTTGGCTCGGCTGGCGTGGCGGGACCTGACTGTGACGGCGACACTTGGGCATGGGGAGGCCCTGAAGGTGCTCGACGGGCTCACGGGGTATGCCGAGCCGGGAACGCTCACGGCGCTCATGGGGCCATCCGGCTCTGGCAAGTCGACGCTCCTCGACGCCCTCGCGAGCCGGCTCGCCGCCAACACCTTCCTCTCCGGCACCATCCTGCTCAATGGCCGCAAGGCCAAGCTGTCCTTTGGAAGTGCTGTGAGTAATCTGGCTACTCTTACCATCCTTTTCTTTTTTCCCCTTCAAACAGCGACGATTCTATGAATATTAAAGACAGCGGTTAAGAAATTATAATAAGACCAACCAGACGATGGATGTTTCGACCGTGTAGGTTAATCATCTCCGTTTCATTTGGAACTTGGCTGTTTGAGGCTATTTGTAATTAAGCCAAGAATGGTACTTGATGAGACATGGTCAATTAAATGATCATCGTCCTTAAAGAACTGAACCGAAGCGAAGTCAGGACAAAGTATTTAGGTCAGGCACAGTTAAAGAAAGTTGGACAGTATTCGTCGGATTCAGATGTGACGTTTTAGGTGTCCGGTTCATTTGGTGGATTGAATGAGGAGTTAGAAGATGGTACCCCTTGGTTGGGAACTTACATTGCACAGTTGATTGTTCTTAAGGAGAGCCTGCCGGAGAATTTCCTCTTTATGGATACGCTGTCCTTCATAGTTAATGAGTCTCCAGCAAGTGTAGGATCCACATTTCTGTACATGAGGAAAGTGGAGTACGCGCTGAAAGTACCGTAAAGACCTGTCATTCCATAGGAGCACTGTGCTCCGCATCTTGGAGGCGCAATAGAAATTGACTTCTTGAAGTGTTCACATCTTAATATTTTAGAAAGCAGATGCAAATTCTGACCATGAGGTCGCCGTGTTGCGTAAGGTTTCGATTCTGTATGCGAGTGTACGATTGATAATTTTTTGTTATTTTGCTTGATGTAGGCGTACGTGACGCAAGATGACACGCTGATCGGGACGCTGACGGTGAGGGAGACGATAATGTACTCGGCGAGGCTGCGGCTGCCGGACAAAATGCTGTGGGAGGAGAAGCGGGCGCTGGTCGAGGGCACCATCATTGAGATGGGCCTCCAGGACTGTGCTGACACAGTGATTGGGAACTGGCACCTGCGCGGGATCAGCGGCGGGGAGAAGCGGCGCGTCAGCATCGCCCTCGAGATCCTCATGCGCCCTCGGTTGCTCTTCCTCGACGAGCCCACCAGCGGCCTCGACAGGTGCTGATTTAATCATAATTATAGGCAAACTCGACTGTAATGTAGTAAACATGGAAATCAGCGTGAAAGTATATAGTAGATTGAACTTGAACTTACTCCTTGTAAGTCAAATTTTATGGCAGTGCTTCAGCTTTCTTCGTGACCCAGACACTACGCAGCCTATCAAGAGATGGCAGGACCGTGATTGCATCCGTACATCAGCCGAGCAGCGAAGTCTTCGAGCTGTTCGATAGGCTGTGCCTTCTTTCCGGTGGAAAGAACGTTTATTTTGGTCCTGCTTCACAAGCGTACGAGGTGATCCATTCTCGTTCTCAAGACACGGAATTGTTCTGATGTTTCAAAACTGCTCTTGAGCCTTACATGACGCTTGGTAATGCTGCAGTTCTTTGCTCAAGCTGGATTCCCGTGCCCTGCTCTGAGGAATCCATCTGATCATTTCCTCAGATGCATCAACTCTGACTTTGATAAAGTCAAAGCCACTCTCAAGGGGTCTATGAAACATAAGGTACACAAATTTCTTTTCTTCAAATCTCAAGTTATATGTGTGCATTGTATGCCCATCAAAGCTTCTCAGAACTTAGTGTTGCAATCGATGAATCATGTTATTCTAAACTGGGACGAAGTAATTCCGATGATTGACGCAGGTTTTGGCAAGTGATGATCCTTTGGATAGGACTACCACAGCTAAAGCTACCCAAGTTCTCATTGATTTTTATCGGTCTTCCCAACACTACTATTCGACTCAAGAAAAGGTCGAGGACATGTCCAGAGTTGTAAGTCAGCTTCCGTTTCTTGTATACGCTACTCAACTTCTTTCCCATCATGACCGTTTCTTGTGGAGTCTTCTGGTTTAATGTATCCTCCATACCATGTTGTTGCAGAAAGGAACGATACTCGATTCAGGAGGCAGTCAGGCTAGTTTCTTCATGCAAGCTTTTGCCTTGACCAAGCGTTCCTTCACTAACATGTCGAGGGACTTTGGGTATTACTGGCTGAGGCTCGTGATCTATGTTCTGGTCACAATCTGCATCGGCACGATCTATCTGAATGTAGGGACCGGCTATAGTTCAATCTTGGTATGTTAAAATTCGCATTCTCGGCTCTGTTTACAGTTCACGACTGGTGGACGATTAATCGGTTTTTTCCCCGTTTCACCTTATCTAAGGAAGTATCACCTATGGCTAATGCCTTTTGATCTCTCGATTTCGGTTGTCATACAGGCAAGAGGTGCCTGTGCGTCTTTCGTCTTTGGCTTTGTCACGTTTATGTCAATTGGAGGATTTCCATCTTTTGTAGAAGATATGAAGGTGATGTTCACTTCCTTACGCCTCACAGACCATCGATGGCTATGAGACCAAACTGTACATAACGGTCCAAACATCTTCAGGTTTTCCAAAGGGAGAGAATGAACGGCCACTACGGTGTCACCGCATTCGTCGTCAGCAACACATTCTCTGCAATGCCGTTCCTCATATTGATCACGTTCCTCTCGGGGACCATCTGTTACTTCATGGTTCACCTCCACCCTGGGTTCATACACTACCTGTTCTTTGTCCTGTCCCTTTACGCGAGCGTCACTGTTGTGGAGAGCTTGATGATGGCAATCGCCAGCGTGGTCCCCAACTTCCTCATGGGCATCATCATAGGGGCTGGAATTCAGGTTTCTTATTCATTGCTGTCGATTTTATTTTCGACACAGATGAATGAGTCTGCAATACATTGCATATATAAGTTTTGAATCATTATCCAGTTATTTGACTTAGGAAAAACTAGCCCTTCCTTTCAGAAATCTACAATAGTGTTCAAAGTAACTTGTTTCTGCATCGATTGCTCTTGAGAATTGAATTTGCTGAAACTAGCATAAAATGCAGCCTAGTGATTTGAGCTGAACTCCTTCACCAACCAATCATGTATCTCTTTTCAATTTCAAGTCCACCTAATACTTGCTCCTTATTCCAGGGCATATTCATGCTAGTTTCCGGCTACTTCAGGCTCCCGAAGGACATCCCGAAGCCCGTGTGGCGGTATCCAATGTCCTATATCAGTTTCCACTTCTGGGCTCTTCAGGTAAAGGATGAAAATTTCATCAATCTCATTACTCGAAAGAAAAATATTCTTAAGATAATTAAAATCAGTCGGACAATTGTTCCAGGGGCAATACCAGAACGACCTGAAGGGCTTGCTGTTCGACAACCAGTCGCCAGACCTCCCCAAGATCCCAGGAGAGTATATTCTGGTAAACGTGTTTCAGATAGACGTGAGCCGATCGAAATGGGTAGACCTCACGGTGCTCTTCAGCATGATCGTGATATACCGCATTGTCTTCTTCATCATGATCAAGATCAATGAGGATGTGACTCCTTGGGTCAGGGGTTACATAGCCAGGAGGAGGATGATGCTGAAGAATGGGACTCAGAACACCACAGTCACTCCTGATGTCCTGACCCAGTCGCCTTCTCTGAGGGCCTATGTGACTAACCATGAAAACAGGACTGGTAGAAATTAGCCATAGGGTGTGGTCTTGTCCTCCATCTTTATGTTGATGCGAGCTATAATTCGAATCTATGACTTAATCAACCTTGATTATGATCAGGGAAGTAATATAACTGAAAACATGAATTGAAGTTCTTTTTCTTCACTAGGGCCAAATTAGATGGATGGTAATTCAATGCTCATAACATGCAAAACATCTGCTTGGTCTATTTCTGCAATTCTCTATTCTGGAAAGGTATTCTCTGTTTATGCAGCTACTCTTGCCGAGGGACTTACTGGAATCCCTCTGAGTAAATGGTTCTCAAGACATCGGTAGCCATTCCATCAGACAAGAAAATCTCCCACCTTGATCGTAAATTTTTATGTGTTACGCCACTTTGTATAAGAATTGTTAGAAACCACGTGGTTACGACGGCTTATGACCGAGGAATTGATACCCCCCGGCGGGTGGATCTATAGAAACCCCATTTCGGCAAAACAGCCTTCACCCTGCCCATCTGAAATTGGCTACTCCGACATCAGCAGGCTCTCTGAGCACCATTATTACGCAGGACAGCCTCTTTGATGAACAGTCATTTTCTTTGGTGAAATATTCAATAAATGGAACACAAAAGAAGATCATAATTTAAATCCTTTCATGATCATGAACCATTCTCCGCAAATTCATCTACTGTTCTACTCCCTTCTATGGTCACGACGATTTGATTAAATGGCTGAGACCTTTTCTAAAGAAGTCGAGGCATAACAACCATAGAGCATCAGATCTTGACACTTTGACAGGCATTTGGTTGAATTTACCTCCCATAACATCTTTAGAAGGGAGTAACATCTAGCAGCAACAATGATAGTCCAAGAGACTGGTTAAAATTTAAGGATGATATGCCTCTAATTCTACTCCTTAGATATGATGATGGGAGTCGCAAGAAGAGATAATCCAGTCAACCAATCTTAGCAAGGACATGACCTTATGTACCTCTACAAGAAAGTTTGTGGGAGCCAACACAAATCAATGAACTAATTCTATGACATAAATAAATTCTACACGAAAGAAAAATCTTGTCCTCAAAAATTTAAAGAGAAACGCTTTAGCAAGAAAAGAAGCTATACGACAACCTCAAATGTTTGACAGCCAGAGCAGACTAGATACAAAGCTGTGAGATCAATAATTGTCTCGACACTGAAGTTGGGTTTTAATCTGCAACCTCGATCAAGATGTTCCGAATGAGCTTCTGCAAGCCGAAACCTCAACAAATCCAAGTTAATCTGAAACACAATGATTTCTGGAGTCATCAACTATTGAAGCATATTTAGTGGGATCAATGAATTGGTAGTAGATGGTCATTAGATAAGTTAGGGTTTTAGGAACTAAGTGCAATCGTCTCTCCATACTCTGTAGTACAGCTCCTAAGTAATTGTGAATTGAGTTTAACTGAGTAAAGATATCAGCAACCACCCCATCGCTCAACACGTTAGGCAATTGTATACTTGACATGAACAGGCACACAAATGATCTTTCATCGTGATTGAAGGAGCAGGTTTAAACATAACATTCAGACATTTGTCCATGATTATCCACTAATCATACCGCAGTCGGCTAGTATATTTCAACACCATCGACCATTAGAAAATGATACGAGCTACTTGCATTATAACATATTAAAATACCAAGATCAGGGGAGGAGACCAGGACCTCAGTGCCTTTGTTGAGCTTCAGATTGCAGAGGGTGCAATAAATCAGACTATGGTTCTCTTGCAACTCTCCTTGCTTACAAATTGGGCACCAAACCCTCTTGCTTACCTAGCACCAGCGATTGTTATGTAGGATTAGGAACACATATCTCCAAATTAAGGCCAAAAAACGTAACAAAGAAGACTTCAGAATAGAACTAAGTCATAACTAGTGTAGAAGTCTGCAAATTTCGTGAATTCAATGATGATATTGCCACATCATAAGTAAAGTGCCATGCCACACTGACTAAAATGCAAAGATATTAACAGCTCTTCGAACAGTTCTTTTTTAAAAAGGAAAGTTGAGTTTTACATTAGTATTCTTAAAGAAGAAAAAGAGAGCACAATCTGAAAATTTAAAATAAACAATAATGACGTCATTTGATCCAGCAGCCTTCTGTAGATAGGAACAGATTTGATAAATACTTATGACTCTTGGATGGAGCATTAGAACAGAAAAATCCATTAGATAATAAACTATTGGTTCTAAGCCATCTCTAGAGATGAATCAACAATTCTAAGTGCTTTATTTTCACACAAACACATAATTGTATCTGCATTTAGCTTGCATAAAATTGATAACTAAACCAACTCAGGAATATATGACAGACTTTCTACAAGAAGCTTCTTTCCCTTTTCCATGTAAGCTAGATTAGTTAATGAATCTCGTCACTACCGTTGAGCACACTAATTATACCTCATCCTCATTCAACTGCATGTGTTCAAAAACCGCACATGCCAAAAGCTCATCTTCTTCATCTTCCCAATTGTCAACACAGCTTTCACTCTCTGCACGGTGAACGAAATACTTAAGTTCAGCAGTCAAATTGCAGAGTCAAGCACCCATATATTGGGCGACAGATGAAGCTAATCAAGGGAGTAGAACTACTTGACCTAAGAGGATAATGTCTGACATGATTAACGGAGGAAAGAACTGTGCAAAAGAGTCAAGCTCATTAAATTGTGGAGTGCATCTAAAAAGACAAAAATTCTCTACCTCTTAGTTTGTGTTGTTCTCAAGTTATAATCTAAATGATCAGACAGCGCTCTGAAGAAACTTCATTTTGCTAAAGAGCATTACCTTTTCTGTTTTGCTCTGAATCAAGATCCTCGTAAAATATCCTTTGCATTTCCAACAATATCTCTTCGCAATCACCTTGATAAGCATTATGAAGCCCATCATATTCCCAAAGCATATCAGCTTGTTCATGGGCGCCATGCACAGTTTTTAGACTGTCAGCAACTGAGGTACTTTTTATTTTCTTCAATTCATCAGAGACAATGTCCCTAAAAGCAGATTTTATATATTCCTGCAAGAACAACCACTGGATAAACAACATTCTTTTCCCCCTTATTATAAAGGCATGAACATTGTTTTCGATTTGATAGTTAGCTTCCCATCGAGTGAAAACGAGTTAGCTGCAACTGGTACAAGGGAAATTAAGCAGGCTTCCTTTGGTTGTTATGGCAGGGAACTACTGCAATATGCATATAAGACTTTACTGGGAGTTCCTTCACTTTCAAGTTAGGAACATCAACCCCTCAACCTGGGGCAAACAATCAGATGAAGGTTACTGGACATCCTTTATTAGGACCCATAGCATATGCACAATCCTTGGTTCACTGCTTGACAAGGAAATTCTGACGCGGAAATATTTAACTCATTGGACATGATTACTGGAATTCTGGTTGGCAAGGCAAGAACCTAGACTCTCCCACTCCTCATATTTAGCAATATTCCAAACACTAGTCCGCACATAATTTGCAGTAGTCCATCAATGCATAAATTCCAGAATGCGGTAAACCCCTAAATTCCTCCACATAATTGACCAAGCCGTCTGGACTTATATTCGCCAATCATTTGAATCTGCAGTCACCACCCTATAAAAATCTCTACACGTTGCGTCCTATTTGATCAGTTCAACTTCAGGACTTTGAGAAAAAGAGAACATTACACTTAGCTACGAATCAAGTCGAAACGCATGGAGAACCACGGACAACGCAGTTTACTCAATAAAGAGTCCATCAAAAGTGGAAAAAGATACCCAAAAGAAGGATCATTTGAGCGGACTCCCTCGTCAAAAAAACAACTCAAACGACACAAACGACTTCGAATTCATTCGAAAAGAGGTGGAGAAAATCACCGAACCTGGCTAGTGCAGGGCTCGGAATCGGGCAATCTCATCTTCCACAGCAGCCGGCCGCGATCCTCCCGGACCCTCCGGTAGCAATTCTCCCTGAGCTACACACGACACGAACCACGGCATTAACGGCCAATTTCTCAACGACCCATTCACTGAAACACCCGCGCCGGAACAATCGGGGAGACAAAATGCGCGTCGACGACGCAACCGACTGCGAATCCGACGAATACCCAGGAGCATAAACGCGACCGGGACTACTGCGGATTAAGAAGAATCTCAACCTTGTGCTTCCAACCGGAGCGATCGTTGAAGCCGGAGCGGGATTTCAGAGGCGTCCGCCGCCTCGCGATCGCCGTCTCCGCGGCGGCTGCGGCGGCGGCTCGATCGAGATGCTCCTCCGCCGTGTCCTGCATCGCTCGGCGGTCTTCCGTTCCCGGTTCGCGGAGGTTCGGCTTCGATTTTGGAGAGAGGATTTTGGCGGTGTTTTCGTCTGGCATTTTTATCGCCTCTTGGAATATATATATATATATATATATATATATATATATATATATATATGCATTTTAACTTAAATTATTGTATGACCCCAAAAAAATTATATTATTGATTAGATTGTATAGTATTTTATATAAATGTATTTTTTAAATAAAATGAAAGGTAAAGTTCTTAGTTAATAGTATTTTTTTACAAAGAGATAGAGAGTGATCGATCTCTTTCAATTTAGAATCCGATGGCTAAAGGAATCGATTATTTTTGCAATAAATTCTTCTCTTTTAGTATTTTACAAAGTAATGAATAGTTTAATCGTTATCGTTCATTTTCTTATTTGATCCAATATAATAATATAAAGTCATAAAAAATTATGCATGCTCATTTCCACATCTGTATATCTATTTGTATATCTACATATTTAAGTCAATGTTGAATTTTGTCTTGCTTTTTGCCTTTTCATTTAACTGTTGTCTGATTTTTGGAATGCAACCACACTTCTAATTAGGCAAAAAAAAAAAAGTTTAAAAAGGAATACCACCTACTACCCAGTAAAAGGTGCAGTTGCAAAAATTCTTTAATCTTCCATTCAGTACAATAACCAACTTCATTCTTCTTTCAATTATTTTCCTGCTAAGTTTTGGATAAAATGTTATGTTTTTAATTAAAGCACGAGTAGAAAAATGTTTTTCTTTCCTAGAAAGGTATAAAAGAAGAAGAAGAAGAAAAAGATAGGACCTTATACGTGTCATTTCTCCATCAATTTTAGCATGTGTCGTGATGATCTTGTAGGCTTTTAGAGAACAAAAAGAGAAGAAAAACATCAACTCATTTCCCTGATTACACCAACAACAACAAAAAAAAAAAAAAAAAAAGGCCATAGGAAAGAGGAAAACTCTCGTCTTTTTCTCAAATTTTCCCAAAAACGCATCGTCGTATCAACTACTGTTCCCTTTTCACTTTTTAGTTTTACGAAAGGGAAAGAAAACGAAAAGACTCGAGCAGGATATTTGTTGACTTTATCCGAAGACAAGAGAAGCGAAGCGACGCTGTCGACGACGGATTCAGTCGGGTCCATCCATCCGATCGGAGCTCCGACTTCTCCATCGCCGGCGGCCGCTGCTGCTGCTGCTGCTGCTCCGTCGAAGGCAGCGAGAAAGATGCCTGAGAACCCTTCTCCAGCAGCTCCGGCAGCCGATCCCTCCGCCGCCCCCTTCAAGCGCTACGCTCCTCCGAATCAGAGGTTTTTTTTTTTTACCTTTTCCGCATTCCGCCTCGTGGCTTTTTGATCGGCTTTCTTATTAACTGCCTCTAGCGGTGGCACTCGCAGGAATCGCTCCCTCAACCGGCGCAAATCCGGAGGTCCGAACTGTTTTGCCTTCTAAGTTATCTCGTCATCTGTTTCCATCAGATTCGCGCGATGGGTTTTGCTTGGGATCTTTTATTATTGCTTCACCTAAGCGGCGACGATAATCGTTGGTTTCTGTAGAGACGTCTCGCCTCTTATGGTTCTTGGGTCATTTCAGAGGGTGAAAGGTGACTGTTGTGAGAGTTGTAGTGACGATTAATCGATTAGGATGGAAATTGGGGACGAGTGATGGTCTTATGCTGTCTTACTAGTCGATTGAGGGGCGCTTCTTGTCTCGTAAATAGAAAGGTTGCACTTTGACAACTCACTGATCACTTTGCTGCCACTCTAATTCTGTGGTTGGTGTAGCCGTAGAGAGAGAGAGAGAGAGGTGGGATTAGGTTCAGGATTCAATCGGTAGGTCTGCAATCTGTGAGAAATTGTGAATAAATTTATTTTAGGCACATGATAATGTAGTTGGCTTGGGATTTTGCTGGCATGCTCCTCCTATTTTTAGTGTGTACTGTATCCTATTTTTAGTGTGTACTGTACATTACCAATCGTACTGGGGTGTGCTAAAATGTGCTTTCATTTGCTCTGATAGAGCAACTTGATCGACCAAACAATTTTTGTGTAAGTGATGGAGAGAAGAATCACACGGCTGCTTTAAGGAACACCATCAATGATCAGAGGGATGCAGTGGGTGGCAACCTTCCCAAGGAAAACCGTCGTTCGCCATTGATTCCCTTAGAAGGGTGCTCTACCAGCGAAGCTTCTCGGGTTCTAAATAAACGTATGGCGTTCTCATACAGTTTTTTTTTTTTTTTTTCTGGTAGTTTATAGATCATTCTTTTTATCCCGTGATTTTTTAAATATAAATTGGTGTCCTCATGCTCATGGTCATTCTTACCTGTTGTTGCATTGCTTTTCTAGGGGTGTGCGTGTATGAAAGGGGAATCTGCCTGGATTTAATTTGCCTTGTCTGTTAGAGATATGTTAAAAAAGGAATGTCCTAAAAATATTGATCGTCAAAGAAGCATTGTTGATGTGAAGACTCGTTTTCTCTCTTGGGGTTACACAGTCAGCTTTTGAAATGAGATGTCCTGATCTAAATTATTTTGAGTTTATAAAGGTCTCTTCTTTTGCAAATTCAAATTATTTCGGATTTATAAATACTGTTAAGTAGATAATTAGATAATTTTGATTTGGAGAACTCAAAGTCCTTGTATGGTTGTTAGGATTTGGACAGTTATTTTCTGTGCCTGTGTGAAATGCAGACTTTTCATGTTAGAGTCTGGTCAACTAGCATGTGAAAGCTATAAAGCTTATAATCCACTGGAATGTCAGCATTCGCACATTGAATTGTTCAGAAGAAAATCATGGTTGGAAACATTATATGTAAATAAATAAATAACATTACTGCATTATTTTAAGAGATCCACAAGGTCGCACTGACTTGAGTTAAGTAGATGGTTCAGTCTTTTGTCTAGGTCTCCTCATTCTCCATGGTAATGCATGCATTTGAGTTCTAGAAGAAGAAAAAGTTATGCACTTGAGTACTGTTCACATTTAGCATATTTATTTGGCATTTAATAGTCAAATTGGCATGTGTAGGAGAAGATTTTGCTTCTACGTTGTAAGTCATTGCTTCCTAACCTGTTAATTTTGATCTCAGGCTGGGAAGATACAATTCACAAATGCAATGATTTATCTATAGATTCATCTGGTACGTAAAATAGTTCTTTACTTTTCACTCAAGCATTTCATATGAGTGTTGATGGATGGAAGACATCACCATCTTCATCAAAATTGCATGTTTTCAACTGTAAAATTGTGTGGGGACAACTCGTATATCAAAAAAGATATTAGGCAATGCAGGCTATATTTCAGCTCCATTGAACAGATTTAGTCTCCTTTGCTATTGAATATGACTATGGGCATCTTATTTCTAATTTGTTGATTAACTAATTTACTTCTCCTGTGAAATCAGATTGCATGCTGTCAACAGTAATTGGGCATGAACTTTTTCTTTTTGGCTTGATATGAAAAGAATCTTGCAGCAAGAAATATGCCTAGCCTTTAATATTGTCTTATTCTTTTGAGAACTGATGATTGCATTTTTGATTGCCTATGGAAGAGTGATGGTGACCTTTGGGCTGCTGCATCAATGAGATCTTTTATGATTTGTTTTCTGCATATATAAGTTGTGCTCCCTTTTGAGCATTGATGCCAAAGAGAGAATCACATGAAGGAATAATTTGAATAAAGATCCTTCATGTCTCACCTGTTATATCTCTGGTCAATGTAACTTTTGGATCGTTATGGCGTAGAGAAAGAATTTGAAGGACTTAATTGGGATGTCGAGTCACAGCCCTATATTAAGGAACTTATGCTTTACTTCTTTAATTCGGTATCCTGAACTAAACAGTCATAAGTTTGTAGTGGTATTTTGTTGGATCTTCCATGTTTCTCTTCGTTACATGCTTAAGATGCATCATTGTTTTCCTGCTGAGAATTGAACCGTGGTTCTTTTTGAGTGTGTAGTCAAACAGCGTTGCAGCTCTGTGAGGATGTCCTGCTTGTAAGGTTATCGTCCTCGACTAACCTGGTTTTCCGTTTTGTGTTCTGTGGTTTCAGAAAGACCTGTTATGTACTCTGGAAGCACCAAACTTCCTCATCAGGTTTCCATTTCTGAATTCCCTTTCCTAGATGAAAAAAGAACAAAAGAACCCTCTCTCTCTCTCTCTCTCTCTCTCTCTCTCTCTCTCTCTCATCATGCTTCTGGTTTTGTTTGTCCAGTTAATAGCCCCATCAGGTGTTGGATCTCCTGGTTCCCAGATGGACTTCTTGGGTGAACTTCGCCAGGCAATGCGCAATGCAAATGCAGGTCCCTAGGCGTAGCGATTTTGCATCCGTACTAAAGATGAAGTTATTGGTTTTGGATGTGGACGTAATCGATTACAGCCTTCACTTCCAAGAGACTGGCGAATTGTGGCAAACACTGTGTACACCAGTTGGCTAACCGCCATTTGTAAAACAAAACTAGGATGCGTTGCTTGAACACACGTGCATATGAATATGGTTTCCACTACCACTATTGTCTTCCCTGATAGCATTAGTGCTAACCGTTTTGAGTAGCTCATTGTGGCCGCCTCATGCTCGTACAACTAACTGCCTTTGTGCAAGTGGTATGCATGCGCGCGCAGAGAGTAGAAGTAGGTCCTTGTGTCTGTTGTTGTGTGTGCGCAATCATTTTGAATTGAGTTTCTTTTACATGGTGATTGGAAACTGTTTTAAGATATCTTTTGTCCAATATAAGAGCTGCTTTTCACTTGTCCTTCTCGGTCTGTTTCTTTCTGAACCTGTTTCGATGCAATCGATTGACAGGCACCAAAAGTCCATCTTCTTGCATCTTTTCTGCGAGCTTCAAAGAATGATGATTAAATATGCATCAATCAGATCATTCTACCGGATAAGTGATCACTGGTTGTAGAACTGTCAAAATGGGTTATGACCCATTTGTGACTCATATTTAATTGGCCGAGTCTTTAAATTGGTCATAAAATTTGAAAAATGGGTCATATGTGGGTTTGGAGTAATTAGACTTTATTTAGACCCAACCCACTTGCAAAAGCCTGTCACTCTTTCAGCTCTCTAAGCCTTATTTCTCTCTCTTGCTTTTAACTCGATCCCTTGGAACGATGTGCCAAGCAGATTGTAATGAATTTCGGAAAAGCAACCGAATTTCTTTTTCCTGTAACTGAATTTCTCTCTCTCCCTCTTCCTCCGCACCATTTGCGTGACCTGTGGCTCAGTATATGTTTACGTTGGAATTGCATTCTATTTAGTCGATCTTTCTAGCACTCTTCATCACCTACCTAAGCTCCATTTTTTGGCCTTGCCATCTCTAATTTTCAATGTAGGTGTTTGTATTGGCTCTATCTAACTGCATTGGCTGTGGCTGTCGTTTGTGTCTTTCTATTTTCTTTTGCTCCTCCGGAATGATTATGGGTTTAGGTCAAAATCTGGTTTGATACACATTGATTGCTTAGAATTTGAGGCTTCTGGGCATTGTACAGTGATACTCCAATCTTCTCTGTAAAGTAGACTGAAATGAACTTAGGTTTAAATTTGTATCACATATAGTTGGGCAAAATAAGTTAAATGAGCTAATTTGGAGTGAAACCGGACCATTTTCAATCTTACCCAACTCAAACCCAACTCTACTCACTAATTCCATAAAACCCCAAACTTTGTTCTGAGTAAAAAATTTATCTCAAAAAAAATTTTTGTGACATAAAAAATCTCAAACTTTACTAAACATGATGTATTTATCCCAAATTTTATGGTCAATGACATTTTCGTCTTTTTTTCTCTTTCTGTTTTTAAAAAGTAAAAGACAAAATGCTATGTCACGCGAATATAAGTTTATGATTTTTTATATCACGAAAAAAATTTAAGATAAATGTATTGTAATTGATAAAGTTTAAGATTTTTTATGTTATAAAAAAATTTAAGAAAAATTTATCAATTTGGACAAAGTTTGATTTTTTGTTGATATTTTGTCTTTTTATTTTATCAAGTCAAAAAAAGGCGAGGGCAAATTTGTCGTCTCGGTCAGTGATACCGATGATGACGTGGCGCGACGAATCCGTTGCGAGGACCGTAGCGGCCACGGTATGGGAGGGCTCTTTCGTCATTTTAGCGGGGGCCTGAAGAGCGGCGTGGAGGAGTGCTATTGGACTGGCCCGAATCTCCTCCCATCAGCGAGCGGAGCTCCAGGACAGTCGGAGAAAAACAATCCTCGTGTTCAAGCGCCACGTGGATCGATCTGATCCGTTCATTAAAAGCCCCATCCAGAGATATTTCTAAACAACAGTAACATTACCATATGATGACAAATTGACAATGATAATCGTACAAATGTTTTATTTTTGTAGATTTTACCCGATTAAGTCTAAGTTTTTTAATCTGTAAGGATAACTTTAAGCGCTGCAAATTTCAGGTAATTAGCATAATTTGAATGAATAACCCTCCAATTCTCGAATTAGGAATGTCTCGATAATATAATCGAGCTCCATCGATGCTAAAACAGTCATGCAAGGAGGAATCTTGTGGTGCTGCTTTTTTTTAATGCGCTTATTCACACAAGACAAATTGATTCTATTAAGCAAGTCACATCGAGAAGGAAATCAGAAACGATCCGTTTCATCTGGGTCAAGTTAAAAACTGCCAAATTTCACGTTGCACTGTTTCTTGATAGATTCAAAATCAATTCTTTACCTCTAACGTGGGTGTTAATTGAGGATAGGGCTGAGTTGGTCGGGACAAGGATAGTTTTGTCTTAGATTTCGATCCCCAGAAAAATACATTTGTTTTTTAACTTTATAATGCTCTGTGGTGGGAAGTGGGAAATAAAAGCAATGCTCGTGGGCATGGTGCTGCTGGCGTAGTCTCAGATTTCAAGAACTCCGTTTCTTGGTTCATCAGCAGCAGCATCCACAGACAGAGAGACAGACAGAGAGAGAGAGAGAGAGAGGGGCAAGATGGAAGTTGGGTTCTTGGGATTGGGGATAATGGGGAAGGCCATGGCGATGAATCTGCTCAAGCACGGCTTCAAGGTCACTGTTTGGAACAGGACCCTCTCTAAGGTACTCTCTCTCATGTGTTCTTGCACGTCTCTTCATCGTGATTTCGTTTTTGGGTGGATGGTGTTTGTGATTCTTTCGTTGATGTGGAGCTCGTTTTGTTGCGAATTGTGTTCTTGGGTGATGTTTTATCGTCCTCTTTATTGTATCTCCAGACTTCTGACGATATCGTCTGGCTGATGAATGGCCACTGTCCTCTTCACTGAGTGTTTGATCGTGTAATCTGGTGAATAAAAGAAAGAAGGATAAAAAGGAATCGAATTTACCAAACGGTCTAATAGAAGAGAGATGAGGCTTAATTAATTGCTTCTAAAAATCGATTTTTTTCGCCAAAAATTTACCGAGTGTTTGATTTTGTGCTGATTATTGAATATACTGCACTGGTCGGAATGGATTCACATAATTTGATTGGTTCGCAGATGTGTAAACATTTGTAAATTGCAATCACGGGTGAGGATAGAACAGTGGGATGAAGGAAAGTGGCGACAGATGATGTGTATAAATGATCATCTTATCTTTGCACTTACCCCGCTGAAGTCTTGCTCTAGTTCTTTATCTAGTAAGTGGATGGGGAAACTTGAAAGATGAGGGTGCTTATGTGAGGATCAGTGTCGAAAGTTAACTGATGAAAGTTGGCTCCACCGGACTTGATTGGATCTGCACTTATCATATTGATTTATGATGTCTGGATGATGCATCCAGCATCATCTGCCTTTACATTTCCCAAATCTCATCAAATTAATTTACTGGGGAGTTGCACTCTCATGCAGTCCTTGTTTCGCTTCTGATGCATTTCTGTTTCAGTGCGATGAACTAGTGGAGCATGGTGCTTCAGTTGGAGAAACACCAGCCGCAGTAGTCAAGAAGTGCAAGTATACTATCGCAATGTTATCTGACCCTGCAGCTGCTCTTTCGGTTGGTAATTAATACTTTGGTTTTGCCTGCCGCTTGTTTTTCTGTATCCTAATTGCGATTGTCTGTCCGGTGACTGCTAGGTGGTTTTTGACAAGGACGGTGTTCTTGAGGAGGTCTGTGCTGGAAAAGGTTACGTAGACATGTCGACGGTTGATGCCGAAACTTCAATTAAGATAAGCGAGGTCTGAATTGATGATTTGACTTATTAACAAATATCAGGTGGCTCAGTGTTTTTATTGGAAAATAGCAAAAAAATGTCCGTTCACTGGTAACCCAGCTGTATGACTCTTGGTGTCAATGATATCTCTCCTTTTTCTACATATCATCTTTGTCAAGATTTCCTAGTAGTTTTCCACATGAAGTATGCTTTGAAGAGAATGAGTGTTGGCCATGAGTGGCTTAGCTTCTTTGCTGATAATTTCCAGGTCATTCAATCGAAGGGCGGTCACTTCCTTGAAGCCCCTGTCTCGGGTAGTAAGAAGCCTGCTGAAGATGGACAATTAGTTATACTTGCAGCTGGAGAAAAGGCATGTGCTATGATGATTTTTCTGTCTCTGTACCTTTTTGGCTTTCTTTGGCACATTTTTTTTCTATCTGATGGACAATAGAAACAGGTCGATGAAGACAAATTGAACTTAGGTCTACATGGAGGTTAATCTTTTCTGTTAGCCAGTTCATCAATTGTGTTCATGTGGCCACTCCGAGACTAATTTCTGCTGCACATACGACAAAAATGTTTTCTGCTGAACTGCTAGCTGGGAAAGGAGTATCACATTGGCTGATTCCCTGTAAAGTCCTAGTTGAATCTTGAAGGCAATGGTTTTGATAAAGATGAAAGCACTATATTTGGTCCAAGACTTATTATGGTCCTGTCTATAAGTTACATCCACTTCTGCACAATCTCAAGGTCACAACTTTTCTAAATGATCATATCTATGACAAAAGCTTCCTGGTCAAAGAGACAATAATGCATGTGAACCTCCAAGGAGGATGAGTCTATTCCTTGAGTTATGGATTGTTCGATGTCTTGTCAAGGCTTATATCTTTTTGGTAGGTTATCCAGTGGCCTTTGCTGAGAGTTTACACCAGCGCTGCATTTTGTCAGTCAGGATTCCTTCGTTCAAAGGGTTTTGGCCATTTTCCCGAATCCGTAGTCTATATTGCAAGGATAACTGTAAGATATTAAGAAAGAGAATGTGTCAAGAAGATATTTCTGGAGAAAAATAATAATAACTACTTATTTCAGGCTCTAACAGTGGTGATGTGTCTTTGTCCTTGGCAAATATCATGTCATTAGATGGACTACTACGCTGTGAGAACATCGGGATGAAAATGCAAGAATCCCTCTTCATTCAATCTCTAACATTTGTTTATCATTTGACCTTGTATTTGCAGGCATTGTTTGAGCAAGCAGTTCCAGCTTTCGATGTCATGGGGAAGAAGTCTTTCTTCCTGGGCCCAGTTGGCAATGGAGCTAAAATGAAGCTTGTAGTGAACATGATAATGGGCTGGTACTTGTTTCTGTCTATCTGCAATTGGTGAATCCCCATAGCTTTTTGATACTTTGAGACTAGAAGAGTTGCGGCCCCTAAAAGTTCAACGTAGATAGTGGTGAAGCTCATTGTAATTTTTATTAGGTGAAAGACAAAACTGAATACTGAAACAGGAACTTACATGGAAGTTCTCGTGGCCCAGGTCCATGCTAGATAATCTTGACTGCAATATCCTGTAATGTTAGATTAGCATAAACCTGAATCTTAATGTATAATTAATAACTCATTGCACTGTAAGCCACTTGCATGGATCTTGAGGCTTAGGCAGCCAATACACTGCAACCGCATTTTGATCTGCAAACCTCAAAGAAACCATTCTTTGTGCAATGGGAATAAAAAAACCATCAGTTTGACAATCAAGAAGAAGGGTGTCATTGTCTGCATCAGCAAATTATGATGGTATAGCAATTAGGAAGTCAACTTGAGTTGCTATTAGAATCTAGATATCCGGGTGCGGGAAGTCCTAGCAGCTCTTGGTAATGGCAAGTAAATGATCTCTGTGGCTCTGATATGAGAGCATTGTGACTGCAGCGGAAGCCACTGCAGGCCCTGCTGTCATGTCTGCACCTAATCTAAATCTCGCGTGCTATCGTTATAAACTCATCAGACGCTAAATTCTGTACTTGTTCTGGTCCCACAGAACTGAATCAGTTTCATTCAAGATTTACCAAATGAAATTTACGTTCTTAAATTTGGTTATGGTACATTGGCATTTTTATGGCTCACAGAGTATTTTTATTGTCGCAGCATGATGAACGCATTTTCGGAGGGACTTGAACTGGCCAGCCGAAGTGGATTGGACCCTCATACTCTTCTTGACGTGCTGGTATGACAATGATCAACCTGTTCGGATTTACTTGAGTTAAATCATGGATGGCTGATAAAAATCTTTTCTTGGCAGGATCTTGGTGCAGTCGCTAACCCAATGTTCAAACTTAAAGGACCCACTATGATAAATAGCAATTACGCACCAGCCTTTCCTCTGAAACATCAGCAGAAGGACATGAGGCTGGCTCTTGCTCTTGGGGATGAAAATGCCCTTTCAATGCCAATCGCAGCTGCTTCCAATGAGGTTGTTTTCTTATATTAATGTCTTATACTCTACTCTGATTAGAAGTTACTGAATTATTGCTAGGAATAGGATCAAAACCACTGTGGGGTGGTGCTTGCCATTCCCAATCCAAATGACACTGACTTTCAAGTACACAATGAATTGAAAAGTCATAGTCATGAACTGCAAGACATTATCTCCACAGAGAAAGAAATCCTTATAAAACAAATGAAACTTGAGGATTTTGTTACTTCCATTTTATGTCCGTGTACTGCATTTCTTAGGGCGATGACTTTCTGGCTAATGCTAACAGGGTAGGGATTAAAGAGATAAATAAATGGTTCCATAGTGATTAGATTGAACGTACTTTAATTCTGTATGAATAGCCCTTCACTTCTTCAGGCAATGTTGAGACATATATTAAGCTTTGATATTCTGTTACCCTTTCGTTTTCTTTTACTTGAATATTCATTGCACCGTGTCCAAAGTGATCTTAGATAAATTCACATTGTCATCTCCACTGCTTGTAGGCTTTCAAAAAGGCCAGGAGCCTGGGACTGGGTGATTTAGACTTTTCTGCTGTTTTTGAGGCTGTGAAGTTGCTCAAACATTAATGATGATGCAAAAGGACATGGTGAGACATCTTGGGGCTTTAAACTGATTACTGGAAGATGCATCTTCATTTCTGTCGGGTCACGGAGAATGATTTTCTATGCCAAAAAGATAAAAGTTACTGCTTGAGAAGCGGGTGTTTCTTGTTCTCAAGTTGTTAAGAGGTTTCGCCCTAGACATGTAACCGTATTTCCCTTTGAGCCAGAGTGCTAGACTGATGTCTGAGATGCCATCAAATACTAGTGGTTGCTCCAAGACTCTCTGTCTGTCTGTCTCTCTCTCTCTCATACTCAGACTTTAACATACCCAAGCATGACTTTCAAGCGCATGCGCTCATGCAAATGCGCGTGCATGCAGAAAATTTGTAGTTAAAAATTGGAACAACATAGTCCTTGTAAGTTTCTGGACACTGATTTTGTTCTTTCCATGATTGTTGTTAATCTCAATCGCCAACGAATATTCAGGCAGAAAAATTACTAGCAGTACATGCACAAAATAATGTAAGACTATTACACACGCATCACTAAAATCCAATCAGACTAATTTCAACCTACTAAGTGAGAGGACCACTATCAAACTCAATATTGAGCTCACCCCGCTCGACATACTTCAATCTCAAAAGTTATGGAGGTCTTTGCAGCGAAGATGGTCTTCGAAGCGGCAGTTTTCTAGGTGAAAATGGAGGTTGTCAAAGCGCGGTGATCAGGTGACAATATGGATTGTTAAAAATTGAGCTCCTTTTGAGGATGTTTTCTCTAAAACTAGACATGATCGTAAAGGATGGTTGAAGAGAGATGACGTTGTTGCAGGTGTTTAAATTTTTCCAAAATTAACGGTCCCTTGTCAGAAATTGCCACATGCCAAGTCGCAAATGGATCTGACTGTATAAATGAGCGCCGAATTAGTCACTTACATGGCGCTTTAATACTACCAAATATTTTCTTTGATGTGAACCTAATTAGCCTAGATTAGTAGGGTTCAAGAAGAAGAGAAGGTTACACTCACTTGTCAAAGCAGCTAATCATTGGAAAAATTATTCAAAAAGTCCTAAACTTATTGCACTTTTACCAATTCAGTCATAAATATTTTAACTTTACCAATTTAGTTCTAAACATTTTCATTTCTTGTCGATTCAGTCCATTCAGTCAATTTTGGCCGGACTAACGTGGACACCGGTGATTCGTGTTGACATAGACAATTTTTAATAATATTTTAATATTTTTAAAAAAAAATTGAATTATTGTTATTTTTTTCTGTTTTTTCCTTCTTCTTCTTTTTCTTTTCTTTTTGGCTTTCTTGGCCTTTTCCGATGGCCGGCCATTGGCCACAACCATCTAGCCGACCTCGCCCGCCACAGGTGAGACTCGGCGGGTGAGGAGCCTCATCAAGGGGAGCCCTCGCCAGGGCTTGCCCTCACCCAGGCGAGTGTCGTCCTCACCCAGATCAGATCTGATCTGGTGAGGCCGGCCCTTGCCCTTGGTCGACCAATGCCCAAACTAGATCTGATCTGGTGAGGTCGGCCTTTGCCCGTGGTCAGCCGACACCGAGCGAGGCTGCCCTGGCCTAGGCAAGGGCCAACCTCGCTAGATCGGGCTTGGGCAAGTCCGACACTCGCCTAGGCGAGGCAAGCCCCGGCGAGAGCTTCCCTTCTGGCGAGGCTGGCCCTTGCCCTAGCCTAGGCGTAGGTCGACCTTGCCCAAGTGACCCTTGCCAGGCCGTGCCTAGGTGAGGGCTCCCCTCATCGAGGCTCCTCGCCCGGCCAGGCCTCGCCTGTGGCAAGCGACGCCAGCCGGCTGGCTATGGCCGGCCATCGAAAAAGGCATAGAAACCCAAAAAGAAGGAAAAAAAGGGGGAATAGAAAAAATAATAATAATTCAAAAAAATATTAAAATATTATTAAAAATTGTCCATATTAGACTGACGATCCTACATGGCACCACCGACGTCCACGTCAATATTTTCCAACCAAAATTGACCGTATGGACTGAATCGGCAAGAAGTAAAAAGATTTAGGACTGAATTAGCAAAATTAAAAGTTTAAGACTAAATTGACAAAAGTGCAATAGGTTTAAGACTTTAATTTTCCCGCTAATCATTGATGCACTGGATTGACAAATACAGATCCAGATTACTAATGCAAGTGAATTTTCAGGCACATATATGCTCTTTGCGTGTCATTAAACATTCTCAGAACGATAAACGAGACTCCTCTTCCAACATAGTCGGATTGTGCGACAAGTGCTAAGATAATTGAAATCTAGAAAAAGAAAAAGAAAAGGAAAGCAGAATTTCGTTGGGCATTTCACATTCAAGAACCAGGTCAAAGATATGAACAATTGTTGAAAGCATCCACATCTTCAGCGACGGCAATTACAGATGACATTACACATGATGTGATATGAACACATTCTCCTACCAACATAAGCAACAAATGATGCTATTTGGCAAGGTGGTGTGAAAGAAAGCACTTAAAACTACAAAAGATGCTAATGAAAACCAAAAGCCTAGGCACATACACTCAATACAAGTGATAGTACAACAATTTCAAAGCTCCGAGAGGATGGCGGGGATATAATGAGATAACTCTGCAGTGAGAGATTGAAACCCGTTCACAAGCTGCGTGTGGAATTCTTGATCTTCCTCCCCGATCAATCTGAAGTGAACCCGTATCGCACGCTTACAAACAGCCATGAATTCGAGAAGTGCAGCGATGAGTTGCTGTAGTTCTTGGGACCGCAACCTTGTGGCAGGCTCACCCGACAGGAAAGCCGTGCAAACACTAAGAACCCCACTATTCACCTACAACATGAGATTAAATGTCAAAAGGTCATCATGAAGAAAGAGGTGCATGGATCTAGACAAGTTATTTGGTCGAGCATAAGCCATTTATTTGCCAAAGGCCATTAATATGCACTCACTTGGACTGCCACGCTGCCTTGGAGGATTCTCTGCAGACTTTGCAAGCGTGGGAGTTGATCTCCTTCAGAACTGCGAGGCTCTTCAAGTTCATTGCGCAGTGCAGCTGTACGGGTTTCAATCATGCCAATTGCATTTTCTACTGGCGAAAACTCAAGAGACTCAGATTTAATCACCAAGAGCCTGTTCACAAGGGCAGGGAATGAGCCCTCAGTCTGAAGGACCGTCCGCCTCTTCCATTGGTCTTCTAACCCACCTTGAGTCTTGCCATTTTTAGTAAATGGGGTATCAAACAAAAAGCGATCAAAAACACGTGCACGGACCCCACCAGTAGATAGAGAAAAGATCCTCTCCCTTCTGCTCCCCAAATCTTCATCTTCCATCACAGGATCAACAGCAGTTATCTGTAGATAGCAAACTCCTGGCTGCAACTCTTCGGCTTTTACTTGTCTAGAATCCGGGATAATGAGCAGTGTATGGTTTCCATCCATCCGGGACTCATAAATATGACTAAGCTTCTCCATAATATCACCAAGGCGCACATCACGGGGCTCCCGATAAACGTATTCCTTCCTATCCAGCTTCCCAAATTTTTCCCCGTAGAATCCCACCCTGTAATATGTAGCATCTGTAAAAGGAATTGGGCTCGATTCCTGCTCAAGGATTGACGCATAGATATCGGTGAGCAAGGTGTGACATTTTGCCAGCTGTCCATATGCTCTCCTGCTTTTGTAAACTGGAATCACAAGTTCCAGAATGCTTGCGCAGAAATGATGAAGCTCAGCTTGAGAAAAAAGATTGTTTGCAAGCTGCAGATATTTCACAGCAGAGTCTACTGTGAGTTTCGAAGCACCATACCCTTCAACCTCTGCAGCAGATGCCTCACAGCTGATCTCACTGCTGACCATTGGGCAAATTTTACGTAGTGCCGTCACATGGTCTTTACTCCAGACACCATCATTTCTAGCTACTAGGGCCTGCAATAAGAAAAGTAAGATATAGATGGACTGCATGAGTATCTGCTAGAATATATTCTTCCAATCAATCAGCAATAACTAGTTGTGATAAGTTTCCCGTATAAATAGATCTCAGACAACAAACAGTTTGAGCAGTCTTCGTAGAGAAGTATAGAGACGTAAACTCAAGATACCTCACAAATCAGAAAAGAACTCACTTTGGTTGAGGAAAATGATGTCCTACCAACAGTATCTCTTGTCCATCAAGAGTAGAAATTATTTGTACCCTGTGTCTTTGTTTCTATTACGGATACAAGTATTTGGCTGTAAATTAAAGCATAACTTAGGTCCTTGCTAACTTACAATAGGCAGAGTACATTAAATCTTCTATTTATAAATGACAATTCTTCCTTGGAGAGCCAGCAAAATGTGATTGTATAGAGGAACATTTTTTGTGACAGCATACAGAATCCAACCATCAAGCTTGAAAGAGTACATTTGCTTAAAAAAAGCTGTATGTGACTATATTTGATAATTTAAATGTATGTACCTGCATTACAACACCAGCAACAGCCACAGCACATTGTGCAGCTTCAGCCCAAGACTGCATCTCCTGGTGTGCATCACACAAGTGCAACAACCACATAATGTGAAGATCCGGGACAGGGGCAAAAGCCATAGCAAGTTTGTGATAACTCTCTGCAGCAGCATATCTATCCATATTCATCAAAGATCCCTGAATGACAAAAAATCAGAGAAAGGCTAACTTAACACAAGCCCAAAACTTATTAACATGCAATTAATGATAAAGCCAAGATGTCTATGGTCAGCAAGCTCGCTGGATCAGATGCAGTACAGCCAATGACTTTTAACTATAACACGACCCACTCTTCTCAACCAGAATGGTGACTCAGATGACAGAACTACTCCAACTATTTGTAATTGATCCAATCTGATGAATGGTCGCTGATACATTACCGATATATATGAGGTTCACCTCACCCATAAGTCATTAAACAAATATGCTACCACACATGCGATCATAACTTACCAAAAGAGAATGCTCAAGGCTTGCATCTAGTGCCAAAAGAAGGCAATCAGAGAGATATTTGACCTCCGACCAGGACCACCGATTTTCTGTCATTCTTTCTGGAATTGAGACGAGAGAATTTTCTGCAAGACCACATTCTTTCAATATGCTAGGGCTCTTGCCTTCATTTGCCATTTCCTCCAAAGAATTTCTAAGTCGCCGTGCCTCACCACTCTCCTCTAGTGTACCATCAGATTTCATCTGAGTGACTTGCACCTCGGACATCAACTCTGATATTGTAATGGTCAGCATGACCCTTAACCTTGCAGATTGCATTAAGTGATAGAAAGAACTCTGCAAATTGATTATGAAATGCATACCATCAATAATCTGGTTGTACTAGCTGGCAGAGAAGAGTATGATGTTAAGTCTAGAGAGCTTACCTTAACAAGTATCTGAAGCCCAACAACAGCCCGTTTCCGAACACTGTCATTTCTGAAAACTCCAAGCCGCAGCAGATGAAAAGCAACTTGTTTTAAGAATCGATCATTCTCCCTGGATATAAGGGTAGCTCCATGAAGATCAAAGACACTGCTGAAGACAGGTGATAAAGCTTTCCAAAACTCCAGTGGTTGATTTCGGGAGAAGAAATTCATAAAAATAGCAGTCATGCAATCGAGTTTCCCATAGTCTGTTGTGATGCTATGAGTTGATGCCATTGTGGAAAATTTCTCGGTTATTTCCAGAACTTGAAGACTGACAGCAGCGCTTAAATTCTCTTCCCAAAGCTCCTGTAGTAATTGCCACGATTATAAGCTGTCTTCATTAAGTGAAAATCAAATGATTCAAACTTCTTCAAACAAGAAAAACAAGAGCAGCAGCATGGTGAATACTGTAAACACCATACCAGTTTTTGCCTCAAAATTGGGTGCAAGGATTCTCTCAGAGCTTGAGCTGAAGCTCCAATCCTTGAAGATTGAGCCTGAGCTAGGGCTTCTCTCAAAGAATACGGCTGACTTGGGGAGCTCAACTGGGAGTTCGCTCTTTGCCATAAATAACCATTCTCAGGTGTTCCCTGAGGCTGCATAAAGATATTGCAGCAGAAATTTAGAGACTCTGAGTGGAAACCAATATTCACAAGGATGGCTTCCAGTATTAAAAAGAACATTCACCAGGATGGCCTCTGAGATCAGGAATTACTACAGCAGACAAAACATATTTACCTTACTCTCAATTTAAATGCTTTACAAGAGTTCACTTACTCTAACTTCTTGTCTTGATGCCTCTGAAAGATACGTGTTAATTGCAGGAGAAAGTCTCTCAGAGTACTTTGGGGAGACAGGTCCATCCCCAGCGGGGCTGCGAGAACTGGAGCCAAGGAGCATGCCATCAGAAGGTTTTCTATGCTGCAAAATCATGTAAAATGCAATTACTATTCTGAGCAAGGAGGATAGCACTGAGACTACTCAGTCATCCTAGTAAATCTGACTTCCATGCTGCAAGGACAAACAGATAATTTATGGTGATTGAAATAGAAAAATCCTAACAGCAAAGGAGAAAAAAGGCATGAATCAAGAGCATTTTCATCAGTCAACTGTAAGGAAGATTCATGACAAGTGATAATTCCACAAAGAATTGACAAACCAAAAGGAAAAATCTCATCAAGCACCAAGCTGATAATGAACCATTATAATTACTATCTCATAAAGCACCTCTATACTCTAAGGAATTTAACTTGCCATCTATTGATCCACTAAACGAACTAAATGCCTCCAATGAATTTACTCATAAACAAAAAAGAAGGAAGGAATTAAGCAAATTTCTCAGTCACTGATCAGCATTAAACCAAACAATTCTTAAGAATTCCAATTCAAAGAACAACTTAATCTATAACTGATATTCCAGTAGCAAATATGAGCTAACCAGAAGTCAAGCCAGAAAGAAATCGAAATATTGGAAATGGACTCGAACCTCAAAGAGAGTAAGGCACTCTTCCATGAGTTTGAAAAATAGTCGGGTTCGAGCAACGCTTTGCTGCCACGCCTTGACAAGTGACGTGTCATCTAGGTTGCGCACAATTTGCAAAATAACAATCAGAACTTCACGCTTCTCCACAGCATTCAGATTGTAAAAGACAGGCATCTCATCTAGGATCTGCAATAAATTCAAAATTGAAATTTTCAGAACTTAGAGAAAAGGATAAAGGATAATACTGCAATTCAAGACCATGAAAATGCTAGGAACTTCCAAGCGAGAAACTAGGTTACCCCCCAAGTTGCTTTTACTATGCTAGATTTCTTCATTTAGTATGAATCTTTTCCCCACATATCATGAAAGCAAACTACATTGGAGAGAACAAAAAGATCTGAAGAAGTGAAAATTGCTTTCACTAGACAAATTTAAGTCTATCATCTATATAGCTGTCACACCAGGGACATTAAGTAGCTTCAATTTGCACGCAATTGTCAGTACATTTATTACGGATAGAGACAATAAAATGATGGGGAAAATGGCACAACAATAGAGGTGGTATTGCAACTAACCCCCAGGATCAGGGTCGCACTGGCAACTATCAATTTCATTTTAAGCCCCGAAAGGTACAATAACAAAACATCCACAATGATTGCCTAATTTTAACGCAATGACTGGGCGAGTAGCAAAGATGAACCCTAAACATAGGCCTTGCTGTTACAAAAATCAAACATCACGGCATAAGGTTAATTAAGTTTAAGCTTCTAGTTTCTTTTTTAACATCTTCCAGTATCAGAGATGTTATAATCAAGGTAGTACTTTCAACCTGACGCATCAAGCTTAAGCAATTATGTAATTGTCCTGTTCAGATGCATCGACAGAATGTCAAAATACTATGTAGCCACCTCAGTAACTAACATAAATCTGCTTAAGATGGTGAACATAAAACCCTGCACCTTTAGTTTTACCACCTACAACTTACTCAGTGAACATAAAACTCTACACTCTCCAAACCCAGTGAAGTACAGCTTACTCAGCAAATTATTACATAGACAGTTCTCTCATATTTTGATTTCTTAAAAATTAATATTATAAACTATCTGGATCAAAAGAAGGCATGACCTACTTGTTCATTTTCACAAGACAATCAGAAAAGCAGAAATTTCACTTATGAAAGAACAGATGAAAATTAATATTTCAACTGGCCCACGTTTGACATTTATGCATTCTAACTAGGGACAAATGCAGGAAAGGATACTTGATATGATACTTAAAGGAATAAAAGAAGAATCCCTAAAAGCTGGGCATCATAACAAATTTTTCTTGTAATCTGTTCTGAAAGAAACAGTTGAAATTGAAAACTGAATAAAAATTCAGTGGAAAGCACAAAATAATAGACGGTCTGGGATCTTGGTAGGGAAATGTACCTGTCCGATGAGTGGAAAATATAGCTGTGCAATGTAGAGTTTATCTTCAGGCTTCTGGTATCGAGCATCAAACTCATGCTTGCATAGGAGGATGACTAATATTCTAGCTGCCTACACAAATTGTATGATAAAGGTCAACATACAGAACAAACAAACATGTTTGCCAACTTTGCAGACTATAATGGCAAATAGAGGAAAATATATTCAGAAACCAACTTAAAATTTAAGCATATGTTAGTACAAATTATTAGCACAGTAACCAACCTTTGCACGCTGAGACAAATCATCATGATCCCAGCTGAGGAAAATTTCTTGTATTAGGACAGATGAAAGGTAGTTCCTGCAGCATGTACGCATAGATAAGATCTTCCACATCCAACATATTTTGAAGAATGCAAGGAGACTAAGACCAGCTGTGTGCGCAGTGTAAGTTATAATATGTTGAGGCCAGGAAAGAAAGTGTGAAGCAGTTATGAGGACTAGTTTTTCAAGAAAAACATGTAAAACTTCATAGAGCAAGAGTGGGAATTGATGATTGCTCAAGGGCATACAAGAGACCTCCCAAAGTCTATGTAATCGAAAGGCTATCAAGTAGTACCAGATTGTAAACTGCTCCACCACATTTTCCAATAAACTGGATTACCCATGTAAAGGACACAGAGTGGTGGGTGCAAGTTGATGCACAATTTATGTTGCACTTGCAGAGTTAGATGAGGCAAATCTCATTTCTGAAACTCATACAGTTACCTATCCGAAGGGTCTCTTCCAGGCATTTCCACGAAAAGATCATGGTCACATATAATCTGTAAGAATGTGAGCTTGCAATCATGAAGAACCGATGGACATACTCCAGAAAATTTGTCCAGGTACAAGGACACCTGTAGCAGATGAATGAGAAGTAAGACAACCGAACACGGAACTGTAATTGACATGAAAAACATATTTAAATTACGCCAAGCCATATGTGAAATTCTCGCTAAGTTAATCACATCAGGATAAGCTGTCCATTCTTAAGATGTAGAAATCCAGTTTAATATGAATAAAGCAGTTAACTTCACTGCAAGTCAGGAACCCCTCCAACAAAAAGAGTCAAATCCGAACCACTAAATTCCATTAGAGATAATCATACATTAAATGGAAGGAAAAGCGTACTAGTTCAAAAACTTGGCGAGGTTCAATCACTGATAAGAGATCATAACAGAAGAAGGCCAAGCTACTATTCAACCGCTTTGCTAAGTTTAATCCCTTCTTACAACGCTCGTGGACTTCTGTTAGAAGGCAATCATACAACTGCAATATGCATTTAAATACACCTTCTTTCAGCTGCATAGGTGGAATATCTTCACCTGCAAAATAAAGGATGATGAGACCACTTAAGGATCATACAATGATTCAGAATGCAAATTGAATGGTGAAATGACTGCATCATTTGAATAAGAGCACATGTTTACAGACCTAAAATTAACTATTGCAATTGTTGCGAAAGTAGAAGCAGAGAAAGAGAATAGACCTTTTCTTTTCAGAGATACTCATATTTAATTAAGATGCGAAGAGGATGTTTTGATGCTTTAAAACATACCTAGTGAAAGAACGTGATAGAATAGTCGAGTCTGCTCCAAGGCCATTGACTTGACAATTAGTTCGAGGAAAAACCAAGCCATAGCCAATACGTCATCATAGACCGGTCCGACACGGTAGCCCTTAGCCTGAACAAAGGGATCAGGTAAATATGGCAGTAGCATAGTATAGCTGTACATTAATGTCCTGCAGCAAGGGTGCAGCATGTTTTTCCACTTGCAAAAAGTATTGTCTACTAACTAGCAAACAGTTTCTCTCTCATTGATATTGCTGTTTTATACCCAATTGACTAAACCAGGGGAGCTGAATTGACTGTTATTAGTCTGCTAATCATTGACAATCCATAACAAGGAGAATTAATCTCAACAACCAAAGCAAAGACTACTTTATGAGAATACAACCAGGAACAGCAGCTCTTTAAATGAAATGAAGCGCAAGAAAATCCTGGTATGAAGATGGTTCCAGAAAGAAAACAAAAGCATGAAATTATGAACTAAGGCACTTCATTGTAACTAGGAAATGGTGTCTTGCGTCAGTAAGCAATCACTGAAATAGTGGGTGAATTGGAGAGATAACTTAATCAGCACCTCATACACACACACACACACACACACACACATATATGGTACCCAAGAACTGGTATAATCCATTACACTGTGCTCATAGTTTAACAGCCAAAACAGATGACCAGTAAGCTTTTACCTTACTTCGAGCTAAGCTCCCCCAAACAGCAGAGAGACCAGGATAAACTGGTGGTTGACGTCCCCCAAAGTCATCAAATGCATAATCAACATAGTTAACAAGAAAACGATTTCTTTCATTGTCATCCACAGATTCCTGTTGCGCCCTATGGTACAAAATTGCACATGTTATCAAATGCCAAGGGGCCAGATGTGACCACAACAGTTTAAAAAGCATATACTACGTTCCAAGAGAATGAATTAATTGTAAAGCTGAAAGGGCAGTTTGATGTAGAAAAGGGTTGGTTTTTTGCATATGCATCCATTTCTTAATTCCTTTTTCACAGGGCAATGAATCCACATGCAGAATTTATCCAAACTCCATTTAGACATAAGCATGTCATCATCCACAATTTTCAGACATAGAAGGCTTAAAATTCATGTTCAGCATGAACAAAACATGCATGTACTATTCAATACATTAAGCATCAAAAGTGAAGAGCAAACCTAGTCAGAATATTCACCACAGCCCTGAAAGCCGCAACCTGAACATGACAAGTAAAATGTGAGGTTGCAAACCATAAGAACTGAGTGAAAGTAGAATGAACATCAAACTATATGCATTATGCACTAATCAATTAAGATACTGCTTGTCATAAAAGGATAGAGAACAAAAGAAAAAAAAACCCAAGGCTGGCCCATTAAAAAATAAAATAAAATAAAATAAAACAATAAGCCCATTTGAACAGTTCCCTTACAGTGACTCATTTCTACAGCTCCTCATTATATTTCTTTTGCTTCAAATGGTCCATTTGATTTTAAAAGATCTGTCATTCTACGATGTATCTACGGTTCTATCAGTGAATGTCTTCCTTGAAAGAACAAAGAGAAAAATCAGAGAGTGGATTTATTTAAAGACCTGAAGGGTTTCTCCACCATTGCCTATAAGATGTAGTAGCATATTCAAGATTGGGTGAAGGAACTGGAGTAAAGCAGTAGAATCAACATTCTTTAGACTGTTAATAGCCTGCAAAAGAACATTTGCAATGAAATTAAAACAGGAAAAGTCATAACAAACCATCATCCACAACAACTTAGAAGAAAATCCACAGAGATATATTGAAATTTCTTTCTGAAGGAAAACAGGACTAAATAATGCTGAAGTCAAGGGCCCATTTAACATCGCGCGGCAGACATATTAGGCATGAAGAAGAAGCCAAATGCTCATCAAAAGATAGCATCTACTAAAGTAGTACCTCCAGAAGTTCAGAACCCCAGGGTGGGCTTGTCCGCAGTGTGTGTCTATCATATTCAAGAAAAAAATCCCTAACTCGCTCATTAATAGGGTACAAAGATGAGCAGAGTCTCAAGCGCAATCTAAACACATTTTTCCCATCTTCCAAGTAGTCCAACCTCTCCTGCAAAAGAGAGGCACATTTCTTTATTTACAAATTTAATGCAAGGACAAGGGCCAAACATGCTATTTGCCAAATCACATCTGTTCTTCTATGAGAAATCCAACAATAAATTTCAAAAAAACTACTTAGCAGTAAACCTTGTGCTCTATAGACTCATAAACCTACTGGTTTTCAAAGAAGCCTCTCAGTTTCAGGATACCCCAGGATAGAAACCTGGCAGCATATACATGTGTGTGCATGCATCTGCACATGCATATGCACATATACCCTCCTTCTCATTTGGTATGAGTGGTTGAAGTTCACCAAGAACTTCATCGCCAGACATATATCTGCTCGCAAGTGCCATCAGTCAAGGCATCTGACTTGCTCCAGTTCAACCCAAAGGAGAAAAATAAACATTAAACAATGCAGGAAACCCAAAAGCAAGTAGGATGGAACAGCATAGACCAGCGAGATTTGAAAGAGTAGTTTAGCTTAGTCTAAAGTTAAAGTATGTAAAAGACTCCTGTCAAACAAGAGATATTCCGGATCAAGAACATCTCTAAAGTCACTCATATTGTTAGATAATGATATAAAGGCATTATTGACATGGAAAACAAGAAATAGTACACATGTTATTCTGCAGATTAACACAACTCGTACCTTTCCAGCATCCTGAAGATAATGCGGAACTAGCTCTCTCATGATAGGCAAAGAAATTTCAGATCGCAACCTGAACAAAACCACACCTGTTAGAGGTCTAGGGTAACCATTTATATATAGAAAAGGACTGCAAATTAAGACAGCAAGATTCAACTACACAGAAAATAAAGGTAAACAGATGTAAACAAGCTCCCATGCCATTTTATCATGTTTCAGGTAAAGAATGTTTTGTTAATACTCAACCATAACATAAGGCATTGACACTGGTTTTTACACATGCATCATGATGAACTCAGCAAAGGTTGAAGACAGGGTCAAAACATGTAAAATGGTTGAACCATTATTTCCATTTGTCAGCATAAGGAACAGAACACAGGGTCCAATGCATGTACTTACTGAGCATGTGTAGATAGTGGAAGTGCTGCATAACCAATCACCACCTGGAAAATCAATTAAATGGGAAAAGAAAGATTACATTAATGCAATTACATTAATGCAATGAACATGAGAAAATGGAAGTAGCCAGGTAATATTAGGTATGGAGCATAAAAAAGTTAAGAAACCAAAATCAACAATAGGCACAATAAGAGATCATTCAGCAAAAGGGATATACAACTAAAAGGAAACATTACCGGCTTTGGAGCTTCCAGCTTTGTTTGAAGGTCAATGTGGAAGAAAGTGAATAATAGGTGATGAAGCGGGGTCCAAATGGCAGGAAGAAGAAGTTTAAGTTCGTCATGATAGCAAGCTGCCCTAGCTCCAACGGCAACTTGTGTATGGACCCACTTCTGTGGTGATGCACCTGGCTCCCTTGGATACAGTGCCTATGAGATAATTCATAAAATTGAGAAAATATATTCATAGAGAAATAGATAATTCCAGCCATAGGCACTAAGGGGGTGCCAGCCTATATAAATCATTCACAAGAAAGAGTATTATCAACACGAATTCTACCTCCAGAGGCTGTCTACGCACATCAGCATCATCCTTTCTAAGTTCAACCCGTATAAACAAGTTCCTCTTCCGACTCAAAGCCACTGTTAGGGGATATACATAGAGAGAATGAAAAAGCTGCAGGAAAGGCTCATTCCTTGTGGTGGTCCGGAAGTCAAAGGCTTGGAACTGAAAAATAATCAACAATTTCATGAAGCGCATACAAAAGTAAGTGCTCGAACATCAGTGATTATATCTTCAACATGAAAATGCTAGTAGGCACTTTGTATGGGCACATAATCATCTACAATCAGCAGGATAGCAAAAGTGCAATTACTCACCAAAAACAAAAGTGTAGACCAAACCCACAAAACAAAAGTACTACTTAGATTAGGTCTGACCAACTTCCTTTGTACCTATTGAAAAATCACCCCCCCCCCCCCTTTTTCTCCACTTTTCCCAACCCTCTCAAGCCTCCAAACATTTCTCATTTCTTCTTGCTTTAAATATTTTCTCTACTACAGGTGAAAGAAGTTCAACACAAACATTACGAAGTTGCAAGCATGGTACAAAAAACCTTTACTACATAAGCAGTTCAAGAGATTTAATCCAGCTGAAATCTTTATTATACGTCGACCATCCCACCAATACTAGGAAGCATTCAATTCTGCTGCTGCATACAAACAACAGTTCATCTGAGCACAATGAAAGGGGATCATGGAGAATACACAAGACAATGCAAGCCACAAGTCAATAACCCTCAAACAAGCACGCAATGTGGCCCTGGAAATGTTAGTGGGCGCCAAATGGCAGAGTGAGCTCTAACACTGAGCCCATTGAAGTTATGCAATCAAATCAATTAAGTCAGAGAAATATAGATACTCAATTAATACTTCCTCCAACCCAACTATTAATTGGTCCATGGTGTCATAGCAAATCCAATTTTTCATACAAACTCCAACATTTAGGTACATACAAAAGAATCACTTCAGAGTTTAATTCCTAAAACTAAATAGCAGCTATTTTCATTTCCTTCCCTAGCCATAATTATGTCCTCATCGAAAGAATGACGGTTACATTACTTACATCATCAGCATTGAAGTCTGAATTTCCTTGGATGTTCAATCTATTGTCTGAGGCTTCTTTTCCATCAAAGGAATGCTGTTTGATATTGCTACTTTGGGTCCCATCCGAACCATTACTAGGACATTTTGAAAAAGTAGAAGCAGTAATAGTATCACCAGGATCAACAGAATCATTGGTCATGCTACCATTTTCTGATACATTCTCCAAATCAACATGACCAGTCTGGTGTTTTTCAATTTCAAGTCTCAAAACACCTCTCACAGGTTTATGAACCTTGCGCTTTGGATCCTACAAAATAAAGGAAACACAGACAAACAACAATTAAGAGGAATAATTACTTTGTACTGATCAAAATAATTCACTCGGTATCTTATATGCTATCTTATGCTGGAATTAGATTTTAAAGAAAATCCAAATAAGACCTGCCGCTTCCTCCTACATCTTAAAATCAATGACAGATGACTGTAACACCTCGAAAGCTTCCAAACTGCAATGGAATTAATTTATTGGGAAAGTCATAAAATTCAAACCCTGCCCCCAACTCCGCCCACACAGAATAAAATGAGAGCTAGATTTGTAAATTTCTTCTTCATCAGGCAATACCTTCTATAGAATTAATTTGAAATTGCACAGAGAGCCTGTTATCTGAATGAAGCAACTCTAACAAAACTTTCAGATAGAAAGTAAATAATCACACAAAATTGACTAAATCCTTCTTGTATAATGAAAAAATAACAAGGCCATCCATCTTGCCAAGAGAGGCTGGATATTAAGATGATAAAAGTCATACTTAATTTTCAACTGAATTAATCTCAATTTATTGGATCATTCCCCAAAAATTCGGGCAACACAACCTCGGATATATCAATCTAAAACACCATATCCTTCACAATCGTTCAAGTTGGAGTTTTTTAACTGCATCAGTACTTCAACAGTTCACCGAGTTTGAACAAGAAAAGAGAATTGTAGTATCTACTAGTTTTTTATGGTGGTGATAGTTAATAGAAGAGACATCAAATGCCTAATCAAAAGCATATCATTTTCATAACCTATAATAAAAGGAGTTGACAGAAAGATGACACAAGTTAAATTAACAAAGCAAATAATAAAACTCGAAAGATCAAAGTTCCTAATAATTATGAAAGGCTGACAGGTTGCTCATTTTGGAGAATGACATTATTTTCTTTGTTGTCGTAGCATGGAGAAATAATATATGAACCATCCAAGGGATATCCATGTGTGTGTGTGTGTGTGTGTGTGGAGATATAAAATAAGCCCATGGTTCCAATAGAAATACAAGCAAACACAAAGGGAAAATGATTGATCTAACAAACACGCTCATGCTGTACCTGAAGTGAATCCTCAGTGTAGCTTTCTTTAACTTTGTTTAAGTTTGATAGTTCAACTACAACTGAGCTTCCACTTGAATAACCCAGCTTCCCATGTAATGTGATCTTAGAAACAGGTTCCACTCCACCATCATGGGAGATGGACCCAGAAATGCTAGGAGCAAGAGGGCTACTTGGAGAAGCAGAACCACCAGAAGCTGCACCAATGGTGTTATCAAATAATGGAACAATAGCCCAGGCGAAGGACTCTCTGTATGGCATGATTCGGGACCACACCTGCAATTTCTGCCTCTCTCTCTCAGTCAAGTGCACCTGCAAATATAGTTGAGATAGCACAACACCTGATTCAAAGGATTCTGTTTAACAACTAACTAAAATTTTACTTAAAACACCAACAAGTGCAACCTCCCTCTAGAACTATTTATGAGGGATCAAAGGAAGCCTTTCAATCAGGTCATTGAGGAGATTTACAGGTATGGTTGAGAATACAATCTAGTGAACAGTAGAGTTTGGAATTGGCCTTTTCTAACCTCCAATTCCTGTCCACAGAGATCAACCAACATACTGTTTCCCCACTAGCCACCCATTTAATGTGTCCAATACATGCATGGTTTTGACAGATGAGATAGTAGAATGCAACATTTTGTTTCTGCTTTTTCATTTTCTGTACTCCCATAAAACTCACCATATTAACAACAAAAGAATTAAGAGACCTTTTTTATCACCTAAAGGAAATTAGCAAAAGACTAGCAAGGATGTGGACCCAATTACACGACTATCTAGAGGGGTGGATCATTCAAAAACAAGTAGCTCCCAAGAACTACAAGGAATTAATCAAGTTAAGCTGAGTTTGAGTGAATTTACTTCAGTCTCTCAAATTTTGAATTCCTTCAACATCAGAAAAGAAAATAGAAATAGATAATCTGCTTGGTGTGATCTATTTTTCCCCTTAAAAGTTCATATTTTGAGGAGAATTCTTGCTGCAAGGATAAGGAGGTTCATTGCATTATAGAGGTCAATCTTCAGTCACTGGAAACAGCATATCTCAGCTTGTGAATGAAGGCTAGCAGAAGGTTGGTGCAAGTGTGGTTTAATTCGCAACTAATCAAATTCAATCTAGTATAACTCAGTCAACAAGTTTTCATAATTACAAGATTTATAAAATAAATAAATAAATAAAGTACTAGGACCCTGTCTTCATTTCTACCCGTGTGATGCCAGTATAGGGAAATGCTGGGGTAATTCTAGCCGCTAGCAGGGACACGAAGCAAAGGTGTTCATGGAGTTTGTATCAACTAATTCCTAAGGTTGACAATCTAAAAAGGAAGTCCTTGACGGAATCCTAAAATTACATTTGCCTAGAAGAAGAAATTATACATAAACATGCAAGTGAGAAACCAAACAATCAGATTATAGTTCTAAATAAGCATCACGCCATTTGGATCTATTTTTAATAACAAAAGGAGGTTGTTAGGTAGTAAGAGGCTACCACACTATTCAAATTCTTTAAAAGAATATAAATCACAAGCATGAAAAGTTTGTTCATCCATCACTGTTGGAGTGTTGAATCATAGAAGAAATATCAAGGTGCACAAACACATACAGGCTCCTTGCGTGAATAAACGGATGAAGTAACTCCGCCTTCTTCAGTGGCAGGTTTCTCCAGCTGGATTAACAGACAAACTGATGCTGATGGTGCATCCAGATAGAAGATTCCACGTGGCTCATTTGACATTTTGTTCTGATGATGATATCCAAACACGACTTCATTAGTGGAAGGATGTTAATCATCGAACTTAGCTAGATAATAGAAAAACTAAAGGAAAACTTATTCACTTACATCCTGTGTCTCAGTTGGTAGCACTCGAAAATAAAAATCTTCTGACAACTTTTCTCTCCTCTCCCTATTGTACAGGCATATCGTACCATGAAATGGCTCTATTGAAAATGGAAATTGCGGGAAAAGATTCCCAGACAAGAAGGTCATTACTCATTAGGAAAACACTTAGGTGCATTAAGAATTTAGAAAGCAGCTATTATACGTAAAGCCAAACTGCAGTCTGACACATACCGACTAATCCTGCTTGAAATGAGAGAGATAACACTTTCACCGAGATCTTCAATCCACTGAAAAACCAAAGGAAAAGGATATGGATGAGAGATAGAACAAAATATTGGCAAATTAAATTGAAAACTGAAAAGTGAAATATGAAAGGATGGTGAAAATCTTCAATGCTTGAAGATAACCTGCCATGCTGCGAGCTATGAGAATCCGGAATCCTCTGCCCATATATCATTGACCTCTCATTTTGCCAATCGAATGCTGGTTCGTAAGTAGGCAGTGGAGATAGACCAAAATGCTGTATTCACATACATAATACAACTAAACCTCGTCACTTACTAAGGTAAGTAAAAAATTTGAACTGTATGGTAGTGTGCTACTAAAACCAAGAACTCTAAAACGTTTAATCGAAACACAAAGTAGATCAAAGGGAAACATAAGATCAATCAAATTCATTGTGACTAAGAAGTAAACAGACCAGTCTACAGCAGCTTCGCAGTCTAAAAAGTACCTCTCGTATCGTATATGGTAATCATTATTACTATATGAGAGGAAAAATAACTTGCTTGTAGATAGATGAAAGTATAAACTCAGGAAGCAAGCCTACAAAAGTGCAACCTTAGAGTCAGAAGATGTAGCCTCTGTAAATTGCCTTCCCGAAGTGCTAGGGACGTCATCATCAGTAGTGTCATCTGCCTTTGCTTGCCTGGCACAGGCAAGACGCATCTCTGTAGATCAATCAAAAGGAAATTCATAAATAAACCAATGATGTTAAGTGGCAGGAAGAAAACCATTGGTAAGAAAGTATTTCTCCATTAAAAAAGGATAAACATCTACATTATCATGACAAATATAATGCCACTATCTAACGACAAACTAATAGGAGGAACTCAGAGAATCAGAGTGCTAAGTTTTCTCGCCACAACAAGCCACTTAACACAGGCCAGAAGTGTAGGAGGCCACACAACCTTAGCAAGTTGATTAATACATTCCTACATTGCATGTACCAAACAGACCCACCAAAACCAGATTGATCTTTAAGATGTAACCATATGTTAGACCACTTTTCTTTCCTTTCCACAAAATTTAGTTTTGGTTTTCCAAAATGCAAGCCATACATCTGTGCTACTATTACCTGTCTCAATATCAGTGTCGGGTCCTTCAAATATTTGATTTTGAAGATGAACTGGACTGACACTTTCATAATGCCCATACTTGCTATCATCTTTTACCCAGTCAGTTCTATAGCAATGGACAAGTTCATTTAAATGCGGCCATTGCTCCGGATTTTCATCAAGCTGAGATAAACGAGAAGAATTTGTTAGAAAGCCCTCAAATTCTCCGGATCAAGCATTTACCATTCAGCACCAATTATTCCATGTAAGCAAATTTTAAATACTTCTGATGGCAGAAAGAAAACGGACACCGTGTTCACTCAGGCAGTAGAGATGATCAGAAAAGACACTTTAGATGATCTTTGCAAAAGAAAATGACATCTTTGATAGGCCTTCAGACAGCCAAAATGTTGTCAGTTCCATCAAACAACTTAGACCAGTACAGTGCCAATCTATCAACTAATCATCTCCTTCTGAAATTGAGATGGACGAAACCAGCAAAAACTCACTGCACATGAATGGTTTATTGATGAGAAAATAAAAATTTGATGTGAACCTTCAACAATCAAAATAAATGTTTTCTGCCAAATATAGGCAGTAAGGAAGCCTGAAAGACTCTAAGAGGTGTGAACTCCAGACAATTCTTAAGGAAAGTGATAGGCATCCATAAATGATAAGAAAAGGACAAGATTAGTGGCTCATTCATCATGGGTTATAAAAGAGAGACATCTATTACAAATTTACAAGATATTCGAAAGATAATTCCAACAAAGAGCTGATTATACTTCAGGGGCCATGCACCACACATGCAAGAGAAAAATTACTAAGTAGGAAATGAAAGAATGAGATTCAAGATATCCAAACAATTGAAAAGTTTAATGGCATCTAGCCATATTCATAGAGTTTGTTTTCGCATAACCAAATGAAGATTCATGATCAAAGCGACTAAGTGAATACTTGCATGCTTCCTCCATAGTCCAAATCATGCACATGACCTTTTACCCGTTTAGATAAGCAGACCAATTTAAAGAAAGACTATTCGTCCTGATGTCCTTCAATTCACCACGTCATCCTAGAGAACCTCCGTTCATACTTCCAAGTCATGACAATTTTGTGTGAAACCCTTTCGTGAGAACCCTTTGCAAAAGGGTTCTCAGGAAGAGCAAGCTGCCAGCCAATCAAAATACTTTTGGCAGTATCCAGTGATATGACACCTTGCAATAGAACATCTTGCGATACCTTTCAATAGGATATCGCAATATGAGTTCGGCAAACTACATTTCACAAGCGAATAAGAATAGTTCACGTTAGCAGAACTGGCTTCCCATTAAAACTGCAAAGGGGCAAGAACTATGTCGAAACCAGCAAATCATGGGCGACATCTCTTAACCGCGACCATCTGCCTGAACTACTCTTTCCCTTTTCTCCGAGTCCTTTCTTAGGCACGCCATTGAAGTTGCAAGGCGAACACACAAACTTCTGGCACTCAACACTTCAATATGCACAATGATCAAGAAACGGGAAAAACTAACCAATGGGTCCAACTTAAGATGAGAGGTGGTGGCGCAGTTGGTGGACTGGCGCGGAATTCTCCGAAAACGATTCGACGACTGCGAGCTCTCCATTGCAGAAACAGCCCCGAACCCACCACTCTATCCAACCCTGGAATCCAAAACCCAACAATGCCGAGTCAATGCACGCCTCTTTACCCAAGAAATCAGCGTTCTTGGGACCAAAATCTCGCCGTACGGACCACTCGTGCTCGCAATGCGGGTACGAAAAAGAAAAACACGTAAAGGCAACGCCTTGTACCGTAGATCTAGACCCAAACTCACCGGAGCATCGCCGGGGAGGGAGCGGAGGAGGAAAAATGCGATTCAAGATGAGATTTTGAGGAGAGGAGAAGGAACCCTTTTCGATTCTTTATGCGATTTGGATCATTGATGTGATTTCACGGGTGGGATTTGAAGAAAAAGGGCATGGGGGGGATGACTTTCTCGGCGGGGCCAAAAACCACCTCACTACTACCAACCCTAACTGCACAGAGAGAGAGAGGGCAGTTGCTACAGTGATGGCACTGTGCAAGAGTCAAAGTTAAGTCTAAAGTCATGAAGAGAGAGAGAGCCTCGTTTTTTTTTTGAAAGGTCATATGAGGGACAACCTCATAGTGGCTGTCCTTTTGAGGATAATAAATAAAAGAAATTACTTTCCAGTTGTTTTTCTTTGGCTTCTAAGAAAAGCAAATTTCTTTTATATCATCCCCCCCTCCCTCTTTAATAACTAATTTAACTTCCCCAAACTAATGACCAAAAAAAAAAAATGGAATATATATACATATAGCTAATAGGTTTTGGTGCCATTATATGGCATGCAACTGACAAGATTAAGCCAAGCAATTAATAATGATCAGAGTCTTGGTTAATTATAGTATTTGTCCCACTAAGGTACTGACTCGGCAAAAGTCTCTTGAAATGGGACCTCCTGCTGTTCTTGTCCATTGTTGGAAGATAATCATATTCTTTTTGGGTTTGAAAGTGCTCTGAATAGCTCTCTGACTGCTAAATCTCCAACACCTAATCCAGCCATCGGTGCGAATTGTTGTCAAAATTAGGTTTCCAGTCCATTCCGAATGGTAGAGTAATCTCGCTGCACAAGGTAGAATTTTACTGGTGTTGGGCCAATTCAACTTCTTCTTTCCCTTCTACGATTCAATTAGCTTTGTCCTGCCCATCTGGATACTGAGTGTGACTCAAAGTCGTCCTTAGCAAGAGTAAAAGAAAAAGAGAGCGGGAAAAGCTAAGTTTATCTCTCCACGGATCAATCATAGTCTAGCATATATTTTGTAAGGTCGATCAGATTAGTGAACCTCGATTTAAGTACTAATAGGCTTGCTTATAAGCTTGTGTGTTTCGAACTCTTGCTCACAGTACCCAAGCGACGGGATCAGTCTCATTCATTCTCCTACCAGATAAGCATCAATGGCTAATGGCGATACGGATGCTATGATTAGCATGCAGTTATAACATTGACGATGTAACGGGGGTAGTTGACAATGTTAAATAATGAATATGTCAAGTTTGCATCAAGAAGTTAACTAATCCAGGTTAGTTTGCGTCTGGGGAATTGCTAGGTTGGTCATCCGACGATGACAATGAGAATTTAACGCATGTTGACGCTGTCCTGCGTCAGAATTCCATCACCAAACCTACTGCATTTCATTTAGGATATCCATTACATTAGGTGAAATGTGCATGCCTAGAAATTTGTTATCGCCGAAATATTTGAAATTTCTTACGAATATATATCAGCGGCACGCAATGAAAACTTGCCGGATAAACTCCGCATCAAGAGTTATTCTATTACGTATCTACCTATTGATGTATGTCTTCATGTGATTTGAAAATTTGCAAATAGCCAATTAGTCTATGATAATCCGCAAAAACACATAAGGTCGTCATGTCAAGCTTACCATATCTCTTACTAGTTAACAAGAAAAATTAGAAAAGTAAAACATTAAAAACTCAATTTCGAAGAGAAAAACAAACCACCAAAGGAAATAGGATATATTTGGCCCATGCAAGTCTCAAACCTGCGACCTTCGCATTATTAGCACGACGCTCTAACCAACTGAGCTAATAGGCCGCCATGCCATTGGGGGCCCTAACACAGAAATATTTTATGCTGATTATCTAAAATGTTAATGGCTTATTGAATTGCACAGCACATGATGGTTGACATCAGAGCAACCAGGACCTCCGACCAGCAACTCCATTAATGAGATGGACAACAGCCCAACAAAACCAGCCACAATTGGTTTCTTTTCCTTTCTTCGGACACAAGCAAAAGATCTTCAATCCCAAACGCTGAAGAGCTTAGAAATCACTTCTGAGAGTTCACCAAATCCTAGGCAGTTGCTGCTGCGGGGAACTAGTTCGAGTTCAGTGCCATTTCCAGATTGGCACCATACTATTTTTTGCAAGATCCTGAAGAAAACACCAAACCATCATGCTGGTTGGTACGCCCAAGTTAAACTAGTTGACCCTCTTTGCGAGTTGCGACAGAAGAGTTGCCTGAATTAAGGAGAAGCAGCATAAAAAAAAATGTAGCACCAAAAACCATAATAAAGCAGTGCGAGGGGAAAATCTCAAGCATTAGAATGAGTATATTGAGCAAGACAGACATCAAGAAATGACTGCTTTTACAATAAACATAAATTATTGAATTACAGTTGATAGTGTCTCTCACAAAAGCACTGTGAACGCTATGCATTCCATTTTATTTATTAATTCGAGCTCTCTAATCTATGACCTAACAAGCCTCAAAGTTGACGACTAGCTTCAGTTAGAACCACACAAAGTGTTTCTCCAAATTGCAACAAGCTCGGCAAATTTAGTGAAGTTTTGGAAACCTCCAATGTGAAAAGCAGTCGCATCCATGAGATAGCTGATATAGCTGGTGAATCCAGAACCATTCTAGTGAAGGAAAATCTCATGCCACCATCCACCATTACTAACGTTGCAGTCGTGGAACAATTGCTGAAAACAGATAACCAGCGGCTAGTGGAAATACATAATTCTCAAGCAACAGTCGGCACAGAGAATTTACGGATTTACACCTTTGGTTGCAACTGGCATATTCCTTCCAGTCAGATATAGGAAATAAAAGGACTCTACAGAGATGGGTAAGCAACAAAATGATTTGAAGAACTAATCATGAGAATTAAGAACGTTCTAAAACAAATGAAACTTTCAAAGGACAAGGAAGAAATCGAGTTGTTAGGATGAATAGTCAGTATACTTGTAGAAAGCCACCAATGCGATTTCAACTCCACAACCAAATGAAGTATGGCTATATGGGTAAAGCAATCATCTGCAACTTGCTCAATGAAGGTTAGACTTTCTAAAGCTTCTATTGTCAAAGAATTAGCAGTTCCCTGAAGGCTGTATAGCTAGAACCTTCACGGTGAACTTACTGTAAGAAGATCTAGATGAACTGGCCGAGTGAAAACCACAAAGAACTGGCGACTCCCTATAACCATACCCAATGTGTGCGCCACACTTACGGCAGAGAAGTTTTGTCTTTAAGTGGTTACGACCCCAATAAACCGGAAAACATGTTACTTCATCCACCTGGGTGAATCTGCTGAGATCAATCGTAAGAAAGGTACCAAAACCTTTCTTCAGGTCTTTATCATATTCTGAACCCACTCCAGCGGTAATCTGATTGGAAGATGCCAAGTTCAGAGGATATCCACAGGAACCACAGCTGCAAGGCAAAGGAACAACATGAATTTTACCCAAGAATGGGCATTAAAATACTTTAACACTCGACCGGAATGCTGCATCAATAGAATTATAATTATATCAAAATACAAAAGATATACAGTGATCAAATCGATGCTAATGAGTTGTTGTACAGCTTAAGACCATTTCGACACTCTAGCCTCTAGCAACTCCTTGTATTGGTATTTTGCCACTGCATCAGTTCTGTCTAGTCCAGAAAAGAGAACCATGCAACTAGAAGCACGAGTTGGAAAATGTAAATGCTTTACCAGCAAAAGAAGATCTTAAGTATATGAGCTATGAGGAACAGTGATTTTGACCACACGGAAAATGAAGTCGTGGTATATAGCAAATGTCGACATATGCACATGTTTAAGTAATTGAAATGTGCAGGATTTGAAAGAAGAGCTGGATAGAAGCACAGTTTAGTCAAGAAATAGGGACATGCAAGAGCTATAAGATGAGAATCTAACAGAATTTGGGTGCCTAAAACAACCACTATCAAAAACAGCGAAGAAACTAGAGGGAACTTGGATTTAGTCAGGAACCTCGAGATTCCAAAACTAAGGATGCAAAATCTTGGACCCATAATCAAGGATGTTGCAGCAAACGAAACTGGAGCTAGTCACTGCTAAGCTTGTGAGGGATTGTTTTGCTTTGCCGTGACATCGTCCCTCAACTTTGAGCATCCACATTTTCACGGTTGAATGAGATGTAGGTTAACGGACGTGTAAAATCACCATGAACTACAGTAATCAGTTAATCATATAACATTGCCATAAATCAGAGTAATCATACACATGGCCAACTGAACTGAACTTACCGGAGCTCAAAAATATCTTTTTCTTCAATAAGCACCATCCGACAAATCTATAATCTCACTAGTAAAATAGCACTTTCTTTCCTTTTTCTTTCCCTTAAAGGAGGACGAGGAAATGGGTCGATTAGAGGCCATTGAAAGAACAATGCATGAGCACCATTCCATAATCCTCCATTCCCCAACTCCAAAGACCCAAAATATAGAATCTTTTATAAAAACCAAAATCAGTCATACAAACTTGGCCTAGGAAGATCGATCAACCAGAGAAAGCCCAGCCTTTTTAGCCTTAGCGAGTTAGCTTTGACTCTGTTGCATTAGACTGGACCAAATAACCACACATCTCTGAAAAGGGAACGGCAACATAGAAAGGGGACAGCAAAAGAACCATGTAATCCTATCACGAAGTTCTTGTTCCAAACTCGCGGGACAAATACAGCAACCATCCAAAATCCTATCATCGTCCTCGACATCGAAGCCGCCATCAGAAGCAACATTACCACGAAATCAACGATCAAGAAAACCACGACCCAGATAAGAAAGGGACCGTATCAACTAGACAAACCAATTATCGAGACCACATTCATTTCTGTATCGAAACCCAGCACCGGGCCAAACCATCCAAGAGCCTACCAACGCACCGCAACCACAGAGAGAGAGAGAGAGAGAGAGTACCAGTAAGGGACGTCGCTTTCCGACATGCTTTTGAGTCGCTGATCAGAGAAAGACGGCAGATTCCGCTGCAAAAAAATTATATCTCGGCGGAACCGGAATGATCAGAGGCCAATGAGATGCGAAGGCTTCCGGTTCTGGTCGGTGTTTGGGAGCTTTCTTGTCCGTTCCGCTAGTTGAACTTTGGAAATTCTACCCGGCACACAGAGAGAGAAAAAGAGATATCAAATAGTGGAGAGAAAAGACTATAGGACTTTATAGTAAAGCAGTTGTTGAGTCGTTGACCTCGGAGGGCGAGCTGCGGTAGCAGCAGGGTGCTGGGCTTCACGTCTCCGCTCCCTTCGCCTTGCCTCTCTCTCTCTCTCTCTCTCTCTCCTCCAGTGGTGTCTTGTCCTTTTCTGAGATGATTTGGACTTCGGATGCGGGGAGCGTGGTTGACTTTTGAAAGGGACAAAAGGACAATCTATGCCGGGGGCCCTGGTCCAACCAATGATCGATTTCTCAGCAGCGATCTAACCCGCGGAGAGTCGCACGTTGGAAAAGCACACCGCATCCATGCTTCTTGACTGCCGACGCTGAACAGCCCTGGAATTTGAAAAATTAACACGCACGATAATCGCGATGTCACGTCATTTATGCAATAGTTCACTCACCGCGCGACATGTGTCAATGCGAGTCTACTCATTCAAAAGTGTCGCTCTTGATGCTCTTCACTGTTTAGGCTCTAGCTTTGCTCTTTCTTACACGACGAATCGGGGCCTCCGCCTTCACAGCTACGCTTTTGCTCTCTCCATCTCCTCCCACTTTGCCCATCTATGTCGACTAGGCTCAATCGACGATCGATGATGAGGAGGACGGTGACTACGACCTCCATTGCTTTACACATCTTCGAAGAGAAGCAAGCGTATGCACTTTGTGGTCCCCACCTATTTCCCTTCGAAATCCCCTTGGCCCCCACTCCGAGAAAAGCAGGAGGTCGAGTCTCCTGCCGCCGCCACTAGGGCCCTTTTAGTCCTTCGCAAGGCTTTCTCCAATCTCATTAATCCACAGACAAGTACAGTTTTAGTCACCTCTCTTCGGGTGTTCTGATATGCACAAGCATGCTTTTGTTTCATTTTAGTACATGCGTAGTTGACTTAGGTTGCCAATTTAGTTGCGAAACTTATGTCTACTCGATTGACTCAGCGCTACTTGAGCTTGTGCTTTGATAAACCGATTAGTTTGGTGCCGAGAGTGCCGGACTCTTTTTTCGGATTTGGTGGAAAACGGTAGTGGCTTCTATAGTCAACGTGTTCTTGGCGGCTGAGAAGGGTGGATTGAGTTGGGTGGAGTTCGTGAAAGGCTATGTTAAGTGCTTACTAATCTGCTGATAGTTTGCACTTTGACGGCAAATAAGGTGAAAGCATCAAGCGGATTTGCAACTTTTGTCTGATGAAGTTGACTGTAAGGTAGGAGGTCATCCTACGCGTCCGGATATCATCAGCACAAACCTACTCTCCGATCTAAAAAATTAAACGATCAAACATAACCTAAGAGTCCTAATAATACATAAATTATATAAATTATATTTTACTCGTGAAATCACATGCCTGCCTCTATTGATGGGTTGCAGGCGATACCAAGAGACGATTTCTCCGTGGGCTTAAATTGAAATACTTCGAAGTGAGTATAAAATTCTCGAGATAAGTAGCCGTGATCACAAATCAAGAGAAAAAGTAGTCGATATCATTTGCTCCAATTTTTTTTTTGTTCTTTCCCTTTTTAACTTTGCAACAAATGCATCTAGTAGCAAGGTAGCATATTTCCTATCCTATTTTGACGGTTTACTCGACGCCAGATTAATTGAGATATTCTTGGACGAACTTGGAATTTATCGTATTCGGTCTAGGGAGATGCAACGAGCCTAATTTGGAAATAATAATTACTTCAACAGTGATGTCTTGACAACGACCGAAACACTAGAAAAAGTTACAACAACAAATTATGGCAAGTAAGACAATCACAAGCTTCTTCTCATTAGGAAAATTACAAAAAGAAGTACTAAAGACTTAAACTTTTTTTTTAATAATTAAGTATTAAACCTTTCATATTTATATTAATTTAGTCCATTCAGCCAATTTTGACTAGTCGGCGGTAACATAAATATTAACTATCATATGCAGTATAATCACCGCCGATGTGGATTATTTTTAATAACATTTTAATTTTTTTTAATTTATTTATTCGATCATTTTCTTTTTCTTTTTTTTTTCCTTCCCTTTCCTCTTGCCTGGCGACGGGCCAAAGACGAGGCTTGCAGACCTCACTAGTTTTAAGCAAGCCTCACCATGGCTAGGCAATCTCGACCTTGTTAGATCTAGCTTAAGTGAGGCTGCCTACATGGCCTCTGGCCAAGGTTGGAGCCTCACTAGCCCTCGTGGCCTCAGGCAAGGCCCGAGGGCTTGAGCCTCGCTAGAGGTTGGGCAAGACATGACCTAGTCAAATCTAGTAGGGTCAAGTCTCACCTAGCCATGGTGAGGCCTATTTGAGGCCGGTGAGGCCCTTCCCTAGCAACTGGGAAAAAGAAAGAGAAGGGAAAAAAAGGAAAAAAATATAATAAAAAGCTTTGAAATTGATTAAAATATTATTAAAAATTGTTTACGTCAGCGTCTATGAAGCCGTGTAAGATGACCAATGTCCATGTTAGCATTTGCCTATCAAAATTAATTGGATGGACTAAATTGACACGAATACAATAGGTTAATGACTCAATTGATTAAGATGAAAATTTATGACTAAATTAACATAATTATAGTTGATTTATGATTTTTTTGGTAATTTTTTATATTCTTCGAGATGCAAATGGATTAAAATCTCACTTCAATTTGGCAATAATAATCCACTTTCCCCAATTGAAGACAGTGCACATACAATCGGAAAAGACAAACACGTTCAATGATTTAACTCTTCGTGACTCGTTTCTCACGATAAACAAGACAACCCGACTCTTCGAGGTACGATTCTCCGACCACAGCACATCATTCCCACGGTCATGTGGCTATGACAAGATGCTCGCCATCTCCGGCCAACCACCGCAAAGTGGCCAACAGCGGTGGTTAGAAGACCAGAGAGAGCTTTTACTTGATATAAGAAAGTTTCTTTTCTTTTTCATCTAACAGAATTGAGCTAATCATGTTTTGGTGTGCTGTCGAGACCGTTAATCAAGTTATCGAAGGCGTACTCTTATTTGGTCTGTGCCTCACTTGATCACGGATTTGAATTTCTCACGACCTTTTCCATCTGTAGTGTTGACTGAATCTATGTCTAGTATAGAAATTACCTCGATCTTACTTCGACCTGCATCCTGAGGCGCAATTATGACGAGCACGCTTAACGTGAGTAATGATTATGGCTTCAACTGGAAGTTTCTTTTTTTGGCCGACGGTTGCAGATGGAAAAAGGAAAATAAAAATACTATTCATAGTCCATAAAATTTAGTCTAACGCTTTTAAAATTTTAATATTTTCAATGTGATCTTTAAGCTATTCATAATAACTCAATCTAGTCTATAAACTTCATTCAATATTATCATTCGGTACTATTTATGAGTTTTTATAACAACACTATTTCTCATTTATTAAAATTTATTTTCATTTCAATTCATTATCTAAATCAATGAAAGAATATGTGATTATTGACATTTAAATTTTAGCAACCCGTTTAGCCATTTATCACATTCAAAATTATGGGGTAATTTTATCCCTGAAAAAATATCAATTGCATAGTATATAGATTTATGTGCATTTATTTTTAATTTGCATTTTTTTCATTTATTTATTAGATCGATGACGGGTGGGTTCGAATTAGTGGTTCTGAGCTTTAACTTGGCAGGCCGGACTAAGCCCACGAAATGAGCAAATTGGTCAAATCCTATTTTTTTGAATGATTGAAGATTATCTCGTGAAAAATAGAGATTTGAAATTTTGCCAAGATATGTTTGGATAGGGCAAGTGTGAGCAAATATTACATTTGAAAAAGAAATTTTTGTGGATATCAATTCGAAAAAATAAAAACTCTAGTATGTGGCTTATAAATGAATTGTTCGTGTAGGGTTTTTGGAGGCTACACATTGAATATACAGCCACAGTATAGAGTGAAAACATACGTGAAAGAGAGGGAGCTGAAGGAGTCACGGTCGAGACCCCTTCACGGCCGTGACTTTTGCTGAGTTCGTGGCTGCCCCTCGAAGAAGCTGACCTTGCTGCCAATTGTCAGCTTCAGTGACACATCATCAGTCTTCGACGACCTTTGCAGCCTCCAAGCAAGACCCCACAGCAATTCCAATGATCTCCAGTCCAGTGGTCATCCAGTGACGCCAGCAAGTCCAGTCCAGCGAGCCCCGCTGTTGCGCTCTTATCATGCCTCACGGCAATCCAATCATGCCAAGCTCTTCATCGACGCTTCAAACCAGTCCACCAGCCACTACAGCCTTCTTGGAGGCTCTCTGTCAGCGACCAGGGCCACCACTGACGAGCATAGATCTCTCACATATCTTCTTTAATATTGTTTGTTTTATTTGAAGGAAATTTTGGGCTGAGTTTAAGACCACCTTCGGTCAACATAGATGGGCTCAGACTCATGGAAAATTTAATCTAATACACAGCCACTTGCAACACCAAATATTACGAGTCTTTTTAGTTGTGTTTGCAGGTTTTTCAGCAACGTCCAGCCATGGCACCCCCTCACCACGCTTCCTAGTGTCTTTGTAGCAAGCCAAGTGACGGCCGCGGCTTAGTATCCCATCACATCCGAACAAGATTCCTATTGAAGCTATTAATTCTCACTATCATGCTCAGGATGACACTAATCTAGCACCTGAAGCTCCAGATTGCACTAATCTAGACCATTGTTGCCGCTGGTCTTCTTTCTTCACAGGGCACCTGACTTTGGCTAATCAAATAATTGTCCCCTGCAGCACCATGACCCACGAACAGCACCAAGAAACCAGCCAAGCATCGCTGTGTTCTGTTTCGTAGGTCTGAGTGTTTCGTAGGTCCTCAGAAGCTTGTCTTCGATCACTAATCCAAGCTAAATCCAACGTGGATCTGTGAGTCTCGCCGAGAAGCACCCCGGGTCAAGCCAAACTCTTCCATGGCCCCACGTTTGGTTGTCACAATCGTGAAGGTCACGAGTTCGAGCCACCGCTAAACCTATTTCGACGCTCTAAGTCCCAACAATTCTAAGTGAGATCTCGACCTAGCGTATCTTTTGCAAGTCTTTCCAATGAGTTTCCCACGACGAGTAACCTTGGTCGGGCCAAGCTGCAACAACGTGTCTGGTTCCATACAACTGAGACCAATCTTGCAAAGTTCTACTCTTTATTTTTATTGTAGATTTGAATCGTTTAAAAGATGACATTGAATATATAGAAATAATTGGAGATTATATTGAATAAATTGAAAGTTTAGAAATGGAATTTAGGAATAATTTCGATGGAGTTTTTTTTTTCTTTTTTAATGAAAATTTTGATGGATTAAGTCAATTTTGGTTCCTTTTTCCCAAAAGGCTTATACAAGATTTTTGTAAGCGTTTTTAGGACCCCATTTGTCAAATGCTAGCGTTGGGAAAATTGAAAGCCCAAGGCAAGTCTTATGTACTTTGGTTTTTAGTACTTTTGGAATGCAAGTCTTGGCATTGTTTATGTTCAGTATTCATATTCCCCAATTTGCACTAAAGCACACCTAAGGAGTCATGTGTTCCTAGCAATTATCGCTTGGGGATTGTTGCCTAGGGTTGTGGACCCAAGGTGTTGCCTAGGCTCGTCCTACCTCAAGCGGCGTTGCATTTTCACGACACAAGCCGAATTGCCTCAAGCAAGGCTGCCTAGTGGCAAGATTTGGCCGGCAGTAGGTGTTTTGATTCGCCAGTAGCTGTGCTTCATCGGAAATAGTTTGAGACTTTTAGTAAAATTATTTATAAATGTAATTTTTACCAAACAATATTTAAGTTAAAATTATTTTGTAATACAAATATTATTGCATTTAAAAAAATCTCCTTAGGCAAAAGGTATTTATATTTAGCCAAAGAAATTTTCATAAACCGAACCAAAGAGGAGATTGTTTTGGGGCGAACCGAGCGAGGCGACCGTCCAAGGTAGACAAACTCAAGGAGGCGGTCCAGTCCGCCAATTAACCCGGCGACACGAAAGAAAACCCTGGAACTCATCCCCCATCCGTCGCCACTCCGTCGCCGGACTCCGCCGAATCCTGTACCCTTCTTCTTCTTCTTCTTCTTCTTCTATGCAGTTGCGCCCATCCTTAGAGCTACAGTTCGTCTCCGTCGCTGCTCTTCGGGCCGATGTCCGCTGCTGAATTCTGATAAATCATTACGTATCTCGGCTTCGGGCTATGCTTCCAAGGCGCATTTCCTCCGTTCATCGCGTTCCCTGAGTAGTCTCTCGCCGCCACGCGCCGACGTCGGTGAGCCGGAGCGCGCTTAATTAGGGCTCTTCTTCGATTCGCGCCTCTATTGCGTTATCGAGCTTCTTCGTTCGAGCTGCATCGCTTCGCCAAACACGGCAGTACCTCTTAGCCCTTGCTCCTGTCTCGAAGCAGGAGGCGTTTCGATAAGAGCACCTTGAGTTTTCGAGCGCCGGGGAGGTTCGAGAAGCTTGGGATGCCATCATGATCCGTCTGTTTCTCTCGAAACCCGGTGCCGATGATAGAGGAGATGGTGCCTCTGCCGAGGCGATTATCGCTCTCTTGCATCGGTTGGGAACTGTCATCTGGTCGATCATCTTGGCTTCCGGAGCTAAATCGGAGGCTCGGCTATGGCTTTGCAAGAGCGTATCGATGATGACGTCGCTGTCTCCCCGCCATCAGCGAGACCTGTTCAGGAACATGCTGAGATCTAAGCCGGTAAATCTGGAGTTGGCATCGCAGCTCTTGCAAATGGTGTTCGAGACGAGACCGCGCTTGGCAGGCTCAATCCTAGCCAAGAGAAGCCACATGCTGGAGAAATTTTTTCAAGGTAAATATTGATGAGCGGCTTTGTGGACTGTCCTGTGGGAGAAGAGCTGTCTTATGTAATCCCAGAATGAAAAGGTCAATACTTTTGGCAAATATGAAAAAACTGATAAACTTGAAGCTCTCTGGCTGATAATTAACCTGGCTTTTCATTATCGCAATTTTCTGATGAGCTGAATGCTTGTCGTGTGGCATACCAGTCTGTAAATTGGCAATATGTTAAGGTAGATCTTATATTTAATGGTGCTTGGTTGTATATGATTTTCACATCTATGACGGACGATGCAGGAAATCCAAGGCGTATATTAAAGTGGTTTTCTAACTTCGATGCTGGTGGTGGGTCAGATCATAAAAAAGGAGCAAAGGCCTTGTCTCAGTTTGCTTTCATAAATCGTGATATATGTTGGGAGGAACTTGAGTGGAAGGGAAAGCATGGTCAGTCACCTGCAATGGTTGCCACCAAGCCACATTACTTTCTTGATTTGGATGTTTTGAGGACAGTTGAGAATTTTGTTGAATACGTGCCTGAGTTTTGGTCTTCCAGTGAGTTTGCTGAGTCGCTGAAAGATGGTGAGATTTTGTCTCTAGACACAAAATATTTTGTCAAACTTTTCATTGATTTGATGTATAACGATGAGTCGAGAGACGTATGGGAAGCTGTAGATGATTTTCTCATGGACGTGTCGTTCTCCTCTCTATGTAACCGTCTCCTCATTTCTCTCCAAGAGAGTGAACTCCTCATTTTCCTGAAATCGCTTAGCAAATCTTTCAACTTGCCTGTAAAAAATATGGATCTTGGCAACTCGTCCTGCTGGTTAGAAATTGTCCTCTCCAAGTGCAAAGATTTTGCATCTATTGATCAGTTACTCCTGTTAAATATGGTTGTTAATCAAGGGCGCCAGCTTCTGCGCCTCATGCAAGATGAAGAGTGTCAGGAGGAAAAGGAAAAAGTGCAGGATATAGTGTCGGAGATTTTCAAAACCTCAAGCGGTTCCAGTGGCTTTGCTGCAATCCTGGAGGGCTGCCTTGGCATGCGGACCCTTGATGTGGTGAAACTGTTGGGACTTTACTCTTGGGTTATTCATTATGTACTTTCCAAAGAATGTCAGACCTTGGAGTCATGGGAGTCTTTGTTTATAATTAATGGGATTACTTTTAGGAAATCTGGTACATATACAATCCTGGATCATGACGGAATAAAACAGGAGGAAAACCGGTCTAAGTTGGACATTAAATCGCCATATGCTATTCATTCAAAGAAGAAGGAGAAAAGGAGAAAGAAAAGGAGGAGGACTGTCAGGCTTCAATGATGATGGCAGTGATGATGATGATCTTTTTGTGCGGGATGATGGGCAGGATGTGCAATCTCAGACCAGAAGTTGGCTGCTTTCCACAGACGGTTTTTCCACTCCATGGACCATGGTGAGCACGATAGTATATAAATTCTGGCACTTCGCTTTCTGTATTTGGTATCTTTGCTTTCCGTTTTGCTATGCACATTCTTGGTATGGGCAGCCAGTTGGTTCCACCTGAAAAGCCATTGGCTGTCTCAGCATCGTGAGCTGGACTTCTAATTTCAAACGATTTGGAACAGACTTTTTTGTTAGGTTTTGATTCGAGGTTTTCTTTTAGCCCTAGAGCTAAATCTGCAAAACTGATTTAAGAAGAGAAGTTAGAAAATTTTGTCAGCCTCATCATCATATGGTCAGTGATTTATTGTGAGGTTGCTTTGCATTTGAGATTTCATTTTTTGAACTTTTTTTTTTTTGGGCCAGATTGCCTTTGAACATCGACTTCATAAAAGTCATAATCAGCATTACATTGATTTTCACATGTTTGGGTGTCAATGCCCTTTCAGAATGGACAAAGACACTGGTTCTGCTATCTTTTTTTTGGACCTAGATGCTTTTTGTATTTTGGAACATCCGATTGATAAGTGATATGTGAGCTGCAATATTGCGCTCTTTTTAGGGGATTATGCTTTTTTTGCTTAACCACTAGAAGCTGCAGGACTTTTTTACTGCAGACAGATGAGATGGTCACTAATTGAATTTGTATGTTCTGATCTGTGATGGTCGTAGCCAGACTTGCCAGAGCACCTTGCTAAGCACTGCTTCTCTGCGTGGATGAAGTCAGTTTTCACAAAACAAACTGATGTAGCCTAACATGTTTGCCAACATCAATGGCTCTGTCACAGGTAATTTACATACTCTTTTGTGTGAAAAAGTTCTTCTGGTGGAATGAAAAAGTTGCTATTAATTGAACTGCCAAGAAGAGAAAGTAGATATGCATGTTTAATTTTGCAATTAAAATTTAATCAATCTGAGTCCTCGGATAGGTTGATTAAATTTGCTAAGAAGAGAAAGTAGACATTCAGGTTTCCGATGCATGTCAAGCAGTCATACATGTGCAGGAAGGGCAATTATGAATAATATTGGAGGAAATAACTCGAGATTGATTTGAACATGCAGGTTGCTCCAGAACTATGGTTCTATCCTTATTGAATATACTGAGTTCCTATTCTTCCGATGAGCAGGTAGCAGATTATACATTCCACTGATCATTTATCTTATTAATTTCACGCATTGTTATGCGTTTTTAATATTTCTTTGGTTTATGGGCCTGTGGCTGCCAGGTGCACCTGCAGGCGATTAACAAAAGTTAATTTTCTTCAAAAAACCTTGCCCTGCATCCCTTGGAGCCTAATAGTTTGGATTGAGGGTTCCATCAAAGCACAATCGTATTGCAGCTCTACTCAGAATGGTGCCATCACTGAGCTTGGTCATATTTTATGGAATATAGGATGTAGTTTACTCTTGCTTGATTGGCCCAACAACATGCTGTTTGAAGTAGTTCATTGGAATGTATTTGGGAGGTGGACATGGTGCCGATTTTTTTGAGGTCCATGATGTGTAGATTCGTGTAGCCTTCAGTAAAGAACAAGGTAAGATGGTAAAGGTATAGTTAGTTGAGTTGTTTGTCACTTGTGAAGTAGCTGCGGCTGATGATCATGGATATTAGTCAATGACCCATTTGAGCCGGTGATTAAATGCGGTCCACTTGTCATTTCTTTGTTTAATTTCTTCCTAAGCTGGCCCTTTTTCATTCGTTGCGGTTTTCTTCAGTGGATATGAATTTGAAATTTGACTTCCGAGCGTCCATCTGTAGTTTACCACTTTTGAGTTTTGGATCATGACCATTAATAGCCACAAGGATGCTGGTACGAACCTGTCCGGAGGTTGTGAAGAACTGCACCGCACTGGGATCGGGATCTTTGGATGAGGTTGAATCTAAGGTCGCGTGGCATTTATGGACTGGTTGTCGAAATCTGCCCAATTCCACCCAAGACTTGACGTGGTCAAGAAATTCTCAAGAAGGGCTGTTGGAAAAAAGCAGGGCGAGCGGCCATGTGCCTACTTTTGTCGCGCAATATTCCTAGCTTGGAGAAGTGATAATTCAGAGACTATGTCCACGAGTTCTGGAATTTTTAAACTACTTCTATCAGTATGTAGAGTCGAAAGAGCATAGTTAGTGTAGAATGTACACATCTTTTGTTCTCGCTTGGGAGCATGTATAATTTATTTGTCTGCGATTGTCCTGGGTTTAATTCGTTCCCGGTCAATTATCCGAAACTTTTGGTGATATGCCAGCTGCACGACTACACTTTGCGATAGCCTTCTTACCAAGTATGGCATGGTCGGGAATGACACATCACCATGGCTGTCGATGCTAGTCAACTCCTCCCGGTTGTAACAGCCATTTAGCTGCGAGCTTCGGTTAAAACACCATCTGATGCGAAAAGTCGGCCTCTCGGACGACGTCAATCGCTAAAAGCAAAGCACCTCATGAATTTTTTATTATCAAGATCTGCTCAAGAAAATCACAAGCTTGTCGACTCTGGATGAATAACTACTGTTTACATTGGTACGGTAGCTTACTGTAGCCGCCAAAATCGACAAATGTCCAAAATCGGTCTTCTTTCGGGGATCCTGGGGAACGAAATCCACCAATGTAACGGGAAATATCGAGGGCAAGTTTGTCAAAAAGCAACGAGAGAACAATCATATATCATTTTGACCAGGACAAGGTCCTAGATCACAACCCGAGTGACGAGGTCATCGTACGCGAGAGGGAGCGAGAGGAGAAATACTAACGTTTGAAACCCTAATAATTTCCCCCGCTCTCTCAACGAAACGAAATCTTGCATCGCCCAATTCATTCGCCCCGTCTGAACTCCGGCCCCATCTCGCGCACGAACTTGATCGGAACCGCCTCGTGACATCTCAATTTCCCGTCGTTTGCCCCGCCGCGCGAAGCTCTCTTTGCTCACTCGGCCACGGCCAAATGGAGCATCCGGAATTCGTCCTTCCGTCTGCGCGTCAATTCGTTCGGCGGAGCTGAATTCGAGAAGTCGTCTGCGTTTTCTTTTCGCTTACTGTTGCTGATTTCAAGTCCGAGCCATACTTGAGGAGGGATTCGGATCAGTGTAGAAGCTTTTCAGCAGTTTGAGAGACTTTGTTTGGGTAGAGAGAGAGAGAGAGAGAGAGAGAGAGAGAGAGAGAGAGAGAGACGTTTTGAATTCTTCCTGTCACTGTGATCTGTAGAAGAATAAGCGGCGTCCCGGATTGTTGCTAAAGGTACGGACTTTCTAAACTTTACTGGAATCGAATTCTTGGGTTTTGATTTCTTAAAGTTTCTCCTTGCGTATCCATATTCTTTTTTGATTCTTTGTCCTTATGGAATTACGGACTGGCTTCAGGCTCTAGATGTGAGGGTCTTCTTGGGCAAAAAGGGTATGTTGGGTAGTTACTGGTCTTCTATATCATTGCTAATTGGAGTTCAAGAATGCTCGTTGGAGTTTCTATGCAAAAAGATTCTCCTCTGCGGTATCCATATTCTTTTTCGATTCTCTGTCCTTATGGAATTACAGACTTGCTTCAGGCTTTAGATATGAGGGTTTTCTTGGCCAAAAAGGGTCTGTTGGGTAGTTAATGGCGTTCAATGCCTTTGCTGATTGGAGTTCGAGAATGCTCATTGGATATCCTTTCCTTATACTTGAATGCACGTGAGGCTTGAATTCCGATTCTGTGTAATCTTTGCCTTGAAACTTGTAACAGAGTGGACATGTCAAGAGTGTCATGTTCATGTAGATCTGTAGTTGCAGTTTCAACTTAGTTGTGATTTTCACAGAGTTATTGATAGATTGGTGAGTTTATCGGGAATACGTGCTTTTCTTCATTCTGATAGTGTGCCATTTTCGTATGAGAAGGAAACTCATAAATGCTATTGTAAGGGTTGTTTGCTAGTTGCTACACATTATTGCAGCATGGTTGGCACCGTACATCAAGTAATTGTTCTTCAGTACTCAGAGACTTTGCTCGTAACTCTCTCTAAAATGTTCAAAGATTGCATAGATAGCAACACTAGTGATTTCTGCTGATCTAATCACCACTTTATTGAGTGTTAATGATTGAATGGACTTTGCTCCTTGAAATGCATATACAGTGCATTGTGGTTGTTGCCTACCGAGAGCATTAAAGCAATGCTCAAATCAGTTTTAGGGCCCAAGTATGTGATGTCATCAATAAATTGGATCTTCAAGCATGTTCTTACATTGTTTTCATCTATGATTTACTTGTAGGCATATTGCTTAGATCTGGCTTCAAGTCTCTCTAGAGCCAAAAGTATAAAAGAGATATAATAATTGCTTCTAAAAAGGTGACTTGTCTCTTATATATGCAAATCTATTCAGTTGGGTGTTTTTTCAAACATCCATAACATCTTTTATTAATGCGCAAATTTGTCCTGGGGCTCATCTTCAAAATAATACTTGGATCTTGAGTTTGAATTCATCTAGAGTTAATTTCTATGGTTGTTCATCATTTAGTAGGCCTTGAGTCTGCCTCCTAATCTAATTAGCCAAGCTAAAAGGAGAAATCAAAGGTAGAAATGTATCTATTACAGTGTGTGGCCACCCTAATAAGCAAATTGGATGCAGCAGGGTGTTACTTAGAAGGGCTAAGCATGAGGCTTAATCATACAACTCTCAATTGAACTTTCATTTATAACTAGTTAATCTAGGGTTCATCAATGAGGCTTGAACCTGTTTTTTCAGTCCAGCTCGAACATTGCAATTGGATGAAGTTGAAAAAAGGTGAAATACAAATAGGGAAATGTCGATATGATGCTATGTTGGCTCATAGTGATGAAACTAATTGACTCATGATGTCACTATATGAGAATGCGGAATCACTGCCAATGAGCCAATGTAGCAATTCAACACCTTAGAAAGAGACCAGCTAGTAAGTGAGTTGGCAACAGTTATATCTTACCTTCTTGTTGGTTTGTGTATCTTAGTTATTAATGATGTGCTTGATGTTCCTCACTAATAACCTTATATTGGTAACAGAACTGCATCCTAAAATTGATAAAGTATGAAGTTCTTGCAATGAATTGGATGGAAGATCATATGCTTACACTATTTCCCTCAATCCCCCCAAAGAGAGGGGCTTGCCTGGCAATTTTACATACACTTGGTAATTAAGGAGTCAAATCATTCTTTATATCTGAACTCATAAATACAAAAGTATCCTAAGATGAGAAAAGTATCCTAAAATTGATAAAGTCATTGTACTTCACACAATAATCAACTATTCTACCCTCGTTATTTATTATTTTGTATCTTTCAGGTAATATCCACGTCATCAGAAGAGCTGCGCTAGTCATACATGATGGTTTTATACTGTCGATGCTATTATTCTAAATTGTCATAGTCCTTCCCATTCGATAAATTTCCCCAGCATTTCTCAAATTCTTAGATTGCTGGAACTTTGTGTAGTTAATTTATCCAGTTTAAGTATAACCTCTTGCTAAAAGACCAAAGAGCATGTTCATATGGAACCTTGAGCATTTAGAAAAGAATATTTTTGCTACGTATTATGCCTGTTCCTGTTTCGTATGTTTATTCTATACCATGTCAGTTATTTTTCACAATCTATTCCAGTACTACTTTTCATATGAGAAATCTCTTCAGACTTCTACCATTTTTCCCAGTTCCATTAGCGGGGTAACTCCAATGAGGGCTTTTGAAGGGGTAATTCCATGAAGCATAGCATTTGATGTATCGTATCTCTGTCTTCAGTGCTGTTGCTATTACAAGATAGGAGCTGCTTGTGTAATTATATGGAATTTGTTGTTGATAATATCCTCCATACTACTTATGTTGATCTATAATTTCGGAATTCAAGATCAACTTATAAATATTTCATGTTTGATTTTATAAGTTGAGATCAACTCGGGAATTTATTTTAAAAGAATTTCTGAAATCTTCAAGCATGGTTTGATACAGCAACATATGAACCACTGGAAGTTCTTTAATTTCCCAATGTTGCTAAATCATCTCAGTTTGTTTGTATTTCTTTTAATTAAACAATACATTAATTGATCTAGGCATCTGTCCGTAGTTTATGGTTTTGCTCTGCTTCATATGATGGGATCACGATCTGTTTGAATATTTGATTTCTGTATTAAATCTGTGGTTCTGCCTTATGTAGTGCTTAAATTAGTCCAAATTTTTTACAGTCAAATTTCTTGTTGGATCATTATCGCAATGAAGAGAAACAAAAACAATGCATCCCTTGGTTTTCATTTCCTGCATATTTCAATTAAAGTGGCGCCCTTTAACTTTTGGTTTTTCATACCTCCCACTTGTTGTAGTTTTGCTTGATGAATATGTGATCTGTGCAGAGTGAAATTATAAACTTTTTCCTTGGGAATATCTCACCTTTTAGGGAAAGTAAAAGAGAGAGGTGAAAAAGGTGATGGTTTTTTAATTCATAATTAATGTGCAGATTTGGTCTGTGTTTGGCTTAAATTTAGAAATCTGCTTTGAGGTTAATGGGGTCGATGATGAACCCCAAACCACCCAACTAACAGCAACTCCACAGACACTGCTTTGTCACTTGCTTTATGATGTCCATTGATATTGTATCATGGCCAAGTATTGCCTATTGTGGTTTGGAACTTCCATCTTCTTATGTATGGTGTACTTTTGAACCTGTCCTTCAAAGTTAAGTTAAAAAAAAAAAAAAAGCCGAACTTTATTTCCTTAAGGAGTGCTAACAATTAAATTCAACTTTTTAGTATGTTGATTGGCTATCTTAGGAAGGAAAGCTGATGAAAGGAAGCTTTTCAAGAGGACTTGGACAAAGGCTTTCTTTGGAGGAATCGATTTCTCTTTTTATTTTCCTTTTTTTTTTTTTGGGGGGGTGTGGTATAAAATGAGGGAAGTGACGAAAGCAGTTATTTTGTATGCCTGATGTAGTTGTATCCCTTCCTAAAACTAGGATTACGAAAAATCATGTCAAAATTGACACAAAAACATTTTTAATCTGCCTTTCCAAGATTTTGCATTCTTATCATATGATATTGTTATTTGAGCTTTTTTAGGAGATTGCTGAAACTCTACTATCATTGGAGCAGTTATAAGTTAACTTGCTCTATCCCAGTTTACCAGCCCCTGCTCCTGAAAAACATTTTTTTGCTGTTATGAAAATCCGTTGGATGGTCTCTTGATGGATATTCTATATCTGCCATTTTATGCTTTGAAAAGATAGTGTCCCTAGGCTTATAGATAGCAAAAATGCACAGTTTTGTAGAAGATTGCCTGTTCGTTAAGGGTCTTATTAATGGATGTTACAGCTTCACATACTTGCTGTGCGAGAGGACTGAAATATCTGAATTTTTTATTTCCTACAAAGGAATGGTTCCTGGATGGTCGATGTATCTGTTTGTTGCAGCGAAGGCCATTCTATTGACTTAATTGATGGCAATAGTAGATGTTATTATCAGGCTCACTTGAATTGATGTTTTCTTGCAGCCTTTGTGCTGTCCATAGAATGGAACATTGTGTTTTGCATCTCTTTATGCCTTGATTTTTATGAATTCCTCTTTTTCTGAAGCCATCTATGTCCTGATATTTCCTGTTTGAAATTGCAGTCGTATTTGTGATTAGCTGCACCATGAAAGATTGATATGGATCCTGAAAGCAAGAATTTTGGAAAAGGTATTATGTTATTATGGGATTATATCTTTGTTTAGAAGCATTTTGTTTGCTTGTTCATTTTTTTCAATACATGTCATGATCATAGGACAAAACATACTGAGCAGCACTACTTTCAATTAACAAATAAAAGTCTTAGGATCCATCTGAATTGACTTTTGCTTCTTACTTTTTGCTTAATCTAGCGGTTCATACACATAGATTTTTTTGTTTTTTCAAAATTCGAAACTGTTGAAACTTCAGATTACAATAATATTAACACATAGGTTGACATATAATTCACTCATAATTTTTCAAATCTAAGTAATATACTAAGTCTTGGAGGGAAAGCTGAAAAATACTATTTGCTTTTGCTAAATCTTAATTAAACAAGCCCTCATTTAATTTTCTTCCTTCATCATTTGCATCTGATTTTGATAGGATCTGAGGGTGAACTTATGCTTCATGTGTGCTTTTCTTCACTTCAGCAGATGGTATAATGATGTACTCAACACTCCATGTAAGGGGAGAGTGTCCCTATTGATTATCCTCATCTGAAAAAAAAGAAAAAAAACATATGGTGATCAGATGCTTTATGTTAAGGGTAATAATGATTTATAAATCTGCTTTGCATGCACATTTTACTGAAATTGGTGAAAATGTTGGTGTTAGTATGAGAGCAGGAAGAGGTAACTTTTAATTTCACTTTCATTCTTGGAAAATATTTTGCGCAATTAGCACAATTTGTGTTTCTTTTCTGAATTTCTGATCTATGCTTATATATTAGTCATCTGGTCTTGTAATAAATGATGAATGTGCACATCTCCTCTTTTCACAGGGAAATTCCTGCTTTTTGCTTGCACTTATTTGTATTGACTGTATGTTCACTTTGTGCATGTTGGATTTTGCTGCAGTGATGTTTCTATGTTCCCATTAAAGCTTAATTTTTAGGTTGGCTTACATTTCTTCCTGCTGTATGTTTCTTTTTGATCTTTTAGGATCGAGAGAATTGACTGGCTCTGTAGATCTCATAAATCACTTTAAGCTGTCACCCCATCATGATTTTTTCTGCAAGAAGTCCCTACCACTGTCACTTTCTGACACCCACTATCTTCATAATTTGGTGGGAGATACTGAAATTCGGAAAGGAGAGGGTATGCAGTTGGATCAGCTTATTCAGAGTACATCAAACGGGAGAGATTCTCACTTCCGCATACAACCTTTTGACCTAGATTCTCTTCGAGATGCATTCCATCTGAGGGAAACCACCCGTGTTGACTTACCTGCAGTAAGATATATGCCATGCCTGTTGTGAAGTTTTCTCTGGTTTTCCTTTCTGTTCCTTTTCTGTAGCTATTTACTGCCTTTGTGTGTCGTAATTGCCGGCTTGCTCATCATACATTTGCTTTCTTAGACAGAGAAGGGGATTCCGACTATTTCAGGAAAATCAAGAAGTGAATCGAAGGATAAGGAGAAAAAGCATAAAAAACATAAAGATAGAGATAAGGAGAAAGATAGAGAGCATAAGAAGCACAAGCATCGTCATAAAGATCGGAGCAAAGACAAAGACAAGGAAAGGAAAAAGGACAAAGTTGGGCAACATGATTCAGGAGTTGACAACTCCAAAAAACATCATGAAAAGGTTTGAATTTTGAATATCAAATTAGTCTGCCCTTGTCCTGCTCTTACTTAAACCTAAAGTTTTTTTTTTTTTTTTTTTTTAGTAAAATACTTAAACCTAAAGTTGGTTATGGGGAACTGGATAATTGCCATTTTTCTTATACTGATATACACTAAGATTTTTTTGAATGACAATTGATGTACATTTTTGTGAGCCAAACAGTAAAATTATGTGTACTTTTGATCGGATGGAATTTTAAAATAAGAGACCTTTATCCTTGATTTTGTCAATCATTTATCTTTTTTTTATCAAGGGGATGACGAGGCCAGAAATCAGGAGCCTGTTTGGATGGGCTTATCTTATTTGACAAGCCACCTATAAGTCACAGTTGGATTTTTTAGCTGAAAAACCAAAGAGCCAGAAGCAGCCATTCCTTAAAATATTTAAAAAGAAACAAAATAGTCGGTTAATAGTATTTTGGTGGATTTTGCTTTGACTGTACATTGTGCACCAACAGAAAAGGAAGCATGATGGAGATGAAGATCTTAATGAGCACAAACACAAGAAAAGTAAGGTATTACGTTCTGTGCTAAAACTTGGGACTATTATCTTGTTCTTTGATTCTGAATCTTCAAAATGCTACGGTATTTCTTTGATTGCATGATAGTTTCCTCCAGATATTCCTTCAGTCCTTTATCTATTTGTGCTTATCAAGCTGGCCACCATATTGTTTGATATTTTACAGCATAAGAGCGCAAAACTTGACGAGGTGGGAGTCATAAGGGTCGCGGGATGATGTGGTGGCATATTATAGTAGTTCATGTGCTTTCTTCACGTTTTGTCAGTAAAGGCTCTGGGGATTTCTCTTACTGTTACTTAAGGTACATATGCGTACATTCTTGATGCTCCATAAACCTAAAATTTATGCTTTTACTTTGATGGAACTTTGACCAGTTGGTTTCTTTTACACCACAGAGCTCTCGCTTGTAGTGAGAGCATCAAAAGATTGAAATCTTAATTATTCTTTGCAGCAGTCTGCAATCATCCGGCAATTTTTGATACTGTAATTTGTGTTTTGAGAACTATAGTTGATGATAGTGATTCTCAGTTTAGCATTTGAATATGTTTTTGCAGTCAACTGTCAAATTCCTATCTGCCTACTGAATTTGATCAGAAAAATTTAGACTGGTTTGGATAGTGATTCTCTGTTTAGCAGCTGGTGGTCCAGCTAAACCTGGTGTTACAAACATATTCAAATTTTTGGCACAAGGGACTGGTTTAAGTTTGGACCAAATATATTAAGTTTTAGTTTGCTAGTATGATGCTTTGCTAATTGCTACCTAAGTTATATTTTCGGCATCAAATCTGTAATGCCGCTCAGATCCCCTAGTGAACATGGTTCACCTCACACGGAGAGGGTCCCCAGGAGAGGAAAAAAAAGAAAAGGGGGGGGTGGGTGGGTGGGTGTCAGGGCTGCTTAAGTAACTACAGAACTCTGACATTCTGTTTTTCTGTTCATGCAGAGTGACCGAAGATTGACCGAAGATTTGAAGGTGAATTCACCTTTGAAGAATATTCAGATGTGAGGTATAATTGCTGAATTTGATTTCTTTGTATTACAAATGGGGGGATTTCATATAGTTGAAACTAATTTTTTTTCCATCAGCTTAATGGCAGAATTGGATGTCCAGCTCTTTAACATTGTTAATTATTTCTTTAATTTGGAAGCATAGTTCTATACTTAGTCTGAACGGAGTTTCCAGTTTTGATTCCCAAGGAAAATTGATTTTGGAGGGGATGTGTATATTGATATTTCCTCCCCCTCCATCACACTAGCATATTATTTATGTCTGATATGCCTAATTTAGTAAGAGGTTGCGAGCGTTGAGGAATATGTCATGCAATATGACACCTCAGGACATAATGTTCAGTGTATTGTTCTGTCAACTGACAGAAATTGCCTAAATTTAATTACTGATGGTGCTTCAAGGGGAAAAGGATGGCACTAGTTAGTGTACATGGAAAGTGTTGCTTCCTTGTTTTGTCCGGAAGGTTTGCTTTGATCATCTATCTTGTGCCTGCAAATCATGATCTGCTTTCATCTATTGAAACCACAATATTTGGGAAACCTACAGCTATATGCCTTTTGGCCAGAAATCCTATTAGCTGAATAATTTGCACTTACTGCATAATATAGTCGCACCCAGCTTGTGGTTAACCAATCACGTTTCATGTTTGCTGTTACAGACTATTCTTTTCTTGCCGATCTTTTGCTTGCCAAGATGGACACTAGTCTTGATTTTCTATTTTTGTTCCATTAAATGGAAAACCTTTCATTTTTGTTTTTGTTTTAGTGGTTTTAATGTTCAAACTTTGAATCTCAAATGAAGCTTATCATACACTTGTATATATGGATATCTTTTCAGAGTTATGAATCGGGTCCTAATTTGTTTATACATGATGACAATGTTGATGCTAGACCTATGTAACGATGGGATCCAACACGTTATGATTTTCAGTGGGGGCTGAAAATCAGGTTGGGATGACATGGCCTTTTGTAGTGGTTTCCATGATGCTCTCTCTTCAACTTGTAACTCGTTTCCATTTGTTTTCTACCAGGGTTGTATGGTAGGTTTTGTTATCTCCTTTTTGTGAGGATTCTGGTCACAATTTTACTCTCATGATTACCTCTTGGACATTTTTTTTTTCTTTCACATTCTTTGCCCGATATTTGTATATTGGCCAAATTTTGTTCACCCCCTCCCTTTGAAAGAACAAGATGCTAATCCTTATTTACTGTTGGACCAGCAAATCTCGACACCAAGATGTTCCAACATATGAATGACTTAAATTATTTCATTGCGGTGACACTTTAGATGTACTGTTGGATGTATATATAGCTGAAAACTCAAAAAGTGGCAAATTCTACGTGCGATCTGCTGTTGTAAGCGATCTGCTGTTATTATTTCACTATTTTTCTCAGGAAAAATTATCGTTTGCCTTGAAAATTTGCGGACTCTGTAGTAGGTGTTCTGGTGTCTGAGCTTTCAAATCATGGCAAGTAGACAAAATGCTCTGGGATTTAAGTACTTTGTTCAAACTAACAATGAGTTGTCTCGACGAGAGAAGTTGCTGTCGAGAGTTAATGGTACATTTGTTTCATTGAAAACTTTATTCTAGAGTAAAATATATTTTTTGGAAATTATTTTTCTTGAAAATATTTAGTTTTCAGTTTTTTGATGGTTTAAGAAAAGTGATTTCTTTTTTAATTAGAAGGATTTTTCCTAATCCAAGCTTATCATATTTTAGTTCATGGAAAATGTTTTTGATAGATAAATTAACTTTTTGTCATCAGAACACTCAAAAGTTGAAAAACAAAGACAGTTTTTCCTCAAATGGATTTTAAATCTGCCCTTTACAAATGTCGTGTATATATGGTGCATATTCATATTTATCTAAACAAGGATTCTTGTGTCACAATACAATTAACATTGTTTGAGTCAAAAATTGCACTGCATGTAATCGTCTATGATATCGATTCTCCTTATTACCTTTCTCATCTTGTACATCGATTCTCATTATTACTTTTCTCATCTTGGACGTGCCTATTAGAAACCTTCCAATCCTATGTTAGTATGAAAATAAATCTTGTCAGAACTTCAACTTCGCATCTTTTCATTCAAATATGCTTATTTGTTTCTTTTGTTTGAAATTTTTTCCTTTCTTTATGTTGATATTTTAGGGAAAATTCTACTTATGATATAGGTCTATCGAGCAACGTGAGTCACCTAGGTGCTGTTTGGTCACGTTTCGGGGACACCTGATTTGTTTTTTCGTTCCTTGGAACAAAATTAGAAAAGAAACGCATTTGGTAATCGGGAATAGATTTAGAATAGAAACGAGAAACAAAAAAAATGTTGTTTCTATTACCAAAATAAAAAAATGAAGTTGTTTCTTGTTCTCGGGGATAACTTAAGAAAGAAGTGTTTGTTTATTTTCTTTTCTTTCTTTTTCTCTTCCTTTCTTCTTCCCTAGCTAGTTACCAACCCGGCAATGGCTGGCGATTGGCCAGACAAGGTTGCCCCGAGCTTGCCTCGCCTCGCCTGGCCATCGTGAGGCCTGGCGTCCCTTGCCTCACTTGGCCTATGCGAGGCCGACCTCGCAGTGGCTGGGCAAGGCCGAGTCTTGCCGAGCAATGGGGAGGCTTGGGGGGACCTTGTCGATGGCCAGCGAGGCTCCCCCGAGGCTAGCGACCTCGCCTGGCTGGTCGCCAGCTAGCCATGGTCAAGTTGGCGACCAGCTAAGATGGCGACTGGCTAAGAGGATAGAGCAGGAAAAAAAGAAGAAAAAATATGATAAAATTATTAATATATTAAAAGAAGTTTTAAGTCACAATTTTTTTGGGGTTGTACCAAAGGTGTTTTTGTTTTCGGAACAATTTTTTTTTTTTTTTTTTTTAGTTATCAAACGCTTTAAAATATTTAGAAATTGTTCCCGAGAACAAAAATAGAAAAAAAGAAAAAAAATGTCACCATAAGCACCTCTACTCATCAAACTGCGAGTCTCCCACCCCATGGAACCACCGGCTCATACTTTCGCGAGTCACCTACTCGTCAAACTGCGATTGACGTGACCATGTAACCTGTTTTTGCCTCATAGGCTCCTTATCCCCAACAATCTTCAAAGAAACCCAGAAAGGAGGGAATTTTTCTTGGCCACTCATTGGAACCATCAAACCATGGCTTGAAGTACTGTAAAAAAAAAAAAAACCATGGCTTGAAGTGCCCACCGACAACTTTCTTTTTCCCTCGCGTGCCAAGAAGGATCAATCGTGCACTTCCTAATGTAGTCACATTGCATATAATCCCACGAAGTGACACTTCACTGAAATGCAAAAGAACCACAGAAAATGGAGGCTTCAAGGAAATCCCACAAGCCACACTGTTTAGTGCTATCATTCCCAGCACAAGGCCATATCAACCCCATGCTCCAATTCTCCAAGCGCCTAATCCACAAAGGCGCCGGAGTCACTTTTGTCACCACCAGATTCATGTCCAAGACCCTGCATGGATTGTCCTCTAACCCCTCGATTTCACTTGAGAGTATCTCTGATGGCTTCGATGATGGCGGCATGAAGGCCGCCAGTAGCCCCGAAGCCTACCTCGAGCGCTTCTGGAAGATCGGTCCAGAGACACTGAGCGAATTGGTCGAGAGGCTGATCTCTAGTGGCCGGCCACCGAGTTGCATTGTCTACAACTCGTTCTTGCCTTGGGCTCTTGATGTGGCCCAGAAGTACGGGCTGGTTGGGGCTGTTTTCTTCACCATGTCCTGTGCTGTAAGCAGTGTGTTTTACCACTGCCAAAAGGGACTGCTTGAGGTCCCCGTTCGTAAGCAGGTTTTGCTTCCTGGGATGCCTCCTCTTGAGCCTCAGGATATGCCAAGTTATGTGTCTGATCCGGAGTCATACCCAGCTTACCTTGGCATGCTTGTGGGTCAGTTCTCCAATCTTGACAAAGTGGACTGGGTGCTTTGCAACACAGTTTATGAGCTGGAACAAGAAGTAAGTACCCTAAAACTCCTTAGGAACTAAACCATTTGTGAATGAAAAAGCTTTATTTTAATCTTCTTCTCAGTCTTATCTAATTCCTTTGAGAGGGTAAAATGGGGTCTGATCAATGTACGAGGATTCATGGACTATACACACCTTTCACGGCATGTTTATTACCGCATATCTTGCATGTGTCGAATTGAACAATTGTTTGAAGATATGGTCGTTGATAGTGAACATGACCTAGGACCACACGAGAAGATAAGACGAGAACATGAGTGGTACACGACTCGGAGTTGTCGAGCAGGAATGGGCAGCGAATTTGACTTAGCATGTTAGCAAACATGTACTTGGAGTTGTCTAGCTGGAATGGACAGCGAATATGACTTTACATGTTAGTGAAGATTGAAATTTCATGAATGAACATGCGATGCTCAAATATTTCCCTATAATCAATCACCTAATTAGGACAAGAGTTAAGTCCCATGCTCTGCCTCTCAGCTATCATCTTTCTGATCCATGAGTCATCCAACTTTTTCTTACGAGCATTTAGCTAAAATTTCGTGACATTGGCTTTGCCTGGCAGCTAGTGGACTGGTTCATGAAGGTCATGCCATTTAGGACCATAGGGCCAACAGTGCCTTCCTTCTATTTGGACAACAGGCTTGAGCAAGACAGAGAATATGGTCTCAGCATCTTCCAACCAGAACACGACACCACCATGAAATGGCTGAGCACAAAGCCAAAAGGGTCGGTTGTGTATGTCTCTTTTGGGAGTGTAGCAGAGCTAAAGATTGACCAAATGCAAGAACTTGCAATGGGACTAAAGAGAAGCAACCGTTATTTTCTCTGGGTGGTGAGGTCATTTGAAGAAGACAAACTCCCCCAAGACTATGCAAAAGAGACAGCCCAAAAGGGTCTAATCGTAACATGGTGTCCTCAACTGGAAGTCCTAGCGCATGAAGCACTAGGGATTTTTCTGACACATTGCGGTTGGAACTCAACTTTGGAAGCGCTCACTTTGGGTGTGCCGATGATGGCGATCCCGCAATGGACCGACCAGCCCATGAATGCCAAGCACATAATGGATGTGTGGAAGATGGGGCTGAGGCCACCTGTTGATGAGAGAGGTGTTGTGAGGAATGAAGATATAGAGAATTGCATCAGGGAGATAATGGAAGGGGAAAGAGGGAAGGAGATGAGAGAAAATGCAGGAAAGTGGAGGAAAATAACCAAAGAAGCAGTCAGTGAAGGTGGAAGCTCTGATAGAAACATCGAGGAGTTTGTTGCTAAATTGATTGATAAGGTGTAAGAGAAGTTACCTGTGGCAGTATGGAGAAAATTCAAGTAACCAATTCTTGCTTACCACAGGATGATAAATGATGTTGCATAATAGTGACGATATTATTCATGGTCATGAGATTCATTAGGTAACATCTTGGTACATCGATGAATCTAATCTCGAATGACACAGGATCATATATCAATTAACCTAAACCGCAACAAATCATTTTGAATACAATACCAACCTCAAAATAATTGAAAAACCACTAAGCTTCTGTTTTCCACTCTTAATTATTCCAATAACAAAATCATCCCTAATCTTCTCAAAGCAATCGCTCCTGCCAACACCATAAATGAGTAGGCCTCAAAGCTGAGTAAGCCGGCCAGCAGCACAGTATGCCATCTAACATCTAAATGAGGAATTGTCCACGCTATTCCAGTAAAATCGTGGTTGAGGCTAATGCTATCCGATGCATACCCACAAATTATATCGAAGTTGCACTGGTAAACCAATAGTGAGCTTCTGTGTTCAGGAGTTTATGGTGTGGCAAAACCTCTATTTTTTTCTTTCCAGCATTCAAACTTTGATCTGAAGTGACAAAGCTTATGGTAAACAGCTGTGTCGTCGACGTTAAGGACCGGATCATAATCTGTATCTACACACTGACAAGGTTCATCCCAGAACAATGTAATTGATAGGATTATCTGATACATGATGATCCTGCGTGTCAGGGCGTTTGAAAATGAGGTTGAGATGTGATCTCTAACGGTGATTTGACGAACCTCTCTATCTCTCCTCATCGTGGGACTCTCCCTTTGTTTTCTGGTGCTCGTACTCTACCGGGTTTGAATGCATGGTTAGTTTGTTCATCTTCTTCATGTTGAGTTGAGAGTATTCTGATCAACACGTGTCTCCTTGAATTGTTTGTTTATTTCCTTTTTTCCCTTTTGTTGGATACTCAATATCAACCAAACTTGTTCATCCTTTCCAGCGAAAGCGAAAAGGCCAATCCTGATCCGATCTCGGACCAGCAAATATTGAAAATGACAATTTTCAACGAAGGAAACACTTAATTCATCTCATCATGCAATTGCAAGTTAAGAATTTTGATACATATGAATTTTACACGCAATCTCCTAGAGTGCAGAGTATGTACCCTTATTCCTTGCCAAAAAAAAGAAAAAAAGAAAAGAAAAGGTATTTTCTTTCCTATTCTAGTAGATTTCTGAAAGAGTTTTTTTTTTTTTTTTGATTGAGAGAAAACTGTATTCATTACTCAAAAGGATATATAAAAAGTGTACAGACTTTCATGACAAAGCAAATCAAAGTAGAGAAAAGTCAGAATACTACAAAAAAAGACAAATTCAGAAAATAAAGAGAATCAATAGAGTACTGGTAGGGTTAAAGATGTTTGAAAGAGTTTGGAAGTGTAAAAAACTATTGGTATGGGTCACTTGATTTTTCAATGATTTGTTGGGAGATAAGTACACTATCAGTGCTATAAATTGTGTACGACACTCATTTTGGTGCAAAAAGTTTCTATCAGATCACTTAAGTGTCAAAAAGTTTGAAAAACGATCATTTTAATGCCAACTCCGATCTGGTTGACCAGAAATCCGACGTGACACTTTTTTATTAATTTTTGAAGTTGATGTGGCTCGCTGGAGAGTACAGTTAGCATCCTAACACCAAAATGACACCGTTTGGTGTCTCTCCCGATTCAAAACCCTAAATCTCCAGCCAGTTGCTGTCCTCGACGGCCCCCGCACTCGGCGGCCGCGACTCTGACCTCGACCCCGACCCTAACCCCAACGATAGCCACTTAGCGACCGCGACTACGACCACGACCCCGATCCCAACCCCGACGATGGCCACTCGGCGGCCATGGCTCCAACCCCGACCCTGACGATGGCCACTCAGCAGCTATGGCTTCAACCCCGACCCCGACCTCAACGATGGCCACTTGGCGGCCGCGGCTCCGACCCCGACCTCGGCCCCGACCCCGACCCCGACGATAGCCACTTGGTGGCTGTGGCTCCAACGTCGACCCCGACCCCAACCTCGACGACAGCCACTCGGCGGCCAAGTCGAAGGCCGTGATCTGGCCGGTGCTCGAGGAGGCCACTGATGAGTGCGCCACCATTGATGTCTCCTTCTCCATCTTCGATCTCTCTGACGAGTGCCTAGCCTGCATCTTCCAGTACCTAGGCTCCGGCAACCGGGGCTGGTGCTCCCTTGTGTGCCATTGAGGGTGTCCGAACAATGCCAAGCAATGGCGGCCTAGCAATGGCAGAGGTCGAGTGACGACGACCAAGTGAGCTAGGTCGGAAAAACCTAATTTCAATCCCCAAATAAATTCAACCAAAAAAAAATCCCTAAATAAAAAAAAATCCCCAAATGAGTTAAACGGCGTCGTTTTTGTGAGGCCATCCACGTAGGACGGAAAAATGACGTCGTTTTCTTAAAGAGGACCGAAAATGACGTCGTTTTATAGCAAACAGAACTTTTTTTTTTTAATATAAAAGTTATGTAATTAGTTTTGCCAGAATGTCACGCTAGTGGCACCAAAGTGATTGTTTTTTCTCTGATTTGGCACTTAAATGATCCGACATAAACTTTTGGCACCAAAGTGAGCGCCGTACACAACTTATGGCACTGATAGTGTAGTTCCCTTTATTTGTTGGCAACATACTTGACACTTTATGGAAACGCTAACTTAGTTTTTGTTCAAATTGTTAATTTTGTATATCTTTCACAACTTTTAATTGTCTTCGTTACTAATACTTGAAATTCACCAATTCTTATAAATTTACTAATCATTATTTGAGTGACTAACCGGCTTTTTTCCTATATCTTTGACTAGAATTTATTAATCTTTCTTACTAACACATTAAATTGATCTACTATTTTGTGAAATGACTTACATTTATTAGAATAACTGACCAACTTTTTTCCCAAGTAATCCAATTAAAGAGTTGGTATTTAAAGAAAAAAGATACATAAGGTTGATAACTTACTCAAATGAGAGTTGATATTTTAGAACTAATTGATAACTTAAGACTGCGTTTAACGGTCAAGATAAAATTCATGATGGGATAAAATTTATTATATCTTGTGTTTGGTGTCTACTCAAGATAAAATAAAGTCGGATATAAGAAAGATATATCCCAAATAAAATTATCCCATAAGGGAGATGTATGGATAAGATTTCTAATATTTATAATAGAAAATTTATTTTTCCCAAACGAATTTTTATATTAATAAAATTAAAATTATGTTTCAATAAAAATAATATTTCAATTGTAATATAATAATTTCAACATAGCGAAAAATAACAACAATTCAGTTTTTTAATTTAATATTTTTTATATTTATATATTTGAATTCAATCTATCTTATAACATAAATTCAATAGATAAATATAAATATATATTTATCACTTTACATATTTTAGGAATTTTAGTATTTTAAGTAAATTAGTACAATTTATTATTTATTAAAATTTTATTAGAGAATGATGGAAGGGGAAAAAAGAAATAAAAAATAATTAATAATTAATAATTTTTTTAAATGCAAATAAGAATGAAGTAGGTAACAATGTGGCAAGAAATTTTTACCATTGTCGTTTCAACAACTTTTAGGTTCATTTACATTAATATGCATTTTATATCAAATAATGTACATGATATAATGTTAAGGAAAAATCTCAAATAAGAGCCTAAAGTGGGTTCATTTTCTCAAAAAAGAACCCAAAGTGGACACTATATCAAATAATGACCCAAAGTAGCTAATTTTGTCTCAAATGAAGACCCAAACTTTTAATCTTATTTACAGCTTGAGGTAGTTTTGTCCAAGAACATTTTTTCTTTAATTTTTTTTTCTTTCTTCATCTTCCTCACACCTCCTCCTTCACTCTACATTGCCTCCTTCTTCAACACCATAATCAGGGCCCCTACCAACGACCTCGTGAACTTCATGTCATCACGTAGTTGGTCCTAGTGACAAGAAGTCGGATTGGAGTTATTAGCTACTGGTCACCTTCTCCGATACTAAAATCCTCAATTCCTCAAGATGCATCAAATCTCGGCTCGCTTGTGCTCAACCTAAAGCTTAGATTGACCTCCATCTAACAACGACGATGCTGGATTTTCTATCGGGGCAACAGTCAATGAGGTCGAGAGCTCGAAATAGGACTTGTTAATGCTAGCAATGGGGCAATGAAGTACAACAATTTCTACAGTTAATGATGTCATATACGATTAATGATCAATCTCAAGATGGGGTTTGATTGAGGAGAAGAACTGTGTTGATGAGAATGGCAAGAGTGTGAGTGAGTGTCTCCAAACTAGGGATTATTGAAAGGAGCCATTGTCATTGCAAAGGGGAAGGGGGATCTTTGAAAGATTGAATTTACGCAAGAGAGGCAAACCCAAATTTGAAATTGATGAGGCAAACTCTTGCCGAGGTTGAAATAGTCGCCAGCTAAAACAAAATTGTTCTTTGGCATGAAATTATTGATCACCAAGTGTTAATTGAATAAAGGCATAAGTTAGTCAAACAAGACAATCTAGCAATGCTTGGATATTGCTACTCTGTTGTTGGCAAGCAAGACCAAAAACAGCACAAAAAATTGTAGTTGCTGGGTTAGCAGAAGGCTTGGAATAAGTGGAGTTCGATGCACTCTCGAGGTGAGAGAAATACATCGCCAAAGGGATTAGTTGCATAGCTTAGGAGTTGGACAAGAAGTTGAGTCTTAGCAAAAGCAAATTCATATTATGGGTTTGAGATCAGAATTTGCGATGAATGTTGGAATAAAAAGAACTTATTTTTGAAAGCTCATTTCAACTGCGCGGAATTGTCTACAAACCATTTTGAGGAGCGAAATTTAAAATTTTCAATGAATTAGACTACATTGTAATGGCTTATGTTAAAGAAAACCCAATCTTGGTCATATAATGAGATGACACAAAGAGCGATGGAGGGGCTGATAATGGAGGTGATGTAGAGAGTGAGAAAGATGAAGAAAGAAAAAAGAAGAAAGAGAGACAAAAAATAAACAACAATGTTCTTGGACAAAAGTACCCTTGATTGTGAATAAAATTAGAAGTTTAGGTCCTTAATTGAGAGTAAGTTAGCCACTCCGGGTCCTTATTTGAGACAGTGTCCACTTTAGATCCTTTTTTGAGAAAATGGCTCCACTTCAGGTCCTTATTTGAGATTTTCCCTAATGTTAATATTATTTATTATTATGCTTCACCAAATAATAGATAAGATATAACAAAGTCTCTAAATTTCAAATCATATCCTATCTAGTCTTATTGTAATTAAAAATCTAGATGGCCAAATGCAACCTAATAGGACAAAAGTAAATAAATCAATTATATTAAAATTAATTTTTTCAAATAAGAGTTGATGAACTTAGTCCATAATAAGAAAGCTAAATAAAAATTGATAAAAAAAATAATGATAATTAAAAGAAAGGCGAACTTGATAAGTAACTCAAATGACAGTTGGTAATCCAAAACTATTAGATCACTTAATCTTCAAAAAGTTAATAAGAAACCCTAACTAAGATTGGTTGTTCTAAAAATATTTAGTAAACTTAAAGCATTGTTAAGAAATGCTAATAAAGAACCTCAAGGGTTGGTGCAGTTGGCACTCGGGGGCTTTTCAGCTCAAGAACTAGATTTCACTCAATCGAATCTCCTCAACTATATACAAAATTGTTATGGGGTAGGGCCATCTATATAGACAAAATGAATAGACTTAATTGGTTCATGATTCTTGCATGGTATTTTATAAGCCTCCGGGTAGCAAACTCTCCATGACACGCTCCTATTTTGTACAAAGAAAAGCAAATGAATTTAAAGTTATTAATCCAAAACTAGTCAGCAATCTAATCTGACAAAAGCATATAATTTAGTTGGTAATTTTTTTAAAAGAGGTATTTTTAATAAGTTATGGAAATAAAGTTGGTAAGTTCATAGAAAAATTTATAGTTTGCAAAGTGTTGGTAAGTTACCAACAAATTGACTAAAAAAGATACACGGTTTGTTTTTTTATCAATAATTTAGACATTGACCGATACTTACTGGATTTTATGAGTATGGAAAGAATGCGCACTTTTTGGCATGGAATATATTGTGCATTACATTAGTATCATTCTACTCTTTTTCTAAAAAAAGGGTAAAAGAAAACGACAAATATTTTAGTAGTGAGTGAGGAAAATTTCAAATAAGGACATAAAATACTTTCATTTTCTTAAATAAAGGTAGAAATTATTTCAAATAATGACCCGAAGTGCCTTCATTTTATCAAATAATGGTCAGAAGTGGATCTTATTTGAAATGAGGGTTTAAAGTGTCCATATCAGTCTCAAAGAAATGCCTAAACTCATCGGCTGTGAAGGGCAATTTTGTCTCTTAAAATTTCTATTTTTTCTTTCTTTTTCCTTTTTTTTTCATAAAAAAAAGAAGTAAAACACAGGTGAGAGGGAGTGCCATGTTTTTTTTTTAAAGTTTTTCTTAATTTTTTTAATATAATATTATTTAAATTTAATTTATGTTTTGATGAAAATATCCCTAATCGATTGGAATATTTTGCCAACAAGTGAGATTAGGCCCTTTTTGAAATAATTATAACCATTTCAGGCTTTTTTTTTTTTGGGATTAATATGCACACTTCTTGCCCTTATTTGGAACTTTCCTAATGACTGACCTAAAAATTGCTGAGATGAGATCCAAGAAGATATTCTTCTTTTAGGATCATTGGACCATGGACGTCAATGCCAATAATGGCAAGTGGATAAATAGCTTTGAGAGTGGACGTATTGATGTGATACGTTACAAATAATGATTAATCCCTGTTTGGTGCAACTCATTGGAGCGTCAGAAGAATTTCATGGTTACGATTTTCTAAACAGCTTAAATCAATTTACAGGGTCTATTAAACTTTTCATGCACATCTAAATAGTTAGTTTTTTCATACTCATATCGACAACATAACCGAAAATAAAAATTCTCCACAATGAAAATAAAAATTCTCTATTTAATTGATATTCATATGCATAAAATTTATGTTATTTGCATAATTGAGTTCTATTTATATTGAATTACTCTTTCTGGAAAATTCAATTAGTATGGTAAGAATTACCAACCCCTTTTTTTTTTTCATGATATAATCGCCATCGTCATCATCGTTATTTGCTTCTTAATTGCGAGAGAAACGCAAGAAAATGAAGGATTCAAGTAAATCCCCGAAACCACATGGCTTAGTTCTATCATGGCCAGCCCAAGGCCACATCAACCGCACACATGCTCCAATTCGCCAAGCGTCTACTCCACGAAGGAGTTAAAGACACTCTTGTCACCGCCAGATCAATGTCCAAGACCCTTCATGGATCCCCACGTACCTCCATTGCCCCCGAGAGATACTCCGACAGCTTCGACGGCGGCGGCATGAAGGCTGCCACAAGCATCGAAGCCTACCTCGAGCATTTTTGGAAGGTCGGCCTCGACACCCTGAGTGAGCTGGTCGAGAGGCTAATCTCTGGCGGTCCACTGCCGAGTTGCGTTGTCTACGACTCGTTCTTGCCTCGCGCTCTTGAAATGGCCCAAAAGTTTGGGCTGCTTGGGGGCTGCTTGTTCCACCAGTTCTTGAGCTGTGATCAGTGTGTTTAACCACTACCAAAAGGGACTGCTTGAGGTTTCAGTGAGGAAGCAAGTTTTGCTTCCTGAAATGCCTCCTCTCGAGCCACAAGGCATTCCATCTTTTGTGTGATGTGGGGGTCATACCCACAATTCTTTGGCATGGTTGGAGGGAACCAGTTCTCCAGTTTAGAGAGAGTGGGTTGGGTGCTCTGCAATGCAGTGTATGAGCTGGAACAAGAAGTACACAACTGTATGGGAGCTCCCAAATTGCAGATTAATTGAACGTACAAGGTAAAATGGACTGTATAGGACCTTCTCGACGTATATGCTTTGGTGTATTTTGCATACATAGGTCAAGTATTTAACTGACAATCATTTAAAGATATCATTGTCAATGTTTGACACGACTTTGTTATCAAGAAAAAGAAAATGACAAGTTATCACTTAAATTGTCTGGCTCAAAAGGGACATTAGTTTTAAGGTTTGTTATGAAGTGCTACTTGATGAAGTTATAAATTGTAGTGAATATATAGAGTGTGATTATTTGAAAGAGGCAAATAGGGATTTAATATGAAATATTAAGTGCCAATTTGCATGAGTTGATTAACAATCGAGAAATATTTCGAGAGTGAACGACTGTATTTAAATGAGGTTAATTTCAGAAAATGATAAGTTATGACATGCACATTTTTTTTACATCAATTGATATATTCAGGTTATTTAGGTAATTATTAATATGAATGGATTATAGATGATTTTGTGAAATTTAGATTAGGTCACGAAATTTGTGATGCACAGAAAGTTTGAACGTACTTACCTTGTCTGTAATTTTTGAGGGAGTGATTGACATGTCTAGTAATTTTTAACTGGTTTAAAATTTATAAAATGCAAAATTTTATGGAGTAATTATGTAATTATAGAAATATGGAATTATATGAAAATATTTTTAATTTTTATGATTTAGGTAAATTTAATCAAAGCGCGGTCTTAGAAACAAAAATTATATGAGTTACTTAAGTTATTGAAAAAAATAATGTTCTAAGGCTTAATTCTTCTAAATGATTTATAAAAATTCAAAATTTCTCAATTAAATGATGATGGCATGGTGTTTAGCGGATGAAGTTTTGTATATTGAAAAACATGAAACCATTTGATTGGCACTATTTACACAAGAAACGCCAAGAAATTATACTATTTGCACTATAATTACATGGCGATTGTTATGTGATAATGATTTGCACTTGATGGTAATGACTGTTTCATGAATAAGAGTTTGTTTTTAGAAATGATGATAAATGGATATTTGGTTTCTATCAATACTATGGAAAATGCCTAGAGATTAGTGTGAAATTTTTTTACATGTTATTATTAATTGTACATGGTAATTGTTATGTTATCATGATTTGTATATCAAAGATGCCATGGAATGAATACTTCTGCCACAGCCTATTCATCAGAGAGCGAATTGCCCTACATGAGCATGTGTATTAGACTCCGGAAAAAGAAAAATGTTTTATAATCCCTATAGTTTTCTATTACTACAAGGTTGAGAGAATAATAAATCTTATGGTTCATACAAGAAATGATATAACTTGTGCAGCCTAATGAGGCTTGAGCAGCATAATATGAGAATGAGTATAGAATAGCATTATCATGCAGTTGTACAATTGTGTATTTATACTTGCTAATGTAGAGGGCACCATGATGGATAGGTTAAAGTGGGGGCAAACATGTGTTTATGATTCCATCCTCATAAGTTGGTGATAACGGTGGATACTCGTGATGGATGGATTAAGGCGCAGCAAAGTTGTGGTTATGATGTTTATCCCCATGAGTTGATGATGACGAGACATAATTAATCAAGATGAATTCTGGCGAGCGATGAGTAGAGAATAGATATACACCTACGCGGCTTGCAATGCACAATAGGTCGGTCAAAAGACAGATTGATCCTGTGGAAAATGCCTGGTCCTCCTACTTGCTGTGCGTGAAATTTAATTTCGAAGAATAAGAGCCACTTGTTTTTGGGTTGTCCTTTCTCTGTTCAAGCCCAGTGTACGATACTGCAGCTTCATCAAGTGCCGAGAAGGGTTGCCGACTGGTAGCTTGAGGTTGATTGGGTTGTGGCCAGCTAGGAATGGTTGTTTGCCCTCTCCTACCGCTACTTCTATTAGAACTGCTTCCAATGGTTCTCAGATAAGAAGACCAGTGCAGAGTAGGTTGGCTAGATGTGCTCTAGAAGCTCCGCCGGTTTCATCCGAAAGTACAACGATATAGATATAGTCTATGAAAGCGTACAGATAAACCGATAGCGCTTCTCTATTCAACAGCATATGATCCAGCTACACCCCTAAATATCTAAATATTCACATCAATCAGGGTTTAATGTTTTACTTTTCTACTCATATATATGCTTGTGATGGAGAATTTCACTTTGAATATCTATTTTTATACTTACTAAGGTCCGATTGAGCGCATCTGTAATTTATGAATAGCTATATTGGTTTAGAGAAAGTAGATCTAATAAATAAGGCATTGTTAATGACGTGCAATTAGTTGGAAACTATTGCTTTTAGCTCTATCTTATAAGGATGCTCAACAGTCTCCGTTTGTTGTGCTAATTTAGAGGATTCGAAATTAATTTTTTTCCATAGTTCTAGAATTTCAAAATCCTATATAATTATCTTAGAGATTTGGATTGCCTCATTTCCTTTTTATTAAATATTTGATTAGATTTCAGATAGCATTTTAAGAGATTTTCTTTACTTGTTTGAATATTTCCAATAAAGTTTGGCCTAGGATTTCTTTAGGATTTTTAATATTTATATTGCTATTATGTCTTTTATAAAGCAACTTATCTTTATATGATGAAATTACACGAACGTTCCTTTAACGTGTCTGTTCCTACACTTACGTGCATGCTGACAATCTTCATCCAAGACCCATGTAATGATAAGGTCCTAGGCATGATGATCTTCAATGGGGCTGAACTAAAAATTAGGTGGGGATAAAAATCTCTCACGACAGGATCAACACGTTATGATTTTCAGTGGGGGCTGAAAATCAGGTTGGGATGATATGGCCTTTTGTAGTGGTTCCATGAAGCTCTCTCTTCAACTTGTAACTCGTTTCCATTTGTTTTCTACCAGGGTTGAATGGTTGGTTTTGTTATCTCCTTTTCGTGAGGATTCTGGTCACAATTTACCTTCATGATTACCTCTTGGACCTTTTTTTTTTCTTTAACATTCTTTGCCCGATATTTGTATATTGGCCAAATTTTCTTCACCCTCTCCCTTTGAAAGAACAAGATGCTAATCCTTATTCACTGTCGGACCAGCAAATCTCGACACCAAGGTGTTCCAACATATGAATGACTTAAATTATTTCATTGCGGTGACACTTTAGATGTACTGTTGGATGTATATAGCTAAAAACTCAAAAAGTGGCAAATTCTACGTGCAATCTGCTGTTGTAAGCGATTTGCTGTTATCATTTCACTATTTTTCTTGGGAAAAATTATTGTTGGCCTTGAAAATTTGCAGACTCTGTAGTAGGTGTTCTGGTGTCTGAGCTTTCAAATCTTGGCAAGTAGACAAAATGCGTTGGGATTCAAGTACCTTGTTCAAACTAACAACGAGTTGTCTCCATGAGAGAAGTCGCTCCCGAGAGTTACTGGCACATTTGTTTCATTGAAAACTTCATTCTAGAGTAAAATATATTTTGTAGAAATTATTTTTCTTGAAAATTTTACTTTTTGGTTTTTTTATTATTTAAGAAAATTGATTTCTTTTTTAATCAGAAGGTTTTTTCCTAATTCAAGCTTATCATATTTAGTTCATGGAAAATGTTTTTGATAGATTGATTAACTTTTCATCATCAGAACAATGAAAAGTTGAAAAACAAAAACAATTTTCCCTCATATGGATTTTAAATCTGCCCTTCACAAATGTCATGTATATATGATGTATATTCATATTTATCTAAACAAGATTCTTGAGTGTCGCAATACAATTAGCATTGTTTGAGTCAAAAATCGCACTGCATGTAATCTCCTATGATATCGATTATCATTATTAATTTTCTCATCTTGGACTTGCCTATTAGAAAGCTTCCAATGCTATGTTCGTCTGAAACTAAATCTTCTTAGAACTTCAACTTCGCACGTTTCTTTTATTTGAAATTTTTTTCCCTTCTTTATGTTGATATTTTAGCGAAAATTCTATTTATGATACGATATCGAGCAACGCAAGTCACCTAATCATCAAACTGCGAGTCTCCCACCCAATGGAAGCACCGGATCATACCATCGCAGTTTCGCGAGTCACCTATTCGTCAAACTGCGATTGACGTGACCACGTAGCCTGTTTTTGCCTCATAGGCTCCTTGTCCCCAACAATCTTCAAAGAAACCCAGAAAGGAGGGAATTTTTCTTGGCCACTCATTGGAACCCATCAAACCATGGCTTAAAGTGCCCACCGACAACTTTCTTTTTCCCTCTGTGTGCCAAGAAGGGTCAACCATGCACTTCCTAATGTCGTCACATTGCATATAAACCCACGAAGAGACACTTCACTGAAATGCAAAAAAACCACAGAAAATGGAGGATTCAAGAAAATCCCACAAGCCACATTGTTTAGTGCTATCATTCCCAGCACAAGGCCATATCAACCCCATGCTCCAATTCTCCAAGCGCCTAATCCACAAAGGCGCCGGAGTCACTTTTGTCACCACCAGATTCATGTCCAAGACCCTTCATGGATTGTCCTCTAACCCCTCGATTTCACTTGAGAGTATCTCTGATGGCTTCGATGATGGCGGCATGAAGGCCGCCAGTAGCCGCGAAGCCTACCTCGAGCGCTTTTGGAAGATCGGTCCAGAGACACTGAGCGAATTGGTCGAGAGGCTGATCTCTAGTGGCCGGCCACCGAGTTGCATTGTCTACAACTCGTTCTTGCCTTGGGCTCTTGATGTGGCCCAGAAGTACGGGCTGGTTGGGGCTGTTTTCTTCACCATGTCCTGTGCTGTAAGCAGTGTGTTTTACCACTGCCAAAAGGGACTGCTTGAGGTCCCCGTTCGTAAGCAGGTTTTGCTTCCTGGGATGCCTCCTCTTGAGCCTCAGGATATGCCAAGTTATGTGTCTGATCCGGAGTCATACCCAGCTAACCTTGGCGTGCTTGTGGGTCAGTTCTCCAATCTTGACAAAGTGGACTGGGTGCTTTGCAACACGGTGTATGAGCTGGAACAAGAAGTAAGTACCCTAAAACTCCTTCGGAACTAAACCATTTGTGAATGAAAAGGCTTTATTTTAATCTTCTTCTCAGTCTTATCTAATTCCTTTGAGAGGGTAAAATGGGGTCTGATCAATGTACGAGGATTCATGGACTATACACACCTTTCACGGCATGTTTATTACCGTATACCTTGCGTGTGTCAAATTGAACAATTATTTGAAGATATGGTCGTTGATAGTGAACATGACCTGGGACCATACGAGAAGATAAGACGAGAACATGAGTGGTACACGACTTGGAGTTGTCAAGCAGGAATGGGCAGCGAATTTGACTTGGCATGTTAGCACACATGTACTTGGAATTGTCTAGCTGGAATGGCCAGCGAATATGACTTTACATGTTAGTGAAGATTGAAATTTCATGAATGAACATGCGATGCTCAAATATTTCCCTATCATCAATCACCTAATTAGGACAAGAGTTAAGTCCCATGCTTTGCCTCTCATCTATCATCTTCCTGATCCATGAGTCATCCAACTTTTTCTTACGAGCATTTAGCTAAAATTTCGTGACATTGGCTTTGCCTGGCAGCTAGTGGACTGGTTCATGAAGGTCATGCCATTTAGGACCATAGGGCCAACAGTGCCTTCCTCCTATTTGGACAACAGGCTTGAACAAGACACAGAATATGGTCTCAGCATCTTCCAACCAGAACACGACACCACCATGAAATGGCTGAGCACAAAGCCAAAAGGGTCGGTTGTGTATGTCTCTTTTGGGAGTGTAGCAGAGCTAAAGATTGATCAAATGCAAGAAATTGCAATGGGACTAAAGAGAAGCAACCGTTATTTTCTCTGGGTGGTGAGGTCATCTGAAGAAGACAAACTCCCGCAAGACTATGCAAAAGAGACAGCCCAAAAGGGTCTAATCGTAACATGGTGTCCTCAACTGGAAGTCCTAGCGCATGAAGCACTAGGGCTTTTTCTGACACATTGCGGTTGGAACTCAACTTTGGAAGCGCTCACTTTGGGTGTGCCGATGATGGCGATCCCGCAATGGACCGACCAGCCCACGAATGCCAAGCACATAATGGATGTGTGGAAGATGGGGCTGAGGCCACCTGTTGATGAGAGAGGTGTTGTGAGGAGTGAAGATATAGAGAATTGCATCAGGGAGATAATGGAAGGGGAAAGAGGGAAGGAGATGAGAGAAAATGCAGGAAAGTGGAGGAAAATAATCAAAGAAGCAGTCAGTGAAGGCGGAAGCTCTGATAGAAACATCGAGGAGTTTGTTGCTAGTTTGATTGATAAGTTGTAAGAGAAGTTACCTGTGGCAGTATGGAGAAAATTCAAGTAACCAATTCTTGCTTACCACAGGGTAAGGATGATAAATGATGTTGCATAATAGTGACGATATTATTTATGGTCATGAGATTCATTAGGTAACATCTTGGTACATCGATGAATCTAATCTCGAATGACACAGGATCATATATCAATTAACCTAAACCGAAACAAATCATTTTGAATACAATAGCAACCTCAAAATAATTGAAAAACCACTAAGCTTCTGTTTTCCACTCTTAATTATTCCAATAACAAAATCATCCCTAATCTTCTCAAAGCAATCGCTCCTGCCAACACCATAAATGAGTAGGCCTCAAAGCTGAGTAAGCCAGCCAGCAGCACAGTATGCAATCTAACATCTAAATGAGGAATTTTCCACGCTATTCCAGTAAAATCGTGGTTGAGTCTAATGCTATACGATGCATACCCACAAATTATATCAAAGTTGCACTGATAAACCAAGAGTGGGCTTTTGTATTCAGGAGTTTATGGTGTGGCAAAACCTCTATTTTTTTCTTTCCAGCATTCAAACTTTGATATGAAGTGACAAAGCTTATGGTAAACAGCTGTGTCGTCGACGTTAAGGACCGGATCATAATCTATATCTACACACTGACAAGGTTCATCCCAGAACAACGTAATTGATAGGATTACTGATACATGATGATCCTGCGTGTCAGGGGGTTTGAAAATGAGGTTGAGATGTGATCTCTGACGGTGATTTGACGAACCTCTCTATCTCTCCTCATCGTGGGACTCTCCCTTTGTTTTCTGTTGCTCGTACTCTACCGGGTTTGAAGGCATGGTTAGTTTGTTCATCTTCTTCATGTTGAGTTGAGAGTATTCTGATCAACATGTGTCTCCTTGAATTTTTTTATTTTTTTTATTTCCTTTTTTTTACTTTTGTTGAATACTCTATATCAACCAAACTCGTTCATCCTTTCCAGCGAATGAGAAAAGGCCAATCCTGATCCAATCTCGGACCAGCAAATATTGAAAATGACAATTTTCAACGAAGGAAACACTTAATTCATCTCATCATGCAATTGCAAGTTAAGAGTTTTGATACATCTAATGAATTTTACACGCACTTTGCTAGAGTTCAGAGTATGGACTCTTATTCCCTGTAATATATATATATTTTTCCTATTCTAGTAGATTTCTGAAAGAGTTCTTTTCTTTTTTTTTGGTTGAGAGAAAACTATATTCATTACTCAAAAGAATACATAAGAGGTATATAGAATTTCATGACAAAGCAAATCAAAGTAGAGAAAAAGCCAGAATACTACAAAACAAAGACAAATCCAGAAAATAAAGAGAATCAACAGAGTACCAGTAGGGTTAAAGATTTTTGAAAGAGTTGGGAAGTGTATAAAACTATTGGTATGGGTCACTTGATTTTCCAATGATTTTTTGGCAACATAATTAACACTTCATGGAAACGCTAACTTATTTTTTGTTCAAATTGCTAATTTTGTATATCTTTCACAACTTTTAATTGTCTTCGTTACTAATGCTTGAAATTCACCAATTCTTATATAAATTTGCTAATCATTATTTGAGTGACTAATTGGCTTTTTTTCCGATATCTTTGACTAGAATTCATTAATCTTTCTTACTAATGCATTAAATTGATCTACTATTTTGTGAAATGACTTACATTTATTAGAATAATTGACCAACTTTTTTCCCAAGTAATCCAATAAAAGAATTGATATTTAAAGAAAAAAGATAGATAAGGTTGATAACTTACTCAAATGAGAGTTGATATTTTAGTACTAATTGATAACTTAAGACTACGTTTGACAGTTAAGATAAAATTCATGATGGGAAAAAATTTATCATATCTTGTGTTTGGTGTCTACGAAGATAAAATAAAGTCGGATATAACAAAGATATAGTTCAAATAAAATTATTTCATAAGGGAGGCGTGTGGATAAGATTTCTAATATTCATAAAAAAAATTATTTTTCCCAAATATTTTTTTTATATTAATAAAATTAAAATTATATTTCAATATAAATAATATTTGAATTGTAATAAAATAAATTCAAAATAACAAAAAATACCAACAATTCAATTTTTTAATTTAATATTATATATATTTATATATTTGAATTTAGTCTATCTTATAACATAATTCAATATATGAATATAAATATATATTTATCATTATTACATATTTTAGGCATTTTAGTATTTTAAGTAAATTAGTACAATTTATTATTTATTAAAAATTTATTAGAGAATGATGGAAGGGAAAAAAAAAAAAAAAGAAAAAAAATTAAGAATTGTTTTTTAAAAATGCAAATAAAAATGACGTAGGTAACAATGTGGCAATAGATTTTTACCATTGTTGTTTCTGCAACTTTTAGGTTTATTTACATTAATATGCAATTTATATCAAATAATGTACATGATATGATGTTAATATTATTTATTATTATGTTTTACCAAACAATAGATAAGATATAGAAAAATCTCTAGATTTTATATCATATCATATCTAGTTCTATCGTAACTAAAAATCTAGATGACCAAATGCAACCTAATAGGACAAAATTAAATAAATCAATTATATTAAAATTATTTTTTTCACATAAGAGTTGATGAACTTAGTCCGTAATAAGAAAGCGATAAAATAAAAAATCGATAATTAAAAGAAAGACGAACTTGATAAGTAACTCAAATGACAGTTGATAATCCAAAACTATTGGATCACTTTGGGGCTACATGGTAACGTTCTGTTCTTTTTTTGTTCTCGAACGTAAATAAAAAAAAGTGTTTTTGCTCCTGGGAACAGCTTTGAACAAAAGAATGCGTTTGGTAACATTTGTTCCGAGACTAAAAATAAATAGAAACACGTTTGGTAAATTTTATTCTTTTTTGTTTTTTTTTTTTTAATTTTTTTAAATTTTTATTTTATTTTTCTTTTATTTTTTATTTTTCTTCTTTCGACCGGCGGCCTCACTTTGGATCCGGGCGAGCTCGAGCTCGCCTAGCCATGGAGAGGCTTGGCCTCGCCGGTTTGGGTGAGCTCGAGCTCGCCCAACCATGGCGAGGCTTGGCCTCACCGGATCTCGGGCGAGCTCGGCGACGCTCGGCCTTGCCGGATTTGGGCGAGCCCGAGCTCGCCCGCCAAGGCGAGGCCGAGCCTCGCTAGGGTCGGCGACGCTCCGGTGAGGTCGCCGACCCTAGACGGCATCGCCGGCCCTCGACGGCCGGTCGCCGGCCATGGCGAGGCCGGCGACCGGCCAAAAAAAAAAAAAGAAGAAGAAAAGAGAAGAGAGAGAAGAAGAAGTGTTTCTTCAAAATCGTTTCGGAACAAGAAGTAAGTTTTTTTGTTTCAATTTTGTTCTAGGAACAAAAAAATAAAAAAGGAAAACGCAAACCAAACACTTTTCTGTTCATTTTTTGTTCCCAGGAACAAAAAAACAAAAAAAAGTGTTCAGAAACAGAAACAAAGAATAAAAACATGCAGGCCCTTAATCTTCAAAAACTTAATAAGAAATCCTAACTAAGACCTGTTGTTCTAATAATATTTAGTAAACTTAAAGCATTGTTAAGAAATGCTAATAAAGAACCTCAAGGGTTGGTGCAGTTGGCACTCGAGGGCTTTTCAGCTCAAGAACTAGATTTCACTCAATCGAATCTCCTCAACTATATACAAAATTGTTATGGGGTAGGGCCATCTATATAGACAAAATGAATAGCAAACTCTCCATGACACGCTCCTATTTTGTACAAAGAAAAGCAAATGAATTTAAAGTTATTAATCCAAAACTAGTCAGCAATCTAATCTGACAAAAGCATATAATTTAGTTGGTAATTTTTTTAAAAGAGGTATTTTTAATAAGTTATGGAAATAAAGTTGGTAAGTTACCAACAATTTGACTTAAAAAGATAGACGGTTTGTTTTCTTATCAATAATTGGACATTGACCGATACCTACTGGATTTTATAAGTATGGAAAGAATGCGCACTTTTTGGCGTGGAATGTATTGTGCATTACCTTAGTATCATTCTACTCTTTTTCTTAAAAAAGGGTAAAAGAAAATGACAGATATTTTAGTCATGAGTGGGGAAAATTCCAAATAAGAACATAAAATACTTTCATTTTCTCAAATAAAGATGGACATTGTTTTAAATAAGAGCTTGAAGTGCTTTCATCTTCTCAAATAATGATCGGAAGTGGATCTTATTCTAATTAAGGGTTTAAAGTGTCCATATTAATCTCAAAGAAATGCCTAAACTCTTTAGCTGTGAAGGGCAATTTTGTCTTTTAAAATTTTAAATTTTTTTCTTTCTTTTTCCTTTTTTTTCTTCATAAAAAACAAAACAAAAAAAAAGAAAGGAAAACATAGGCGGGAGGGAGTGCCCTCCTGCCCATGTTTTTTTTTTTTTTTTTTAAAATTTTTTAATACAATTTAATTTAAGTTTAACTTGTGTTTTGACGAAAATATTCCTAATCGGTCGGAATATTTTGTTAACCAGCAAGATTAGGCCCTTATTTGAAATAATCATAACTATTTTAGGCTCTTTTTTGGGGACTAATATTAGCACTTCATGCTTTTATTTGGAACTTTCCTCATGACTGACCCAAAAATTGCTGAGATAAGATCCAAGAAGACGTATATGAAGGAGTGCGGTTTGTTCGATAAATTCCTACCTCTCTATCTCTCTCTGAGATCTTGGACCATGGATGTCTATGCCAATAATGGCGAGTGGATAAATAGCTTTGAGAGCGGACGCATTGACGTGATACAATGATTAATCCCTTTTTGGTGCAACTCATTGGAGCGTCAAAGGAAATTCATGGTTGCGATTTCCTAAACAAGTTAAATCAATTTACAGGGTCTATTGAATTTTTCATGCACATCTAAATAGTTAGCTTTTTCGTACTCATATCCACAACATAACCGAAAATAAAAATTCTCCACAATGATATTCATATGCATAAAATTTATGTGCATAATTGAGTTCTATTTATATTGAATTACTCTGGGTATCCAACCCCTTATGATATAATCGCCATCGTCATCGTTATTTGCTTCTTTTAATCTTGGAGGTGACCAACCGGGCGCTTAGGATTCTTCATTTGATAGCCATCCTCTCTTGTGGGATTATGTCTCTTTCTGCTTCTCTTTTGAAGATCCAATTTGTATGGTAAGAATTACGCAATAAAATTCAACGAATGGTAAGGTTTTTTCGAATCGTGATTAATGCGATTAATTGGTCTGTTTTTGCCTGATAATCTACTTGTCAGTAAACACCCCTCACAAGAAGACAAGAAGAAAATTTCCCGGGCCCTGCACTGATATTGGAACACACCAACATCCTTCAAGTACCCACTAATCACTGCTGCTGTATCACATGTAAGACCATGGACACTTTCACTTAATTGCTAGAGAAACGCAAGAAAATGAAGGATTCAAGTAAATCCACGAAACCACATGGCTTAGTTCTATCATGGCCAGCCCAAGGCCACATCAACCGCACGCATGCTCCAATTCGCCAAGCGTCTACTCCACAAAGGAGTCAAAGACACTCTCGTCACCACCAGATCAATGTCCAAGACCCTGCATGGATCCCCACGTGCCTCCATTGCCCTCGAGAGATACTCGGACAGCTTCGACGGCGGCGGCATGAAGGCTGCTGCAAGCTTCGAAGCCTACCTCGATCATTTTTGGAAGGTCGGCCTCGACACCCTGAGTGAGCTGATCGAGAGGCTAATCTCCGGCGGTCCACTGCCGAGTTGCGTTGTCTACGACTCGTTCTTGCCTCGGGCTCTTGAAATGGCCCAAAAGTTTGGGCTGCTTGGGGGCTGCTTTCTCCACCAGTTCTTGAGCTGTGATCAGTGTGTTTAACCGCTGCCAAAAGGGACTGCTTGAGGTTTCAGTGAGGAAGCAAGTTTTGCTTCCTGAAATGCCTCCTCTCGAGCCACAAGGCATTCCATCTTTTGTGTGATGTGGGGGTCATACCCACAATTCTTTGGCATGGTTGGAACCAGTTCTCCAATTTAAATAGAGTGGGTTGGGTGCTCTGCAATGCAGTGTATGAGCTGGAACAAGAAGTACACAACTGTATGGGAGCTCCCAAAATTGCAGATTAATTGGACGTACAAGGTAAAATGGACTGTATAGGACCTTCTCGACGTATATGCTTTGGTGTATTTTGCATACATAGGTCGAGTATTTAACTGACAATCATTTAAAGATATCATTGTGAATGTTTGGCACGACTTTGTTATCAAGAAAAAGAAAAAGACCAGTTATGACTCCAGTTGTCTAGCTCAAAAGGGACATTAGTTTTAAGGTTTGTTATGAAGTGCTACTTGATGAAATTATAAATTGTAGTGAATATAGAGTGTGATTATTTGAAAGAGGCAAAGAGGGATTTAATATGAAATATTAAGTGCCAATTTGCATGAGTTGATTAACAATCGAGAAATATTTCGAGAGAGAACGACTATAATTACATGGCGATTGTTATGTGATAATGATTTGCACTTGATGGTAATGACTGTTTCATGAATAAGAGTTTGTTTTTAGAAATGATGATAAATGGATATTTGGTTTCTATCAATAATATGGAAAATGCCTAGAGATTAGCGTGAAATTTTTTTAGATATTATTATTAATTGTGCATGGTAATTGTTATGTTATCATGATTTGTATATCAAAGATGCCATGGAATGAATACTTCTACCACGGCCTATTCATCATAGAGCGAATTGCCCTACATGAGTACGTGTATAAGACTCCGAAAAAATAAAAATGTTTTATAATCCATGATAGTTTTCTATTACTACAAGGTTGAGAGAATAAGAAATCTTATGGTTTATACAAGAAATGAGATAACTTGTGTAGCCTAATGAGGCTTGAGCAGCATAATATGAGAATGAGTATAGAATAGCATTATCATGTAGTTGTACAATTGTGTATTTATTCTTGCTAATGTAGAGGGCACCATGATGGATAGGTTAAAGTGCGGCAAAGATGTGTTTATGATTCCATCCTCATAAGTTGGTGATAACGATGGATACTAGTGATGGATGGATTAAGGCGTAGCAAAGTTGTGTTTATGATGCTATCCCCATGAGTTGATGATGACGAGACATAATTAATCGAGATGAATTCTGGCGAGCGATGAGTAGAGAATAGACATACACCGGTGTTATTACGCGGCTTGCAATGCGCAATAGGTCGGCCAAAAGACAAGACTGATACAGTGGAAAATGCCTGGTCCTCCTACTTGCTGTGCGTGAAATTTAGTTACGAAGAATAAGAGCCACTTGTTTTTCGTTTGTCCTTTCGCTGTTCAAGCCCAGTGTACGTTACTGCAGCTTCATCAAGTACCAAGAGGGGTTGCCGACTGGTAGCTTGATGTTGATTGGGTTGTGGCTAACTTCGAAGGCAAAGCTCTCCCTCGTCTATTGTTCAAACTCTCTTGGAATGCTTTCATCTATTATATTTGGCCAGCTAGGAATGGTCGTTTGCCCTCTCCTGCCGCTACTTCTATTAGAGCTGCTTCCACTGGTTCTCAGATAAGAAGACCAGTGCAGGGTAGGTTGGCTAGATGTGCCCTAGTAGCTCCGTCGGTTTCATCCGAAAGTACAACGATATAGATATAGTCTATGAAAGCGTACAGATAAACCGATGGTGCTTCTCTATTCAACAGCATATGATCCAGCTAAACCCCTAAATATCCAAATATTCACATCAATCAGGGTTTAATGTTTTACTTTTCGACTCATATATATGCTTGTGATGGAGAATTTTTCATGTTGAATATCTATTTTTATACTTACTAAGATCCGATTGAGCACATTTGTAATTTCTGAATAGCTATATTGGTTTAGAGAAAGTAGATCTAATAAATAAGGCATTGTTAATGACGTGCAATTAGTTGGAAACTATTGCTCTTAACTCTACGAGAGACTTTTCTCTGAATATGAGCCTATAAGTGTATTTGAGCCTGGGTGCGTGTATTATGAGTTTTCATGGCTGGACAAAGATATGTTTGTTAGAAATCAATAAAGTAATGATCTTTATATGATGAAATTACACGAGCATTCCTTTGACGTATCTGTTTATACACTTACGTGCATGCTGACAATCTTCATCCAAGACCCATGTAATGATAATATCTGAGGCATGATGATCTTCAATGGGGCTGAACTTGAAAGTTAGGTGGGGATAAGAATCTCTCATGGCAATTTTAAGATCCCTCTCCCCCCCTTCCCCAACGTGTGATTCTTTTCCCTTTTATTTTCTACTGCTTGTTCTCCACTGGGGTTGAATGGTTGGTTTAGTCATCTTCTTTTAATTGCGTTGAGACTTTCTAGGTGACCCTTGGGTCCAGATGCTTTTTCAGGATCGCTGTACCTCGCAAAATTAATGCCTCAGGTAGACAATAATGCAATGCTTCCTACCGAAAAAGTTAAAGTGATCATTGATGAGACCATGACCTAGTGTTGAAGAAGCTGTCAACGATAATGAGGTAAAAGTTCGAGATCGTAGGAGTACTGGTTACACGTGCTAATTCTAGACACTGTACGAAGCACATACCCAATCGGTAGAAAACAAGCCTCTGACAAGGGCTTTTAACCGTAATCCGATAACTCGATACCTAACCTAAATGCGTTCATTATTTTTAACATACCGGTGCCTACACGCCCTATACCCCTAATTGGAGAGAGTTTTTCTTCCCTCACCTTTGAAATACCCCCAAATTTTATGTTTTGGAATTCAAACGAAACAGTTTTAGAACATACTCAAATCTAGAAATCAGTCGTCCTACGATATCAAACTTGCTTTCTATGTCTTTCAAACTTGGAATTAGCTAAAAAGGCAGCCTGTCTAGTAATGTCATTTCCTTTTGTTGAATCTCTTCCGAAGACTAACATACAAGATTTCATTTTCCTGCCGTATCATCTTTATTGTATATTGACGAATCCTAATGTTATAAATTGCGTGATAAACATACTTGATCAATTGTCCAGTTTTTGCCCGATAAACCCCTTGTCCTTCAACAATCTCTACAAGAAACTAAGGCTCTATTTGTTTTATGAAAAATTAATTATTTAGAAAACATTTTCTTCAAAATGATTACTTGTAATCATCCAAGTTGCAAAAATGAATAAACGAAAAAAGTTTTCAACATTCATAAAAATGTTAAGACATAAATGGTTGTCGATAATAAATAGTTTTTCTATTGACTAATTATTTCAAGAGGTACAAGTAATCGTTTTTATGAAAATCTTTTCTAAATCATTCATTGTCCAAAAAATAAATGGAGTGAAAAGATGATATTTTTCCTGGCCCCTCACTGATATTGGACCGCAAGAAACCATTGCCTGGACAAGAAGTAAGCGCCAACCGGGTCAGTCAAGCACTTCCTAATGTTATGACAGTACATATATAAGACCATAAAGAGACGCTTCACTTTCCTATTTTAGACCAAAGGAATATATTGACTCGTCATCTTAGGAAATTGTGATATCACCTTCTAATTATCTCCAAATAATTAAAATCCTCCGGATACTATGTTTATTTCCTTCAAATATAATTAGATAATGCAATCTTTCCTAGTTTGGCATGCCCATGTGCAAAGCACATGTAATTTTCAGCCATGAGGGGTATTCAATGGGCTTGACCGAATTTCATGCTTTTGGTGGGCTTAGTCTAGATAATTAAATTAAACTTGAAGCCTTCCTACTTAAACCCATAGAGTGCCAGTCTTATTTAAATGCAATTTATATAAAGCTTTAATGAATGATCTTAATATGCAAATGCAATTGATGACACTTTTCCTTAGGGGTTGGACAAAATCCCTAATTTTCTATAGCCAATTCGGTCATTTTTGGATTTAATTGGGTCTACCACACAAAGCATTGTCAACTAGGGGTGAGCATGGTCCGAGTTGGGCCAGTCCACCCCAACCCTAGGACCAACTCGCACAGTGCTGGTCTTCAATTTTTGGGACTCAAGATCGACCCTATTGAGCTTGAGATGGAGGACTGAACTAACCAGTGGGTTAAGTCCGGTTCTAGGATCAATCTAAGACCAATAGATAATTTTTTTATTTCATTTTTTGTACTCCTTGAAAACGTGACCGATGACAAGACTAGCCCAATAGCTTCGGTCCAGTTCCAAGGTTAACCCGGGACCAACTGATAATTTTTTATTTATTTTTTGTACTTCCTAAAAATGTGACCAAAGATTGGACTAACCCAATGGGTTCGGTGACGAGCGGGGTCAATTAAGAAAGGCAAGTAGCAAGCGTCGAGCGGGGTGAGCGTCGAGCGTCAAGCGGAGTGATTGTCGAGTGTCAAGCGAGGAGCAATAAGCTAGGTGAGCATTGAGCAGCAAGCGGCACAAATGACCCAAAGTGAGCAAGATGAGTGTTGAATGGCGAGCGAAGAAGTTATTTATTTTGATTTTGGCAAATTGAAGACTAAAAGGATAAATAAGACAAAGAGAAATAATACTAAAGGAGAATGCCGTGATGAGCTATTTATGCCCTTTTAGACGCCATGAAGACTTCTCACAAAAACATTTTCCTCTTTTAAAAATTATGGTTGTCGACGTTGTAAAAGACATTAAAAATCTAACTTATTAAAGAATAGTGTAAAATTACTTGAATTTCTCACTAATGAACTGTTTAATATTGTTAATGCCGTTTATTTTAGGGTTTTCTCTATATATAAAAATTATAAATAATATATTAGATACATAATACAAATAGAGTCAGAGTTGGTCTGGATTAGATCGACCATGAACTCCCATGACAGAAAACCAACCTGTACAGTGCTAGTTTAGGAATCCCGTGATCAAGGACTGACCTAGTCTCCTTGGAAACCGGACCAAGACCGACAAGGTTAGGCCAGTCCAGAGTCGATCTAGAGTTGACCCTAGACCTATGCTCACCCCTATTGTCAACCGTTGGTGCAATGTATTCCTGCACACCAAAACGTTCATTAACTTGATTGGCCAGAATATCTTGGTTTTTTAGTTTTGGCTTTTCTGTTAAAGGAGCCAAAGTAGGCCTGGATATTATTTGCTTGCCTAGAAAAGTAGGTGGGCTTGAACTCAAAAGGATTTAGCGGTGGAATAATGCTTGTATTTTCCCAGGCAGGATCCAGGTGGGCTGATTATAGGCAGGAGGCAGGTCTTTTCGGACTCTTCTGATCCTAGCAACTTCCTCATTCATTTGGGAGGAAGATTTTGAAGCTTAGAACTGATGTCAGGCCTTATATCTAGCATGTCACCCAGGCTCCCTGCTCATCCATTTAACCAGCAGAATTATCTATGATTTCTGCTCTGCATTCTCAGTCGAACGTAGCTGACGTTACATGTGATGACGTGAGCCACGCTGGTTTTATCCTCCTGCAATATCAAAGTCTTCAGTGCAAATTCCAGCTGGCATCTGTTGATCTTTTTGCAGCCAAAATCTTCTGCCCTTAATACTTAATAGGGTCTTCCAGAAGTTGACCACTTCTGGATGTTTCACGTGGCCAGTGCATAGAACGGTTTTTGAGTTATAGGTTTAATCCATGTATTCCCAAGCATTTTCTCTACGCACGATGTACGCTAATGATCACTTTTATTTATTTGACTTGATCGAGGCCTCCCGATTAGATTTTGACTTTGCGTTCAGACTCTATTCCTTCCCCAGATCAATTTTTGAGCATACAACGTATTATAATATCAGCAAATTCCACAGATAAATCAAAACTATCTATTGTGACATAAACACTCCAAAAAAAACAAATTATCACGAAAAAACCCAAATTTACACTTATATGATATATATACCCTCTATATTAATTTTATCCATGGTTAATTTGCCTTACTCGTCTAATTTCGGGATTCTTTATGATGTATTTATGTCACAATTAAAAAATTTAGGGTTTTTAATTATAAAAAAAAATGTACAAGGTATTTGTATCACAATAAGTATAATTTAAGAACCATTTCATCAGTAGGAATATCTATGATTTCTGCTCTGCATTCTCAGTCGAATGTAGCTGACGTTACATGTGAGCCACCCTGGTTTTATCTTCCTGCAACATCGACGTCTTCAGTGCGTATTCCAGCTGGCATCTGTTGATTTTTTTGCAGCCAAAATTATCTATCCTCGATGGCGTCTTCCGGAAGTTGACCACTTCTGGACGTTTCAGGCGGTGAGTGCACGGAACGCTTTCCGAGTTGAAGGTTTAAGAGTGTATTGGTGTAAACTTGTTTGGTTTAGTCCATGTATTCCAAAGCATTTTCTCTGCCCACGACGTGCGCTAATGATCAATTTTATTCATTTGACTTGATCGAGATCTCTCGATTAGAATATGACTATGAGCCCCGGACTTTGTCCCCTCCGCCAGGTCAATCTTTTAAGCATATAACCTTTTTAATAAGGGCATACCCCACAAAAAAATTTAAAAATAAGCTCATTGTGACGCAAATACCCCATATTTATAAATATGTGATATGTATATCCTCTATTCCAGTTTTATTCGGTGTATATTTACCATACTGGACAAATTTAGGATTTTTAGTTATACAAAAAAATGCTCAAGATGTTTGTATTTGGTACTGATGGCATAGTTTGAGATATTTCATGACAATAACCCTTTTAATAATTAAGCATAACAAGTTGTTATGTTATGACAATCTAAATTAAGTTGATTAACACCTACAGACCTCAAAATACAAATAAATGAGTGCTTCTTTTTGGGTCAACTATAACCTTCACCAGTGCATGCCACAGTAAGCATACCCATCCATCCATTCCTTTACGTCAGAGGAAATCTCGTCTAGGATGACGTAATGAACGCAAATAGACCTTCTCTCTCGCATTAAATAAGGCCTCCAACTTCATCGATTTCTTCAGGAAAAATCTAGCATCCTTACAGTGATCAATCGGCCAGCTTTTGCCTGATATATTAAAAGACGAGACATTTCGTAGCAAGTCATTGACATTGGAACTTATCAAACCATTGGCAGAACTAGAAGTACCCACCAAGGCACCAACCACTCGTTAATAAGGGCCAACGTAGCACGTGGTGACATTATATATGATACTATAAAGAGACACTTCTCTCGAATTGCAAGAGAAACACGAGAGGATGGAGAATTCGAGTGAGCCCCTGCAACCACATTGCCTGGTTCTATCATACCCCGCCCAGGGCCACATGAACCCCATGCTCCAATTCTGCAAGCGTCTGCTCCGCAAAGGAGTCAAAGTCACTCTTGTCACCGCTAAATCCATGTCCAAGACCCTGCATGGATCCTCCTCATGCACCTCAATCGCGCTCGAGGCGATCTCCGATGGCTTCGACGATGGTGGCATCGGGGCTGCAGGTAGCCCCGAAGCCTACATCGAGCGCTTCTGGAAGGTCGGCCCTGAGACCCTCAGCGAGCTGGTCAAGAGGCTAATCTCCAGCGGTCCACCACCAACTTGCATCGTCTACGACTCGTTCTTGCCTTGGGCTCTTGATGTGGCCCGAAATTTTGGACTTGTAGCGGCTGCTTTCTTCACCATGTCTTGTGCTGTGAACAGCGTGTTTTACCACTGCCAAAAGGGATGGCTTGAAGTTCCTGTTAGGAAGCAGGTTTTGCTCCCCGGAGTGCCTCCTCTTGAGCCTCAAGATATGCCATCTCTTGTGTGTGATGTGGGGACATATCCAGCTTTCACTGGCATGCTTGTGAACCAGTTCTCCAATCTTGACAAAGTGGACTGGGTGCTTTGCAACACAGTGTATGAACTTGATCCGGAAGTAAGTACTGTAGAACCTTTGAAACTGAACATTTCTGAGTACACTATTACTATTGTCTCGATTACTTCTTCGTTTTTTTACCTTTTGGGAGGGGCCGCGGGGGTGAGGAGTTGTGAATTGGGTTATAATTGGATGTACAAGGGTACTGACTGTATATAACTCTTGACTGATGTACTATACCATATATGATTCGATCGTCAAGTACTCATCAAATTGTTTGTCGATGGGATTGTCAATGTCGAAGACACAAGGACATGGCTTGGCAGGTTGTCGTATAAAAGTTAGGTTACTCGAAACATCACAATGAAATGAAAGATGCTAGCCTATTGATCACAAACTTGTGATACTTGATTATCTTCCAATCTAATCAGAGATATAGAATGAGATTGTAACCCCATTTCTCTCTTTTAGCTGTCAGTGTCGCCTTTTTGATCCATGAGTTGTCCAACTTGATCTATCAAGCATTTAACAAGTACAGTAGAACCTTTGGAACCGAACCATTTGTGAGAACACTAATACTCGTCTCAATTACCTCTTCTTCGCTTTTTTTTTTCTTTTTTTTTTCTTGGGAGGGGGGAGTGGGGGAGGGGTTGTGAATCGAATTCTAATTGGATGTACAAGGGTACTCACTATATAGAACTCTCTTTTTTGGACTATATATATACTCTTTTGATATCCACTATACCCTATATCATTAGTATGTTAACTGCTCATTAAATTGTTTGACGATGGGATCGTCGATGTCAACGCCACGAGGACATGACTTGGGAAGTTGTTATATTAAATTTAGGTCATTCAAAACGTCATAATGAAATGAAAGATGCTAGTCTATTGATCACAAACATGTGATGCTCAATTATCTTCCAATCTTCAGTCAATTGCATAGAATGAGATTGTATCCCCAAATCTCGCTTTCAGTTCTCATGTCGCCTATTTGATCCATGGGTCGTCCAACTTCATCTATCAAGCTTTTAATAAGAAGTTCTTCTTTGCAGGTTGCGGACTGGTTCATGAAGATCTTGCCATTCAGGACCATAGGACCGACAGTACCATCAGCCTATTTAGACAACAGGCTCGAACAAGATCAAGAATATGGCTTCAGCATCTTCCAACCAGAGCACGACACCACCATGAGATGGCTCGGCACAAAGCCAAAAGGGTCAGTCGTCTATGTCTCCTTTGGGAGCATGGCCGAGCTAAAGATTGACCAAATGCACGAACTGGCAATGGGACTAAAGAGAAGCAACTGCTATTTTCTGTGGGTGGTCAGATCATCAGAAGCAGAGAAACTCCCACAAGACTTTGCAAATGGTAGTGAGACATCCCAAAATGGTCTAATTGTGACATGGTGTCCCCAGCTCAAAGTCCTTGCACACGAGGCACTAGGGCTTTTTGTGACGCACTGCGGTTGGAACTCAACTTTGGAAGCGCTCAGTTTGGGCGTGCCAATGCTGGCAATACCGCAGTGGACCGACCAGGCCACGAACGCCAAGTACATCATGGATGTGTGGAAGATGGGGCTGAGGCCACAAGTTGATGAGGAGAGGGGTGTTGTGACGAGTGATGAGATAGAGCATTGCATTAGGAAGGTAATGGAAGGGGAAACATGGAAGAAAATGAAGGAACATGCAGGAAAATGGAGGAAAATCACCAAAGACGCAGTTGGTGAGGGTGGGAGTTCCGATAGGAACATTGAGGAGTTTGCTGCTAAAATGGGTGTTAAGAAGGGATAAAGGAAAAGAGCAATGATGGATATATGATTAACGATTATAGTAGCAATCCATCTACTTATGCACAGTAATATGCGTGGCATGCATATTTGTTGGGAAAGTATGTACTCAACCGTGTGTCGTGTGGGTCTCATTTGTTAGGAATGTGAATTTTAGACTCGATCGCATCATTTTCTGAACAATTCTCAATTCCGTGCTTCCGTTCTAAATGAAATGTTTGATATATGTTGAATTTTGTCTCAATTAATTGGCTGTTGAAGAATTTCATCAGGTGTACCAAAAGAACGTGATTGCACAAAAAAAAGCTTAAAAAATGATGAAATCACACCAAAAAGAAAAATGCTAGGAGATTAAAGTTTAACTTAATTCAGCGTTCTTTTAACATATTAATTTTTATTTCCATGTAAATATTGACAATGATCACCATAAACTGTGTAATGATAAGACTTTCACCGGGCTGGCCTTTTAACGATTAGAACCGTTCACTTTGTAGCTCTTGATCTATAAACAACGTACCAAAATGTCAGCCAATTCCAACAAATTTTAATCGTCAAATCTTCGCCGGAAGTTGCTGCCTCTTCTACATCGGAGAACCCACACATATCTCTCTCTTTTTCTTTTTCTTGTTCTGCCTTACTCTCCCTTGCCCGTTCAGCTCTCTCCCTCTCTCTCCTCTCTTTTTCTTCTTTCCTTTTTATGATGATGGTGAGCTGGGACCACGAGGCAACCCAGTCCAACGGGTTTTCCTTTTCAAGTACTCCGCTCAGACGAGCCTAATAAGAGGTCGTGATCAACAGGTGTTGTCCTTGACGAATGATGCTTCACGTGAGAGGGTCTGCACGTCCGACACTGAAAAGGCTCTGTTCGACCTAAGTCGCAGCCCAGTCCAACAGGTTCCCTGTTTCATTTACTCCGTTCAGACGAGCCGACGAGAGGTCGTGATCAATAGGTGTTGTCATTGACGAATGATGTTTCACGTGAAAGGGTCAGCTCGTCCGACCTAGTCACGACATCCCACGCTTTTTCGTATCATTCTCATTTAGCCTCGGACACCTGATTCATAGAGCCGTGTTTTAACGAATCTGGAGCTCAAATTGGCATTTTTATATCTTTCATTCTAACGAGTTCTTCTATTTTTTTTTTTTTTTTTATTTTCATGTTTTCCTTTCTTATGTTGAGGTTCGAGGAAATATTCAACTCACGAAATGACCCCTCTAGCACTATCATAGTTTTTTTTTTTCTTGTTGATTTTCCACCAAAAAATTAGCAGACGGGCCTTCATTTTCCCGCCGGTATCATTAATTTGTAAATTAATGAATCCTAGTGATGTAAAATTGCATCATATAGAAATTCTAATTAACATGATGGATCGGCCACTTTTTGCACAATACGCCCCATGTCCTTCGACAATCTTTGCATGTAATCTAAAACATGGAATTATTCGTAGCTGGCCATTGATATTGTACACAGTAAACCATTGCCAGAACAAGAAATACTCGAAAAAACACTTTTTTGCCCTTGTGCTAACAAGGTCAATCAAGCACTTCCTAATGTTGTTACATTACATAAAAGACCATAAGGAGATGCTTCGCTTGAATTGCAAGAGAAACGCGAGATATGGAGGATTTAAGAAAACCCCTGAAGCCACTTAGTTCTATCTTACCCAGCCGAAGGCCACATCAACCCTCTTCTCCAATCCTCCAAGCCTTTGCTTCACAAAGGACTTAAAGTCACTCTTGTCATTACCAAATCCATGGACTAGACCCTGCATGGATCCTCTTCATGCACTTCAATTGCGCTTGACGTGATATCCTACGGCTTTGGCAATGGCAGCACTAGGGCGCCGGTAGACCCAAGCCTAAGTGGAGCAATTCCGGAATGTTGGCCTGGAGACTCTCAGGAGAAAATTGTCCAAAAAGTCTTAAACCTATTGCATTTTTGTCAATTCATTTATAAACCTTTTAACTTTATTAATTTAGTCATAAACATTTTCACTTCTTGCCAATTGAGTCTATTAGGCTAATTTTGGCAAGAAAATGCTAACGTGGACATCAACAGTGCTACATAAGATCTCTCGGCATTGATGTAGACAATTTTCAATAATATTTTATTTTTAAAATTTTATTATTATTTTTTCTGTTTTTTTTTCCCTTTTATTCTTTCTTTTATTTTTTTTTTTGGCTTTCTTCTCTGCCTTTTCTAGTGGTCAATCGGCCACAGCCAGCCCAACTGGCCTCACTTGCCATAGGTGAGGCCTAGCTAGGCGAAGGCGAGCCTCAACGAGGGAAGCCCTTGCCCAAATGCGGCCCAGCAAGGGTTGCCTAGGCGAGGCCGACGTGCACCTAGGCTAGGGTAGCCTTGTCGGGCATCAGCCAAGTGAAGGTGATGTGGACGCCGGGCAAGGCTGCCCTAGCTTGGGCAAGGCCAACACTCACCTGCGCAAGGGCAAGTCTCGGTGAGGGCTCCCCTCACTAGATCTAGCGAGGCCAACCGTCTCCTTAGCCTGGGCGTAGGTTGACCTTGCCTAGGCAACCCTTCCCGGGCTGCACCTAGGCAAGGGCTCCCCTCGCCCAGTTAGGCCTCGCCTATGGCGAGCAAGGCTAGTCGGCTGGCTATGACTAGTGGCTGGTCGTCGCCTGTGACCAGTCGGAAACCAAAGAATGCAACAAAGAGAGCCAAAAAGAAAATAAAGAAAAAAAAAGGAAAAAAAGGGAAAAAATATTAAAAATTCAGAAAAAAAATATTAAAATATTATTAAAAATTATCAATGTCAGTACCGATGGTCCTACATGGCACCATCGGCGTTCACATCAGCATTTTCCAACCAAAATTGGCCGGATGAATTCAATTGACAAAAAATAAAAATGTTTAAAACTGAATTAACAAAGTTAAAAGGTTTATAACTGAATTGGTAAAAAAGTAATATGTTTAGGACTTTTTAGACAATTTTCCCAACTCTTAGCAAGCTGGTCGAGAGGCTAATCTCTAGGGGCCACCACCAACTTGCATCGTCTTTGACTCGTTCTTTCCTTGGGCTCTTAGCAAATTTGATTTATTTATCTTGGGTTTAGGGTTACAGAAATTAAAATAATTACCTTAGAGACTTAGGTTGTTTTTAGCCGGTAATTCAAGAGATTTTCTTTACTGGATTAATCATTTCCAATCAAGTCTGGTGTACGATCTCTTTAGGATTTTTTTGTTAAATTTATGCTGCTTATTATGTCCTTTTGTAAAACAATCTATGAGAGACTCCTCTCAACTTACATTTCTGAGCGTGTTTGCGCTTGTGTGCATGGATGGTGAGCTTTGCTTGGGCTTATCTATCGTTTACGTCGTATCAGTTTATTTATGAAATCACGTGATAAATGTTATGGTGGGAAGGTTAAATGTAGTTATAACTAAAGATGAAAATTGGGAATCGAGTGTAGAAACACGGTATGTCAAATGGGAATTGTTGCATTTTATATTTTCCTTGAGGTGAAATCCTATGGGTTAAACGGGTTCGAAAATTGATTTATTATAAATTCGGGTATACTTGTTACTCAGCAAAATAATATAGATTGTGCAGAAACTTTTTCATCATCATGAGGCTTACACTGCTGGATGAAGATATGTTAACTAGAAATCCACGAGTTATGACGTATTAATAGCTGGTAACAATTACACGACCGTTCCTTTAGCATTTCATAATACTACTTCAATGTAAATGTTGACAGTGACCATCCTAGACCCACACAACGATAAGATCTGAGACGTGATCTTCAGTGGCGAACATAATAATCAGGTAGGGATATGATCTCTCATGGCCATTTAAAGAAGCTCTTTCTCTCTCCACAACGTGTGACACATTTCATTTTGTTTTTCTTTGAGAAACTGACACAAAATCTTAGACTTTCGCCCAATATGCAAATTGATTCTAAATTTTCATTTTTCAAATACGATTCGTAAACTTTACCCTAATGTGTAATGTCATTCTTAAACTATTGCATTATAAAATGTGATTCATGAACTTTCAATACATGTACAATTTAGTCCTTAGATTATATACAATGTCTAATATTATCATTGAACTTGAAAATAATGGAATGACAGCATTAAATATTATCATATAATTTAGGCTTCATTCGTTTCACGGAAAATGTGACATTTCTGGAAAATATTTTCCAGGAAGTCATTTTCCAAGAAAATATAATTATTTTCCGATGTTAAGATGAAACTTGAAAATGAAGTGGAAAATGTTTTTTGTTGTTCGGTAAAATATATATATATATTCCTTCATATACTCTTTTTCATTTATTTTTTAAATGGATTTTTCATTTTTTTAAATTGATTTTTTTTATTTTTTAATTTTAAAATCTATTTTTAATTTTTAATTTTTTTTTCCCATCTCCTTCTTTCTTGGCCGGTCGCCGGCCACGGCGATGGCCTACAATTGGCCACCGGTGAGCCTCGAGCTCACCGTCGAGCACGAGGCTTGCCGCTCCTAGATTGGCGGCGTGAGTGTCAACCTCGAGGCTCGCCGAGATCGACGAGTGCGATCTTAAGATTAACGAGCTCGAGGTTCACTTAGCAACGGCCGACAACTAGCCAAGAAAGAAGAAGATATGAAACAAAGAAAAAAAAAAAAAAAGGAAATTAAAAATAATTCGAATTAAAAAAAAAAAGAAAATAAAAATTAAAAAATAATTCGAATAAAAAAAGAAAAGAAAAATAATAAAGGAGAGGAGGAAGTGAGGATTTGTAAGGGTGTGAGATAAGAAAAATCAAGTAAGGAAAATGTTTTTCACTTTTCAAAAGTGGAAAATATTTTCTCCTAATTTAAAAGACTTTTTTCCTTTCATGAAAAATATTTTTCTCAAAATTCATTTTTCGTTAAACGAACACCGGAAAATCTAGAAAATATTTTTCCAAAAATTATTTTTCACGAAACGAACGCGCCTTTAATACCACATTGAGCAGATTAAAAATTCATGAACAAATTTGAGAGTCACATTGAATAAATTGAAAGTTCATGACCATATTACATATTAAGCTAGAGTTTACGAATTATACATGTCATGTCATCATCTATTTTTCTTTTGGGTTGAATGGTTGGTTTAATCACCTTGTCCTGATTGATTGGAAAGGATCGGACCGCACTTTTAGCCCCATGATCCCATTGTCGGGCTTTTTTTCGTTCTTTCATTTTATTCTCTCCAGAACATGATCCATCGGTCAACTTTTACATGATAAGACCCTGTTCTTCAACAACTTTCACAAAAAGAAATTGTAAAGATGGGACTTTTCCCGGCCACTCATCGAAATGGGAACACAGCAAAACCTTTTGCCTGAACTAAGTGCCGACCGACCGCTTTTTCGTTTATGCCGACGAGGGCCAATCGAGCCACTGCATAGGGTTGGAGACATCCAATATAAGACCATAAGGAGACGCTTCCACTTGAATTGCAAGAGAAACACGAGAGGATGGAGGAATCGAGTATGCCCCTGAAACCACATTGCTTGATTCTATCATACCCATCCCAAGGCCACATCAACCCCATGCTCCAATTCGCCAAGCGTCTCCTCCACAAGGGAGTCAAAGTCACCCTTGTCACCACCAAATCCATCTCCAAGACCCTGCATGGATCCTCCACATGCACCTCGATCCCGCTTGAGGTGATCTCCGATGGCTTCGACAGCGGTGGCATTGGGGCCGCGGGTAGCCCCGAAGCCTACCTCGAGCGCTTCTGGAAGGTCGGACCTGAGACTTTGAGCGAGCTGGTCGAGAGGCTAATCTTCAGAGGCCCACCACCGACTTGCATCGTCTACGACTCTTTCTTGCCTTGGGCTCTTGACGTGGCCCGAAAATTTAAACTTGTAGGGGCCGCTTTCTTCACCATGTCTTGTGCTGTGAACAGTGTGTTTTACCACTGCCAAAAGGGATGGCTTGAAGTTCCAGTTAAGAAGCAGGTTTTGCTGCCTGGAATGTCTCCTCTTGAGCCTCGGGACATGCCATCTTTGGTGTGTGATTTGGGGACATATCCAGGTTTCACCGGCATGCTTGTGAACCAGTTCTCCAATCTTGACAAAGTGGATTGGGTGCTTTGCAATACAGTGTATGAACTTGATCCAGAAGTAAGTACCGACTATGTTTAACCTTTTGTGGTATTTGCTGTATCGTATGTCACGCATAAGTCAAGCACTCATTAAATTATTTGACGATGGGATTGTCAATGTCGACACCTCGACGACATAACTTGGTAGGTTCTGATATTAATTAAAGTCAGGTCACTCAAATGTCTAAATGAAATGAAAAATACCAGTGCATTAATCGCAAACGTGTGATGAAAAGTTATCCTCCAATCCTCAATCAAATAATTAAAATGAGACTTGTATCCTCATTTCTCTCTTCCGGTTGTCATGTCACCTTTTTTATTAAGGAGTCATCCAACTAGATCTTTCAAGCATTCAACGAGAACTTCTTCTTCTGCTTCTTCTTCGTTGTAGGTTGCGGACTGGTTCATGAAGATCTTGCCATTCAGGACCATAGGACCAACAGTACCATCAACCTATTTAGACAGCAGGCTTGAACAAGACAAAGAATATGGCTTCAGCATCTTTGAACCAGACCACGACACCACCATGAGATGGCTCAGCACAAAGCCAAAAGGCTCGGTCGTGTATGTCTCGTTTGGGAGCATGGCCGAGCTAAAGACCGACCAAATGCACGAGCTAGCAATGGGACTGAAGAGAAGCAACTGCTATTTCCTCTGGGTGGTCAGATCATCAGAAGCAGAGAAACTCCCACAGGGCTTTGCAAATTGTACCGAGACATCCCAAAAGGGTCTAATCGTGACATGGTGTCCCCAGCTCGAAGTTCTTGCTCACGAGGCACTAGGGCTTTTCGTGACGCACTGCGGTTGGAACTCGACCCTGGAAGCGCTCAGCTTGGGCGTGCCAATGCTGGCGATCCCGCAATGGACTGACCAGGCCACGAATGCCAAGTACATCATGGATGTCTGGAAGATGGGGCTAAGGCCACTAGTTGATGAGGAGAGAGGTGTTGTGACGAGTGAAGAGATAGAGCATTGCTTAAGGAAGGTAATGGAAGAAGAAACAAGGAAGAAAATGAAGGAAAATGCAGGAAAGTGGAGGAAAATTACCAAAGACGCGGTTGGCGAGGGCGGGAAATCCGATAGGAACATTGAGGAGTTTGTTGCTAAATTGGGTGCTAGGACTTAAAGAAGGGGAAAAGAGGAATGTTCGATATTCGAAGAACGATTGGGGCAGTGATGGATCTACTTATGCTACTCCTCGTGTGATAGGAATGAAATATCTATTTACGTAAAGCGTCATTTTCGTTTATACTTGCGTCACTTAAGTTGTGCAAGATTTATGTTGTGACATTTGAAATTTCCGTATTTATAATTATGTAACATTCGAAAATAATGATACTTAGATTTTGAGCTAAATATTATCAACCTTAGTATTTGGACAAGCATACTAAGACTTTAATTGAATTTGTAAATTTTGTGAGATGCGACCGATAATTTTTGGAACTTAAATCGTCTCGGATTTGACCTGTGAATCAAATTATGTGTGTTAATAATGTGACGGTATTAATTGAATTATTATAGTCTTACTAATAATGGTTGTTATTAATCGCGTCATTTTTAGTTAATTGATAATAATATTGTTGAATAATTTATGTTAATAGCGCTAGAAGAATGAGAGTACGTTCTGCTTACTAAATTTTCCATTACAAAATTGATTAGTTAAAATGACAAGTGCCACATGTCATTGAACAAAGGTTTGTATGGCCATGTGTTCTTAGAACATAATATTCTATGGTTAAATTCTTTTACACTTAAACTAAGTATGGATTATTGCACGATGGCTCATATTCTTCATGCATTTTCTTTGGCCATGTGCAATGGCCTTGATTTGTATTATTACCACATCAAGCTGAAGATTAACATACAATTTTACACTTAGCATTTCAAGAAATTAATTTATCTTAATTAATTTTAACAAAACTCATTTTATCTTGGCAAAGACCCATTTTTGTTCATTCCAAAAGCCTAAACAAAAGCTACATGTGTTATTTTCCACTTTCAATCCAAAAATTTGGAGAGCAAAGCTTCATATTCAAGTGCAATTAAGGTGGTAAAGACAATCGGTAGTTCGTGATTTGCATTCATTCAAGGTAAGTGAAATACTGTACTTCCATCTTGGTTAGTTGGGTGAGAGGTGAAGTCTTGATATGGGCATGGTGATTGTTAAGGTAGCGCATGCAAACGTTTCTTTCTCATGGTTTACGTTCTTTTGTTCCTCGGAACAAAAAAAAAGCAAACTTTGCTAACGCCACATTGTTTTTTTGTTCCGGGAATAAAAACTTAGCCCGGAATGGTTTGGGAACAAAAACAAGAAGCAAAAAAAGTTGCTTCTTGTTCCTAGGAACAACTTCTAGAAATAAGCTGATTTTCTTTTTTTAATTTTCTTTTATTTCCTTTTCTTGCCGCAACCATCGTCAACCGCCCGAGCCGCCCACCGCCGCCGCCACCGCCGCCGGTCGCCGGTCGCCGTCGCCGCCGCCCGGTCGCCGGTCGCCGCCGCCGCCGTCGCCTCCGCCGGCCACCGCCGGTCGCCGCCGCCTCCGCCGGCCGCCGCCCGGTCGCCGCCGCCGCCTCCGCCGGCCGCCGCCGCCGGTCGCCGATCGTCGCCGCCGCCGCCGGTCGCCGGTCGCCGATGGGCTTCTGCGGCGGCCGGCGGTCATGCGGCAACGGCGGCGGCGGGCGGAGCGACGGCGGCCGGCGGCAGGAGGCGGCGGCAATCTGTCGGCAAGATTAAAAAATGAATAAATACAAAAAAGAAATTGTTGCGTTATCAAACGCATTTCTATTCTTTTTCTATTCCAAGAGTAGAAATTTTGTGCCGTTATCAAACGGGTTCTTTTACTCGAAATTGTTCCCGAGCAAAAATAGAAAAGAACCATTTCTGAAAAAAAACTCTTCCCCGGAACGAAGCGTTTGCATGCGCTACCTAAGTGGCTTGATAATTTCTTGCAAGTTTGTTCTACTTTGCTTTAGTTTGTTCTAGTTCATTCTGTATGATTTTGGGTAATCGAATGTGCTCACTTTGCTATATTTGTCTTGATAACTCATTGTATATTTGTTCTACTTTTTTCTGCTTCATTATGGGTAGTTATAATCTGATCATTACGCTGTATTTGCCTTGATAATTCATTACATGTTCGTCATGCCTTTTTCTACCTCATTCCAAATAGTTAGAATTTAACTGTTTTGCCATCCTTGCCTTGATAACTCATTGTAGGTTCGTTCTATTTATTTCTACCTTATTCTGGGTAATTAGAATCTAGTCACTCTGCCATTTTTGTCTTGATGACTTATTACATGTTCGTTATACTTCTTTTTGCCTTAATCTCGGTAGTTAGAACATGGTCATTTTGCTATATTTGTCTTGGTAACTTATTGCATATTTATTTCGCTTCTTTTTATTTCATTCGGGGTAGTTAGAATCTGGCAATCCTGTCATTTTTGTCTTAATAACTTATTACATGTTCATTCTACTTCTTTTTGCCTTAATTTGGATAGTTAGAACCTCGTCATTTTGCTATTTTTGTCTTGGTAACTTATTGCATATTTGTTTTGCTTCTTTGTATCTCATTTTGAGTAGTTAGAATTTGGCAATCATGCCATTTTTGTCTTGATGACTTATTACATGTTTGTTCTGCATTTTTTTTTACCTCATTCTCGGTATTTAGAATCTGGTCATTCTGTCATCTTTATCTTGATAACCCATTGCATGTTCGTTCTCGCTTCTTTACGCTTCATTTTGGGTAATTAGAACCTGATCATTTTGTCATTTTTGTCTTGATGACTTATTGCATGATTCATTCTGCTTCTTTCTACCTCATTTTGGGTAGTTAGAATCTGGCCATTTTGCCATTTTTGTCTTGATAACCCATTGTATGTCCGTTCTACTTCTTTCTGTCTCATCCTAGGTAGTTAGAATCTAGCCATTCTGCCATCTTTGTCTTGATAACTCATTGCATATTTGTTATGCTTCTTTCTGTCTCATTCTGGGTAGTTATAATCTGGCTATTCTGCCATATTTGTCTTAATGACTTATTGCATGTTCGTTCTACTTCTTTCTACTTTATTCTGAGTAGTTGAAATATGGTCGTTCTGCCATCTTTATCTCGATGACCCATTGCATGTTTGTTCTGCTGGAATTCTACCAATTAGAATCTTTTTTTTTTTTCACTTGTTTCTATTGAAATTTCCTAAGATAGAATCTATCCATTTGTAAGTCTGCTCGAAATTGTTTATTTGTGAGTTTGGTCACTTGTTGAATCTACCAATTTGTGAATCTGTTCGTTTAATAGTCTGTTTATTGGTTCATGCAGAGTTTACTGAATATGAATCTACTTTTCATTGAATCCGTTCATCCGTTGATTTTGTCCATTGCTAAATCTGTCCATTTATAAGTCTGTTCATTGTTTGATTCGTTCTTTTGTTCTATAAGCTTTTATCAAGCTGGAATCTGCCCGTTTTGATTATTCAGACCTTTTTCTCCATGATATACCTTTTCATTCAAATTCAAAATATACCCATTTGATTTACCAAATTTTGATGTCCAGAACATACTCGATATCCAAACTCAGAATGTACTCATTTGACTATCCAAACTTTAACAATCAAAATATGTCGTGTTATTTCACATGTGGTTATTTAACAAATATATTAAATTGAGTTGAGATATATGTGTTATACTTGAGAGTATACATATATCATGACTTGAATGAGATTAATGTGATTCTATCACTCGTATAGCGGTTAGTGATGATACCCCATGTGTCGGGATGATGAAGTATTAATGAATAAAATGCATTATTTAAAGTAGAACCAAATCATTGTGTGAAATATGGTGTGCACATGCATAAGTCTAAATGGACGATCTGTTAGTTAATAATTTATGTGGTAGATGAACATGAAAGGTGAAATCTGTTTATATTTGTATCATACTTATCGGAGGAAAAGTACTAAAAAGTCATAAATAAAAAAGTCATAAATCTATTACATTAGTACCAATTTAGTCAAACTTTTCAATTGGACCATTTTAGTCCTAAACTTTTTACATCGGTACCAATTCAGTCCATTCGGCCAATTTTAGTCGACCGGCGCCGATGTGAACACCGATCGGTGACCAAACACGACGTGACAAATTTTTTTATTATTTATTTTTTTGAATTTTTTTCTTTCTTTTTCCTTTCTTTTTCCTTTTCTTTTCTCCCTTCTTCCTCCTTGGACTATTCCAGTGGTGGCCGACGAGCCTTCGGTGAGGTTCGTTGGCCACCGGGCGAGGCCCGCGAGGCCCTCGCCCTACCGCCAACGAGGGTCGCGACCCTCACCCGACCTCTCCCGGGGCCGGCTGGCAAGGTGGCTTCGCCCAGATTTAGGCAAGGCCAGCCTCACCCTAGCCTTGCCACGGGTGAAGGTGGCCTCGCCCGCAGCCCAGCAAGGCCATAGCAGCCATCGCCAGGGTAGAGGCAAGGACTTTCAGGTCGGAGGCTTGTCGGCCATTGGGTGAGGGCCACTAAGCTCTTGCCATCAGCCGGCAAGGGTCACGGCCCTCGTTCGGCCTCACCCGGGGTGGAGGCGAGGACTTTGAGCCGGAGGCTTGCCGGCCATTGGGTGAGGGCCACTAAGCCCTCGCCATCCGTCGGCAAGGGTCGCGGCCCTCGTTCGACCTCACCTAGGGCTGCGGGTGAAGGCAGCTGGCGATGGCCACCTTCACCCATAGCAAGGCCTAGCAAGAGCTGTGTTGGCCTCGCTGGCAACCTTAGAAGAGGCCGGGTGAAGACCGCGACCCTTGTTGGCCACCACCAAAACAGTCAAAGGAGGAAGAAGGGAGAAAGAAAAAGGAAAAAATAAAAAAATATAAAATATAAAAATATATATGTTTAAAATTGCCACGTCGAAGATCCACCACTGGTCAAAGGCATCCACGTCAACGCCGGCCAGCCAAAATTGGCCGGATGAACTGAATCGATACCAATATAAAAATGTTTAGGACTGAATTGATACCAATGCAATAAGTTTATAACTTTTTGTACTTTTCCCACTTATCGGATGATTATGCCTTCATTTTATGTATACCAAGTGAAGTGGTAAAATGAATTTTCTAACTTAAAATTAGAGATTTCATTTATTGGGCTTCGGCTCATCCCTTTTATTTTTCAGATGTGTACAATGGATACCCCTCAACCCTTGCACTATGGTGTCCTTGCGTATGAGAAAACTTTTTATGAAAGTGTGCTTGAACTAGAGTCTAGAATAATATATACCAAGTATAATTCTAAGATATGGGTTGATGTATGAGGCTTCACAAAGTAGGTTCTTTTCCGGTTCGTTGCTTGGTACTTGGATTTTGATGGAGAGTTTGTCGGTCCATTGAGTAGCTTCGATCTAAACGTTGGAGACACAGTCGAATGAGAGGTTTTCAATCTGTGACTCAGTGATCGTTTGTATAGTCAAACTTTTGAAAGCATAGTATAGTCTGGAGATAGGTCTCCTTACCTCTACTCAGACTTTTGTCTTTTGCTTGAAATGCAATGAAATTGTGAACTCACATGTGGTATAAATAAAAAAAGTAGAAGTATGTTCGTTATAATTATGAGACTTTAATCATTCAAAGAATATTCATAATTGCTTGTTTTCGCTTTCGCATGTTAAAAGATAGTAATAATATGAGATACGCTGTGGAGTGCCGTCCTAGGAAGTCACATATGTGAATCCGTGAATTTTTGTATTTGCTATTTTGTTATGGAAGAACTTCATGAACCGTGCCAAGCAAAACGAATTTGGAAAAAGCTTGAAATCGCCCAAAAGAGAAGTGTAAAATTGATTTGATGAGGAGAATCGGATGCACCTTCCAACTTAGGACGAAATCATTGTTTGAGAGTGTTGTCCACTCTATCGGCGAACCATCTCACGTGCATTTGATTTGATGTCCATGGTTTTCTTTTTCTTTCAAATGTTATTTCAGCTGATCCGAACTAACAAAAGGCTGGTGAATAATTAAATAGGGAAAAAGTACAACATTCTATTAAAATCTAATGATTATTATGTTTCAGGTCGATGATGGCGTTCTCCCGTGACTAAAATTCTAAATTTTGTTTTGTTAATCCGAACTAACAGAAGGCCAGTGAATAATTAAATAGGGAAAAAGTACAATATTCTATCAAATACTAGTAATTATTAAGTTTCAAGTCAATGTTGGCGTTCTCCCATAATTAAAATTTTAAATTTTTGTTTTGTTAATCCGAACTAAAAGAAGGCCATTGAATAATTAAATAGGGAAAAAGTACAATATTCTATCAAATACTAGTAATTATTATGTTTCAAGTTAATGTTGGCGTTCTCCCGTAATTAAAATTTTAAATTTTGTTTTGTTAATCTAAATTAAGTTGAGTTATATCCCAATTTCAAAAATTCGGGAAATTATCTAATCAGTCTTAAATCTATTATATGTACGTCAGTTCAATTCTAAACTTTTCAATATTGTTAATTTAATACTAAGCTTTTGCACGAAATTCTAATATAGTCTTTTTGGTCAATTTTTATTAGATATCACTAACAGGACGATGTGACATGTAAAATTGTTGACAATGATTGAATAACTATGTTAGCGATTTATGATAAAAATTAACAGAAGTTGCTACATTGGAATTTCACACAAAATTTAGGGCCAAATGGTTAAAATTGAAAAGTTGCCTAAACTACATTAATGTAATAAAGTCAGAACTTGAGTGGGGTTATTTTTTCTTAGTAGTCATCGATTGACACAATTCCTATTTCCCTTGTCACGAAAGCAACACCCACTGACCAGAAAATACAAAGACGCGGAGTAATTTTGGCCAAATATCGCCTCCGCCAGTACATGTCAAAATAAGCATAATTATCCATCCATTCCCTCTTTTCGAGAAAAATCTTTTCTGGTGCGACACGAAAAATGCATTACAATTGGACCCTTTTCCGACATGTTTTTTGTTTTTCTGGTGGTGCTTGTAAAAAAATGCAACAATTGTATATAACTATATTTCACCATGAAATAGCAGCTATTTGGAAGATAAGTACCGACCGATATTGGTATTAGAGATTAGCAACTTCCACCGAATCGTCTTACCATGCACAGTCTAGAGTCAGTCATGGAGGAGGAGAAGATGAAGAGACCCTGCAAAGCTCATGTTCTGGTCCTCCCTTATCCTGCACAAGGACACATCAGCCCGATGCTCCAGTTCGCCAAGCGCTTAGTCTCCAAGGGTGTCCGAGTGACTCTCGCCACCACCGTCTTCGTCGCCAAATCCATGCACGCCGCCCTGAACGACTCCATCGGCATCGAGACTATCTCAGACGGATTCGACGAAGGTGAGAGAGTATTAGCCAGTTGCCTAGAGTGAGCTCCGGATTGTGCTATTCTCAGGGGTTTGTGGCAATCTGTGGATTATGATTAGTAGAGTCGATCATATGAACAGACACGGTGAAGAAGTAATTTGTCCAATCAACAACTTTCATGTCATGACGAAGCTTCATTGGTTTGATTTATCTTGTCATATTTGTCCTAACAAGAATCATGTCGAGCTCACATTAGAGTTCATGAACATTTTGTAATGAGCCTAACTTACATATTATTTTCTGCTCTAAAGGTGGATCTGCACAGGCAGAGAGCATTGAGGCATACTTGAGGAGCCTCCAAGCTGTTGGATCGAGAACCCTGGCGGCGCTAATCAAGAAGCTCGACAATTCGGGTGACGCCATCGATGCCATCATCTACGACGGCTTCCTTTCTTGGGCACTCGATGTGGCAAAGCAGTTTGGGAAGTCAGGAGTGGCGTTTTATACCCAAGCTTGTGCCGTGAACAACGTGTATTACCACGCATACCAAGGTCTCCTTCCTCTTCCGCTGTCAGGGACAACAATTTCGCTTCCCGGGTTGCCGCCTCTTGAGCCGGCAGAGACACCATCGTTCCTGTATGTCCTGGGGTCGTACCCGGCTTTCTTCAACTTGATCGTGAATCAATTCTCGAACATCGATGGAGCGGATCTTGTGCTGTATAACTCATTCTATGAGTTGGAGAAGGAGGTAATTTATGTTTGCTGTCTCGCTAAAATCATATCACCTTGTGCTTGTATTGATGGTCTAGTCTAGAAATCTAGCAGTTGAAGCAATCGAGTGAACTTCGATAGCATTAATCAGAAGGAAGTGAGGTGGAAGATCAGCGTGTTTACTCTTAGACATGGCCATCTCCTTTATTTTGCAATTCTAACCCATTATTTGATCTTTAATCTTGGGAAAGTTCATGTTCTACTTGTCCAATTGTTGATAAGGTGGTAGACTACATGGCCAAGCTCTGGCCACTGAAGACGGTTGGCCCGGCAATTCCATCGATCTACTTAGACAAGAGACTGCAAGGGCCTGTTTGGCAACTTGCCCAACAGCCGCGATTCCGATTTTTTGTTCCCTAAGAATCGGTTTGGGACGAGAATCGCGTTTGGTAAATTTTTTTGTTCCGGAACAAATTTGTTCCCGGGAACAATTTTGGACAAGATTTGAGAATAAAAAAAAATTTGATTCTCGTCCGAGAATCACAAAAAAGAATCAAAACGGTAAAACCTTGTTCTTCTCTTTTATCATCTCGGTTGCCATTCGCCATCGCCGCCGCCGTCCGCCGCCGCCGCCCGCCGCCCGCCGCCGCCGCCGGTCGCCGGTCCGCCGCCGCCGCCGGTCGGCGAGATCGCCGGAGGCTCGCCGGGCAGGGCGAGGTCGGAGCTCGCCGGAGGCAAGCCCGCCACCGGCGGGCTCGGCCTCGCCAGGATCACTGCGAGGCCCGGCCTCGCCGGTGGCTTGAGCCGGCCTCGCCCGGACCGGCGAGGCCGACTGCCACCAACGGCGGGTCAAGCCTCGCCGGTGGCCCGAGCCTCGCCCGGCAGTGGCGAGGCTCGGCCTCGCCGGATCGGGCGAGGTCGAGCCTCGCCGGTGGGCGGGCGAGCCTCGCCCAGTGCCGGTGAGGCTCGCTGGCCATCGGCGAGGCTCGCCCGGCCCGCCGGTGGCCAAGGGCCTCGCCGAGGCCGGGCGAGGCCCGGCCCCGGCCACTTGGCGAGGCTCGGCCTCGCCCGGATCCGGGCGAGCCGACCTCGCCGAGGGTGGCGGCGCTCCGGTGGCGTCGCCGACCCTCGTCTGGCCGTCGCCGGTCCCGGCGACCGGCCAAATGAAGAAGAAGAAGAATAGGAAAAAGGGAAAAAAAGAAAAAGAAAAAGAAAAAAAGGAAAAAAAGTAAAAAAGTAAAGAAATTATTTAAAATTTATTTAAAAATCAAAAGAAATTAATTTGGAACGAGAATCAATTAATACGGTACAAACGCAATTCTATTCCGGAATAAAAAATTTTGAACGATTCTGCAAACACGTGTTTTTACTCGGAATCGGTTCCTAACGAAATCAAAAAGAATCGGTTCTTGCTCGAATCGGCCCCCTACGTAATCGTTCTAAACGCGCCCCAAGACGACAAGGACTACGGCATCAACCTCTTCAGGCCCGACACAGAGAGTTGCCTAAGCTGGCTCAATGACAAGCCCATCAACTCCGTCATCTACGTATCGTTCGGAAGCATGGCTGAGCTAGAAACATCCCAAATGGAGGAGCTCGCATGGGGCTTGAGAAACTCCAACAGACACTTCCTGTGGGTGGTCAGGGAGTCGGAGACGGCGAAGCTCCCTCCCGGGTTTGCGGAGCAGACCCGCTCTGGGATGGGGCTCCTCGTGCCCTGGGGACCACAGCTGGAGATCTTGGCCCACAGGTCGACCGGATGCTTCGTCACGCACTGTGGATGGAACTCGACCCTCGAGGCTCTGAGCCTTAGGGTGCCCATGGTGGCGATGCCACAATGGACGGACCAGGGCACAAATGCGAAGTTCGTGGAGGACGTTTGGGGAGTGGGGGTTAGGGCTTCCAAGGACAAAGACGGGATCATCGTGAGAGGGGAGATAGAGAGATGCATAAGGGAAGTGATGGAGGGAGGAAAGGGTAAAGAGATCAAGAGAAACGCAGAGAAATGGAGGGAGTTGGCCAAAGAAACAGTTGACGAAGGTGGGAGCTCGGACAGGAACATCGATGACTTTGTGCGTAAATTAGTTAGCTTGACCTAAGGTTCTATCTTATATTAGACTTGACAGTTCTCAGGAGAACAAGTTCTGCTGATATTCAAAATCATCGAATGATCCGATTTCTGAATTCTAAGAGAAAACAATTTTGCGCATGAGTCCGGCAGCAGATGTCAGCTGCTTAAACTTAAACATCGTTCGACACTTACACTTGATCTAGGCCAGTCTCAAGAGCAATTCAAAACGACAAACTAATACAAAATTGATGCAACAATGCCTACTGATGTCATGGGTATGGAGCTCGAAAGAGCACATAGCGAATAAAATAGGTTGCTGATGAGCATACCAATCCAGCCAAACCTTCTGTCAAACCGAAAAAATACCACCAGTGCTCCAAAATAGGAAAGGCGGGCAACATACTGCGAACTTCCGAAGTACATACAACAAAAGCTTCAGTGCATAGAAGCAAGATAATCACTATTGTCATTTACTGCTAACGCACATCCACACGCCTTGTCGCGAGTCAGGTTTTCAGAAGTAATGGCTCAAATCGGGAGAAAATAGGTATTGCTATCTATAGAAATATGGAGAGGATATCCACCTCTTCGAACAGCATGACAAGAAGCAGTGTGCCTAGACATACAAAGCTACGGGGTAATATCTATTTAAACATTTACCACACATACTAGTTACATCTAGCATAGGAGGCATGTAGAGTCGACTGTCACTCACCCAAAGGAGCTCGACTGTGCTATTCTGTGGTTGCTTCTCGAGCAACAATAAGTTCTTCCAAGCAATCCGAGTCGCCGCTGTCTATGGGCATCATAAGTTCATTTTCGGTCGAGAAATGGTACCGATCCCCAATGGCCCTTAGGAACTGATAGACTTCGAACATAGTGGGCCTCTCCTTCGGAGCTGGCAACACACAACTGCATGCCACCTTAAGGACTTTAAAGACTTCATCGTCAATTCCCTTTCCAACCAAATGTCTGTCTATCGCATCGTGGAGTTTCGAGCTGCTTGAGAGCTCCGAGATCCACTCCACCAGATTACCCTTAAAAGTTTCAGGTGCTTTAAGAACTTGAGTGGGCCTCTCACCAGTTACCAGTTCAAGAAGCACGACTCCAAAGCTGTACACATCTCCCTTTGGGGTGGCCATGAGGGTTCGTGCATACTCCGGTGCCACATATCCCAGATCACCGAATTCCCCGTTCACAAAAGTACTCAAATGCGTGTCGATTGGGTTCATGAGCCTAGCCAGACCAAAATCAGATATCTGAGGCTCAAAGTCCGCATCAAGAAGGATGCACTTGGAGCTTATGTTGCGGTGGATAATACGAGGAGTGCAGTTATGGTGAAGCCATGCCAGTCCTCGTGCTGCTCCAATCCCAATTTTGAGCCTCAAAGTCCACTCCAAAGCTTTGCTGGGATCATCCAGAGACAGAGAATGTAGTTGATCATGGAGTATACCATTGGGCATGTACTTGTAGACCAGAAGCCTTTCCTTTTTGGCCATGCAAAAACCCAAAAGTGGAACCAAGTTGCGGTGCTTAACCCTTCCTAGTGTAGCCATCTCAGACATCACTTCTTTCTCGGAGTGTTGAGAATCCTGTAACCTCTTGACCATGAGTAGAGTATTATCCTCGAGCACGGCCTTATATGTCGTCCCTGTCCTTCCTAATCCAATTATACAGTGTTTGCTGAAATTGTTTGTAGCCTTCATCAGGTCACTTAGTTTCATCTTGGAAACTGACTTCTCAAACATGGAAACCTAGAGAACATCAACAATACTTAGTCCTGCTCAAAAACAGTTCTGTAGATGCATACAAATTCGTTCGCAGTCAAAGTGGGCACGCGCACATGTACACGGGAAGGGAGAGAGGGAGGGAGATGGTATTTATGATGCAGGCAAAAGAAATTCTTGCAACAAATTCAGAAGCAGTGCATTCAGTAATCTTACCTTGACACCTTTGCTTTTCTTTAAGGCTTTCGCCCACTTATTGCCTAAAGGATCCTCGTCTTTCTTCTTCTTCACAGACATTCTACGCATATAAAAGAACATGCCGACCGCAATACCTATGGCTGTGAGAGTTACGCTACCAGCCGCTGCTCCAACAATTATTTTAGCGTTGGAGGCCTTCTTTATCATGCACGGAGAGAGAGGAGTACCACAAAGTCCTGGATTATTTGCATAATCATCTTTAGTGATTGTAACGTTCTCGCCAAATACGGGGACTTGGCCCGTCAGAAGGTTGTTGGCCACGCTAAAGGATTTGAGTCGACCGAGTAGTCTGAGTTCACCCGGAATCTGACCGGAAAACTGGTTGTGGTCGAGCCTAAGGGTATTTAAGTACTTACAATCTGAAAGGTTGGCCGGGATTTGTCCGGAAAAACTATTGGACGACAGGTCAAGAGATGTCACGTACTGAATTATACCCGATATATTTTCCGGAATTGGTCCAGAGAACTCATTGCTCGAGAGATCCAATCCTGTCAAGCTTTGGCATTGCTCGATGCCACGAGGAAACTGGCCCTTGAGTCCCATATCAGAAAGCTTAAGATTAAGAACCCGGTTCTCATCAGGATGCCAGCACTCCACTCCGGTGAATCGACAAATGAAGCCTTCAGTGGAGTTGTCGAAATTCCAAGTATAGTTCAAGTAATTCAGAGGATCTTGAACCGATGCTTTTATGGTCTTCAGGCAGTTAATATCGGTCTCGAGGCAGTCGATCACACAACAGCCAAGCAAGGCCCAGAGAAATCCGGCGGCTACAAGTCTCGAAACCCGATTCCACAACTCCATCCCACGCGAAGAAGCCTTTCGAATTCCACAGACAGACACCACCACCCTCCTCAATTCGCTACCGCCACATGCTCAAATCGCTCAAATCGCGCGACACTTCTCCCAACTAAGAAAACAGCCCATTAAAGGACAGAAGAAAAAGAAGCCAGAAAACGAATCAAAAGAAGCAGAAACATCCGACCCAAATTCATGGTTTCTCGATACAAAGCACCTACAGGACACATGTCCGAACCATCGGGACCGCAAACCGATCAGCACGCAGACACAGGAACAGGAACAGCAACCTCAACCCCTCGCGCGGACGGCCCAAACGGCCGCCGCGACCCAAAGTCAAGCTAAAACAGAGCAAAGCAAAGCAACAGAGGCGGGGAAGGACGGACAGGGACACGTACCGGAGAGCTCGTCGATCGCGATCGGTTCTTGCACAGGCGAAACGGCAAGAAAGCATCAAGAACCGGGGGGGCCCTCCCGCCGGCGGAAACGGGTGGAGCGGCCAAGAGGGTTCCGAGCTGCGAGGGAGGCGGAGGCAGTAGCGGATGCACGTCTGCAGAGGGAGCTGAAAAGACCAAGATATAAGCGAGACCGAGACACAGAGACAGAGAAAGAGAGAGAGAGCGTGAGGCGAGGGGCGAGACGAGTGTGGGGTTCGGGTGTGAAAGGAGCTTGGAGGGCCTTTTTCTCTCTCTTCCCCTTAGTTGGTTTTCGCGTGGAAGAAGATGAGGAAGAGAGGGGACGCTGATCAGGGGAGGAAGAAGAGGGGATGGAGTGGGGAGGGGACGGCCATTTTTGTCAAGGTTTTGCGAAGACTGTTGACTTGGCGAAGTCCCACAACGCCCCCCTCCCTCCCCCGCTCTGAGGGTAAAAAATAAAAAACAAAATAAATAAAGGTGGTGGAAGGACTCCACCGGTTGCTTGACCCGCTTGGCATTTGACAACGACAGTTGATTTTAATAATAATAATAATTATTATAACAAGTTATAACAATAATAATAATAATAATAATATAATCAATAATAAGAAGAAAGACGAGGATAGAGAGTCGTCGCCCCCGTTCGTCAAACATAGGTATTCTGGGGCGGCTTCGGGAATGGTGAGGCATGTTTGTTTCCCTATTCAAATTGCACCCAAAATGTACTCTCTCCTTCTCTCTCTCCCCTTTCCTTTCCTGTTGAAGTTTAAAATATGCTGGAATTTCAGAATGCAATGAGGAAATTATAAGTGATTGACGAGATATCCGGGTGTAAGATATTGCTGCAAATGTTGGTGTCAGCGTGAATTTCGCAAGACCAACAAGCTCATTTATTGCAATATAATAACAAAATAAGTTTTCGCATGAATCGAATTCTTCGCTGGTGCTTTACATAGAGTTTTATTCAAAATGTTTTTGAAACCTCACTGTGCAGGTTTATTCTCCTATTTAAATCAAACATGAAAAGTACAATGGCAATACTTTTTGAATAATTATATAAGTACACACAATATTTTCCAAACAGTTAAATAATAAAAACCAATAAGCAAATTCCCAAATCTAGATGGCTTTTCTCTATTTTGTCAAATTCTTCACCTCCATGTAGAGTTATCTTAAACGAATACTGTGTGTACAATATCATTTATGAAATTTTAATTTGTGCAACATGATTTTTCAATATATGGCCCGATAGATAATATTTTTAAACTTTTAGTTTATTTAATGTAGTTTTTAAACTATTGATAAATATTTAATGTAATCCTTAAACTATATGACAATGTTTAAAAGTTCAATGACCATTTGAACAAATTAAAAGTTCAGACGACATTGCTTATTAGACCAAAGTTTGAGAATTATAATAAAAAAATTAAAAGTTAAAAAATGACAATAAATATTTGACTAGAGTTCATTGACTATTTGTGTCATTTGCACTATCTTAAACTATGCTATAAACTATACTTTTGTTTGCAACCATAAAAATATATGTTGAAGTAGAAATATTAATCAAACAAGAAAAAACAATTGAGAATATAAACAAAACCACTATAACACCAATATTAGTTTACTAGGTAAAGTTCGTTTGTGAGCATACCACATGACTCAATCTCAATTGAGTTTTATGGACTTTCATATGAATGTGTGGAGCTTTTGGGTTTAGGAAAAAAATCGTGAGTCCTAAAAATTAAGGTTTATTAAAAATCAACTACCATTCTAGATATTCCCCTGTGCTCGATAAAAAGCCAGCGTTGCTCAGTTTGCATTCACGGTGGATATTTCAACAATTAGCACAATTCAAAAATGAAAAAGGGCGATTTTTTTTCTTCTTCTTTTTTCGAAAAAGTGGAAAGAGGAGTGATGGAGACGTTGTTTGACTGTGGACTGACGGATATTTCGGGGACTTCCCCAAACTCAAACGCGTGAAATAAAAAATAAAAAAATAAAAAAGCAGTTTGGAACTGTAGTCCTACCAGTGGGTGTTTGGTGGCTTTTTCTGCTTTCTGTCTCGTAAAGTTTCAGATTCACTGACTAATACAAGATAGAGATATAATAATAATGAGATATTATTATTATTATTATTATTATTATTATTATAGTTATTGTTATTATTATATTACTACCGCAATAATTATTGCAATCTCCGATCTTCAAAAGTAGAAGAGAGGAGGGTTCTACGGTACCTAACCCCACTCTTCATTATTTATCCCCTTTTACCATATAATTTGTAGTTAATTTTCCTTTCCTCCGTTTTAACTTTTCAAAATCCAACTTTTCTTTACTTTTGTTTTCACTTTCCACTCGCAGAATTATAGTATAAAGGCAACTTCAAACAAATCCAAGTAATTTTGCTCTGTACATGGGGCGTCATAATTACCATTCCACACCGTTCATTTCTTTAAATTTTACTTACTAACACAGTAATACATATCCATAGAAACATAATATTTTCCTAGAGAATATTTATTTAATGACGCCCAAGCAATGATTAGAATTCGATGACCAGATTTTCCACAATTTCATAAAAACGTAATATTTTTTTAAAGAAAAGGAGGAACAAAGATTCAAAAGTGGGGGGTTCAGATAGTAAATGCGCCCACGAACTTTCCTCGCGGGTCTCCGGGTTCGTGCGTCCCCATCGCGCACTTCGTCGTCGTTGACCCGGTCAACGCAAGCCCTCCTCCATCCTTTCCGCTTTGCCGAAAATCGGGCAATACATTATGTTTTGCTTGCAGTCAAATCTGTCCAATTTTTTTTTTTTTTACCATGTTATTTCCACGTCGTTTTAATTAATTATTTAAAATCAAACTAAAACAAAAGCTAGAAAAACAAAAGAGAAAAGAAGATAAAAGTAGGAACCGTCGCTGTTCTTTCCTTTAGATTAAAGCGAGGAGGAGGAGGAGGAGGGGGGGAGAATCTTCCTGTCCGCTTTGAATTCCACGAACCATGTTTCACGTTAGCGTCGTGTCCGTGACTAAATTTTCCTCGTCACCCCCGCGCCCCCCCTTCTTTTCACACGCGAAAGGGATGGGGAAAGTTGGAGATTTAGGGCCGATGATGTTCCAACGCGACGGTTCAAAGAGGATGCCTTGGCATTTGGTTTGTACCCGCTAGACATAAATATGATGACTGATCAAAGTTACTTTTTTTTTTTTTTTTCTTTTTTAAATAAATTTTGTTTCTAGAGCAATTGTTCACGTCAGTGATCTCTCCACGTGGCGATTTGTCCTCGATTTGCTAAAGCATCAACTTCAAAAGTTGAAACTGTCAAAATGAAAGTGTAGTTTAATATTTAAATGTTTTATCATTTCTTTTCACGTTTAGTCCGGTCTTCTTTGCCTAATATTAGGCATAGACATTTAATTGACGAGCAAATAAATTATAGAAAATTTGAACTCAAGACTTTATGTTATGATACCGTGTGAGATTTTTATGGAATCATTCTTAACTGTTCTAAAAATTTAAACTATCAGACAAAGCGTGATTCGATATTTACTTATTTTTTCATCTAAAACAGCTTAAGTTTTTTGAATGTGAATGGTGGCTCAACAAAATCCCACATGATATCATAGCAGGTTTAAATCTCCGTCTCTCTCTCAATGTAATATTTTCACACTAGGCTCAGGCCAAAGTCCTAATAGCTCAATGTAAGTATTTTCTTTCATATTATTTTAGTTGATGCTTTCTTCTAAAAGCTCAATTCTTATGTACATGTGATTCATGTTATTTACCTTTAAGATTGAGCTTTGTTAGTGGACTTTCTAACAAATCATATCAGAGTATTTTATTGACCATACATTTCTTGCCTATTCAACATCATGGTTTGTTACGGCTCACGTCAAATATGGCATTTCTAAAAAGTCATTTACAATATCTTTATGGAAAGGGACAACTTCTAACAACTCGCCGTTCCACTACCTCATGGAAACACAATTCTTTAAAGATATCTATACTTTTTATGACGTTTTTGCTATTAATGTTCTGTTCGCTTGGGCGTAACCATTTACAACAGCTCCTGCTCTAGAAAGTATAACAACCCTAATTATGACTTGGTAGTGAAAAAATCGCACCGAGGCACACTTGTTGTCTCCCTACTTTTCGAAAAATTGAGCGAAACGAGAGAGACACATTCTCAAGTAGAATCGAAAGCCTAGTCTCAAGATCAATCCTTCACCGCCATGGTTCTCAAGTCATACATTAGAAACACTGCACATTGAATTTATCATAATCAGTTCTATTATATTCATACTCTACATTCGGCCTCTGGACTTTTGCCTCGCCTTGCGGGCGTGAGCCGAAATCCTCTCTTGAAATTTACGCGTCCCCACCCCATCCTCCCCGGTAAGGTGGAGATGTGAACCCCTCACCTGCTCCTTCCATGATAAGAAACTTATAAAATTGACAACATCAATCGCCAGAGATATTTCCTTGGACTCGAGTCCGAATCGAGTGCCTCGCAACGGTTGATTTTATGGGCCGTCATGGAGAGTCCGCTTGGAGGCCCGTAAAAATCAACGGCTGCGATGCATCTATTTCGGTGGACCCTGGTGCGGAGAACAAATCCCCCGGGCGATGCTTGCCAACTCCATCTCTTCCGGCCTAACGAGCAAAAAGGGGGTTCCACGCCATCTCATTGGCCGGCTCACGAGCCACCCTATCATGGCCACTCACGTGGCATTGCTTCGCGCGCTCCTGGTTTTACCAACCGCACTCCGGCCCGCGAAGGCCACTCCTCGAGCGGGGCGGGCGCGCGGATAGCAAAAACGGGAGCGCCCCGAAAAAAGCGAAAAAGCAAAGGAGGTCAGTAGTGATAAAAACATTCCCTTTCCCTTTCTCTCTCTTCCTCTCTCTCTCTCTTCCTCTTCTAGGGATTGCGGAGTCGCTCTCGCAGCCGAAAATCCGCCATTCCCGCTGCGCTCCGGAATGGATCGATCGCCGCTCCGCCGCAGCTAGTCGTCGCACTCCCGCCGTAGGTGTGTTCCCCACTTCGTCGACGAGGTGAGCGCGAGCTCTTTCCCTCACTGTCCTTGCTCTGCTTGTTCGGTGATTGCTTCCTCTTTGGGGAAGATATCTCGGTTTCTGCGGAGATTTCGCGATGCCTTGTTCACTGGACCTCAGTGCCTCGCTTGAGCGAGTATTTCGGGGAAAGTTTGGATTTTGGAAGTGGGTTTGTGTTCTTCTTGCGGCTGGAGGTGGTTTTGGGTGTCTTTCTCTGCTGTTCGAGCTCAATTTAGGGTTTCGCGAGCTGGTTTGAGAGTCTTTTCTTTAGGGTTTTTGAAGTCCCGTCTCCCTGGCCCTTGGATCTCTCGTTTGGGGGCTACTGTGTGTGCCGATTAAGTAGATTGCATGACCAGCTCCCTGTGCTCGGCACAGTGACCCCTTATAGCATGCGCGAGCCTGTGCTTACCTTGGGGGAAACATATTTTGCCCTTGTGCATCTTGAAGCTTGTGAGGGAGAAGATGGGAGTAGAAGTGGTAAGGGGCAATAGCTGGTGATTGGAACTAAAATGCTGCTTGTATTGTGTTAGTGTTTGGAGTCAGTTGTAATAGTTACCTGGAGTGTTGTGAGATCTTACAAATTAGCGTGCAAATAGCCATTCGGCTGCAGAAGGCTGTGAATTTCAGACCCCTACCTCCTCTGAGTTCTCTTTTAGTTCTTGCTCTACCACGTGAATCTCTCTTTCACGGTTCATACACATGAGAAATTTTTACTCTTTGTGCTTCTATGATTACTTGAATTTCCCATATAAAGTTGCTCTTGAGCAGTTTGTAGCTTTAAGTTTTGTAATTTACTTCCTCATGGATGACTGGGTAGCACATTGGTTGGGTAAGTGGTATTCTGCATTATGTTCACTGGATACATTGCTTTGAATCATATCAAGTACTGCGTTGTTTTAGATCCTTCAGCTGGTGTCAAAACCACATTATTTGGTGCTTTCAAATATTTTCTTGCATTTGCTTGATAGTCCTTAGAACGTTCTGCCACCGTATCAACTTTTTTTGGTAGCACTGTCACATTAGCCAAAGAAAATGTCAGGAAATTCCTAATTTCTTATTTTTCCTATGCCATTGACACCGGCCAGACTTTGCAACATGCCATTGGGACTGTTCCCTTTATGACCATTTGACTATCATTTCCAGCTGATTTGTGAAGGGGAATTCGTTTTGAGAGGTGTAATTTATATATAGTCTAGCCACTCATTGTAGTCTACGTTCGTTTTTGCTGCAGAAAGCTGGAATTTCTATTTCAAAAATTTGAATATTTGTCCTATTACTTGTGCAGAAGACCATGGAGGATACCAACTCAGTTGCCAAACTGATCGATTCTACCAATTGTAAGATCCAGCAGCTTCAGAAGGCTTTTGCTGAACTTGAAAGTCACCGGGCAGTAACTCTTAACTTGAAATGGAAAGAACTGGAAGAGCATTTTCATGGACTTGAAAGATCATTGAAGAGGCGGTTTCATGAACTTGAAGGTCAAGAAAAGGAACTTGAAACAAAAGCTTCAAAGGCCAGAGAGTTGCTGGAGAAACGTGAAGCTGATGTCTTGGCCAAGGAACAAGCTTCGTTGGAGAAGCTCCAGGTGAACAGAGATGCAGCTGCCATAGCAATTTCCAATGCTCTGAAGAAGCACCGTAGGGCGTCATCTGTGGAGCTTGCTGTTGGTACTGGAGAGGATGATGCTGGAGGGGCTATCTCAGAAGAGAATTCTTCCAGTGTTGTGACTACTGAGAGTTACTCGGAAGACACAGAAGATAATTCTGAGGTCTGCTCTGCAGAGGTGACATCCTATCCTCTCTTGGATAGATTGTGTAAAGACATGGATTCTGAAGGGCTCCACAGATTCATCTCGGACAACCGTAAGAACCTTGCTATGATCAGAGAGGAAATTCCTTTTGCTCTGAAAGCTGCCCCAAGCCCTGCTGGTTTGGTCTTGAGATCTCTTGAAGATTTTTACAGCATGGATCTGCCAAATGTAGATGGGAAGAAAGACTCAAACCTGCTGGGTCTCCGGCGGACCTGCATCATGCTTATGGAATGCCTTATGGTTATGCTTGGAAATGATGGTATCTCTGCTTCTGATATCATCCCAGAAGATGTTAAGCAGCAGGCCAAAGTGATTGCTGAAGAGTGGAAACCAAAACTTGATGCTCTTGACATGAATGCAAGCAATGGGAATTCCTTGGAGGCTCATGCATTTTTACAACTTCTGGCAACTTTTGGAATTGCTTCTGACTTTGAGGGGGAGTATTTATCAAGGTTAATACCAATGGTTTCACGTCGCCGCCAAACTGCTGAACTTTGTCGCTCCCTTGGTTTGACCTCAAAAATGCCAGGTTTGACTCCCAAGGTCTTGCATCTTGAATGTTGGCTTTGCAAAATTGACCCCAATAGCCAAAACATGCATTGCCATTTCACTATAATAAGATTGATTTTGGAAATAGAACAGCTAAGTGCTTTTACTGATGCCAGTTTGTTTAAAAAGTTGAAACTATGATCTTCTGCTGTTTTATTTTGCCAGTATGGTTTCACTTGGACAAAATTATTTGAAGAGGTCATGATTGTTGAGATATTTATGCTACTCCTTTTGTGGTAAACTTTTTGCAGAAACAAACTACGCAAGTTCTTTAAAACTGATGCATTCAAACAGGCTGTTTCATGTACTAGTCACTGTAGCAAGGCTCACTTGTGCTGACTTTCCCGTTGACCCTGCACATGCATAAATTAAATTGCCTGTCGCATGCTTTAACGTGTAATTTGTCTCTCTTGTATTTCACAGGTGTAATCGAACTTTTGGCTAATAGTGGTAGGCAAATAGATGCTGTTAATTTGGCATTTGCATTTGAGCTAACAAACCAGTTCTCTCCTGTGCCTTTGCTGAAATCTTACCTGAAAGATGTCAAAAAATTCTCCTCGCCTGTCAAACCTGGAAACAGCTCTCCTTCAGGACAGGTTTGTTGTGTGCTTAACTGTACTCATTTTGTAGCATTCAGTGATGATGCCCCTTCATTTGTTGGTTTTTGGTCACCCATGAATGGGTGGCATTTAGCTTTATGATTACCATTCTCTTAGTTACTCAATGATATTGAGGGATGGGGCAAGCCATTTCAGTTGCAAGTTCCTCTGCAAGTTGTTTTGAGACGACTAATTGAAATATTTATCGGATAAATACACCCTGTTACAGTGGAATGACTTTTAAATGACAAATGCATGCGGAACAGAGGTACAACATCACTATTTAAGCCGTTGTAGCTTGTCCTATGACACTACCATGAAGCACAGTGAGTTGCGAAATGTCTGAGATAGTTGATCTGTCAAAGCTCTGGAGAAGATGGATGGCTCTAAGTTGAAGTGGCTTATGAACTGATGAGAGCCTCGGTGTGTGGACAATGGTGGTGTGGCCACGACATACTTGTTCACTGTTTTTTGGATGTCAGATACTGTCTTTGATGTCGCATTAAGGTTGCTTATATTCTGACTTCTTATGTTTGAAGGCAGTGGGTCCTTTCTCAGATTTCAATTTAACACGGTACCAATCATCATGTTTTAGAACTATAGGTAACCTTGAATGAAAAACAAAATTCTACAATGAGCCTGTTTAGTGCGCACTATCTTTTTCTCTTAGACAATAGGCACTTTGACCACATTCTTAGAAAATTTTTGCTTAATGTCCCCAAGTGGTGATCACTGAGACATCTGTAATTCTCATGCTTTAAATTTGAGACAATGTTTTCTCACCTGGTTTTGGTGTGTTTCATGATGCCTTTAAGAAGGCATGAAAACAATGTTTAACAAACTTATGGTTCTGTAGATTGAAGTGAATGAGAAGGAGCTCTCTGCTCTTAAGGCTGTGATAAAGTGCATTGAAGAACATAAGCTAGAGGAGCAGTTTCCTGTTGATCCGCTTCAGAAGCTGGTCCTCCAGATGGAGAAGGCTAAGGCCGACAAGAAAAGTGCAGCTGAAGTTGCGAAGCCTCAACCCAAGAGACCCCGTGCTGGTGGGGTTGCTAATGGCCATCATGTTGTTACCTTTGCTGCTGCCAACAAGACTTTCTACCCGAATGTAGCCGATGGGTACCCGCAGTACGTATATGACAGACCTTATGTTTACCCTGCACCCACTGACAATCGTGGTCAGCCAATCTTGGCTGCCGCAGCATACAACCTACCACCAAGTCATGGCAACTTCTATGGGAACGCCTACCACTACCACGCCCCCTTTCTTCATTAGTTAGGAGAAGGCAACCTCTTTTAACTGCTAGTTTTAACCCCTTGAATGTTGTACTGCAATGTATGGTGACTAGTAACTAGGAACTGCATAAATCCATGTTAATCTTGTCATGTTCAAGCGGATCTTTTAATTTCTAATCTATGTACTGTACTGTACTTTTAACTTTGTGAAACTTATCAGCAGTTCTGTATTTCCATCATCTTTGTCCTCGTGCTTATTGCTTGGAGTACTTATTACGCATTAGTTAAAAGACTTGCTTAGTGCTATGGTGAACTTTCACTGTTGTAACTGAGTATTGGTTTCTCTGTTCATCACTTGCTGACGATTGCAAAAGCTGTTTTTTCTTCTGTGTGCGTATGGTTTTGCGCATCTGTCACTTTTCAAGGAATAGGGCAATGTCCACAGATCAGAATGGGACTTGAGGTTGGGCTGAATGCGAGGCATGGCTATGGGAAGTGCCATACCATTAATTCCCGATTTGAACCATTCTTGTTTTGTGGCAAGATGTGTGATTTCTAATCTTTGAATCCGAAATTATAAGAAGTGGTCAATGACAATCATTTGGCCACCCGCGGCTCTATAAAACGTTGTGATTGATTGTCATGCTACTTATGCTGAGCAGAGATTTGTTAGTCTTGGTGGAATTCGAGAACGGGTACTTTCAGATAAGTGATTTTTGAGAATAAATATGAGAACAAGGCACCTGGATTAGCCCCGTAGAAAGAGTCAAAGAAAGTCCATGTCTTATTTTGTGCCGATCACCTTATTGACTCCTCCCCTTCCTTGCGTAAAGTGAAAAACGTCACAATTTGTTCATGGCTTAGCAAAGGAGTGAAGAAAGTAGATGTTGGAAGCGGAAAGAACACCCTCACCAAAAGCATCCTCTTTCTTTCTTACTCGACAAAATTAAGACCAAAACTGTAGTTTGAACAACAAATCTCGAGCTACGCACAAGGATTCCTGATTGTTTCAACTGAGAAGAGAGAGAGAGAGAGAGAGAGAGAGAGAGAGGAGGAAGGCCTCCGATGTCAACTCCGTGGCTTCGAAGGAGTAGGGGAGGCTGGCGGTTTCATATCTGGGTACTGCATGAGAAACATTGAATGTCAAACTAAAAACCAGGAACATGAGTCACCTAGCTTGCAGTAAAATTCCATCCAGACTTGTTCCTAGACATATGATGTGTTGGCTACAGATATTAGTTCTTGCACATGCAATGCACGTATACTTTTGCAAGGACCATGCAATTTCTTTAGAATAGAAATATGAAAAACAGAGCAGATCCCTTTGGCATGAATGCTTCTTCATAAAAGTTTAATTTTTTCCAGCAAATTCAGGAAAAAATTAGATTTTTGCTCCACAAAGGCAGGATTATGCATGTGAGAGCAAGAGATCATACATTTGGATATGGTGAGGATGATCTAGAAACAGTTCTCTCTGATGGTGTAGGCACTGCCATTGCATCCTGATTTCCATGGTCCAGAACTTGGTTCTCTCCCTCAGCAACACTTGGAGAAGATGAACCTTCAGCTTTATTGCCATTTTTCTGGCTAACCGCGCCATTCATACCAAACTCTCGTTTGGCCTTCTTCTTGGGAGACATATGCACAGAAGGTGGCAAAAGGGATTCTTGTATGGCCTGCACAATAACACAGAAAACCCAAATAACCATCATCAGATAGTCTAATTCCAGCACGATGCTTAGATCCAAGTAATGCGGCTGAAAGATGCAGAAGACGGAAGGTCAATCAGCTAAAGACTACACTTTAACACCAAAACAGCCATCCAATTCGAAACTGGACAGGAGATTCGCGAACAGTACAGGCAAAGACCATGGATTAGACTACATTTGATACTTGGTCTTTTGTTCCATGTCTATTTGACTCGAGATGGAACAATCAGTAAATGGATTCTGGAAGTACGGTATACACTTCCTTTTCTGCACCTATGTCTAGAAAGAGAAGACTTCTGCTGACTACACCTAAATCTGCAAGCAATGGAAAACAGTAACAGGAAAATCGTGATCCAGCCAGATCAAGCAACAGTTCTCCATTCTCATTCATTTGGTCCTTCCGGGAGAACGTGCGATCCATTTGACATACCCGAATAAACAAATTCCCAATAGAAACGACAGAGAGGCAAAAACGAGCATCGATGGGAAAGGAGTTGCTTAAGATAAACAACACTGAACATACCAACCACCCTTTCTCGCCTCGAACCCCTCCTTTGATTGCATACGCCTCCTTGAAGCCATTCTTGAACAGTAGTTCCGCAACTTTCATCGAATTGCCATCGAAACTACCTTCCACACAGAAGAAAAAAGTGACCAAAGTCCCAATTTCATCAGCTTTGGCAGGCAGGCATACAAATCCCAAAGATAAGACAAATTCAACCGATGCTCCAACCATAGATCACATGCATAATCTACTATTTTATCTCAAAACAACACAGAACTGAAGCAAACTGGTGCTGCACATACTTGTCCAGAATACAGAGGACAGTATCTGCAGGGTCCTCGAAGCTCGCCAGAACAGCCTTCGCGAACTCATCCTCACGCCCCTCGTCGAACGGAACGTGAACCGCCGCCTTGCTCACGTACATCAGATCAGGAGACGCCATGGCCGCCACGCTCTTCCGGTCCCTGATATCCAGGAGCTGCGCGCTCGGGTCGTCCCTCAGCTTCCTGAACGCATCGATCGCGGACACGTACTTGTACTTCCTCAAGTAGTACTCCGCCACGGGAACGACCACAAGCCAAACGAAGGTGCACCCGGCGACGAAGAATGGGTTCCGGTTGAAGAAGTCATCGATGGAGACGAGAACCGACTCCAGGTTGATCCTGTCCGAGACCTGGCCAGCGGCAGGGGAGACAGCACCCTCGGAGGCGAGGCAAGGGAGCGAATTGAAGAGGTGAAATAGTGGAAAGCAGAGAGGGGCTCTGGTGAAGTGCAGAGGAAAGGAACGGCCTTTGAGGAGGAGGAAGTGGGGATTCTCCGGGGTCGAAATGGAGGGCATAGGGAGAGAAATGGGTCTGGAAGAGGAGGTGGGTTTGAGGGCTTTGGGGTGGTTTAGGAAGGGAAGGGAGGAAGATGAGGAGAGGATGATGGAGAGAGACTCCATTGATGACTGTGAAAGGTGAGGTGACATGGTGGGAGGAAGAAGATGATAAGAGCGTTTCATTGGGCTTTCCGCGGCCCATGTTATTGGGCCTCAAGGCCCATTAGTTCTCTGTCGATTCCGCTCCGGCGCCTGCCGAACGAGAGCAGCCGCGAGGGGTCGGAATTGGGGAAGGATGAGCGGCGTCGCCGGCGACGGAACCCTAGCGCCGAGCGATTTCCGGGTCGCCGCTGTCGCTTTCGCGGAGCGATGGAAGAGCGCGGTGTCCGCTCTCCCGCCGTGGTCGTGGATTCCTCGTCCGAAGCATCCTTGGCTCTCGAACGAGGTAAAAATCCCTCCTTTTTCGATCGCGTCCGATCGGTTCGGTCCGAAGCTCGATGCGCTTTAACCGTTGCTCGCTTGTGTCTCAGGTTGATGGATACTTGGCGCTCGAAAACGCGTGTCTTCTCGGCTCTAGTGAGGTTTCTGTCGCATGAATTGGAATTGTAGCGCCGGTTCTCAGATAGTTTGGCCGTTGTAGTTAGCTAAAGTTGCATGCTTTTCGCAGGAAAATCGTGTCGGATGTTGCGGTGGTTCGGAAGAGCCGAATTGTTCCGGCGATGACGAGCCCGTCGACGATGCCACGTTGGTATGCTTGATTGTATGGGAATTGCTGTGGTTCCAATCATATTTTGATGGAAAAATGAGTAATCTGTGATTTAGCCTACTGTTTTAAATGACAGGGTCGGATACTGGTTCCCGTTGCATTGGTATTCTGATTCTGATATTGTTGCTTTCGCCAGGTTCAGAGCAGTAGAGATGATGTTCATTACTATGACTTCCACATCATTTACGACTCTTCGTATAGGGTTCCGGTGCTATATTTCCGTGCATATTGTGGAGGTATGATGAGGTTATGATATGAGATCATGTGAGGGTAGAAGCTAGTTCACACTAGCAAACTCAATATGAGTTTGAACTTTCAATTGCTCGTTTGCAGCCGTTTGCTGTGTGTTCCCTGGATTGCGATATGACTTTATGTGATTAGTCATTGTGCCGTCTATTTTTCCACAACACTAAGCATACTGAATGCACCACTAGTAATGCAGCAAATAGTTGTTTAAGCGTTGGGGGGAGGGTCCCCATCTATCTTTCAAATGTAGTAAAAATGGATCGAATATCAAATTCCATAAAGGAGAAGATGAAAACCGAAGTAAAACATGATCCTGTCGTCTTTTTACAGAAGGACGATTGGGATTTATCTTGTTCTCGTCCCTTTCTGCTCTAGATCTTCTGATGTTGTTTCCCTAGTCTTCTGCTAATATTGGATGCAAGTAAAGCCTAGAGTTGCATTTGTGGAAGGAAGGTGTCAACTGTGGAATATGATGATGGTTTTGATGGTTGCTAGCTAGGATCAAAATCCTCCTCGAGGTGACATCTTGAAGAATGTTGAGAGTTCAATAATCCAATTCTAGGATATGCTTACATAGTTTGGTTGAACTAATTCGCAGTGCAAAATGACCAAATGGGAGAGAAACATTTGTCACTTGGAGTTAAAAGTGGCGAAACTTGGGAGTTAGTGGAGATATTTTTAGTGAAGTGAGAACAAACCAGAGAAGATAACAGGAAGAGCTTCCTGTTTCCTTGATTAGGGCATCCACGCAGTCCTTGAAACTTGAAAGGCCTTGTTTTTGCCCGAAAATTAGCAAACACAACATTAATTTTAGGCTGACCAACCGGCTGCTTTGAAGTAGTTCCTTAGTGGAATAACTTAAATAATGTTTGAGTGAAAATGTAGGACTAGAGTCAAGCTCAAAGTGCAAAGGCTAACTGGGGAGTTAGTGGCAAAATTGATTGAGTTGGGAAGATTAATGGTCTTTTTCTATACAAAAAAAATCTTATGATTCATCTGGGTAAGTCATAAGCTGAAAACTGGTCGCAAGTGCTGGGGTAATCTTGTTATTACCACTGTAAACCTAATGTATTTGTTCTTTAAACCTATTATAAACCTTTCTTATTGCTATCTCATCAGATGGACGGACTTTACTTTTAAATGAATTTGAAGGAGACCTTCCAGCCGACTCTTCAGAGGCACTAGTGAAATCAAAGTGGACATTTATAACTCAGGAGGTAAGCGTCCTTGTCCGATATATTATTCTTTCGTTACAATTTTCTTGAATCATAATGTTTCTGCTCGATTTCTTCGTCGTTTCCGATGATTGTTGTGTTGATGTGCTGGAATAACAAGACTTTCTACCATGGACTGCAGGAGCATCCATACTTGAACCGGCCATGGTACAAATTACATCCATGTGGTACCAGTGAATGTATAAAATTGCTCTTCCAGAGTGACGCCTCGATCAGAACAACATCGGGCGCAGCTGAGCTATATTTGCTATCTTGGTTCTCCGTTGTTGGACGGATGGTGGGTCTTGGCATCCCTTACGAAATGATGAAATATGAGAACAATACGTAGCTCAGTATGTATGGCCTCTTGTGAAATCGTTGACTTATTACTCGGCCATACGCTATGACTACATCAAATGGACAGTGGAACAATTTGGGAATTAGCCACCAAGGCAAGCCATTCTAGCCTCGACGGGCGCTTTTCTTCATACTTGCACTTAGCGGTCAAGAGCTTCAGTTGACATGCGGAGGATGTTAGTTGTCACTTCAGGTGTCAGTTGTTTTGTTTCCACCTTTGAACATTGCAGGTGCCACGGCAGTGCTGTAGTGTCTCATCGTTAACCATTTATGTAGCTTTCAAACATAATGAGTGCGCATCAAATTGATACGCAATTCGAAGTGAGTGATCATATCAGAATTGGTTTCCAGGCAAAGATGCGTCACCCCATTTGCAATCTGTCTCGGGATTGGTTTCAATGCAAAGGGGCGTTGCCCAATTATCAATCATTCTCACCATCGATTTCTTATTCTCTTAAGGACGACCGGTAATTCAATAAGCACGAATAGGATAGATGATTTGCATATGTAGATGTCCTTGTCCGATACATTTGCATTTCATCTGCTTTCAATATGACACGGGCGAGGAGAGAGAAGATTATTGTCCGGGTCCGACCAACTAAACCTTTTTCTCTCAACAGTCAATTGCATCTACAGTTCATGTTATCACAACAAGAAATGTTACATTTCCATGGAACAAGGAAAATCCCCTGGACACCACTTAACCAATATATTTAACTCTTTAACAAGATCAAAATTTTGGTTTGAACCACTCTTTCTGCCTCGAACGAACGAACGATGTGTATCTTGCCAGAGCCAGTAGCCAGCTTTATGAGAGGAACCCATCTCTGTCTCTGCTGATGTTCATCTATCTGATCTTGCCCATCGTAACGACTGAGATTTCACGTAACAGGCAAATGCATAAAAGATTTCTAAGTGGAGTCAGTTTCTTTTTTCTCGGCTGTTCGGTTAAAGCAGACTAAGAACTCCTTATTGCCCTCAGCACCCTTTAAAGGAGATTCGATCCAATCTTTCTTCTGGAACCCGAAATTTTCCACACCATTGATAATTTTTTCAAGAACCTGCTCAACATAAAAAGTGACAAAAACACATGGTTATTTACCTATTTGATTTGCGAAAGCCAAGGCGGAACAGACGGAGCTGACCAAATCAAAGATGTGAGGCCAAAAACATCAATTGGCAAAAAGTCAGTTGAATGCCTACCTCTTGATGAACAAGGGGATCTCTTACGATACCGCCACCTCCGACCTGCCAAAAGATTAAGAAGAAAAAATTAACTACAACCAAAGCATTTTCATTTATCGCTAAACAAACACATCCTTCCTTCACTGTTTTGTGACCAGAATGTAGATGCATGCGGATTGCTTACATCCACACAATTTTATAGAGAATACAACAGAATTAACTGAAACTTTTACTTGTGATCTGCGGGCCTCAAATTGAGGCTTGACCAGGGTGACCAACATGGCCTCTTCCTTCATCACATTTACAACAGCTGGCATGACCTACAAGAACAGACCATGACAACAGTCACCAATTGGCGACAAGTAATAAACTACTATTAGAGAAATCAGAGATGACACACAAGGCTTGTAGTAAAACCTCTTTATAAAGCTTTCACACTTACCAATAGAATTGAGATGAATGATAGGTCTAGAGTCACCAAATCAACCTTTTGGGGGAGCCCGGGAAGGTATCTCAAATTCGTCCGTTCTATTATGGAGACACTTTCATCTCGACGAATCTTGTCTGCTACCTAACAAGACGAAGGCACCAATAAAATGGTTCAGAAGAATAATCACAATTGTGCAAAACCAACATGCAATTGAATATGCTTTTATTGTTCTCTCCAATATTATTGAAATGGAATGAATACGTAAAAGGAAGTACCAAGTGCTTCTTTGAACACTACCATCAAGTGCACAAGTAAATATATATTAGCGAACTTACCTGTCCATAACCAACATCAACTCCGTAAACAAATGATGCACCATACTGGAGTAAGCAATCTGTAAATCCTCCTGTGGACAGTCCTGAATCGAGAGCTACTTTTCCTTCCACATCAACACCCAATTGTTCAATGGCTGCTTCCAACTTGTATCCTGCTCTGTATTACATAATCATAGGAAAGCAAAATCTAGCTAAGCGTCATTCTTCACAATGACTCCAAACTGTTCCCTTGGCAAGGGAAAATGAAAAGATGCAAAGAGTTTCTCTGTGGAATAATCACCTACATACATATTTTGGAATTTCAGCTATTATCTCTACATTTGCTTGATCCGACACAGGTGCTCCTGCTTTATTGACTACTTTCCCATTCACAAAAACTTTTCCTGAGACATAGAGAAATGAACTCAACTGCCAGAGCATCTGCTTAGCAGTTACAGTCACAATGCCAAGGACATATGGCAAATATCTTTGATTACAAATAGATGACAGAAGAGTTCTCATCAAACCAGAAAGGAAAATTTGCCAGATCAGATGTAATTCTCGATAACAAAAGCAATGTTTCACTGGATTTCAGGTTCTTAGATGGATCAATATCATGTAAAACAAATATAAATGTGAATGAGGCATAATGTACAAACAATACAGCCCTACCCATTATCCGGAAACCCAACAATGATGATTCAGTTAATCCAGTGGATTTCTAAGTTCCATCATCACATGATCAACAATGCGAACAAATATTTCATTTAGATTGAACCCTGTACAGAGTTCCCCTGATTATTACCGATCAACATTTGTCAATACAAAAGCTCGACCATTTTTGTTGCATGATGCCTCAAAAGTGTGTACCTTGGAGAATCCATGACTGTATAATGTTTCGACTGTATTGCTGATACCTTTCAAGACACACTTCATCAAGTCTCTTTTTCCTAAAGATGCCAAAGATAAAAGCAGATTCCTTAATAAGCAATACTAAAGGCAAATCAAAAGAAAGTGAAAAGCATGAAATATCTTCCAGTGGTCGTGTGAAGGACTTCATTTGACAGGCTAGTTGGGATTAAGAAATAGAGAGCTTACTTCTTCTGTGGCTGAAGCTTTTGCGACTTGACAGCAGCGAAACTTCTCAGCGGACAAAATAAATGGCTTCTGATCCATTTGACTGCATTACAAATAACCAAAGCACCTAAGTCAGACTCCCCCTTGAAGGCTAAAATATCATGGAAACATATACACAAAGGCAATGGCACCATAAACCGACATTCTCAGACACTGGGAACATCTACAGTGCTACCGGAAAATAAGAACACATCAAATATGGTAGCTGCATTCTTCGCGTTGGTAAATCAATGTAAAAGTATCAATAATTAATTTCCCACAATTGACATATTTTTAAAAACATAAGAACATGTTTACCTCATTTTAAGTGGGTGTGCCACCCGGGGCGGTGTGACGGCAAAATGTATAAGGAAAAATCGACTCAAACATCACTACTACTTGGTGCTTGCAATACTAGATGATACAAAAGATTGACAAAAAAATAAAAAAAAAATGAAATTGAAGAGAGACTATCGTCACAATTCTCTCTGTTTTCAAGAATTTTTCCTCCCAAAGTCGAGGGGGAAAAAGATTTGAGAGCTTTACAAATCTTGGAACAGCCTGCAAGAACGCAAGCAAGCAAGAAACTTTTCGAGGACTGGCGAATCTCAATACAAAGCATTGAAGACCCTTCTTTCTGCTGGAAATCTCCAACTTCTCTTATACGAAAAAACTCGAAATTCTTACGAAACAGATAGAATCGAACCAACCACAAGCATGTTGCCCCAACCAAAACAAACGACAAAAGCTAACCACAAGCACCAGTACAAAGTGCATGAATTACCGGGACAGTATGGAAGTAAGAGAGTACCATGAGAAGCGCAAGGCAAGCTCGACGCAGAACCGCGCGAGAGGAGAAGCGGGAGATGGAGACAGCGAAGTGCCATCTCCTTCGTCTGGTTTCGCTTCGATTCAACTCGAAGCTCAACTCAGCTCCGCCCGAGTCGATGCGTCCCCGCTCGCCAGCACCCATCTTTTTCTTGAATCCAACAAGTTCGGGTTTCGGGCCGGAAATCGGGCCTCCGCCGGCTGAGTAGACCAATTTTGCTATGAGGCCGGGAGACGTGGGTAATGGGCTGGGCCCCCGGCTTTGCCCTGATTGGATTTTTCTAACCGGTCGAACTTTCTCCAGTTGAGAAATCAAGGGCCATGATTGAGTCTAGTTAAGATCAATGGATACAGAGCGACAGCTGAGACGCTCTGAACAATGATGAAATACACGATCTTAAGCAATCATATATACGTGTATACTATCACGAATAATGTAAACATAAAGATATAATCTTCATTGAAAATGAGCATGTGCCCACTCAAGAGTTTTTTCACTTTGTCCGCTTGGAATCCACAATAATCTGTCATTTTAGCGTTGTAGGATTGTTTAATTGGGTAATTTTGGTTCAGTTAACGATCATGATTGATCGTGAAGTGTTAAAAAGAAAATTAATGCAAGATTGCCCATTAATCGCCTGATCTCTGAAACAAACTCTTGATCAAAACTTCTATCTTCCCATTTGTTTTCCAAACATTGTGGATGTTTTCCCCCAACGCAATGGCAGTTCAAAACATGACGTGAAAGTGGGTAAAAGTCGTGATTTCTGACTGATGCATTATTGGGTGTCTTGGCTTGGCCATGAGGGCCTTTTGCCGAGTGGATAAGATGGGATAAGGTCACGGCCACCATCCAACCAATCAAGCCCCTCCAACCTTACACTTCACTCCTCTCCGACCACGAGATTTCGTGCAATAGATCCTCTCACCCTCTTCCCAAAGTCTAACTCAACCCTCTTCTCCGTTATATACCTGCACGCTTTTTTCCTCCCGAAGAATCTTCTCCTCTTTTTGAGTTGTCAGGAGAGGAGCTGCAGAAGGGAAAATGGCTGCCGCGACCGCATCTCCCATGGCCAGTCAGCTCAAGAGCAGCTTTGCATCATCATCATCCAGGAGCCTGATTGCTCCCAAGGGCCTCTCTGGTTCCTCCTTCAGAGCCTCGCCCACCAGGAGGACTCGCTCCTTCACTGTCAAGGCTATCCAATCCGAGAAGGTGAGTCTTCTCGCGTCCATCCTGCTTTGTGTATCACGAGTCACGATTCGATCGAACGTGCTTGTGCCGCGTAAAATAAAGGAATTGGTCTTTCAGACATCTTTATGTTATTCTCTAGTCAACTGACTTGTTTAGCTAGTCTTGGAAGAAGAAAATGAGACTTGAAGATAATGAGTGGACGTTCTTCTCTTCCACCATTCAGTCTAGTTTCTCATTCTTGGTTCACCCTTCTTAGTCTTTTGGATCTGTGTATATAGAAGAATAATTTCACATGGCATAGGGTTGCAAGAAGCTGGTCTTTTTGTATTTGAACTGATTGAGCTAATCTGAGAGTAAAGGTCACCGTGATTGGATTTCTGCTGTGTGATTTTTTCTGTCGGCGGTAATTTTTTGTAGCTTGTTAAAAGAGCCAACTAAGAGATTATAGCTTCTAATATGGAAGAGGGGTGAGGGTTCGAATCCCCACTTCTTTATCGATGGGAACGATTTAGTTTCAAATATAAGTTTTGACTCTCATGCCCTTGCAAGAAAGCGGGACAAAAGTCTGAGAGTGAATTAGAGTAGGAGTAGAGTAGGATCGACAAAAAACAAAAAGAAAAACTAAGAGATTATAGCATGCTATCATTCATTTGCAAATACATATTCTCTGAGTGACTTCATTCACTCATTACATTAGTTGATGGGTTTCAATTTCTGCATCTACCTTTTGCATGCAGCCAACCTTCCAAGTGGTTCAACCCCTCAATGGTGACCCTTTCATTGGAAGCCTCGAGACTCCGGTCACATCCAGCCCGCTCATTGCATGGTACCTCTCCAACCTCCCCGCCTACAGGACTGCCGTGAACCCGCTCCTCCGAGGCGTCGAGGTGGGCCTCGCCCACGGATTCCTCTTGGTGGGCCCCTTCGTCAAGGCCGGCCCTTTGAGGAACACGGAGTATGCAGGAGCAGCAGGATCATTGGCCGCCGGAGGCCTGGTTGTGATCCTGAGCATCTGCTTGACAATGTATGGGATCGCCTCATTCAATGAAGGAGAGCCCTCGACAGCACCGTCGCTAACCTTGACCGGGAGGAAGAAGGAGCCTGATCAGTTGCAGACTGCAAATGGATGGGCCAAGTTCACCGGCGGGTTCTTCTTCGGCGGGATCTCCGGGGTCACATGGGCCTACTTTCTCCTCTATGTGCTCAACCTTCCTTACTTTGTGAAGTAAATTCATACAGAAGAGAGAGATGAAGTTGAAGAGTCATGTCTGTATATCTGAACCGTTTGGGAAGGAATGGGATTGAGGAAATTTCATGTCATTTAGCTCTGTATAAGCCGGAATTTCCCTGGACTTTTTGTCAAAGAATGTGCATTCGTAGAATGTTCTGATTGCGCTCACTTGCGTCGATGTTATCATCAGCAACAGATAAAGTGTTTCCTTAGGCAAAACTGGATCGTAAGGATCACATAAGCATGATGAAAATTTCGATGACGAATCGATATTTGTATGTCAAGCAAGGTTAAGAACAGATTATGCGCTTATTCCATGGCAAATGCGGTTACAGCCATTCGACAAATATACTCCATGCGCTCCTGTTGATTGCCATGACTTATATTTAATGGCGGTTTATCATGCTATTGACTTTTGACAATACTGATTTAAGATAAAATAGTGAAACAGAGCGAGTCATTAGCTCTGTAATTCAGAAGCTGTCAAAAGGGAGTGCTGTGATGGTTTCAGTCATTTGAGGATTTGATTCGACGACAATGTCTGTTCTACTGAATTTTTGTTGCTCTGCGGAGTGCTTTTGTCCATTGTTTTCACCTATCAACATTTAAGAATGCGTTAGTAAATCAAATGTGTTATTAGTAGAAGACTGGTGATTAAAAGGTTGGTATAATCGCTGTGATAGTGGGTCATGCTTTCTATAAATACTGCATTCTTTATATATGGAAGCTAATCTAATAGGAAAAAGAAATCCCCATTTTCTCAAATTCCTAATTTATTATCAGAGTCAGCACTTGCACTCCATGCGCACTGGTGCATTTCTCACGCTACATGATGTTCAACTTGATCCTAACGCGACTATAAAAAGGTGTCTTTGATTAATTTTTTTTTTATAATTAATATGATTAATCACTCATACCACATCAATCGTGTGACTGATATGTAACATACATTTTTCTAGCTAAATGATGTCCATTCAGTGGACTTTCTATCTACGCGACGTGGCTCCTCATGTTAGTAGCTCACTGAAAAGATTATCGATCAAATTAAAAAGAAAATAGATACCTTGGGTGATTGAAAATAAGGATCGGCTATTGGATGGTAACAATTCACTACAGTCCTGTGGTCACTGACCTTCATTTTTTTACATATATGAGAAAGAGACATCTTAAAAGAAAATATAAAGGAGTATTTAGCAAAAGAAAAAAAAAAAAAAAAAGAAAGAAAATCAAGAGAGAGCGAATGCTATTTGACAACTAACGACAACCAGACACATCCTATCCTTTGAAGAAACGGTTAACATTAACGGTCACTTGGCTTCTTTTCCTCTTTCTTCCCGCGACAACACAGCCATGGCGATCCAAGCAAGCCAAGCTATGATCCCTTTTCTTCACGCACGCCAACTCGAATACCTCGTCCGAAGCCACAAGTCCTCTCTATCCTCTCGGTTTGGTGATCGACCCAAATCAGCAGCTCAGCTCATTAGCCGCAGAGATTCTAACAAACTCGCTTGCAAGGCCAGCGTTGACGACAGTGATGAGGTACTTGATTTTGGCAAATTTAGCGACTTGTTGATTAATTCTTAGTTGTGCCGATTGATTCTTTGAAAAGATCATTGGTTGGTTTCATATGCCTATATGTGTGGACAGGATTATCTGATAGATGCTCCTGTGTCAGCTGGAGATGGCTTCTCATTCTCTGGAGGTCTTGTTCTTGTTCCTCTCACCCTTTCTCCCTCCTTAAAGTGACGAGATATTAATTTCTGGACGCACGAATATCACTATACAGAAGTTTGTTTATGAACAAAAATCTGAACTACAACTGTGGGTTGGTTCTTGCCAGGTAAATATTCCGATGGGCCGAGCCAGTCTGATGAATGGTTTAAGCAAGGAAATATGGTGAGTAATTGTGCCCTATTTTATCTTTTAAACATCAGCTTTCGTTATTGAAAATTTTCTGCTGTTTGTTCAGAACTTGTTCATACATTGGCACAATACTCTGTATAGATTTTAACTGCATTTCAATAACACATGTTGTTTGAACAGTGAGAGTATCCTTTTTGATACATAAGAAAAATGGAATGCATGTACTACCTGCATTGTAGATTTGGGGGGAGTCTTGCCAACGCTAAAGCTCGGTTATATTGATCAATGCACCAAGGCTGGTTTTTCTAGTTGAGTCAATTTTATACTGCCGCTGTACAAATTAGTCTTTACCCTCATATTTATCAGGTGAAAGCTTTTCCTGTTCTCGGTTCTGGAGAGAAGGCCAAAGACCCTATTTTTGGACTAACAATGGGTTCTGGTTCCCAGTCTCCAGCAGATGTTTTCAGGTACTGTTAACTACTAGAAAGCAGCTGGTACCTGAACTGGCTTAATTTGTAGAATGTCAATCAACCAAATTGAGCTATCCATTCATATGATACTCCATGCGTGCACAAATTGAGATTGGATTATTTGCAGGACTACCGATTGAAACATGCTATAAATGATTTTGTCCCCTAGATGGTTCTGCGTCGAAAGTGGAATTGCTGATAATCCTCCAGTTTTGTTAGTTCACGGCTTTCCTTCTCAGGTCAGTCTAATCTAGTTTTTACTAGCAATGTGTCTTTGCAATTATGCTTGGCAGAAATATGTCTCTGCTAGTGATGGCGTATGCGGATGATCGTGTTTGGATTAGTCTTCTGCATCTTAATTTATCTCTTATTTCCCCCAGTGGCAGATGTCAGATGCCCCATTGGGTTTATTAAAGTTCCATACTCGTTCTTATATAGGAAAGTCAGCTGTAGACTGCTGCTTATGCCATTTTCGCTGAGGAAGATAATGTCAGCATTCCAGTATCTGTTTAGTGCTTACTTTGAATGACAAAATATTTTGCTTGAGATACAGGCTTATTCATACCGCAAAATTCTTCCAATTCTCTCGAAGGACTACCATGCAATTGCTTTTGACTGGATAGGTAAGATCATTCGCTTAAAATTGCCTTGAATCTTTCAAAATACTCCAGCCCTCTCTCATTCTTGCAAAAACTTGAATGAGTACCTACTGTGAACTGATGTTGAATTCTCAGCTATTTTAGTGTTCCTAAACATGGGCCATACTTGATATATGAGCTTGAGGGGTTTATCCCTGCTATAAGTAATTGCTATCAACTTAAAAAACTCCCTCTTGTAAGAACTTGGCCAGTTGGGGTTTGAAACTATAGTCTGATCCAAATTGATTCTTGTAGATAACTAGATGATTTCTATCAAGATTTTGCACGAATTGGTGCTCAATGAATATGCATTTTGCACAATATCCTAAGGGGAAAAGATGATCAGTAATAAGATTTGTGAGGCGCATGCAAAGAACCAGGTATCATGTGTTATGCTTATACAGAATCCAAATTCTGAGCACCAGGGGAAATACAAGGGTTCTTCTGGCCTTATTGGAGGAAAAAGCATGGTACTCGATCTAATCATAAGATGGTTCAGACCATAATCTGAACCCACTTCATGGAGAAATGCAGTTCAACAGTCCAAAGTTCACCCTAATCGATTTGTCCTGCAATTTATAACATGGGCACTACTTGCACCCTGTGCCAATGACACTTATGCAGACAGCCTAAATTTAGTTCTTTCATTGCTCTTCTCTCTCCTACTCTGCAAGAGAAGTATCCATATCATTAATTAATCTGATTGCTGTGATGACTAGCTTTCTCAATTGTCAATACTGACCCAGGAAATTCTTTTGTTTTCCCCTTACCCCGTCCAGGCTTTGGATTTTCGGATAAACCCCAACCTGGATATGGATTTAACTACACATTGAATGGTACTCTTCAATATGAATAAAAGCCTACTGTATACTTTACATGGTGGTTGCTTTAGACCCTTTCTAGGCGTGATGTTACCAATGGAGTTTGCAATGGATAATTCTGCTTCTGGATTGCAGAATATGTATCATCCTTGGAGTCTCTTATAAACAGTCTTGGCATTGATAAAGTTTCTCTAGTTGTCCAGGTACGTTAAATGCAGTATTAATTTCTATAGAGATGATGGGATGTATTTCTGCAGCAATAGATATCTGATGTGATGTGCAGGGATACTTTTCACCGGTTGTTGTTAAATATGCCAGCAAGCATCAGGAGAAGCTAAATCATTTGATCCTCTTAAACCCACCTGTAAGATTTCTTGAAACCTTATCGTGCCAGTCATGTCATTCTTTTTTGTAATCTACCTTGTTACTGGCTGAGCGAATTGAGTTCATCAAATGGCAACAGTTGTCGCCATGAATACAGGGGGTTGGAATCGTTTTATAAACGCTTCTTTTCAAGGTTTCTCTGTTGGATTTTCATGTTCATCTTTAGCAAGCTGGTGCCTAGTGTATGGTCTTTGGTTTCCTATCGACCAGAAAAATCTAGATCATAAAGAACAGTCATGTCTAGTGCTTTTAGTCCAAATAGAACACAGAAATTTTATCTATGGGAGGTTCTTTTACACAAAGCGAAGGAAATAACTGAAAGAATTTTTACTTTGTTCAACCATTCAGCAGTGTTTGCAAGTTGGGGCTAATTAACACACAAAGGCAAATGGCATTATCTACGAATGCTTATTTTGTCTGGAAATGAACCATTAGAATATGTCTTGAGTAGGTCACACTGACCGACTTATAAATCCGGTATCCAATTTATTTTCTTAATTTTGGTTTAGCATTGTATTTGATTGCGTGAACACTGAAAATGGGATTTGTGAGAAAAGAAGAAGATTGAATTTGGCCAAAAAGAACCGCTTCTGAGGACTTTTCTCACAGCAAAATAAAAAATTCAACTTCAAACTTGATGGTAATGCTCCAATTCTCGAAGGATGAGTTTTCCTTATTCTAAAGAATATTTGTATGGATCATAAGAGAGATAGGAACCTACTAATATTTGAAACGAATCCCAATCACACTAGGAGTGGATCGATGTCAATCACATTCAGTGAAAAATTATCAAGTCTCAGATTTCGTCACCTGATCAACTTGTACATGACTGATATATGTGTTCTTTTCCCATCTGAACGTTTCGTGAAAGGCATACACATGGTTGTTTGTCAGTCTTCATTTTGTGGTGACAAAGGCTGTTGCCAATACCTTCATCTGTCCATTCCTTTTCCATACGAAACCACACTATTGAAATACTTGTATCTATCTTCAGTATGTTTTAAGTGGATTGTAATTTGCTTGACTTTGAACCTAGATCATAATCCATTTTCATGTGGCAAGACATGACTATAACGGAATGATATTCACTCTTAAGCTTTTTCCTCTTGTTTTTGCTCTAAGCTGACAAGCAAACATGCTAACCTTCCATCAAGTCTGTCCATATTCAGCAACTTCTTGCTTGGTGAGATTTTCTCTCAGGTTTGGACTCTCTTTCCTTTCGTTCTTAAGTGATTCCCATGTTCTGAGGACTTAATGATCATAGATCAGTTCCTCTTTCCAAATAGGATCCGCTTAGGGCCAGTGATAAGGCCCTGACGAGTTGTGGTCCATACAAAATGAAAGAGGATGATGCTATGGTTTATCGGAGACCTTACCTCACATCTGGCTCCTCTGGCTTTGCATTGAATGCAATTAGCAGGGCGATGAGGAAAGAGCTCAAGGTAACTCACTTTATCCTTATTGCATATCATTGCTGATTATTACTTTTAGCAGGACAAAGGTCTATTTTCGCATGATTTTGCTGAAACTTGAGCTGCTATATGATGCGGCTATCACATCATAATATTATCACCTGCAAAGGACTTGTTTTAATTGGACAGCCATGAGCTTGTTTATAACTTATTTGGATAAAAGTTGGATAAAAGAATCCGTACATTTAATGGGTTGGTAAGTAAGGCAAATAAAAGTTCGTAATGAATAAAAAGTTGGTAGATTCTAATAAAAACCAAGAGGCAACTCAAACAAGACTTGGTCAATCAAAACTAGAGAGTAACCTAATGGGAGAAAAACTAAGGTTGATGAGCTTCTGAAAGAATTGATAAATCTAAGGCGTTAGCAAGAGAGCAAGATAAAAGCTGGCAAAACATACCAAAAGTTGAAAAAATCAGAAAAAAGAAAATTAACATTTGCAAGTAACCCGAATGGGGGTCAGTAACCAAAAACTAGAAGATAAGAAAAAGTTGATAATTTGTAAACTATCGAAATGATATAGTAACGTGATGAAAATGTTGGTAGTTACATCGGGTGTTTGGTAACCTTTTTTACCAATAGTTTTTTCTTTTTTCTTTTTCATGCTTGTCAGCTTTTTTAGAAATCTACCGGCACAGAGAGAACCCTGTATATTTGGGAGTGGAATAGCATATTCAAATAGGAATGGTGGATTTTGGGCACATTGCTATAATTTTTTTTTAATTGATCTCAACTACGACAAGTTGTTGCAGAGGTACTAGTATGTTGTTCTTACAATTGCATTAATCACAATCTATGAAGCTTTACTTTTTTCTCTGGCCTACCAGTAACTGGTATTGCTTCAGAGTCAGGATGGGAAAATATGGAGCTAGCTTTTAACATTTACTATAACTTCCGGAATCTTTTAGATATTGATATTTTACCATGAAGAATAGCTAATAATGCTGTAATATTTTGGTGAGAGATGAATTGAGCCATTCGATCGTTGCATATTTCTTATGCTTACTGCATCTGTTGCACGTGATAGAACTATGTAGAAGAAACAAGGACGATACTCAAGGATGAAAACTGGAAAGTCAAAACTACGATATGCTGGGGTCAAAGAGACCGTTGGCTCAGCTATGATGGGGTTGAAGAATTCTGCAAGGACTCAAAACTCAAGATGGTTGAGCTTCCTATGGTACAAGAAAAATGCAATTATGATCCCTTCGTTTTGTTGAGTCTTTTTTTATCTGTTAAGGCATTAAAGGGGTTAGTGTGTTTTCCAGGCGGGGCATCACGTGCAGGAGGATTCAGGGGAAGAACTTGGAAAACTGATTGCGGAGATTGTTGGCAGAAGAGTTCAGCAATGATGGTACAGGAATAAAAGATCCTTTCCACATGTATGAATGGAAAAGAAATCGACTTTGCGAGAGTTCACATTTGTTACACTAGCTTTCAGGTTTTGGGTTGCGATTCTGGCAAATGTCTACCAAGGAACTGAACCTGTTTGTAACGATCATTGCACATTGCAATATTCTTTCTGTTATGTTTCGTTACTTTGCAAATAGATATGAGATACTACGACTTAGTGAAGGGTAACAGAAACCAGTGCTTTTCACTAGATTAAGGTGTCCGCTCTACCCAGTTTTAGTCTTATCCGATTGCCCTCCCATTCAAGACAACTTCCCGAGGCAAACCTCATAAAACCCTTTTTATCTATACGAGCCTGCACGTATCTATTTGCTGATCTTGAACTATGGAGCTTTGACTACAATCTGGGAAGACAAGGAAAAAGGCAAAAGATGCAGACTGTTCTGTCCCCTCAAACTAAATGTAACATTTCAGCATTTAACAAAGTTTGAATTGCAAAGAGTCAAAGTTATAACCCACGGGTTTAGTTTACAGCCCATTGTCTTCTTAGAAAGTTCCTTTCCCGTATTTTTTTCCGGTAATAAGCGTCACAATCATAACAGTCAGTCAATAAAATAGTGAGGTTCCAGGGTTCTCTTCAATGTATAACCACGGTTAAAATGTCGTTGAACTCAAGAGTCAGAAGACCCAAGGATCTGATTTTCCATTTACAAAACTTTGTGAAAAGAATGGCTTGAGTAGCTCCTCTTTTCTCAGCACCAAGAAACACGTGCTGTATGCTAGTACTGTTGAAGAGAGATGAATGGCGTGAATTACCACCTTTTGTTACTAATGAGGCAATACCTCAATAGATTTTCCAAAAATGTTGTGGTTCATCTCTGCAAGGGGGCTAAAAATGCTTTCATGTAGCCTTTTTATCCTGCTTAATATGGATCAGTCCAACAGTGATCCTCCTCAATTGATTTTCTCCATCTGTGCAGGAAGATCCTCCACTGAGCAAAGGACTCATTTCTAATCTGCACAAAACAAATGTTTAAGCAATGACTAGATTGATGCCATAATAGATAATGGTTTTATAAAACTGTTCTGCTAACTATCAAGACAGTATCCATCTAGTCATGGTCTGTTAGCCTTTCTTTTTCTTTTGGTGGCACCTCTACAGATTGACATTTCGAAGAAATGTATCTGAGCCCGCAGAGAAATGTCATGCATATGCTGCCTTAGAGCACTTACCAAACTTCTAGTATCGGGTTGATCAGGTACTGATTGATGTGAGGTGGATTGTACAGTTTTACCCATTGCTTCATGATTTGCCTGCACCAGTGACTATTGATTACCACATACTATTCAACAGATACAACTACTTGCTGCAACAGACTTACACTTGGCTGTTCATCCAGGCATAAACTTGAGGTTCTACTATATAAGATAACTGAATTATGCAGGTTACATGAAAAATGGAGAAAGTAAGATATTTTTCTGTTTGTTAAAGGATCCAAAGTTTGGCAAGAGAAGAACCTGAGAGGCAACAACAAGATGAAGAACATCCACGAATATTTGCTAAGATGCATAAGATCATGTGGATCACATGCAAACACATAAAGAAAGGATATGGTTTCCCTCCTGAAAATTTCTTAACCTTGTTAGTTAGAAATTTTAGAGCGCAACGTTGCAATGAGGGCAGAAGAGTTGATATAATGATTTATTTTGCAGTTAACATGCATGAATCCTCAAGATAGGAATGTCTAAGTGCCAGACATGGCACTGATGTGCTTTTTCAGTCAGAAGAAATACATGAAAGCAAATGAACTAAATCCAGAAAAAAAGTAGGATTTATCAAGCTGAGCTCAGGATGAAAATGACCTTAAGGCAATCGATAGCAGGACATAGTTAAAGGTTCTTACATTTTTCCATACCACACTCCCCAGTGTAACAGAGCCAGAATGAACTATGTACTCAGAATCCACAACCCCAATTTTTTTCATTCGATCACCCTGTTGAAAGAGCCTTTGGGAGATTAGTTGTACGGGGAGAAAAAAACATTCTATCTTTGATTAATTTTTTGCTACAAGAAAAATGCCTGAGCACAGTAGCCGAGCTGATAATCCAATCCCCACGCATGAGTTAAGTCATTCTGCAAAAGAAGAGAAGATATAAGAAAGAGATGGATACGATAGAACCGTAGACTCCAACAACAGAGAATGAAAAACTGTACAAAGTTTTTAAGGTCAATCTTTTTTCATAGAAGTTCCTCCTGAAGCATAAACGGGCTTCAATTGTGCTCCACAATCAATTGACTGAATTTATGACCATGCCTTTGGTATGCCTTTTCGTAATATTGTAAAAAACTGCACAATACCTGAATCATATGCCACACACAGCGCCATGATGCTCGTGAGAAAACAGGTGCCATAATTTCCACCCACCTACATTGCAGTTTATAAAACCTTTTTTCCTTTAGCTACCCAAACAATCATGTAAGAGCATTTCATCGTCACAGTACATTGAAATTTCAGACTAGAAGGATGCTGATGTAAACTGAGATACTCATAAAAATCATGGTAAATCTGACAATAGCGTGTGCAGACTTTTACCCTGTGCATGGAGGGCTTGTACTGTTTTCATTGCACGTAAATCCCCCACCCATCTCTCTGAAGATCCTCCTGTTACAACCATGTCACCAGAACTATAATGATTACAATGATGAAAATGCATTATCTTAGATATTAAGAGTAGAAAAAAACGATTTATGATCTGCCAGAAATTGAACACAAGATTTCCATCAGCTGTTGTGACTCATTGCAAATTCAAAAACAGTCACTGTGACTGTAGATTTTTTATTCTTCTCGATCATAATATTGACAGAAACAGCAGACCTGTGTACTTTCGATTTTCTATCTCGTTCAGTGATTTGATGATGGATCTCTGATTTATTCGGGTCAAGTGCTGGTTGCGATATTTCAAGCCCTTCTTCTTTGACAATTGAAAGATATCTGCATTGAGCTTTCATAAAATGTCAACTACCAGCCAAAAAGGAAAACTCACACTCATCCAATTTTTCACTAGTAAAGCAGAAAACTATTACCTTCCAACATGGAAATTTTCCACTCCAAGATCCTCATCCCAAAGGAAGATGTAAGCGTATTCAGAAACAATGTCTGGATGTAGAAAGCGCTTTGCGAACCACCTAGGATATCAAAATGGAAGAACTTTATTGCAAGTTAGGAAGAAATTGATGAAGTTGTAGATGACACTTAGAGAACTAGCTTCAGTAGCTATCTACTATTACCACTTGGTTTGGTTGATAGCAGACACATGAATAGCATGATCACTCCATTCGGTGTCCCTCCATCCGTCCACATTCCCATCATAATGAAAAAGCATCACGAGGAAATCACTTGATAGAAACTGCAACGATGTGAGATCAAAATCAACTACATGACAAGAAGGTGATCAGGCATAAAGTGGCGGACTAAGCGATCACCTTTTTGACGATCTTGTCTACATTATCTTTTTGCCGTATTCCTACTGGAATGGCGAGTAAGTTCGTTGAGTTTGAGCTCTGAACAAAAAGATGAACAAACTTCATGACGTAAGAGTTGATAGAAGCCAAGAAAATGCCACTTAAAGAACGACCGAATTGCACCTTTGTATTATGTGAGTCCCATAAAGGTCGCAATTTTAGATCCGAAGTGCTTGAAACAATGCCTCTGGGTAGCGTCTCACTGCCACGAGGTTTGCACGGTGTCTGTTGATTGGACAGTTTAACCAAAAGATGAAAACAGAATCCTCGATTTCAAGTTAAGAACAAAGACAGAAAATGCACGCAATTGCAACAAAAGTTGTGTTGCATAGCCGAACCTCGCACTGGGATGTCACATTGTGCTGACTGTTTACAGTATGCAATCCGAGAATTTTCTGCGAAAGAAAAGCCTTGGTTTAATGCCACAATGCCATTGGCGTATATAACAAGCTAATTCACAAAATTGAACGAGGAAACTTTTCATTAGAAATTAGAGGACTCTTGAGGGGGCATGCCGGAGAATAAGTTCTTCGGAATGAAGAAAGCTGTGGATAATCATTTGTGACAAACGCTCCACCAATGAGGAAAGCAGCGGACAGCAAGAGCACAAAGTTGCAGAGAGATAATCCTTTCCTCTTCAGTGCCTGCAGAAAACATATCTAAAAATTATAGGACACAACAAAATCAGGCACAGAAAGTTGAACTACAATGTAACAATGGATAATAAGTGAGGTAAAAGATTTTGCGGATTGAAACTTCTGAAGTAGATTTCCTGAAAATCTTTGAAGCAATTTCATCGAAACCAGAGAGACGGTGTCTGTCCTATAGGACATACCGATAACAGAATCTCTTCATTCTTCCGAATTGACAAAAAGTGAGGATAGATATGAACAGCTTTTATATTCATCAGCGACTGAAATATCATGCATTATCTGTTGCGCCCATTGTAAAAAGTTTCCCTTTCCATGGCAATAAAATCTCATTTGAAGTACATGTCAGGACAATCGCATGGATTTGGCACAGAAAGATTTCATGGATTATATGTCTCAGAAAACTATGCATAAGTTCCCATGCTAAATCACAAAAACGATGTACAATTAAGTCCGCAAATCCAAATGAGCAACACCAGATTGCACGAAAGGAGAGATGACACATCAGGAGCCGGCATGAGAGGGAGACTTACAACAGCTGGCAGTTTCATCTTCCAGATTGAGACAACAAAATCCTAGAAAAAACACAGAATGAATACACGGTTCTTAGGAAATGCATAGAGGGATACTAAAACGAACAATAATTCCTCGCGTCCCCCATGGATGTCTAGATACAGCAGCATAGGCGTGCATGATTTTGCCATTCATATTTTTTCCCAGCCGGTGTATTTCTGGACACTACTTCATTACCTTGGCTGGCGAATTGAAACAACTTGCCAAGTTAGTGCGGAGAGATGTCAGCTGTCTCCTGAGTGATCACTATAAATGCACCGGGCCGGAAATGGAAGGCGTTCATATACCATATGTGGAACACAGAGAATTGAGCAAAGAAAGATGACGGTGAATATCACTCGAGTCCTTGTGCTCAGAGGAGAAGCACTAGACCAAATTAAGCTGTAACAAAAGGCATGGGGCGTTATATAAGTTTTTGCTGAATGCAATTGGCCAGCCTGATCTTAGTCAAATCTCCTACAGCTTCACATTGGAGGGTGTGGCGTAGGAAGGAAAGGACTGCATGTGCACTACAGAAGAAATATAAGATGCTTGGAACTGCTAAAAGTTGGAGAGACACGACCCTCAATTCGCATTAAATGATTCAGATCACAACAAGATATCAAGTTGATGAAATGAACTGATCCAAAGCATCCGCCCTTTTCTTTTTTCATTTTTCTCTTTGCTTGCCACGGAATGATGATAATCCAAGTCAACCTCAAGACGGAGGCCACGAGCGAGCGTGTAAACAAGCTCAACAGGGGAATTCAAATAGATGGTTTTTAGCACCTGTATTGATTTTGCTCCTATACAGGACCCACGTTTGCACCTTCTTTTTGGCAGGATTGCTTGTGGTTGAAGAGGACGACGTTGGCCACCAAAAGTCTCAGTTTTGACTTTCTTGGAGGAAACCATTTTGAAAAAGTCTTCAATTCATAATCGGGGTTGCAACTCAAGATCCAATGAAGGGGAAATATATAGAAGAAAAATCTTAAGAGGACTATCCCTATTTTAAGAACTTTCCTCGTTTTATTCGATGCCATATCAAGGTCATTCATAAATTCCCTTATATGGTCAACCCATTTAGTATGGATACCAAGATATGAATTAAAGGGTATGCACAAGGTTTGGTTCAACCTTGGAACCGGACCGAAATTGGCTTGGATAGACCAATTCAAGGCCATTTTAGGAAGAACCGATTCGGGTTCCCATTTTTGTGAATCTAGACTTGGTCTAGGTTCAAAGACCAAAACCGCTAGATTTACCCAAGAACAAGTTCAAATATAATCAACCAAACCATTTCTTGGGCAGTTTTAAACCACCACTCGAGAATCGGACCATGTCGTCTATACGAAGAAATAAAAGATACCCACTAGACCACCATATGCATTGTTGTCAAATAATGCAACTTCTATATGTTATTATGAAAATTAAATATTCTACTTAGGAATCAAAAATCGATCCCCTCAATTTGCTTTGTGTCATATAGAGGCCCTCTATTATTTTTGGTTATAACTGTAAGCGCGTCTAATTATGCTAATCTTCATTCTAATTCTCAAGTGAATTCATCTTAATCTAACTTAAAAACACGAAAACGTCGTCATGCGTCACCTAGGCACTTGGCAAGAGGACTCAAGTATAAAGTGATCTGTCTACTAATGAGGAAGCCTAGGAGAAGAACTCTAAGGAAGGGATACAATGCATGGCCCAAAAAGAAGAATGAAGGGACAAAGTGGACCAAATCGTACGGCCCATCAAAGTAAAGCCGAGCCCAAATTGGACCCGTGCGTTTTTTTTGTTTTCCTCTATAAGTAAAAGTCAGAACCAAGCCCAATATTCCGAGTCGAGTGAGAGTTTTCATTTGAGAATTTTTTGAAATACACCCCACATCATACTTCCCGCGCAATGATCGATTTGCGCGGATGAAAATACTGCGTAATAGTAGTACGGCCATTTGATTATCTATCGTCGAATAGTTCCCTAGATAAAAAAAAATCAGAAAAGCTTGAATTCTCTCCTAAGATATTGGCGCATAATTATCGTTAAGGGTTCGTCGGTCTTTCGTGATCTTTCGCGAGATCACGAGTTCAATTCGTGTTATAAATATATTTCTAAATTAACTTATGGCCAATCTCGTGTGAGGAGATTTTGGACCTTTAATGCCCATCCCAGTTTTTTATCAGATGAAAAAAAAAGGAGGCATGGTCAGTGGTTGGTACAAATGGCACTTAAGTGGAAGTCATGAGGTAATTATGCACTCAGATTCTTTGACCATTAAGATTTGATTGATCAAATCAGCGAACCACTCAAATCAAATGGCATAAAAAAATTAGGCAAATAACATTTTTTTCTCAAGGTCATTACAATAATTTATTAGAATTTAGACAATGTCATTGTCGAAATATTATTCCACATTGCTCTACAATAGTCTAATGTAATATTTATATATATATATGGTTTCCTCCACCTATCAGTTTTGGGTTGTCCTTTCTATCATTCACATCAATCCATTATTTTTTATTATCGTTACTTATGATAACTCAGTTGATTTGGGGTCATAAGTCCTAGCATTTTAGGTTTTAGGAACCGAAAAAATCCAATTTCGGTTGTAGTGTAGATGGCTTTATTTTGATAAATGGTTCAGACGACATTGAGATTATCAAACAGAATCACTTCGTTCATGTAGATTGAAGTGATGTAATTGGTTCGATGGTGTAAATATGATTGTGTCGAACTCTTCTTCTCATATCAGCTTACTCTTTCATTGTCACTTTATTAACAAAGTAATCGAAAAATGAAGCAACATTTCAGTAAGTTGATATTTGGATATGCTTTAGAATTTTTTGGGGATTGATATGGTTGATGTACGTAAAAATGACATGTAGCATCCTGTTGACATGAGAACAACATCCCACGCAAATATAAATGGCGTAGTTCTAAGTTGTACATAATTTGCTCGTACTTATTTATATTGGAGCTTGGGCGATAATATATGTATAGCCCCGGTCACATTAGGAAATCTAACTTTACTTGCTAATTGCAGAATTTTATGAGTCAACTAGCAAAACGCACATGCCTGTCCGATATAACTATAATGGCTATTGAGATATTGTAATTAGGGGTGTCACTGGTTTAATTTGATTCAAATTTTCAAGAAACCCGAACTAAACCATTTGAATGTGCATTAATTTTGAACTGAACCATGCCTCGAGCTGAATTTAACTTGAACTGGAGACTAGATTTGGTGTTAAGTTTTCTTTATATATATATATAATTAATGGAAAATGAGAGAAATTATGTAAATTATAATATTAAGAAAATCAGTTTTTGTCTAGCAAAACTATCCAAACTAGAATATAAAAATGGCTAGTTTTTCATTATCCAAACCGAATTGAAAATGCAAGAAAATTTAGTTTGGTTCATATCGATTTCATTTTCAGTTCGTTTTTCCGGTTTGGTTCTAATGCCCTCAGTTGTAATGCGTGGATTTGATAATATATGCTTTAACATTGGCTGTGGCAGCTTGTTGTAAGCTATTGCAACTATGAATGGAAATGAAAATTTCACCATGACATTTCACAACTAGAGATGATGTGTACAAATGTGTTGTATAGGCTCCGAGTGTCTCTTGATACTAGCAAATGGTAATTGGTTCTAGAGTGACTTAGTCGTCTATCTAGAACTAGCAACAGATCTTATGGACTCTAGTTTATAAAAATTGGAATTGAGAATCAAATTGGTTTTGGAACTGACTGTTGCTCCTAAATCAGTCAAGTTTGCTATTGCTTTCTAGGGAGCCTATGTTAAGTTTTGGCTAAAAAGTCATATTCTTATTATAAAAACAAAAGATTAGCACCATTTCATTGCAAAAAAAGCTGTTGGATAAATAGTTTAATTGCTGTTTGTTCGTACTTTAAGACTAGACTTCAAAATTGACTTGGGCTGAGCTAGCGATCTCTACCTTGGAATTAGGAATGGAATCAATTTTCAATGCTCGCCCTTAATAGTACCTTTGTTTTTCGTCCACCACGATGTTTTCTCAGATGCGTTGATAGGTAACCGATAAAGTTCATGCCAGGGTTAAATGGAACCACCTTGAAAACAGCAGACCCATTTGATTTTTCTTTTCTATAAAAAAGGTGAGGCGAGGCCCTAGGAAATCGCAAATTTTTGCGGGAACAGGGTACTGTCCCATAAAATTGGAATTTTACTATTTGAGAGGAACAAGGACGAGTAGTGGAGGGCCCGAACAACGCCCTGTCCTTGTTGGCAAATAGAATAAAACGAATAACTAGGACTCATAAAACATGTTTTCTCTCTCTCTCTCTCTTTAGTCAAAAATACGTAATTACTGTTCACTAAAAAAATTGATGAGTACATATCAAGAGTTTCGAAGCAAATTAAATCTAAAAGGGCTTGGAGAGGGTACAAAACCCAAATAAAAAAAGTTTATTAGTCTTTCGAATCTTGACAACTCAGTAATCTACTTTACTTATGTCCTTATTGTAAAGGGTTAAAGAGAGATATGAAAATTGGGAAAGCTCAGGATAGTTGTTGAATAAGTGATTGAAAAATGTCGTGTTTCAATGCATTAATTATTCTCAGTTGCATATAATTATTATTTTAATAATAATCAATATAAATTTATTAAAAGCTCAACATATTCATTAGCAGAAATAGTTCATAATTTTGGTCCAATATATAATATCATCCTTTGACGTCTAAATTGCTCAATGTAATACTTGAATTATTAACAAATGTTCATTCTAGTAGTCTCTATATATAAAAAATATTCAACATTGTCCTTATGTTTATTCAAGTTAATAGAATTTACTAGTGTGGCTTCAAATCCGTTAAATTTGAATGGTGGACAACAAAAAAAGTTACCCGTTGATTATCCAAGGAAGTTATTAATTTACAATTATGATATAATTATTCACATCATAAGATAACGATGGACACATTAATGCCCAATGTCTTTTTTCTTTTACTTTTCTTTGGTAGAAGAACAGGAAGATCGACGAGTTGAATTCAGCATCCAATAATCTACATTATCAAATAACATTATATAGTGAGCACTTACGTATGGTATGGTGATCAATTAAGGGAAACCATTGTGAACAGTTATTTTTTTCCTTCCGAGGGAGATCAGTTAAGAGTGGACGGGTCATGGCATTGGCAATTCGAGACGGTACGGCGCGGACCCAATCCGACAGCTGACGGGTCGAGTCCGTGTCATCGTGGCGGCGACGCGCTGTGCGGCCGCGCGTGGGGGGGACGGAGCACCCCCTAATAAGGCAATTTTGCAGGCACACGGTCGGTACCTTCTCAGATCAGCTCCGGTCGATGCGGGCCGTCGACCCATCGCTCTCGCCGCGGCTCGCTGTACACGTGGACGGCCGGGATCGCCAGGGGCGACGCATCCTCCCCCTCAGGATGCGGTCGCCCCCATCCCCCCGGTGGGCCACCCCACCCGGCAAAGAAAAAGAGGAGGATCTGGAAGTTGTACCGTTTTTTCCTAATTTTTTCCGAATTTCTTTTGATTTCCGAAGTTGTTGGCTTTCGTAATCACGCTTGCTGCCCGATCTTCTCGCTCTAAAGCTCGTGGAACAGTCGAGATCTCTCTCTCTCTCTAGGACCAGGGAAAGCGCAAGTTGTCTACTTGTTTTCGATCCTTATCTCCTCGCATGCTAGAGATCACTCATTGGTTGTGGGGTTTTCAAGAATCGTTCCCACCATGTTTCATCTCCTATCATCTTCCATCTTCATCCTCTTCTTCTTCTTCTCTGTTTCATTGGTCTCCTCGGCGGAGATCTGGAGTTGCCTCTTGCGTTTCGGCTTTGTCCGGTGTGATTCGATGGGCATTTTCCTTCGGGTTCCGCAAGGAAAGTGCTCTCTCTTTGTGACCTTCTACACGGGCGACTCTTTTTACTTTTTTCCGCGAGCGTTGAATCAGACTGGGTTTTCTTGGGAGCGGGAAGTTGGTGCCGTTTGACTCTCCCTAGGGTTTTGCTTTGCTCGCCGTTGCGAAATGCGAAATTTTTTGGATGCGAAACCGGGATGGATTTTTTCTTCTTTTCTTCAGTATAGTGATAGGGTTCGGCAGTTCTTGATCTGGAGATCGTTAAGAGTTTGCTCTCGCGGACACATTTCATTTTCTGTTTGCTTGTGCTTGCTTTGTTTTGTGGAGGTTTTATGTTCGGATTAAGCTTGTTTCCAGTTTGTCGCTACTTATTGAGGGAAAGGGAATTTTCTTTTCTATGAGTTTATTTGAGTTTTGTTGAACTTACTCATGCTTTACTGGATTCACATGCTTACTGCCCTAGCTAGCACGAGCACCTACTTATTTTTTAAATGTTCTCCCTTTTGGATCTTTAGGCTCGCAGTTTTTCGATGTAGTCTCACCGGTTTTGGATACTTTTCTTTGGTTAATGGTGGTTCCTATAAGGTGGCTCCCCATGCTGTTCTCACTAGATGTGGGTGCGTCATGATTGAGTCATAAATGTCACTTGGGTTTTGGTTTTGTGCCCTCTTTTTCGATAATAATTTATGGGCATGCAATATATTCTTTCCTTTCCTTTTGATTATTTCTTTTGAAGATCTTGAGTTGCGAGATTTCGGTGCTGTTTATGCTCTTCTAACTCACGTCCGTGCTGATCCCTCTGAAACATATGCCTAGTAAGCTTCAACCTTTGAAGCTGTTCGTCTCTTGCTGTGTTTAAGTCAGTATGGGGACATTTTTGTTGGCTTACAGCGATCTGCGCTTCTGGAGATTTTGGTTGAGACCCCTTTATTGACCCCTTTATTGATAAGGCAAACTATTTTCTATGCCTATTGCATGTTTATATGTTCCAAAATATTGCTTGTATCCTTCTAATTTGAATTGGAGAATACTATAACAATCATCCAATACAGTACTCTTGTTGGTGAGGATTGGATTGGCTATTGAATTTCAGTCAAGTAATGTGTAATGATCCATAGATTATGGTAAAAGATTTATACTTTCATGTCATAAGTAGAGTTCACCTCTGTGCTTTTCCTTATGCAGATTTGGGCCTCTAGGTGATATTGTTGCTTGACAACGAGAGAGAGCACGCTAGTTAGCATTCATAAAAGGGACATGGCTGTGTACAAGCGTGCTCTCTATCGTTGTCATACGATCTGCATTTGAGGTCCCAATCTTTGGAATAAGTGAATGGTGACTTTGAATTATTTGCCTTGAGTGTAATATTTTAATGCATGGCATTGATGAGTTGTGAAGTCTTGTGTTATGCATGTATGATGCAAGGGGCTTGAGTCTCTTTTTTCAAATAGCTGGGAGGTAATTTGAATTTACTTTTTCTCCTTAATGCCTGATATTAATGATTGTGTACTTTGTGTGATGCATTAATATAGTGCAATTCTAGATGGTCTTCCAATAGTTTGGTGCATGCTTCTAGAATTTGCATGTGTCTTTGTTTATGTTTGGTTGTTGCGTAGATGTGATGTGATGGAGCATGTACTAGATACTTAAATAATTAAGACGTATTTTCCTGACCTAGCTGTTAGCATTTGCAATATTATCTGCGACATTGATGTGTCTATTGAGATTTGTACATTTTATTGGTTGATTTAAAGTATGTCACTATTCATGATACTGATCAATGATTCCGGAGTTGCATTGCTCAATAATAATGAATTAGTGTAATGCATGATTTTGGAGTCTAGATACCATATTGTTTATTATTTTGCTTGAAGTACATATTTCATTTGGTGTTTGGATGAGGTTATGGGACATTGTCCTTGTCGACTAATGCAGCATAATTTAAAATATACTCGAATTAGTAGTTGCTGAGTTAGATATTGACTAAAATATATTGTTTTATGGAATTATGAAATATGACATGCACTCCAGCATAATAGCTTAATTCAGGAAAGAAAAGGATGCTCCTGTTGGCTGAATATTCAGGTCTAAATTGAGGAACTTGCATGCCAAAATTTGTCTTCTGCATATTAAAGACCCAACTTTGGTCAGTGCTAATGATAATGAGGTTGCACATGCCACTGAAGTAAGTTTTCAGTGAGTTTGTAACGCAATATTAAATTTAATCCAATGATGTGTTTCTTCTGATGCACATCAATTGTTCTAATTTGATAGCTTGTTATAGTTGATTAACCCTTCCTTAAAATATGATACCATGCTTTGTCAATGCTTGCTTTATTAAAAATGGCAGTCATGTTTTGGAGGAATCGTTCCACATATCATTTAATTGAGCTTGAACCTTTCAATTGTTGCACTAAAGTCCTATAGAAATTAAAAAGTGTAATTAAGTCTTAAACTTTAAGTTCGTGTAGTCAAGTCATGAAACTTTTCTGCAAAGTGCATTAAGGTCCTAAATCTATATTGACGAGTGCAATTTGAAGGGTGTCAATAAGCTCTGAGTGCTATCTGGGCAAGTATCAGCATTGTCCATTGAAAAGACTTGATTTTACTTTTTGCAGAGGTCACCAGTAAAAATAATTAGGGCTTAATTGCATTCTGCGCAAAGGTTTGTGAATAAGTGAATATTTAACTTGGGTATAGGTTTTGCGGTTGAATTATAAATAAGGCATTGTACTTGACTTTTATATATATATATATATATATATATTTCAATTTGACATGAACCATAACTCTCTTGGTGTCTTTTTTCTCACATGCAGTGTTCTTTTGGACTGCAACTGTAGGGGCTGTCTAGTTCGAGAAGTGTTTTTAGTTTCCAATTCCATAGGAAATGAAATGAAAACAATTTTCTGCTTTCATTTCCTTTTTATTTTTCAAGATTTTTGGTAAACTAAAATGAGAATTTTTGGTGGAAATGACAATTTTGAAAATATGTTTTGTGCTTCACTAAGAGATTTTTTTTTTCCTTTCTATTTTGGTGAAAAGGTTATGGTTTTTCTTTCAGAAAAGGAATTTGAGAAAGTTTCAGAGAAGGTGTATGTTCTTTACCAATTCATTGTGTGGGTAAAGTTTCTGGAACTCACTTTTTTCCTCTCCTCAATGCCTTTCAGCTTTGCAGTGAAGCTTTGGAGCGCCTGCCCCCTTTGGGGGGGGGGTGTTTGCTTGGATACAGTCTTTGAAGAAGACATCATGAAAAGAATGTCCTTCACCATGATACTTTGTTCTCATTGTGGAGTGAGAAACACCAATGTGTTTTCAGTCCATGATACTGTTTTCACTTTTGTGCCTAATAAACTAGAAGAAGCTTACTGCGTTTTCATTTGAAAAATTTTCCATGATTCTGCCAAACAAAGTTGCTAGTAGCCTTTTCATTCTCAATGAAATGAAAGTGGAAATTCAAAAGTGCCTATCAAGCGAACAAGCCCTGAAATGCTGCCATTTTCTTTTCTTTTGTAGTTTTCTTTTGCTAGGATTGGTGATTTGTAGTGGTGACTAAAATCATTGAAGAGTTTTATGCTAGAAGGTGTAGTTCTTCCTCTTTGGAGCCTTTTTTGGTCCACTCCTTGTAACTATATCATGTAGAGAGTGAAATTATACTATATGTAAAAATTGTAAACCTGATGCATTGAAGCAAAATACTTCTTTCTACAATAAGGACTATGGTCTTTTTAGTTTTTATGGAGTGTGGGATATTCCAAAAATAGTGCGACACAATTTGGGTGTGGAGGGATTCCATTTTGATTCTTGTGTTGGAAGGAAGAAATAGACTATATAATTCCTCTCCTTGTGTTTTGGCTCATCCAGAAAGAAAGGAACAAGGAGCAGTTGTCCTCTGGGGATTCTATTAGGGATAATTTGTCATGGAGACTTCACTTTGGGTAACATGGGAAAGGTTAATTTCATGATTATCATTCACTGCAAATTGGCTCCTCAAAGATGGTCGTTGGGGAGATCCTAGATAATTAATTATCACCTGGCCTTTTACTTGATTTCGACCCAGTCTGGTGTTGAGGAATCTCATTGCTGATAATTGAGAGAAGCTTGAAGAAGATAATGGCAAAGGATCATAGGAGGTAGCTAATGGATCATTCCATGTGTTATGAGTTCTGTATTCTCAGATCTTTCTTTGAAGTTCCTCTTTGTGAGATCTTTTACTTGTATCTTCAAGAGAAGCTTGTTGTTGTGTAAGTAATTGATGTTTCTTGTGGCCTTTGTTTGTCTGCTAGAGAATGATGACGCACAACTCTAGTGGACAGCAGTCTCATTCCAGGAAGACATCATTTATGTCCATTATATTAGTGGCCAAACCATATTGAGTTCGTAATTGAGTTTACATGTATTTCATTTTTCTTCTGTCAGTATTGGATTCTATTTTTTTATATGAATTTGATAACATGTATGAATCACTTCTCTTGTATAAAAATTTCATTGATTAAATCACACCTATAATTTTTCAAGGGCATTACCTTTTCTGACTTATCGGGAAGTCATAAGAAGGCAAAAATCTTATATGACTTCTGCTTCAAACTCGATTTTCTTATAGCCTCACCTTCCTCATTTATTAGCATTCTTGGGAACTCATAACATGGAAGAAGAATGAGATTGATGTGGAACAAACTCATCCATTTTTGGGGCAAATAGATGATAGCTTATAGTTAAACCTTGATATAACCTTATTGCTAGCTGTTAGAAATGTCATACACTATCTTGTGTAACCTTATGCATTCCTTTTGTGGCTGAAATAAATTGTTCTATGTATCCTTTGTTTCTGAGTCTTGCATTATGTCACCTAATAATAAGATGCCATCTTCGTTGTTGCGTCTTTGGTTAGATCTTATGCTCATTCAATTCACTAAGCAGAATTCTTGATCTTTGCTGTGGAAATAATCAAATTGATTTTGGGGCTTTACCATGCCTGCCATTTATAGCTTCGGTCATACCGTCTGCAACAATTTCTCCACCATTTAAGAATCCTCATTTGTTGCTGAATAGAAGTTCGATAATATGCTTTGGAGTCTTTATTTTTTCCTAGATAGATCTTGGTTCATTGACTTCTTTAATAGTTCCTATACTATCAAATGGATATCTGAAACACTAGTCCTTAAACTCATTAGAATTTGAAGATGAGGTCTATGATTTTATCTTTGACAGAGATGATTCTGGATTTGCCTTATCTTGCTATTGTGCGTATGTGCACTTATAGATGTGGATGCTTCTTGTGCAATATATGTTTTGCTGGGTATGTGAATATTCATGCATTATATTTGATTTTAGTCAATGTTGGCACTGAAAGTGCAAAGGTAGGTCATAGTCTTCACCTCGGCATGAAATTGATTATGTAGTTGACCGAACTTGCATCATTGCTACAAATTGAGTTTCCAGAAATATGTTTGGCTTGTGCAACCATTTGAGTTGGAGATGAGGTAATTATCTGCTGTGTTTTCTTCGTTGATATATAAGTGTCATTGCATCTCTAGTTTGTCCACGATGCTAATGTCGCCATTGAGAGCTATTGAGCTCCAAAGTTGACTCACAAGAACTGGGAATTATGCCAAAATTGCTGCCAAACGTTTTTTTACATAATTTCTTTTCTCTGAGATTGAAATTGGAATTTTCACCTTCAAATAAGGTGAGGATGCTTTTTTTTTTTTTGGATAAGAAATAAGGTGAGGATGTTTGAATGCAAATGATTGTGTCATCTGCCATGGCTTTGAGTCACACGTGGCAATGTTCTGCATTTTGTTGTCTTGTTGATCTTTGACTTTGATATGAAATTGAGTGTCATGGCATAAAAAATGATTTCATATGCCTCATCCTACATAGCCAGCTTATTTGCTGCTGCTGCTGTGCTGCTGTCCAGTGGCCGGTCTTTCCAGACTCAAATTTGAAAATAAAAGGTTATAATCGAAGTTATCTTCCAGACATTATGTTTGCAAAAATATATGCTGGACCTGAGGGGCTGCTAATCTAGATTGCACTAAATCTGTGCATGGTGAAGACTATCCCGAGAGGGCTTATATTAGATTGCACTTGATATTGTTTGTGTTGAAAACTTTCCATTGGCCTCTCTATATTTCATTTATGATGGTGGTAATACCATCCTCCGGAGCTCTCCTGCATGTTTTTGCATCTCACTTTGTTGATTCAATATTGTTTCAGTTCATTACTTTTGCTGTAAATATTTGGTGTGATTAAGCCCAGAGGTCCAAAAACTTTGAACAGGAAGAGGGTCGAATAGCTTGGCACAAGTTATGCTTGGTTAGGGATCAATTTATATACAACTGTCACGTTACCAAGTTGCCTTTTATGAGATTGCTGAGAGTCCTACATGCTGTAACAGGAAAAATCTTACACTGAGGATGATGGAAGAAACAATAAGCCATCGGCTATCGCACGGGATTTGGTAGTATCTGTTAAGATGCATGCATGTTGACTTTTTTAAATTGGCTTAAGGTTTTCGTTCCTCTCTTGCCCTTTTCAGTTTGATACTTAAGCGATGCTCCTTTTATTTGTCTCTCACAATGAAAAACTTGGAACTTAAAGGAGATTTGGTTTCTGATTTACGAAGCAGCGACAGTTTCTGGTGGGGTCAAACAACGGAATTGTGTTTTTGTTTTGACGCAGCAATCACTCTCTTATTTCTTGAAATGGGAACAATGTAAAAAGAGCAGAGCTGGACGACAACGACAACCGTGTCTTCTATTGTTCTTGCATATAGGTATATTGCATGATATTTCATTACTTCAAGTGTGGAGTAAGGTTAATTTAATTACGCTATTGAGTCTCTTCCCTTCGGTGGAGTCTGCTTCGGGTACGCATCACCCGAATCTTGTCTAAGATCACATTATTCCTGTTCGAGAGAGCGACTGATATTTCGATTAAATGGATCTTTTATCTATTTATATCCATACTATCTACTTTTTAAATCCATAAGCCACCCATCAGCCTAAAAAATAGAAGTCCAAATTTCCACTCAAAGAAAAATTACCTGTTAGTCTTATAGAATCGAGGGAGTTTTGTCTTTAACGGCCAAAGATTAAGCTATATAAGGTGAGGATGGATATGCAGAGGAATTTGATTGAAAAGTGAAGATGCGCGTGGGATTCTGAAACAGAGTTTACAATGTCATTTAGCCGAATTCTTTTGGGAATTTACTTGAGTTTGACTCTGATGAAAGCTGAACTTGGCAATCACACTTGCGGACCATAAAAGGGTTTCATCGGTTTATAGATACCTTTCGAGTTCTTCTTTTCTTTTGGATCTTGTAAGAGTAAGAATTGGGCAAGAAAATCATAAACCAGGGACGTGTGCATCCGTCCATGCGTTCATCTATAAGGTTTGGCCCCTTCACCGTGATCCAGGTCATCTCCAAATCTTGTAAGAGTAGGAATTGGGCAAGAAAATCACAAACCAGGGACGTGTACATCTGTCCATGCGTTTATCTATAAGGTTTGGCCCCTTCACTGTGCTCCTATAAGAAAGTCATTAACCATCTTTTTTGACTGGTCGAACCTCAATTATTCTGATCAATTCATGTGAAAGGAGATTAATTGAAATATTGAAATTACAGCATTATCACTTGAGATTTAACTAAAAATCTTCATCGAAAAAGGAATACTGTAAGGGTTATGAATTTTTGTATGGTTTTCATTTGAGTGTCATAATTTTCTTTTCTTCAAAAAAAAATTTGAGTGCCTTTGTACGATATTTGCTTGAGTGTTATGATTTATTTTTCTTAATCAATTAAGTGCAATATAATTTCTTACTTGATAATTCGAGTGCCACAATTTCAAAAAATGCTCACCGCAAGCTGGGGAAAATTGTTCAATCTATGATAATTTTTTTTTTTTTTATGGATGTTAATTGAGTTCTGAACTTTCTTAATTTTGTCAAATTAGTCTCAAATGTGCAAAAATCCAAAATAGTTCACATGGCCAATTTTCAATCAACTACCGAATGAACAGTGACAAACATGAAAAGTTATCTAGCTACCAGCTGATTTTTTTTTTTTTTTTTTTTTCGGTTCTATTTTATTTTTACTCTAATTCTCAGACTTTTGTCCTACCTCATTGCAGAGCGTGAGTGTCAAAACCCACTTTTGAATCTAAATCGTCCCGACCTCAACCCCTAATAAAGTGGGGATTTGAACCCTCACCTCCCCCTTCCATGTTAGAAGGGTGGCCACTGGGGCAAACTCCAATGGTTACCAGCTGATTTTGTAGCTTGTAAAGATTCATTATTTTAGTATTTTTTTATACAAACTATTTAAGTTGTTGATTACACGTTTAAAAAATCAAAATCAATTGTGAAAAACATAATTTGTATGAGGTGATATAGTGGTTTCTAGGAGGTATTGTGTCTGTATTTCATTGTCTTGGAATGCAATAAATCTTAGTCATTCAACAAATTTGGTTGTGATTTTTTACCCTTCAATCTAATATTGAAGGTTTCAGACTTTATCTAGGCCCATTACGTGTAACATGATGAGAAAATCCCATCATCATAAAATTACACAAATTTTTAAGTGGGGCCAGACTTTATTGGGGCTCATCACGTGTAACATGATGAGAATCCATGACTCACGAGGAGGACTTAGTCCCATGAAGACCGCAAAAGTAAGCCAAGAACCTATAGGTCAAAAATAGAAAAAAGGAAACCACAACTTAAAATATTTAGGACATGAAAGCATTATAACTCCTTCCCTGATTGTCACTAATTTAATAATGGCGTTCAATCATATTATTAAATTGAATAGCTTTGAATTGCCAATAATATAATTAGACCAGTTGAAGGGGGGAATTCAAAAGGAGGTGAAAAAGGTAAAAGGATTTTGTGGTCAAGATCCTCCACATGATGAAGACAAATTGATTGGAAAAATAGAAAATCAGGGCAAAAGAAAGATAAAGCTGATGTTGATTTTGTTGTTTCTAAGGATTTCATGTGTACATACGTCGATGAGTGTTTTAGGGGGTGAAGAATGGTTGACCAAAAACAGAGAGGAGACCCAAAACTGTTGAGTTGCACTACTTTCGAAATGTAAATTTCACACAAAAAAAAAAGAAAAAAAAAGAAATTACTTCGGAGGAGAGAGCTCCATTGAGCCCAAGGATGAGAGGCTTGTGAGAAGCATCCGCTTGTGCCTCATAAGAACCAGTAGAAGAAAGGTAAATCATACTTAAATTTATGTATCACCTATAAATTGTGAAAATTTCAAACGTTTTGGATTAAGAAAAAGTAAAAGTGCATCCAACCAAATATTTATATGAAGTTAAGAGCAAAAAGTAAAATGTCTATTTGAGTGATTTTAATTAAGTTACATGATCTTCATATGGACATTACAATTGCATGTAGACTTAAATTATAGAGGCGGATTAAGGGATTTCGATTGGCCTTGAGTAGTTTTTGGATATGTGAGTACTAATGAAACATTTCTTTTTTCATTTGTTTTGTCCATGAAGAGAATCAACATAGTTGCTTGAAATAAGAAACTCAAAGTTTCCATTTTCTTTCCTTAATAATGGCTTTTTTTTTGCACCACAAGGCCAAAAATTGAGGAGTCCCACGCTTTCTTAATCTTTGTCTGAGATAGTCCAAACTCAATTTCCTAATTTCTCAAATTAAAACCCTATTCCCCCAAATTTAGGCGGAGAATCTAAAAAACCGATGATGGTAGGATTGCAGGGAGAGACCGCGACGTTGATGGAAAGCAAGAGAGAGAGGTAGAGAGGATCGGAATTTCAAGAGAATTAGGGGAGATGATTAAGACACAATCCCCCTTTGGAGAGGCCTAGGCAAGAGCATAGAGAGAGGGCAAAGCCCGGACTCATTGACATTTCCTTTCCTTTTCTTTTTTTCTTGTTCAAGGATGACTAGCGATTGAGTCTCATTGTTCGGTATTATTTTCTTATTATACCCAAATGGCACACGCTAAACTGTTCGGAAAAGTAAAAGATATTATTTTGCAATCTATGGTCAATAAAAAAAAGGAAGAAAAAATTGTTCATGAGAGGCTTGCAATTGTGGGAAAACACTATCCAACTTTAAGGCATTGACCTTGTTTGGAGAGCTTCAGGAATGACATTCCAACTATAAATATGTCATCCATCTTGTTAATGTTATGTAAACCTAAACCATCTTCCACCTCCCAAAAACCATCAATACCCCCCAAAATCATGGTTTCTTCATTATTGCTGTCCATCTTGTCTCCTTTATGTGTCTTCTTCTTCTTCTCCTCACTCTTCTTGGTCGGCACAACTTCATTTTAGGGGGTTAGGAGTTTCTGCTTCCTCCACTTCTTTTTCCACTATCCACACCATCGGGAATAAAGATGAAGTAGAGGCTCTCTTGAATTGGAAATCTACTTTTGACAACCATAACCAATCTCTCCTCTCTTCATGGCATGGCAACAATCTTTGCTGCTTTATCGGTATCGCTTGCAACTACTATGGAGCTATCATCCATCTAAATCTTTCCAATGTTGGTTTGAGAGGAACTCTAGATGGCCTTGACTTCTCATGCTTAACCAGTGTTGTTAGCTTTGAACTCACCAACAACTTGATCTATGGCTCCATCCCCTCAGGTATTGGTAACCTTTCCAAACTCAACTCTCTTGATCTTTGCTTGAATGAACTGTTTGGGGAAATTCCTCCAGTTATAGGTATGTTGGAGAGTCTTCATCATTTGTACCTTTGTGCCAATAACTTGTTGACGTATTCCTACCTCTCTTGGAAAATTAGGCAATTTAATCAAACTAAGCATTTCACGAAATAACTTATCTTGGTTCCATTCCACAAGAAATATACAACTCGAGGAGCTTGACGGTTATTTCCTTATGGGGAAATAGATTGTCAGGATCCATTCATTCAGAAATCGCAAGGCTCACTTCTCTCGATGAACTTTACCTATCTTCCAACAATCTCATCGGCTCAATTCCTCGTTCCATCGGAAACTTGTTAAATTTATTTGTGCTTAGCCTCTTCCAAAATAATTTGGCTAGTCCAATCCCTACTTCTCTTTGGAAAATTGGGCATCTTAACCATATTTGACATTTCATAGAATGCTACTTCCGGTTCCATTCCACAAGAAATATGCAACTTGAGGAGCTTGACCCATCTTTTTTTTTTTTAATGGGGAAATAGATTGTCGGGATCCATTCATTTAGAAATCGAGAGGCTCACTTCTCTTGATAAACTTGAGCTATCATCCAACAATCTCACCGGCTCAATTCCTCATTCCATCAGAAACTTGTCAAATTTATCTATGCTTAAGCTCTCAAAAAATAATTTGGTCGGTCCAATCCCTACTTCTCTTGGAAAATTGGGCAACTTGACCATATTTGACATTTCACATAATGCCATTTTTGGTTCCATTCCTTCAGAAATTGGAAGGCTCACTTCTCTTGATACACTTGTTGTATCATTTAACAGTCTCATCGGCTCAATTCCTCATTCCATTGGAAATTTATCAAGTTTATCTTCACTTGACCTCTACCAAAATAATTTGGTCGGTCCAATCCCCGCATTAGTTGGAAGCTTGGCCAATCTAACTAGCTTAACCATTGGCGTTAATATGTTCTCCGGTTCCTTGCCCTTTGAATTTAATAGGTTAACACGTTTGACTCATTTGGACATGACAATAAACTAGAGGGGGAATTGCCAAAAGATGTATGCCTTGGGAGATCATTAGCGTATTTCTTTGCCTTCAAAAATCATTTCACGGGTCCCATCCCAAAAAGCTTAGAGAGTTGTAGCACATTACTTAGATTGAGGCTAGAAGAAAACCAACTTACTGGAAACATACAAAAGCTTTAGGAATATATCCACATCTAAATTATGTGGACTTAAGCCACAATAATTTGAACGGTGAACTTTCATGGAAATGGGAGCGTTGTCCCAATTTGACGAGCTTAAGGATATCAAACAACCAAATTTCTAGTGATATACCTACAATATTTGGAAGGATGGCTTAGTTATGGGTACTACAACTCTCTTCAAATTTTTAAGTGGGGGAGATTCCAAGGGAATTAGGAAGTCTATCAATGTTGTTAGAACTCGATCTAAGTAGCAACGCTATCACATGAAATGTCCCGACTAAGATTGGACTTTTATCTCATTTGGTACATTTAAACTTGGCATCAAACAATTTGACCGGATTGATGCTGGTGCAGCTAGGCTCGTGCAAAAGCTTGTTGACCTTGAACTTGAGTAGAAACAAATTTTGGACAAGCATCCCTCTAGAGATAGGCAACACACAGTTCCTTGAGGTTCTTGACATAAGTCATAATTTGTTGACTAGAAACATATCGGAAGTACTTGGATAGTTGAAAATCCTGCAAGTCCTAAATATCTCCCACAACTGCCTTTTTGGTTCTATTCCACATACTTTTGGTGATATGTTAGCCTTAACTTCCATCGATTTATCCTACAATAACTTGGAAGGCCCTCTCCCAAATGTCAAAGCTTTTAACGAGGCTCCATTTGAGGCAATGCAACATAAGAAAGGGCTTTGTGGAAATGTTATTGGTCTATTGATATGCAATTCTATCGAGAGTAAGAAACACAATCCACATGTTAGAGTTAGAATTGCAATTATCCTTTGTCTCTCATTGTTGGGAATTATCCTTCTCTCTTGCACCTTGATCGTTCTTATAATCATCAATCATCATCGAAGAAGAATTATCAAGAGAGAGAACAACGAACACACACATGATTTGGATTTCATGCATATTTTGAATTATGAGGGAAAAATTTTCTATGATCGAATCTTTGAGGCCACAGAAGGATTTGACTCAAAGTACTATGTGGCCAAAGGAGCACATGTAATTGTTTATAAAGCCAATATATCAAAAGGTCAAATGTTTGCTATAAAGCAAGCCTCATCATCCCAAGACAATAGTGAGACTATTGATTTGATGCCATTTGAAAGGGAAATTCAAGCCTTAAGAAATCTACGCCATCGTAATATGGTGAAATTTATGGGTTATGCTCTTATGTTTAATGCTGTTTTTTGGTGTATGAGTACATGGAAAAAAGGAAGCTTGAGAACAATTTTGAATGATAATGAAAGAGCAGTAGAATTTCATTGGAACAAGAGAGTAAATGTGGTCCGAGGAGTTGCGGATGCTTTGTCCTATATGCATCACAAATGTTCACCTCTGTTAATTTATCGAGACTTGACCAGTAACACTGTTCTATCGGATCGCAATTATGAGGCTCATGTTTCCCATTTTGGCACTGCAAGACTATTGAGGCCGGATTCATCAAATTGGACTATTGTTGTTGGCACAATTGGGTATATTGCTCTGGGTACTTTGTAATTTCTTCAATTTCACTAGTATTAAGTGTCAAACATCCCTTCTCTTGTTATTTAATTTTCTTATGGAAATTTGTTTACGCATTTAGAGCATTCAAGTTTCATGTTGATCAGAAAGCCTTCTGACTTTCCTAATAAGGAAGAAATGGCAAAAGAGGTAAAAATTATAATTGATCCATCTCAAGGATATGAAATTTGTGTTACCCAAATGAAGCGAGCATCAAATAAAATCCTTTGAACGCCCCTAAAGTGTAAACTCCCATGCTCAAATCAGTGTTGTAAGCATAGATTAAGTAGAAATTTGTACTTGTAACTGTTACCTCATGGGAAGCAATGTAGTTAATTTGAAAACAACTTATGATCAAGGTTATAAAAAAACCATGAATTCTCCACTTGCAGAGCTGGCTTATTTTTCAAATCCTACCAGAAAAGTGCGATGTATATAGCTTTGAAGTCATCGCATTAGAGACAATCATGGGAAATCATCCAGGAAATCATGTCTTTGGGGAATGTTCATCATCCACCCAAATTGAATCGCCGATACTATTGAAGGATGTGTTGGATCAACGTCTCTCACCTTCTAGACTTTGTCTTTGAGATGCGCAAGGCGTAGTCTCAATCGCCAAGCTAGCGTTCACGTGCTTGCAAGCCGATCTGCGGCTTCGATTGACTATGGGACAAGTCTCGCGTGAGCTTTGTGTTCGAGTACCCCTTGAAAAGCCACTCTCTGCTATCACCTTAAAGCAACTTCGCGATATAAATGTCAAGAAATTTGGAGCATTCACAGGATTTGGTAAGTTTTGAAGTTACTTTTTCATGTGCTATTGTGTTTGATCTTCAATCATGATGACGATTGGCTTTTAATTATTTTCTTAGTTCTCACTAATCCCACTTGTGTGATTTATGATGTTCACTGCAGAGCTAGCTTCAACGTTACACGAATAGTGCAATGTTTATAGTTTGGAATCGTGGCACCAAAAATAATTAGGGAAGGCTTTTGGGGAGATCTCATTTCATGATTATTTCCATCTTTTTTGTAGAGCAATCGGCAAGTGAATTTGTAAAATGCATTAAATTGACATCTCTTGCCTTCTTTCAATTGAGATGTAAACAACATGTAGTTTCTATTGCTTGAAGAGATAATGATACTAGTAACCTATACACTTTTATTGATATGTATTATCATACTAGAACTTTTAATTGGATCACTCATCTTAATTTTTGTTTTTTTGTTTTTTTTTGGTACTGGAGGAACCGCCCCAGCCGGGTAGCCGAAGCGTAAATCCCCAGGTGCCTTAAGCGGGAGGACCCACCACTCCTGGTAGCACACTTAAGACACCAAGTAACTTCGCCAGCCCTCTTGCGTTGTAAGGGCTTCGAACCTCTCTCCTCCCTCATAGAGGATCATTGAAGCCCTCATCTTACTTTTTGTTGATGTGCACTATTGTCCTAAAACTTTTGGTTGGTCCAATAAGATGCTAATATATTTTGATATGTTTATTTTCATTCTTTAAGTGATTAATTTAAATGAAATTTGGCATGGACATCAATATAAGAAAGCTAATGTTTGATGGAAAAAATCACGTGGATTTCGCATTTGTCATTTTAACTTGAAATTGGAAAATTATAAATAATTGGTTTAAGACTGATTGTGCAATTCGTTCGTTCACCCATTTTGGCTATTTGGCATTATTAAAGTGCTACTTTTTGTAGAAGGAAAGTATAAAGCTTTGAAAAATTTGCACCACAAAGAGAAAGGATGTTGAAACATTCTCCAGGCCTGCCTTCCCAGAAGAGCTTTATTAAAAGATAATAAGTCCCGAAAACCAAACCCCCCTGTACTTTTCCTCTCTTTTAGGATATCCCAGGACTTCCAGTGAATTCCAGCTTTATTACTTGTATGTTGCCACCAAAATTTGGCTATTTTCTGTTCAACGAGACTTACATATCGAGTAGGAATCTTAAAAATGGACATCGTATGCGAGGTATAGCTTGAATCACAGATTTCAATAGAACCTCCTTCCCTCCTTTGGAAATCAATTGTTCTTTCCACCCTGCCAATTTAGCATTCACTCGTGTATGAATCCAAGCAAACATCTCTCTCTTTGAGGATCCCCGTCGAGGGGAGGCCTAGATATTTTCGGTTTTATCAAGAATTGGAACTCTTAATTCTCCAGACCATATTTAACTTGAGAGACATAGGACAATTTTTGCTACCAAACAGACCTGATTTGTTTGATTTATCTGTCTGTCTGTTGCACTACGGTACTCATTTAAGATGCTAGCCAAGTTGTGACACTCCTGAATTTTACCATCTAGAAAAAGATCGCATCATCGGCAAAGAACGGATGGGATAAAACAGGGAAGACTTTGTTAAGTTTCAGTCCTCGGAGATGACCCATAGTAATAGCTTCTGGATAAGATGGGACAGCATGTTAGCCACGAGTATAAATAAGTAAGGTGAAAGAGGATCTCCCTGCCTAATTCCCCTGGTTGGTTTGAAGTAAGGTAGATCTTCGCCGTTAAGTTTGACACTAAGAGAGGTAGTTTTAACACATTGCATCAACCATAACACCCATCGATCATGAAAACCAATCTGGCGCAAATAGTCTTCTAAGAAGTCCCACTCAATCCTATCATAGGCTTTTACGCATGTCCGGTTTTAGGATCGCCCAAATTGCTTCTTTCTCCGACGAATTCTAAATTGATGTAAGACCTCTTGAACTATCATAATGTTGTCCTGGATTTGTCTCGCTGACACAAAAGCACTCGTTTCGTGGCAATCAAATCTAAGGAGACAGCACTTTAATCGATTTGCTAGGACTTTGGAAATAATCTTGTATAGAAAATTACATAAACTGATGGGGCGAAATTGATCTAACCTCTCTGGATTCGGTACTTTAGGAATCAGACATATAGAAGTTCTGTTAATTTCTGCAGGCAACACACCAGTAATTAAAAAATTTTGCACTGTGCTAAAAACATCATCCTGAAGTATATTCCAATGACTATGATAAAAGAGGCCATGAAAACCGTCAGGTCCTGGAGCTTTTGTTGATCCCAATTGGAATGTAGCTAGCCGGACTTCCTCTCTTGTTACATCGGCGATTAAATGATCGTTCATTACCTCTGTCACTATCTCGTGGACATTTCATTAAAGTAGGGCCATAGTCTCGATGACCGTGTAGTAGAATAGAGGTTCTGAAAATAACAATTAGTCATGCGCCTCACCGACCCGGGTCCCGAATCCGAGTCCTCGTTTACATCTTTGAGCATGCTGATTCTGTTTCGCTTCCTTCGTTGAAGTGTTGTAGCATGAAAAAATTTCGTATTTCGATCCCCCTCAACCGGTTGATACGAGCGCATTGCCCAAGTAGTGATCTTCCCGTATCCATATTTTAAATCGATCCTTTAGCGATTTAACCCGACCGGGTATTATAATTGCACGCGAGGTTGATTGATATGGTAATTGAAGATGCTTTGCTTTAAAAGATCTATCTCGTGATGACCAGCCGTAAACTTCCTTCGACTCCACCGAGATAAAGCTGTGGTTGTCACTGCAATTTTTGGAGATCTTTGAAAGGGTGACATGAGGTTGAGGACCATGCTTCGAGACCACCCGGTGGCATTCATCATCTTGAAGCCAAAAGGATTCAAAGGTGAACCGCTTTTTCCGCCTTGTTTTGTTTAACTTCGCCGTTAAAAATAGTGGACAATGATCGAGATCCTATAGCAGGTAAAGCGTAAACTTCTGCTTCCGGATAGGTTAATCGCCATCCCATTGTGCATACAGCTCTGTCTATTCTTTCCTTAACTTGACTTCCTCACCATTTCTATTGTTCACCCAAGTGTAGGCACAGCCCTTGGTGTCAAGATCCATCGTAGCGCAGTCATTTAATAAATCTCTAAAGGATTGTAAATGATGTTCTTGAGGTAAGCGTTTTCCACCTTCTCCCGGTGATTCAAAATTTCATTAAAATCCCCGATACACACCCAAGGTAGGGTATGTAGATGACTAAGATGACGCAGTTGTCCAAAGAAGTTGACGCGAGTAAAAACTCTTTGGAGCATGTAGAAAGGTAATACCCATAGTTGTCCTTTGCAACACATCTGAACAGATAGTATCAATATAATGAGGATCATGAGAGGGATAGTAATATTAACCTGGTCATTCCAAAAAAGAACCAAGCCACCAGCCCGGACCTTGGGGATTAATCACAAAACTATTATGATATTGAAGTCTTCTTTGTAATCTCTTGATAAGCTGGTTCGTGGTTTTTAGTTTCCATCAAAAGATAATATCAGGCCGATCATGGACCACTAGGTCCTTTAACGCTTGAATTGTCGAGGGTTGCCCACCCCGACAATTCCAACTTATAATTTTCATTGTGCTGGCGGTGGCTGTTTAGGGCAAGCCACCACAGCCCTTGTGTCTGCCCCTTCAGCTGCATATATAGGGGCATCCATAAGGAGAGAATCATCAAAAGGTGCTGGAACAAAAGAAGTAGACCCATAAGGATTGTAACGCTTTGTTTTTTTAGTAGGACTAGCCTTTACCGCCATGGAAGGAGTTTTTAGCTTCTTGCTATTCAACACGTGCTTTTGGAAGAGGTTCGGCCATAGAGGGAATATGCGGGGGTAGGCAATGGATTACTCGAAGGTTACGTGTGGTAGTAATCTCCACGGATGGGGTTGCTCCTTGGTGTATGAAGGTCTTTGCGGAAGTAATAAATGTAATGGCGGTGGAGTTTCTGGTATAACTTCTTCAACTTCATTTTGGTCCGGTAATTTCTCATAAAAGGCTTTCCAGAATGGACTGTGAACTCTTACCTCAGCCCTTAACCAGGGACCATAGGACAGCTGATCTTTCCCTTCCATCTTGGCCTCATCAAAGGGAATATTTGGACATTGAGTTGCATAATGGCCCAAGATACCACAAGAGTAACAATAGTCGATAATCGCTCATATTTGTAATCAATCCATATATTCCGTCCCTCCACTTTGAGTAGCTTACCAGATTTCAATGGTTCTTGAAGGTTAATCTTCACTCGTACCATACTGTTTTAACAAATGAATTCTCTTTATTTGCTAGGTTCACTTCCCCGAACGACCAACATGTCGAGCCGCCTTGGCGAACATTCTCTCGGTACATCTTTCCGAGGGAGGCCAAATATTTGCACCCGGAAATTCACATGTGGTGAAATCATAGCAATGAAGAGGCGTATTCGGCAACCACGGTTTCAGTATCAGAAGGTTGTGCCCAAACAGCCAATGGCCACTATGTAAGATCCTTTGCCGTTCATTTTCAGAATTGAAAGTAAAAACATACATACCTTCTTCGGGTTGGGAAATTTGCACATGTTCATTACGCCATACACGTTTTAACGTATTCTGTAAAGCTTGAAAATTTACTTGATGAATCGACAGATTTTACCCACTAATGTTGCCTTGCATGCTTGCATCTTTCCGAGATATTTCATCATCCCGCACGTCCACATCTCGCCGGACAGTCGGCCAAGTCGATGGCATAAGGCAGCAAGGCGAACATTTTCCGGAGATTGGGATGTATTCATAACTGGAAACTGTCTAGTAATGGCGATCAAGTCGACATGCAAGCTCCGATAAGACCAACGAAGCAAAACCCAAGAATGGCGGACTGGTAGGAGAAAAGCGACGTTGAGAAACATCATCTACGAGAAAGGATGGGAATGCTGAGAGAGAGAGGACTCTACATTTCGAGAGATGGTAAGTTGCCAAGTTATTAAAGTGCTACTTTTAAAACTTTGAAGATGAGCAATTAAAATGAGAACAAAAAGTTACTTTTCTTCCCCTTGTGGATGTTTTCGAAAAACATTAATTAATTTAAAGAAATTCTTTTTGGGAAAATATTACAAATGGTCCATGAACTTTCATCTAATGTTCAATTTCATCCCTGAGCTTTCGATTTGCTCAATTTGATCTCTGAACTACCACTTAATGTGCAATCTCGTCCCTAGACTTTTAATTTGTTCAATTTGGTCCATGAATTATTGATAAATGTCCGATCTAGTCCCCGACTATTTGAAAATTAACTAATTTCGAACGAAATTGGCTTCCATGGCTGTTAGTCTCTTAACTATAAAATAAAAAAGGACATGTGGAATACCCACACAGAAATTACCTTTAAAATAGGTCAAATTGTGGCCGCCGTCCAAAAAAAAATATACAGAACCACTTCTTCTCTTTGCTTTTGTGATTAGTGTTCTCATCTCTAGCTGACCCCTAATTTGTTTTTCTTTTTAAAGATATATATTGACTCATAATTCTAATAATCCAATTTAGTTCCACGTCATCAATTAATGCTCCATGTCATCACTTAACGGTTTGAACAAACGAAAGGACTAGATGAAACATTTGTTAATAGTTCAGAGACCAAATTGAGCAAATCAAAAGCTCAGGGACGAAATTGGTCAATTTTCAAATAGTCATGGACTAGATCGAACATTTATCGATAATTCAGGGATCAAATTAAACAAATTAAAAGTCTAGGGATGAGATTGCACATTAAGTGAAAGTTTATGGACTGTTTGTGACATTTTCCCATTCTTTTTTGGCCAAATAATTTGATGAACTTATTTAAAAATGCCCTTTCTACATATCCAATCTCATCACAAATTAATTTATCTGCAATTACTTTGGGGATTAACGATTTCAAGATCATTATGTTCACTTCACATGAACTTCCGCATAATAGCTCAGCAAAATTAATCCCCCTGAATATCATTGCTCATTGCTGACTATTGGCTCTTGCTAAGGGGATTTGATCTCTTTTTCTTCATAATTAGCGCAATGTGCTTATAACTGAGGAAATTATTATGACAACTAGCAAATACAAAAACGAAATACACGACATAGTACAAAAGACTCAGACTTAAACCAATACATCTCATTATAAAATCAAACAACACCATACAATTTACGCCCATCGAAGTACAAATACATAAGAATCAGACTTAGATAAATACAATCTCATAATCAAAATTGCAGCCTAATAATTAAGAACACCATACAAAGCAGACCGATAAAAACACATTTATTTCATCACTAGAATACAAACAAATACACTGTTGTGACATTTAGTACAGACAAAAATAAAAATAAAAATACAAGTCTCAATTACCTGTGTCAAGAGCGGTGGTGGAAGTCCCATGGGTTGACCATTTCAGCGAAATATTTATATTGGTGTCCTTTCATATGGCCCGTCCCACCATTAGGTCCCAAAGAAAATTTCACAGCACATACTATATAGATAACCTTCTTCTCACCACTAGGGAGGTCCATGATGTTGAACATCTTCCATAAATTCGATGCTCATCAAAAAATAGTTTTTTTGGAGTTGGGAAGCCATATGAGAAATTGGTTAGGTATTGTTGCAACATAAATTTGACCATTCTGTTAAGGGCTTTATCATGTAACCAATTAATGATTATTTTTTAAATCCTAAATAAAAATAATATCCATTAAAACTGCATCACATATAGACACTAAGGAACATTTGCATTACTAGTATTAAAAATTTTAAAAATTATTATTATTATTATTATAATTTTTTAAAAATAAAAAAAGAATATTTATTTAAAAAAAAGAAAAAAAGCAGCGAAACCGGACCGGGGGCAGGCCGGCCCGGCCTTCTTTCTTTTCCTTCTTCTTCCTCCTTCTGGTTTAGGCCCAGGCCATTTTTATTTTCTTTTCCCCAACCTCGGCCTTCTTCTATTCTCTGGCTCCTTTCCTTTTGTCCTGAATGTTGGCTGAAGAGAGGGAGGAGACAGGGAGGACGGCACGGAAAGGAGACCAGAAGATGGAGAGAGGGCGTCGACGGGGAGTTGGTGGTCGGGGCCAGGCCGGCCAGGGACAGCCGAGACGTTAGAGGCCATGCGCGCCGGTGCTTAAAAGCGAGAGACAGAAAGTCGGCTAAAGGGTGTTTCTTCAAAGAGAGAGAGACGGATAGAGAGTGAGATGAAGAGCGAGAGAGCTTGAAGCTGCCTGGGTTGAGCATCGCTCGCCCATCCTCGACGCCAATCGCCGACCTCTAGCCGACGCCCTCGAGCACAAGACTTCTCGTTCCCAAACCTCGGCATTTCCGATGAGTTTCCTTTCGGTTTAAACCAGTCGTTCCCAAGGATCTCGGCTAGGAGACATCAGGAGGCGGCCGACTGAAGTTCGATTCGTCTCGAACTGGCCCTTGGGCCCGCCGTCTTTAAGTCGAGTAGGGGTTTTTGTGACTGAAACTCATCCCGCACGAACCCTCTTGGCACTGCCCTGTTTTGTGTGCAACTGAGTCGATTTGTTTGATGTTGAGCATTTCCCGTGTTCGCTCGGGTCTAAGTCCGGGTTCGAGTCCTAAGAAGTGGCCAGCGACGTTCTCCTCACTTCTTGCCCACTGCGTGCTTGACGAAATGCTCGAACCGAACCTGTGTAAACCTGTTTCTGTGCTGTGCATTCTAGCCGACTGCCATGTGTTCTTGATAATGCCTAAACGGAGCTGCGTCCTTGTTCGAAGAGGGTCTTTGGAATCAAAACATCTAAATTTTTTAGAAAAATCATAACTTTCGACTTCAGTTCATTCAGTTCGCGGTTTGTTTACCTGAGATTTGAGTTTACGGCTGTACATTTTTTCTGTTTAAAAATCGAATGTGTCAGTTTGTAAATCCATGAGCGTTCTCCTTTCACTGGGAAAAGAGCATGTGCATATTCATGAGAGGAGAAGTCGGCATTGAAGTGACTGTGAGTTGTGAGCAATGTGCTTGGCAGGTTTAATGAGATTTGGGTTTTTGGTTGATCGAGAGATTGGTTCGAGCTCGAACATATTCTAGGCCTTAGTTTTAGACGTAGGGGGTGCTCGGTATTCTATTGGTTGGCCGAGAGAGATTGGAGAAAGAGGAAGCAACCGAGAGAGAGAAAGAGCCGCGAGTGAGAGGGAGGGAGATCTGAGAGTTAGCCCGAGGTAGATAGGAATCTAAGGGAGAGGAACGTTGGCTCAGCGATGGCCAGTGAAGCCCACTCTTCTCGACTGGCCGAGCGACTGCAGTCGGCGACGCCCCACTCACGGGGTAAGCCCGTGTCCCCCATTCACCCGCCTTGATCGAGCCATCGAAGTGAGGCTTGCTGGCCCGGACTTGCTCATGTCTTTCTCTATTTATCCTAAGCATTGTTTGGTTGATCGGGGTTGGTTTTGGTTTAAGTCCGTGTCCGGAACGCTTCTTTTGGATTCCCTTTAGTCGATGCCCATCTCACGCTCGATGAAACAACCTTGACACGTGTTTGTGACTTCGACGCTAGTTTAGCCAAGTCCGAAGGTGTACTCGTGTGTCGGCATGGTATTAACGAATCGCTAGCCTTGGAGTGTGGTTTTCTTGAGTTTACAGCCATAGTTTTCCTTTTCTAGTCCATCTTTTTGCTTGTTGTCGTCAATGGGCGATCCGAGATGTTAGCTCGAAGCAGGTGACGTAGTTGGCTTGGTGATGGTGATCGGAGGTTGTTGATGATGCGGGTATCATTCTCGGTGAGTATATGCTTTGTTGTTCGGTGAGTATATGCTTTGTTGTTGAAAGTTGGAGTGTTTGTAGTTGAATGGAAAATAAAAAACCAGAATTTTTTAAAAAAAATTAGAAAATTGAAATTCATAAAAGATCTAGAAAATTCCAAAAAAAAAAAAAAAGAAAACTCCAAAAGGATTTAAAAAAATTATAATTCCTTGAAAAGCTTAAAAATAGTTTTTGGGTAATTTACTCTTAAAAAGGGGAAGCCTTTCAATCTAGAATCGTGCTCAATTTGGACAAGTCCCTTAGGGTTCTACCTTAGGATTTTAATTGTCCTTAAACACGAATGCCCTTGGTTGTGCATTTTCATTGTGTTGACTTTGGTCTCCCTTTAGTTTAGTTAGAGATGACTTGCTCCTAGTTGGTAATGTTAAACCTATTCTCTCTTATGAAATTTTTTTAACGCTTTTCTTGATTGCTAATTTTTATTTTAATGATTTTGCATTTAAATGGTCACCTCACATGTTAGTGGATATCTGTAAAAATCAATCCAAAATCTTTCTAAAATGATCAAGATTAGGTATCGAAAGGGTACTAATTAGTTAGTTAGTGTAATCAAGTCTCCAACCCTAAATTCTTTGGTTGCGTAGGAAGTAAAGTACGCTCCGACACTTCACTTGATTTATAGCCGACCTCCATAGGTTAGTGGCGACTCTTTCTCAGAAAATTTTCATACCGTCAATTTGAACATATGATATCATGCAAGGTATGGGTTTAAGAGACCGCATCTAAATCATGAGCTATAGGTCCATACTTTAGGCAATACCCCTAAACCTACTCTCCTTTCTAATCGAGGGGTATGTTGCGACAAATACTATTGTTCATTTAGGTCAATTGCAAATTCCAATCCTGGAAGGCCATTTTTGAGAAGTAAGGAGAAGTGCATGATCGTGAAATTAAGAGGAGGGGTTGAGTTTCGTCGAAGTTAATTTTTCTCATTTTATTATTTTGAATTTGACCATTTGGCCACATTTATTTTATTCTTGAAGTGGCCGAATATCACACTATTATAAAGAATGGGCCATGCATGGGCTAGTCCATTTGGCCCAAGTACCTGAGCCATCCCAGCCCTCCCAGGTTAGAGCCCGGGGTAACAACCCTCTCTCCAAGCTCCGGACGACAGTAACCTACGAATACGAGACAACGACTCTATGTATACTCCACCCTTTCTTTCCTCTTTCATCCGCACAGAGAAGAAGAAAAAGTAGATTCTCTGCCAAGAAACATCTACGCAGACCTCACAAGCAATCACCATTAGATCACACTCGACGGTCCAGAAAATAAGAAATATAACAGTACGTCGCACTCCTCTCTCTCTCTCTCTCTCTTGCAGGAGCAAGTCAGTGGTCGTGCTCGGGTCGTTGGCTCTGGTGGCTTATACACCCCCTGCAGTGTATGCTTTTATGCATCGATGAGTGTGAGTGAGTGTTTCAAAGCAATTGAAAGCAAACTTTTAGTGTTTATAATAATGAGAAGTCAAAGCGAATTTTTAGCTCTTTTGATTCCTTTTAGTGCTTCTCGAACGAAATGCAGCTAGGTTCATGTATGACTTTTCGTATAATTATGAAGAAGTGACAGAAGCAGGGTTTTAACGGAGGTACTCTATGCCATGCAGGGTAACGTTATGCATAATTAAGAACCGTTGATGAAATTATGAGCAAGTATTCAAAAGATCTCAACAAGGACAAATAAATCCCATTAATTCTAGCCCTTCCATCTTCTGCATCAATCACGAGTTAGCTATAACTAATTCCCCTATTTTGACAAGATTCAACCCATCATGCCGGTGGCTAGTGGCTACTATTGACGGCAGCAGGAGCTCTCCTCCACTCGATTTCTCTTATACTTTTAGCCATGTCTTGGATAGTTTTCGCTAGGTGGCCCGAATGCTCTTCCACATCCCACAAAACCATTTCAAGCTGCTCCAGATCCGCTCACCCTGCTACTGCGGTCAACTCATGGATTTTGGCATCTTTCTCAGCCTGAAATGTCACAGTAAATCAATTAGTGTAGGAAAGATTCAGGACAATCAACTGTCAAACCGACAAAAAATGCAACCCCACATCAGAATGCAAATCCCAGGCATGGCATTAAGTATTTTCTTGGAAAAGATCAAGCCTCAACTGATTTAAAATCCGTAATATCTTTATCATCCAAAACAGCAGAAACCCCCGCATGTTAGGCAGTTGAAAGAAATGATCAAGTCACCACGAGGATTCCTAAACAAGGAAGCATGGTCAAATGAAGCTTATGCTGATGCCTATAATACAACTAGTTTGCCCCGGTTGAGCTGGGTGTTCCAGGAAACTAATATACTGGTTTACCATCATAATGGAACTCATTCACTTGTCAAAATAAATAAGAAACATGCTGTCAAGGGTTTTAAGGCAACTAATACCTCAGTGACCAAGCCTCCCCTGCTCACGCTGATCAGTTATCACTCCAGATCAATATGTGGCTGCTCCCAAGGTAATCCCTTCCGTGCCATCTTCTTTTAAATGTGCTCTATTCCCTAGCGCAATCTGTTGTTGCGATGCCTAACAAAAGGAGTAAGTCAAGCACTTGTCAGCCAAAAGATAATAGGAAAATGATAGAACTTAGATTTGAGGACATTATTTGTAGCACAAAGACCAATTACCATTGGATTCATGATTGTCATTCCTTTTAATTTTTGAGTTCAACTGACTCTATTGTCCAAAACCAACGTTGATTGAACTCAATAAGAACTTTAATTGAAGCTCGAATGCAAATACTATAAATTTGAAACTTATTTGTCTATAACCACCGTTCACATGTTGAAAATACTATAAATTTGAGAACCAAATTATTTGTCTATTCCTTATGTCAACAAATGTGAAGTCGGGAATGATCCTATTTATTTGTTTGTGACGTGTCTAACGTGCTTAAAGCATTTTGGTTATATGAACATTGGATGGACAAATGAATGTTATACTAGATATTAGAAAGCTTCAAGCAATGTTTTATGGCATCTTTTAAGCATCTAAGTTAAAAGGCTGTTTAGTTAAGCTTTTTAAAAGTAAAAAAAAAAAAAAACAATTTCTTGTTTTGCGGTTAAATATTTAAATACCATTTAAATTTAAAAAATTATGATAAATTTGTTTGTGAAGTTACGTATTCAGTATTTATATATTGTGAGAAAATTTTGAATGTTTCGGGTTAAGAAAAGGTAAAAGTGTGTCTATCAAAATATTTAGAGGAAGTAAAGAACAAAAAGTAAATATCTATTCATGGTTTTAATTAAACTACACGATCCTCGTATGGGCATTACATTTGTACATAGATTGAGATTCAAGGGTTGCTTAAGTGATTGTGTTGGTGCTGACTAACTTTTAGATATGCGAGTGCTAATGAAGCATTATCTATTCATTAATTTAGTTTATAAAGATAATCAACAGAGTTGTAAATGTTTTATGAAAAGGGAAAATGACACAAATAGTTTATGAATTTTGGCCCAATATATGATATCGTCTTTTAACTTTTAATTTGTTCAATGTGGTTCTCAAAATTTTGGTAAATATTCAATCTAGTCCTTGAACTATATAAAAATGTTCAATATTATCCATAAACTTAAGTTAATGGAATGATAATAATGGATATCTTCGTAAAGTTTAGGACTAGATTGAACTCCGCACATTACATATTGGGCTAAAGTTTATAAACAATATTGAATAAATTAAAAGTTGAGAGAAGACTTTGCATATTTGATTAAAGTGAAGGAACTATTTGTGTAATTTCTTGTGAATATATATAGAGAAGAAACTAATATCAAAGTTCCATTTTTTCTTAATCAATGGCTTTTGTGCCCAACGAGGCAAAATGGAGAATTACCAAAAAACTCATAAATTTATTGCAATTGTGCTAATTCAGTCATAATTTTTTTTTGGCCAATTTAGTCATAAATTTTTATAATTGTGCCAATTCGGTCTATCCAGCCAAAATTGGCCGGCCGGCGAACGCTAATGTGTCAATTTTTAAATATATATTTTTGAATTTTTTAATATATATATTTTAATATTTTTAATTTTTTTCTCACCTTCTTCTTCCTCTAGCCGGCGAGGGCGAGGCCCCACCAGATCCGGCGAGCTCGGCGCTCGCCAAGGCTGGGTGAGGCCGAGCCTCACTAGATTCAAGTGAGCTCGGCCCTTGCCAAGGCCGGGCGAGGCTGCCCGTCGGCAAGGGTTGCGGCAGGTGGGGAGGGAGAGGATGAGGAGGAGGAGGAGGAGGAGGAGGCGCGGAGTGGGCGTGGAGATGCGAAGAGGGGCATTGTGGCTATGGTAGCGGCGGCGATGGCGGTGGGGAGAGCGAGGTGGGTGCGTTGCTCCGCTCCTTAATCTTATGACGGTGATGATCATTTTGGTGCGATGGCGACGATGGCGGTGGTGAACACCATCCATCTCCAAGGTCATCTCCCGCCGGAGCAACGCCCCACCTCGCTCTCCCCGCTACCGCCGCGCCGCAGCGCCCCTCTTCGCATCTCCGCAGCCGCTTCGCTGCCTCCTCCTCCTCCTCCTCATCCTCTCCCTCCCGTCTTTGCCGCAACCCTTGGCACCCGTAGCCTCGCCCGCCTTGGCGAGGGTTGAGCTCGCCGGATTTGGCGAGGCCTCGCCCTCGCCCGGTGGTCGCCGAGGTTCACCTCGTCTGCCCTTCGCCTCCCGGCAGGGGGGCGAGCCTTGCCAATGGCTGGCGAGGCCGACACCGGCCTCGCCTCCCAGCTAGCGTCGGCCGACTAGAGGAAGAAGAATGTGAGAAAAAAAAAAAAAAAAAAAAAAAAAAAAAACTTAAAAAAATTTAAAAAAAATCTAAAAATATTTAAAAATTGCCACATTAGCGTTCGCCAACCGGCCATTGTCCCCCGCCGGCATCCACGACAATGCCGACCGGCCAATTTTGGTTGGATGGATTGAATTGGCACAATTATAAAAAGTTTAGGACTAATGGTGCATTTGGGAATCACTTTTGGAAAAAGTCTTTAGGAAAATGCAAAGACCTTTGAGTTAAGGCTGTTTTCCAAAATGCAAACTGTATTTGGTAAATTATACTTTGAAAGCCCTTTGTGAAGTACTTTGAGCAAAATGGTGTTTGGAAAATTACATTTACAAATGAGTTTTGTGGTAAAAAAAATTATCAAAAGAAAAATTAAAAAAATTGACCGGCAAGGGCAATGGCCGTCGGTGACCTCAGGCGACCCTGGATTTAGGGCGGTGAGGTCGTGCGATGCCATCGCGACCTCTGGTGACCTCAGATTTGGGGCGACAAGGTCGCGTGACACCATCGCGACCTTCGGCGACCTCGGATCTAGGGCGGCAAGGTCGCGTGCGTCGTGAGACGCCTGCCTCGACCTCTGGCGACCTAGATCCAGGTGTCGAGGTCGCGGGAGGACCTCGCCGCCTCAGATCTGGGTCGCGGCGGGGTCGTGCGACCTTGTCGCCCCCGGATCTCGGGCGGCGAGGTCGCGGGAGGTCACGGGAGGTCGCGCAACACCGCCGTGACCCAGATCTAGGGGTGGCGAGGTCGCGCGACCCATATCTGGTCGCCGCTCGGGCCTCCGGCACCAGATTTGGTCGCGACCAGACCTGCGACTAGATGGGTCATGCGTCCCCGGCGAGCTCCGTGCGGAGGTCATGGTGCAGCAGGCAATGGTCGCCGACGACCGCATCTGGTCGCAACCAAATCTGCGACTTGCGGAGGTTGCCTAACTCTCCGACGACGATCGCCTAGGTCGCGGCGTCCCTCTAGTAGTCGTCGGCCCGGAGAAGGGAGAAGATGAACAATGTCTCATACAAGGGCATGCACCCAGAAAAACAAAAAATTCGTGAGGAAAATTTCGAAAAAAAAAAAAGTGAACGGTGTCGTGTGGGCATGCCGAGAAAAAAAGCCCAAGGCGTTCTCACCGCCTTGGGCTTTCAGCCTTAAAAATGCTAGCTTTGTTATTAAGTCCCTTCCAAAGTTTTTTCTCAAACACCATTATTTTGGCCCAAGGGGCTTTGGACCCCCAAAGAGCTTTGGGAAGTGGTTCCCAAATGCATCCTAAATTGGCCAAAAAAAAGTTTATGACTAAATTGGCACAATTGCAATAGGTTTTAGACTTTTTGGTAATTCTCCCGGAGGCAAAATTAGGAAGTCCCACGCTTTTGTAATTTTGGTCCGAAATGGTATAAATTCAACTTTCAAAATTGCCAAATTAAATCCTGATTCCCAGAATGTGGTTGTCCCCTTCAATGCACTTGACAAAAGAAAGAAATTTTTCAACCATCTATTTATAATTTTTTATTACCAATTCATTCTTGGAATCCTAATCTCCGCTTTTGCATGGAATATTTTAAGAGAAATTTTAAGAGAAAAAGTGTGAGATAGTGATCAGATTACCGTGAGATTTGTAAATCTCTATGGATTATGGTCTGTTATATAGACATTACAATAAAACATGTATGATTATGAGCTAAGACGTTTTTTCAATGGATTATAGTAGTAGAAGCGATGTAGGCTCAAATTGGATTTTAGGCCTAAATTTTGGCCGAAGTCCCTCATCAAAAAAGTATACCTATTGTAAATTTTCCAATGGGACATGATTCTACTCTGGCCCATCACGTGTAACACGGAGACAGTCCATGACTCAAGAGGAACTAAGCCCATAAAGACTAAAAAAGAAAGTCAACAACTTACCGGTTGAAAAAAGGGAAAAAAAGGGAAACGATTGCTTCAAAAATGGAGGACGTTAAAGGACGATGACTCCTTTCAATTGGATCCAAGATTAAGAAATTGAATGGCTCTGCACTAACAATAACATAATCAGACCATTTGAAGGGTAGAATTGAAAAGAAGATGAAAAAGTGAAGGTCTTCACGGTCAAGGCCCTCCGCATGAATAAGACAAATTCATTGGAATAAAGAAAATTGGGGCAAAAGAAAAGAAAGATAAATCCTTCGCCATCGAATTGGAATGCAATAAATCTTAATCATTCAATAGATGTGATTGTGGTTTTTACCATTCGACCTAATGTCGAAGGATCTGGATTTTATTTCGACCCATCAAGTGTAACATGATAAGAAAGTTCTTTCATCATTAAATGATTCATATGTATTTTTTTTATTTGAGTGGGGCTGAACTTTATTTGGGGCCCGTCACATGCAGCATGATGAGAATCCATCACTCAAAGAGAGGAGCTAGCCCATGAAGACTGTAAAAGTAAGTCAAGAACCTATAGGTCTAAAATATATTAAAAAAAAGGACACGATAACTTATAATAATTGAGGACATGATGGCAAGATAACTCCTTTCGATTGGATCCTTGACCGTTGTTACTGTAATTATTGAGTTCAATCAAATTATAAAATTTTCATAGCTTTAAACTAACAACAATAGAGGGGGAGGGGCGGGAGGGGAATTCAAAAGGAGGTCAAAAAGTTAAGAGGATTTCATGATCATGATTAACACATGGAAAAAAGAAAAATGGGGCAAATCAAAGATAAAGCCGACGTTGATTTTGTTCTTTACGGGGATTTCATTTACTCATATCTTCATGAGTGTTTTAGAGGTCGAAGACTTGGTGAGCAAAAGGAGAGGAAGACCCACACAAGGCGAGACACACTCCTTTAGAAATGTGAAAATTGTTAAGAGAACTTCATGATCAATGCCCTCCACATGATTAAGACAAATTGACTGAAAAAAGGAAAAGTGGGGCAAGTCAAAGATAAAGTTGATGCTGATTTTGTTCTTTGTGAGGAGTTCATGTGTTCATACCTTCATGAGTGTTTTAGGGGTTGAAGACTTGGTGAGCAAAACCACAGGAAGACCCACACAAGATGATTCACACTCCTTTCGAAATGTGAAAAAGTTAGGAGGACTTCATGATCAATGCCCTCCACATGATTAAGACAAATTGATTGGAAAAAAGAAAACTGGGGCAAATCAAAGATAAAGCTAATGTTGATTTTTGTTCTTTATGAGGATTTCCTGTGTTCATGCATTCATGAGTATTTTAGGGGTTGAAAACTTGGTGAGCAAAAAGCAGAGGAAGACCCACACAAGATGAGTCGCATTTATATATATATCTCCACATGATTAAGACAAATTGACTGGAAAAAAGAAAACTGGGGCAAATAAAAAATAAAGCTGACATTGATTTTGTTCTTTATGAGGATTTCATGCATTCATATGTTCATGAGTGTTTTAGGGGTTGAAGACTTGGTGAGCAAAACCAGAGGAAAACCCACACAAGATGAGTTGCGCTCCTTTCAAAATGTGAAAAAGTTAAGAGGACTTCATGATCAATGCCCTCCACATGATTAAGACAAATTGGCTGGAAAAAAGAAAACATGGGCGAGTCAAAGATAAAGTTGATGTTGATTTTGTTCTTTACGAGGATTTCATGTGTTCATACCTTCCTGAGTGTTTTAGGGGTTGAAGACTTGGTGAGCAAAAACAGAGGAAGACTCACACAAGATGATATATATATGACGATCAATGCCCTCCACATGATTAAGATAAATTGACTGGAAAAAAGAAAACTGGGGCAAATCAAAGATAAAGTTGGCACTGATTTTGTTCTTTACGGGGATTTCATGCACTCATATCTTCATGAGTGTTTTAGGGGTCGAAGACTTGGTGAGCAAAAGGAGAGGAAGACCCACACAAGGCGAGACACACTCCTTTAGAAATGTGAAATAGTTAAGAGGACTTCATGATCAATGCCCTCCACAAGATTAAGACAAATTGACTGAAAAAAGGAAAACAGGGGCAAGTCAAAGATAAAGTTGATGTTGATTTTGTTCTTTATGAGAATTTCATGTGTTCATACCTTCATGAGTGTTTTAGGGGTTGAAGAATTGGTGAGCAAAAGCATAGGGAGACCCACACAAGATGAGTCGCTATATATATATGATGATCAATGCCCTCCACATGATTAAGACAAATTGACTGAAAAAAAAGAAAACTGGGGCAAATCAAAGATAAAGCTGGCGCTGATTTTGTTCTTTACGGGGATTTCATGCACTCATATCTTCATGAGTGTTTTAGGGGTTGAAGACTTGGTGAGCAAAATGAGAGGAAGACCCACACAAGGCGAGACACACTCCTTTAGAAATGTGAAATAGTTAAGATGACTTCATGATCAATGCCCTCCACATGATTAAGACAAATTGACTGAAAAAAGGAAAAGTGGGGCAAGTCAAAGATAAAGTTGATGTTGATTTTGTTCTTCATGAGGATTTCATATGTTCATACATTCCTGAGTGTTTTAGGGGTTGAAGACTTGGCGAGCAAAAGCAGAGGAAGACCCACACAAGATAAGTCGCACTCCTTTCGAAATGTGAAAAAGTTAAGAGGACTTCATGATCAATGCCCTCCACATGATTAAGACAAATTGATTGGAAAAAAGAAAACTGGGGTAAATCAAAGATAAAGCTAACGTTGATTTTTGTTCTTTATGAGGATTTCCTGTGTTCATGCATTCATGAGTATTTTAGGGGTTGGAGACTTGGTGAGCAAAAGCAGAGGAAGACACACACAAGATGAGTCGCACTTATACATATATCTCCACATGATTAAGACAAATTGACTGGAAAAAAGAAAATTGAGACAAATAAAAAATAAAGCTGAAGTTGATTTTGTTCTTTATGAGGATTTCATGCGTTCATACCTTCATGAGTGTTTTAGGGGTTGAAGACTTGGTGAGCAAAACCAGAGGAAAACCCACACAAGATGAGTTGCGCTCCTTTCAAAATGTGAAAAAGTTAAGAGGACTTCGTGATCAATGCCTTCCACATGGTTAAGACAAATTGACTGGAAAAAAGAAAACAGGAGCGAGTCAAAGATAAAGTTGATGTTGATTTTGTTCTTTATGAGGATTTCATGCGTTCATACCTTCATGAGTGTTTTAGGGGTTGAAGACTTGGTGAGCAAAAGCAAAGGAAGACCCACACAAGGTGAGTCACATGAGTCACACAAGATGTGTATATATATAATGATCAATGCCCTCCACATGATTAAGACAAATTGACTGAAAAAAAGAAAACTGGGGCAAATCAAAGATAAAGATAAAGCTGATGTTGATTTTGTTCTTTATGAGGATTTCATGCATTCATACGTTCATGAGTGTTTTAGGGGTTGAAAACTTGGTGAACAAAACCAGAGGAAAACCCACACGATGAGTCGGGCTCCTTTCCAAATGTGAAAAAGTTAAGAAGACTTCATGATCAATGTCCTCCACATGATTAAGACAAATTGACTGGAAAAAGGAAAACAGGGGCAAGTCAAAGATAAAGTTGATATTGATTTTGTTTTTTATGAGGATTTCATGTGTTCATATCTTCATGAGTGTTGTAGGGGTTGAAGACTTGGTGAGTAAAAGCAGAGGAAGACCCACATAAGATGAGTCACACTCCTTTTGAAATGTGAAAAAAAGGGGACTTCATGATCAATTTCCTCCACATGATTAAGACAAATTAATTAGAAAAAAGAAAACCGGGGCAAATCAAAGATAAAGTTGACGTTGATCTTGTTCTTTATGAGGATTTTATGCGTTCATACTTTCATGAGTGTTCTAGGGGTGAAGACTTGGTGAGAAAAAATAGAGGAAGACCCACACAAGATGAGTCGCACTCCTTTCGAAATGTGATCTCTTTTAAAAATGATTTCAAACTAAAAATTTCACAGAAAAAAAGAAATTACATGAGAGGAGGGAGCTCCATTGAGCTAGAGGATGTGAGACTTGCAAGGAGCATCTACTTGAGCTTCAAAGAAATGGAAGAAGAGTCCCATTAATCATATACTAAAAATTATGAAAACATTGCATGTGAATTCGCGTATCATTATTTTTATATTGAGAAAATTCGAACCTTTCCGGTTAAGAAAAAGGGAAAAGCATGTCCATCGCAAAATGTAGATGAAAAATGAAAAGTATATGTCTATTTATGTGGTTTTACTTAAACTACGTGATACGTATGGACATTACAATTGCATGTGTATTTAACTTCAAGGTGTTGCTCAAGTGATTCCGTTGGTGCTGAGTTACTTTTGGAGATCTCATGCTTACGAAACACAATCAACTTATTTATTCTGTCCATAAGGATAATTAGAGTAGCTGGAATAATAGAGAAGAAAGTGACATCAAAGTTCCATTATGTCTCAATCATGGCTTTTCTACACCATAAGGCGAAATCAGGGAGTCCCACGCTTCCCTAATTTTCGTCCTCAATGGTCTGAATTAAATCTCCAAATTTCCCAATCAGACTGATTGAAAAAGGAACAGATTTGATCTTGCAATAAGGCCCCATTTGCAAAGAATTGGGCATGTGTTGTGCATCTGAGGTGGGATTGGTTGATTTGGCTTTGAGTCACCTGTAGCTATGCTCTAAATTATGTAGTCTTATTGCTTTGACTTATAGAGTGCAATGGCGTAAAAAATTGTTCTCATTTTCCCAACCTTACATAGTCGGCTTAGTTATTGTCGCTGCTACTACTGTTCCTATGGTTGATCTTTGTGGAGTCAAATTTGGAAAGGATTATAATCCAATTTGTCTTCTCGACATTATGTTCCACATATATATGTGCAGGACCTCAAAAGGCTGCTAATCTAAGCTGCACTTGAAATTTGCGCTTGGTGAAGACTATCCGGAAAGGGATAATATGAGATTGCCAAAAAAAAAAATTGTAAAAATTATCCACAACAATATCAATCAAAATTGACTGGAATGATAAAATTGACATTTCATTAAAAAAAGTCTAAGATTAAATTGGCCAAATTAAAAGATTTAAAATTTAATTGGTACAAATCTAATAAATTTAGGCACTGCATGGTAACACTTCTCATTTATGTTCCTGGAACATATTTTTTTGTTTTTCTGTTCTCGGGAACAAAAAAACAACAGAAACGCGTTTGGTTGCGTTTCTGTTTTTTTTTTTGTTTTTTTTTTTCCCGGAACAAAATTTGAGCAAAAAAAGAAATACAAAAAAGTTGCTTTTTGTTCCGAAACAATTTTGAAGAAACGCTTCTTCTCTCTCTTCTCTTTTCTTCTTCTTTTTTCTTCTTTTTTCTTTGGCCGGTTGCCGGCCCTCGGCCATGGCCGGCGACCGGCCGTCGAGGGCCGGCGACGCCGTCGAGGGTCGGCGACCTCGCCAGAGCGTCGCCCGGGGCGGTGAGCCTCGCCATGGTTAGGCGAGGCTGCCGCCCCATCGGCTTGAAAGCCGGAGGCCGGTGGCCGGCCGAAAAAAAAAAAATAAAAAGAAAGGAAAAACTGAAAAATAAAATAAAAATGTTTAAAAAATTAAAAGAAACAAAAAAAAGAATAAAATTTACCAAACGTGTTTCTATTCATTTTTTATTCCCAGAACAAACGTTACCAAACGCGTTTTTGTTCAAAAATTGTTCCCGAACAAAACACTTTTTTTTTTATTTCTATTCCCCGGAACAAAAAAAGAAAAACGTTACCATTCGCACCTTAGAAGTTTTTTGGTAATTTCCTCGATGTGTCAGTGTATGAGTTTTAGTCTTTCTTTTGCTATGAATGTTTGACAGGTGAATACGCTCAGAGGTCCAAAAACATCAAACCAAAAGGGGGTCGAATAGCTAGGCACTAGTTATGCTTGGTATGGGGTCCATTCATATACAACCTTTTTGTTCCCAGGAACTCCTACGGGATTTTTGAGAGGGATAAGGCTGATAATATTATTGGTGAACCATCGGAAGATTAGATTAGAGAATAAGATATGATTTGATTTTGCCATCAGAAGATTAGATTAGAGTAGGAGATATAATTCAATTTTGATTATTCTAATTGCTGGTCAATTGATCCAGTCAATCCATAAGATTAGATATTCGGAATATACAATAGGAAATCTGATTATCTTCTTAATATAGAAGCAAAGTGTGTATTATGGCTTTCAGTAAAGAGCATTTTTCTCCTAGGAAATTTACCTTTGAATAGTTCCTTAATTAATTCCTTTGATTTTCTTCATGGTATTGGAGCAAGAGATCTTGAGTCCAAATTTTACCAGGCTCTTACTTACCTCTCTAATTATATATTTCCATTCTTTAGGCTTAGATCAAAGTTCAGCCTACGAGTGAGGGAAAGTGTTAGAATATTTAAGTAATAAACCACACATTTGTCTAATAGTTTAAATTTTTAGAATAGTCGACTGTGGTCTCACAAGTGTTTAAGTAGCATATATATATATATTTAAGGAAAACTTACATTTATTAGTAAAATGATACATTAAAAGATTCATAAGAAATCTTAGAAATCACCATAACAAAGCAAGCCCATAGAGTTGCAAAACAAACCAAAATCCAGAAATTAAGGTATATCCTTAGAGCATGGTTAGCAAAGGTAAAAATGCATGTTCTTCAAAAACATATTTGTGATTGCATCTAAGCAAAAGAATCGGCAGTCGATCACTGAATCGGACATCATCATCAATGATGAGCATGTTTGAATCTCCATTTATAGTTACGACTTTGCCTTTTGGCGGTATGCACCTAGGTGCAATATCCCCAACACCAAAAGTGTTTTGCATAATTTCTTTTCTCCTTTAGGTTAAAATTGAATTTTCACCTTCAATATAAGGTGAGGATCCTCTAATTTTTTTTTTTTTTGGTTGAGGATAAATAACCTGAGAATGTTCGAATGAAAATAATTGGGGATTTCTTGTACATCTGACAAGTGAAAAATAGGAAGTAAATTATGAGTATTTTAGACTTATCATATCATCCCTTTTTCCCAAGGTCCAACAATGTGATAGGTTGGTTTGGCTTTGAGTCAAATTTTGTGGTCTTATTGCTCTTTGACTTGATACAGAATTGAGTGCAATGGCGCAAAAGATGATTCATATGTCCAATCTTACTCAGCTGGCTCTGTTGTTGTCGCCGTTGCTGCTGTTCCTATGGTTGGTCTTTCCGGAGTCAAATTTGGAAAAATTAAATTTATCTTCTAGACATTATGTTTGCATAAATTTTATAGTGGATGATGCAGAAATAAACCATTGGTAATCACACGGCGTTTCAGTATTATCCGTTGAGATGAATGCATGTTGGTTTTTTTTTTTTTTTTGGTGGCTTAAGGGATTCGTTCCTCTCTTGCATGCTCCTTTTATTCGTCTTTTGCAATGAAAAAACTTGGAACTTGAAGGAGCTTTGGTTTCTAATTTGAGAAGCAGCGACAGTTTCCACTGGAGTCGAACCGCGGAGTAGTGGGTTTTCATTTGACGCTTTCTTCAGGTATTTCCAGCAAGCAATCACTCTCCTATTTCTTGAAATGAGAACACTGTAAAAAGATCAGAGTTGGATGAAGAAAATTACGTCTTCTATTGTTCTTGCAGATGGGCACATTGCAACATTATAGATTTAAGTTTCATGTGACCTTAATAAGGAAGGTCCCGATTTTTCATTTTTCAAGCTAACGGTGAAGGGATGCACGGCTTTCCAGTTCTCCTTTTCTTTTAAATAATGTAATAATAAGAATTGGTCAAGAAGAAAGCCTTAATCATCTTTTCCGTCTTTTGAAGTTTTTTCCGAGCAACATTTTACTCTCTTTTTTTCCACAGAGATCGATAAAGAAGAAAGTCATTAACCGCTGTTGAAACTCAATCATCCAGACCAATTCATATGAAAGAGATCAATTCTGAAATTTATCATTCGATGTTTTGACATTTGAGATTTCACTAAATGTTTTCATCTATTGAAAGACTTTATTTTATGGTATATGGAGGAAAAAATTTAATCATACATACATATATATATATATATGTATATATTATTGTTTGAAGTCTCTCTTTAATGTAGTATCCTTGTCTCTGCTTTTGCATCCGATATTTTATAAGAAGAAAGGTGAGATTGTCATTGGATAATCGTATATTTTTCACATCTTTATACATTACGGTAATATATAAACATTATAGTAAAACTCATTTGATTATGAGCTATGACTTTTTTCAATGAATTGTAAAGGTAGAGGTGATCCGTGCTCCGATTAAGGCGTCCAGCCTAAATTTTCACCAAAGTTCCTTCATCATAAAAGTATGCTTTATGTAAATATTCAAGTGAGACATGACATTATTCTGGCCCATCATGTGTAACACGAGGAGAGTCCATGACTCGCAAGTGAAGACCAGAAAAAGTAAGTCAGGAATTTATCGGTTTAAAAAGAAGTAATAATCAAAGTGGGCTACTGACGAGAAATTACTTGATGCATGAGCAAATGTGATCTTCTCAATGGTATGGCATTCATCATGATGATTTATTCTGGCAATGGCTCGACGAAACTACTATATAAGAAAGATTATGTTTAGTAACTGGTTAATGCATATAAAGAACCTATATGGGACCCAATTATATTTAATAATTTTGGACTGAACTGAATTCAATTCGTACAAATATTAGGTTGAACTGCTGCCCTTGTAAGGACAGAAGATACTATAGTCTGGAAATGAGAGAAGGAAAGCTATAATGTGTGGTCCCGTGCTTGCATCATCATTCCTCCAATGATATCGACTATCACTCTCATAGACTCGCATCGATTGAAGACATGAGCAAATCAATAACTTGGGGTTTGAGTATACTAACACTTAAGTTGATCATTTTTCCACAAATTTGCTTGACTAACCAGGTTAATTTTAATGAAGACTTGGAAAAGTAAGTGGAGCATGGATATTGAAAAATGATCAAGATCCCAAAAAATGCCCTCTCGGTCAAAAGAGCAAGATAACAAATATGATTGAGATTCATCATTTTGTACTGTTTACTCATCATCCCCATATTTTTGAATGTGTGCTAAAAAAAAAAAAGGAAAGATTTATTTCACAATATATTGTCAATGCGAAAAAAAAAAAAAATTTCTTCACAACAAGGCCCAATTTGCCCCTTCATTCGATGGCACTTGAAGCCTATAAGTGAAGTAACCTTTTGCAAGCAACATGGACGACAGATTCACTAGAGAAAATCTTACTGCGCCCCCTACTTAAAAAGAGAATGTGAAAATACAATGAATCTTGCTAATAAGTGGCCTCGAGACACTTGTTAAACATGTTTAATGCAAAAAAATTCGATTTTCAAAATATTAATTGTGTATGTCCAAGGTGCATTATAATTTGCAATATTTTGTTATTGTGTCACTTAACAAATGCCCTGCAGACATTGTTCAAGTAAAATCCTAGTAAAATTTATTCTTGTGCAAGTGGAGCATCAACCTAGTAAAAAGTGAGTAAAACTCTTGAGAAGTTGAGCCATATAGCATGCTTACGCATGAAACTCTTGATAATTTGTTTTTGATGATCACTTTAGCAAATCTTTAATCCTAACATATTTCTAACTCTACATCTCTAGTCTTATGCAAATTTTGATAAAAAAAAAAATCTATTATTGGTATACTTTCATAATATTTTTATTCATGATTCTCTAATAGAACTATGCATATTTTTGGTAATAAATGCTTTAAAAAAGATTATATATATACGTGTAGATTCTATCTCAAAATACCAGCAATTTCTCTCTTTATATAAACTTGTTCAAGAGGAGGTTTTGAAAGAATTTAACATTATAGCGATACCTATGTTGTGATTGGCTCATATTTAACAGATTATATATTAAAAAAATCTCATATGGGCTCTTATTTGACAATAAAAGAGTATTAAAATCGTGTCTTATATATGATCAATCTCAAATTGGTCTCATATTTGACAAATAAATATAATAGAAGATCAACAAAAAAAATCCATCATCGCAGGAATATCTATCTCATTGTTGACTCGCATTTTAGAGTAATCTATTTGAAATCAATCTCATTTTGGCTTAATATTTGACAAATAAATAATAAAAAAATCATATTTATAGTAATATTACATGATCAATAACATACTGAACTAATATTTGGCAAATAAATAATATTAAACGACCCAGGTCATTTTGAATTTATATTTACGCACTTCGGCCACCAGCATTTTATGTTTCTTGGTCAATCTAGATTCATGTATCTTAAATCCCATTGCTCGCATGATTTTTTTACCATCAACTCCAGGAACCTCAAAATTGAGCGAGCAACTCATTCTAGATTTCATTTGCAGAACCCAAGCTCGGCCCCGTGCCTTGACTTGGTCGTCAGGCGCATGCGAAGAATCAAAATGGATGAGTCCAAAGTCGATTGATGTTCCATTTGTACGTGACGCTTTGCGGGTCCTAGTCTGTCGATGTGTTCAGTGTAGACTATTGAAAGTCCCGCGGAGTGCAATAAAAGGAATACTATTGCTACGTGATAACCTCTGTACGAAATGCTGACATGAAAAGATAAGAAATGAGAGAAGAAGACTCATTAGCTTCTTGGTCCCTACCATGATAATATCTTCCCTACGAATAGGTTGTCAGCTAATAATAATGCATAGCACAAGTCTTTTCTCGATAACATGATCATTTTCTACACTCCAACGATTTAATGGTAACCCGAATTGACAGAAAAACGAGACGACAGCTAATTTCTGAATTACACAAAGAAAGACTTTTAATGTCTTATGCTAATAGAAATTGACGTCGATTACAAACACTAACACGCAGGCTTAGATGAAAATTTAAATTAAAGATTTGGCCAATCTATTTTTAGAAAGGATTTTCATGACGGAAACAAAACTTTACATACGAAATGGTGGATTGCACAACCCATTAAAGCCGGTTGCGTTAAAAAAAAAAATAGAGGCTCTGTGGTTAAGATGAATTCAGGACATACGTGACAAGCACTCCACATTTAACTGTTTTAAATTGATAGCAGTAGGTGCATTGTCCATGATTGAGGCTTCATCTAATAATGATTAGCCATCTATAAATATCTTACCAATCTTGTTGTTGAGAACGTGCGAATCTGACAATCTCACATCGTCAAAACCACCCCAAAATCATGGTCTCTTCCTTATTTCTGTGGAAGCCGTCTTCTTTAGGAGTCTTCTTCTTATTCTACTTGCTCTTCTTCGTAAACAACATCACCATCTTTGTTTCCACTCCATTTCATGGCATAGTCGTTTCGGCTTCCTCCGCTTCTTTCACTCCCAATGCGATCAATCATACGGATGAAGTAGAGGCTCTCTTGAAATGGAGATCTAGTCTTGAAGACCACAACCAATCTCTCCTGTCTTCATGGCATGGTAACAACTCTTGCCACTTCATGGGTGTCGCTTGCGATGACTACGGATTCGTTGCCCATCTCAATCTTTCTAATCTTGGCCTGAGAGGAACTTTAAATAGTCTCGACTTCTCGCACTTAACCAAGGTGATTAGTCTTGACTTTTCCAGCAACTCGATCTACGGTCCTATGACCTCAAGTATTGGTAACCTTTCCAAACTCAAGTATCTTAATTTTTATGACAATAGATTGAGTGGAGACATTCCTTGGGAGATTGGATTGTTAGATTCTCTTTCCGAAGTTGATTTTGGCAAAAACAATCTTAGAGGTCCTATCCCTGCTTCACTTGGAAAATTAGGCAACTTAACAAAATTGGGCATACCAGAAAATGACATTTCTGGTCCCATTCCAAGAGAGATAGGTGACCTAAGAAGATTGAAGTTTCTTTACTTATGGAGAAACCAACTTTCGGGATCCATACCTTTAGAGATTGGGAGGCTAACCGATCTTATTGAATTAGATTTTTCTGATAATAAGTTGGTCGGGCGTATCCCTGCTTCACTAGGAAACCTAAGCAGTCTAAATGTTCTCTATCTTTTCCAAAACCAATTTTCAGGGTCCATTCCTCCTTCTCTTGGAAAATTAGGCAACTTAAGAAATTTGAGTGTGGCAAAGAATGATCTTTCTGGTCCCATTCCAAGAGAGATAGGTGACCTAAGAAGATTGAAGTTTCTTTACTTATGGAGAAACCAACTTTCGGGATCCATACCTTTAGAGATTGGGAGGCTAACCGATCTTATTGAATTAGATTTTTCTGATAATAAGTTGGTCGGGCGTATCCTGCTTCACTAGGAAACCTAAGCAGTCTAAATGTTCTCTGTCTTTTCCAAAACCAATTTTCAGGGTCCATTCCTCCTTCTCTTGGAAAATTAGGCAACTTAAGAAATTTGAGTGTGGCAAAGAATGATCTTTCCGGTCCCATTCCAAGAGAGATAGGTGACCTAAGAAGATTGAAGTTTCTTTACTTGTGGAGAAACCAACTTTCGGGATCCATACCTTTAGAGATTGGGAGGCTAACCGATCTTATTGAATTAGATTTTCTGATAATAAGTTGGTCGGGCGTATCCTCGCTTCACTAGGAAACCTAAGCAGTCTAAATGTTCTCTATCTTTTCCAAAACCAATTTTCAGGGTCCATTCCTCCTTCTCTTGGAAAATTAGGCAACTTAAGAAATTTGAGTGTGGCAAAGAATGATCTTTCGGTCCCATTCCAAGAGAGATAGGTGACCTAAGAAGATTGAAGTTTCTTTACTTATGGAGAAACCAACTTTCGGGATCCATACCTTTAGAGATTGGGAGGCTAACCGATCTTATTGAATTAGATTTTTCTGATAATAAGTTGGTCGGGCGTATCCCTTCATCTATTCAAAATTTGAGCAATCTTGTAGAATTAAATTTGTCTAATAATACTTTGATTGGTTCAATCCCTGCATCAATTGGAAACATGGCCAATTTAACTATGTTGCGCCTTAGAGATAACAAATTTATTGGTTCCTTGCCTCCTGAAATTAATAAGATGGTTCATTTGAGTATTTTGGATCTTTCTAATAATAAACTTGAAGGGCAGCTGCCCGAAAATATATGCCTCGGGGGATTATTGCAAAATTTGACTGTGACTAATAATCATTTCACAGGTCATATCCCTAAAAGCTTGAGGAATTGTACTTCATTAGTTAGAGTGAGGCTTGAAGGAAACCAACTTACTGGAAATATAATGGAGGCTTTTGGAGTATATCCGCAACTGAATTATATGGACTTGAGCCACAATTATTTGCATGGTGAACTTTCATGGAAATGGGAGCATTGCCACAATTTGATGAGCTTAAAGATATCGAACAATAACATTTCAGGTGAGATACCCCCGATATTTGGAAGGATGACTCAATTACAATTACTTGACCTTTCTGCAAATAATTTAAGCGGAAAGATTCCGAGGGAATTGGGAAGCTTGCAACTACTACTAGATCTTATCCTTAACAACAATGGCATCTCGGGAAATATTCCCCATCAAATTGGATTTTTGTCTCGACTAGAATATCTCAACCTAGCATCAAACAATTTGAGCGGAGCCATTCCACCACAGCTTAGCCTATGTACCAACTTGCTGAGCTTGAACCTAAGCCAAAATAAAATTAAGAGAAGCATTCCTCCTGAGATAGGCAATTTGCAATTCCTAAGCGTTCTTGATTTGAGTCAGAATCTATTGACCGGAAGAATATCACCAGATCTAGGAAAATTGAGAGTCCTAGAAACCCTAAACGTCTCCCACAATGGCCTCTCTGGTTCCATCCCGCATAGTTTTGCTGACTTATGGGCATTAACTTTTGTTGATGTGTCCTACAATGACTTGGAAGGTCCTCTCCCAAATGTCAAAGCTTTTAAGATGGCTCCATTTGAGGCAATTCGGCATAACAAGGGGTTGTGCAGGTTTGTGGTTGGATTACAGAAATGTTATATTTCTACCATGAGCAAGAAACACAATCAACATAGCGGAGCTAGAATTTTCATTATTCTCGTTCTCTCATTCTCGGGATTCCTCGTCCTCTCTTCCTTCTTGATTGTCCTCATAATCATTTATTGCCATCAAAGAAAGATTACCAAGAGAGAGAGGAATGCATCGATAGAGACTAATGATTTAGATTTCTTGCACGTTCTGAGTTTTGATGGCAAAAGTTTCTACGAGCAAATCGTGGAGGCGACAGAAGGATTTGACTCCAAGTACTATTTGGGAGAAGGGGCCTATGGCGTTGTTTACAGAGCTGATCTACCCACAGGTCAAACTGTTGCAGTCAAGAAAATTCCATCGTCCCGAGAAGATGAGACCGTCAACATCGTTCTTTTTGAAAGGGAAATTGAAGCTTTACAGAATGTTCGCCACCGCAACATTGTGAAATTTTATGGGTTCTGCTCTCATGCACAACATTGTTTTCTGGTATACGAGTTCATCGAAAGAGGGAGCTTGAGAACAATTTTGAATGATGATGACAGAGCATCAAAGCTTGGTTGGGACAAAAGGATAAACATGGTTCGAGCAATTGTGAATGCATTGTCATATATGCATCACGACTGTTTTCCTCCATTGATACATCGAGACTTAACTAGCACCAACATCTTGTTGGATGCTGATTTCGAGGCTCACGTTTCAGACTTTGGCACCGCAATATTATTGAGGCCAGATTCCACCAACTGGACTGCTATTGCCGGCACAATCGGATACATCGCTCCAGGTAATGTTCTTTGTAGAAGCATATTAATTTACTATCATTGGAAATTCCGTAATTATGTGAAAGCAAATGTTTGAGTCTTTAATTACAGCTAACAAGATTATCAATGGACTTTGAATCATTCAATTGCAGAGCTAGCTTATACCAACATTCTGACCGAAAAATGTGATGTATATAGCTTTGGAGTTGTAGTACTGGAGATAATTATGGGAAAGCATCCAGGAGATTATCTCTCATTGGTATTTTCATCCTCTCAATCCGAGTTGCAAACCCCATTAAAGGATGTGCTGGACCAACGCCTCTTACCTCCGACAAATTGGCATGCGCAAAACGTAATCTCTGTTGTGGCACTAGCACTCGCATGCTTGCGGACCAATCCTCAACTTCGACCGACCATGACACAAGTCTCGCGAGAGCTTCAAGTTCAAGCACCACTGGTTTTGCCGTTCTTCAGGGTCACCTTAGAACAACTTCGTGATCTCGATGGCAGGAACTTTTAAACAGCATTCGGGAGGTTGCAAGTTTCTGATCGAGTTACTGTTGTGTGTTCACCTTTTCCGGCTTCTGTGTTTGGCAGTAAGATGTCGATTAGTTAGTTATAGAACTTGGAAGATGCATAGTCTAAATGTTTTTTTTTTGTAGGAGTAGAATGATAGTTAATTTTCCTCCTTTCATGTAAGCAAGCATCTATTCATAGTTGATATAAATCACCTGTTTCTTAACAAAATCATCTGAACTTGTTTAAAATACCATCTCACATATCACATTACAAAGTTTTGTATGTGCAATTGTTCTGGGATACTTCACAGTTTTCAGATCATTATGTTCGGGGAAACAAGTATGAAAGAAAGCAATCAGACTTACATAACACGAGGACAATGTTTTCGACATAATAGCCCATCAAAAATGAATTTGCAGGGCGGTTCTTGCTTTTTGAGCAGCCAAAACCGAGATTGGAATTTTGGGACGTCCGGAAATGACATCAACTTGCAGGGGAGTTCTTCATGGGGGCTAAATCAATTACTAAATGGAATTTGTGTGCCCTAATTAGCAAAAGCTAGGATTTCTCAATTAACAACTTCTTACTTTATTGGCAAAAATCAATGAATCAATCTCAGGTACCTCACGAGTAGATTGTTTAGTTTCTGTCCTTACGTGCAACCTCTTCCTTATGAGAACCTCGGAAAGATCATCACTTGATTTTTTACTATCTAAAAGTAGGCATCAGGTTCGCATGAACAAGGTGTCTCCATTGACTTTGAGAGGGAATGGACGACCCCAGATTTCCCTTTTCTTCCACCGTGGAAAATACGAGAAGAAACCTTTGAACACCCCAGTTGGATTGGCGGCTTTCTAAGGGAAATGGCACGCTCGTTCTAGTTCCCCGGGAAAAAATTATGTCAGTTTATTACCTTGAAGAAGAATAAGACCACATTGTTCATACTAAGTAAGTGGTTTTGTCCTGATTTGGAAGCTTTTCTTTGACACTAGGTAGAATTCGTGTGCGCTGCACGGGCTCTAACTATCGGTCCAATGAAAAATTGCTTGAAAGTATTAATTCGAATTCTAATGTTGATTTTCTTCCTTTCAATTAGAACCAATAACTAATGGAACTATTTTCTTCATCTAATTCTATTTTATATTTTTCAATCTTGCTTTTTCGTTAATTAATTTCAACAGAACTTGTCTCAATACAATCATTCAACAATGTGTAGTTCGACATTGCATTATGTATATTTTTATATATTAATAGGATACGTGCAAATTGATCAATGGATTAGGCACAAACAACCAAGAGAGAAATGAATTGGTTTTACCTATGGAAACTTAAGCCATTTCGTGAATAGGTGGTAGGCAGTGTATAGAATATGCATTGTGCTATGTTGACACCTAAATTTTACTTTAATTGTATAGAAAATTAGAGACTAATTTTTAATCCCTAAAAAAAAATCATTAAAATTGCATAGCATATAGACATTAAGAGCATTTGCATTAATAGTAATAGGATTTATAGAAAATATCAAATAAATAAAAGAAAAAAAAATTAAGGAAAGGAATTAAAAAATTAGCTGTTATTAAAAAAGGAGGCCGAGTCGGGCCGGGTCAACCCGACCCCCTATTTCTTTTCCCTTCTTTTCTCAGCTGGACCCGGCCCACTCCTTTTTTCTCTTTCTTTTCCCTCGCGTCGCGCACACTTTTGCAACACAGCGACGTACAGAAGCAGATCGGCAGGAATAGAGGCAGAGGATCGCAAAGAAAATATTAGGTACCCTCAAGAACCACGTCATCCTTACTCTAAACCATTCGAGAGGTTGACACCTGTCTTTCGAGGCCCACATGTCAGCCAATTTTAAATCCAGCGCGCGAGAGATGGCCTCTTCTCTATTTTCTCAACTCAACGCTTCATTTCTCTCTTATGACATCGTGAATTTTCATTATTGTTTTTAATTGAATAAATTAGGCCTTTCATCGACGCATCTATAGTACTATTCTCAAAGCCGATCACTCGTGAGATAACTAAACTATCCGAGGAAGTCATTAAGAGATTTTAATGCAATGGACTTGAGAATTCGACCCAAGTTGGCTATTTCGACCGTGCTAGTTTGCAAGTTCTGGTCATTACAGATTGTCAAAGTCGATCGAGATCGGGGATAAGTTGGTTCGATTGAGATGTGTGATCGAGTGTGGGTGATTCCACGATTGCAAAATTCTCATCGATCGGCACTAAACCGATTTTCTGTCGTTTTGGGTACCCCGTGCCCGTAATTGAAATATTGAGATTTTCATGACCACCGAGAGTCGCTAATGTGTCGAGTGGGTTCATTGTGGCTCGAAAAAAATCGACCACGGGTCATTTGCACTAAAAATCTCCGAAAACTACCCGGTAGTCTAGGTCACGCTAAAACGCGCCCATGTGAAATTAACTGCAACCTCGGTCCGATTTCAGAAATTAAAGATTCTGTCATGTCACAATAAATTCTACGAACGTTGACTTAGTCTCAGAAGATTTTTCAAAGATTTTGAGATTTTTACGGAAAATCTATTCGGACATCGCGGAAAATTAGTGGAAATTCAGACGGACCAAATTAAAGGAAATTTGGACTTGCAAGCCGAGCTATTTGACGAGGGGCACTTGTAGAAATTATGTGGGATTTTTCCTTGGAAAATTTGGACGTCGACTTGGGGAGTTTGTGAAGAAATTGAGGCTTAAGATTTTAAAATTCGGATTAAGCTAGAGGGGCTGTATTTTAGACTTTAATTTGAGCCATTTATGAAAAATTGGCTAGAAAGTATTATGAAGGGGACAAGTAATTAATGGGTTGGCTAAGCTTGGTCGAATTTTCCTCTCAACCGCAGCTTCTTGGGCAAGTAAATCCAGCTGCCATCCATCTTCAAGCGTCGGTCTCCTCTATCCCCTGAAACGGAACAAGCTGCCTTGCTTTCGTTTGTACTTCATCCGAAGCTCAGCCCACTAGCAGAGGCACTCGTCCATCTTCACGCTCGACATCTGCACCAGTTGCTGCCACGTTCCAGTCAACAGCAGTTTCCTTCCGTTGCCAGCTGCACCGAGTCGAAGACCAAGCAGCTTCTCCACCGAGCTGCCTTTAGCAGCCACGCGTGGGTCAACAAACCAGTCCCCAAACTCACCAGTTGACCACCCACTACTGCCTGCTCTCTCTCCGTGCGCGAGCAGCTCCATCATTCCCATCATCCGCTTCATCCTCCATTTGCACCATCACCGACCGAGCTGCCACACGTCCATAATCTGCCCTCTCTAGGTCAACAAAACAGCCCTTGCGTCCACTGAGTTCAACGTTCCAGCAAGCTGTTTTCTTGTCCGCGTAGTCTGTAGCAGCAACGCATGAATCTCCACCGAGCGGCCTTCCTTGCTGCCGCGCACGAATCAACCGAAGTCCAACGAAGCTGACTTCTTCCCCCGTGACGCCACGCTACGGCTTTCTTCGTCCATCTCCAGCGGAATCGTCTCCAACGAAGTTGTGTCTTCGTGGCCCAGCTCGCAAGAAGCAGCCCAAGCTTCAGTCCAGTGAAGCCCATCTCCATCAGCTCAGCCCATCTTCATGCAAGCCAGCCCGTGAAACTCAGCTCAGTTCGGCCCATTTTCAGTAGCCCATCTTCAATTTCCAGCAGCCCATCTTGAAGCTAGATCAAGCCCAAGCCTGAAGCCAAGCCCAGCATTTGCTGTGGGCTTGCAAGGCCTTTGGGCCCGGCCCGAGTGTCCGTTGACATCGCATAAAGTTCGGATTTCGGCCGCTGTCGCGTCACCGTCGCGGTGTCCCGGTCTTCGCTTTTAATCAAGTGGGTTTTGCTCACTAATGCTTTCTTAGTTTGCTAATTATGCTTAAGTGTTGATTAGATTTAATTAAGTGCAATTAGGTGGTTAGATTATTTTAGAACAATTAAATTAGTGACTTAATGATGCATGTTAGGTGGTTAGATTAGTTTAGAACAATTAAATTAGTGACTTAATGATGCATGTTAGGTGGTTAGACTTAGTCATTAGCAAGTAGAGAGCTTCTAATATTTATTGAATGCATCTCAGGATTTTTCCCGACCTGTCTTGGGCTCCAATAAGGCGATACGGGCCTAAATTGGATTTTTAGTATTTATTTATTAATTTTCGAAATTTATTTAGTTATTTATTTATTTTTCGGAAATTAGGTTGGGATAGCCGACGAAACAAATCTTATGCGATTGTCGTGGTGCGGTCCGTTTATTTAATTGAGCTTTATTTGGTGCGGAATTGAATTATCTGTGAATTTGGGAATTATTCCTAAATTAATTAAGGTTGGCTATTAATTGGAAAATAAACGGGCATCGGTTGATAATGCCAAAAATATTTTTTGTGGACTACAGAAAATGTGGGAGTTATGGAAAGGAAAATATTATATTTTGGTTAAGGTCAACCGTGTGCCCACGCACGATATTTTATCGGGTATGATTAAAAGATGAGAATAAATGCTGTGTGGCGTGGCTTGGCAATTATTACATCGGTTTGGCATATAGAATGCCTTAGAGAATGCACGTAAATTGTTGAATGTATATCATGCTTGTGTGGCGATAATTGATCATGCCTGTGTAGCGATAATTAATCGTGCCTGTGTGGCATAGAACGTGCCTGTGTGGTCGTATTTCTATGTGTCGAGTATCGTGCTCGTGTGGCTGAAAGTGATTGGAATGCTTAGAAGGCAAAAACGACGCTCGAGAGCATGCACATAAAGTGTTTATCGTACATCACCTTGGTGAAAACGGCGCCCTAGAGAAGACACGTGGTTTGGTGATAAAGATATCACTGGTGAAAATGGCGCCTTAAAGAATGCACGGTGTCGGTGATTGGTGTATCATTTGGTGAAAACAGCGCCCGAGAAACATATGTGATTTGGTGACTGGGTATACCATTTGAGAATCATGGTATGAGTGGGAATGACTTAAAGGTGGTCCGACTGACATGTAATCGACGAAGTCGATTGGTTAATAATTTGATCTGTTGTCGTGAATTGATTGAATTGAATTGATCGGGAAATGGTCTAATTGAAAGGTAATCGACTAGGTCAATTTGATCAATGTTTCGATCTGTTGAGATTGTTGGGTGCCTATTGAACTGTACTGATTTGTAGGTTGGGACTGAGGCCAATGTAAGTCCTCTTATTTGTGTTATGAATAGGCATCCTTAAGGTGTATTGGTTTACTAATCAGGTCTTAGGGGGTAGAACTTGCTGAGACATAGTCTCATTGGTTATTGAATAACCATTTCAGGTCCTTCGATGTAGCAGACTTGGATTTTGAAGATCTTGAAAGTCCGGTGTAGTCTACTGAATGCTCCAATTGGAGTGTGGAGGATGATGAAGACGAGGACGAGGATCTGTAGTTTGTGAAACCCCACCCCTACTTGTAGACCTGTTTTTAAACTGGTTTGAGTTGAATTTGAATTAATAGTTCACCTTGTATTTACGTGCACTGGTTTGTAATATATATAAGTGTGGATTTATTTAGTCATATTGTTTTATCCAAATGTTTTATTGTTTGAGAATTTAATATATGTTTCCATTTGCGCATTAAAAAAAGAGAGTCGGCGATACGTAGTCCGATATTTAAAATCGACCAAAATAAAGATGTGCGGTGGCTGAGAATCAGGACGTGACATCTCTCCTCTCTCTTCTCACTCTCTCCCCTCTTTCCCGACCCGACGACAATTTCTCCGATGACGTGACGCTCTCTCTACTTCACGGCCTCTTCCTCCTGACCTCTTTCTTCCCAAACCGTGCTCTCTCCCAGCGACCGATTGGGCTTGGCTTTCTCCGTCCCTCCCGACTGGCGATCGAGAAGCAATCGCTCTACTCTCTCAGCTAATCTTCCATCGATGACTCGCTTCCATGCTCCGCTCAAAGCCGTCTCTCCCGAAAAGCCCTAGATCTGCGATGACAAGCCCCGCTTTTCAGGTTCAATTTTTCTTTTTGCCGCGTTCTTATGTCCGCATATTTGTTTTGGGTGAAGCTCGCATGTTGTTTGTCAAAATTTCTTGTTTTGCAACAATGTGTGTAGGGATGATTCTTGCAGAATGGAGAAGCAGTCGCTTTGCTCTCTGGTCTAATCTTCAATCGCTTCCACACTTGGCTCAGCTCAAAGCTGTCCCTCCCGGGAAGCCCTAAATCAGTGGCACATCACAATCCGACCAGGCCTCATCATTTCTCTTTGGGTTGTCTTCACTGGTCTCTGGTCTTGTTTAAAATAGAGTCAAACCTTGATGATCTTGTTTAATCGGAACTGGGGGATGGGGAATGGGTTAGAAGCGTTAGTTGGCCTCTCTATTATGCATTATAAAGAGAAAAAAAATGCGATCTTTTGATCAGATTTAACAGTGCGGATGGAGAGTTCCAGATAGCAAATGCATGAACCTAGTCATCCTTATCGCTTTTGATTAGTTTACCAGGATGGGTCGTTAAGCCTCAAATTAAGAATTATTTGTACTGTCTGTTTCATTCTTGTGTTTTCTAGTTGGGTTCACGGTGGTTTTTTGATTTCTTTTGGACAATGGGAAAGACTAATTTCTTTTGGCCGGAAGTTTTCTGTTGCGTAATGATGTGATTTCAGTCTACCTTGGTTACTGCTCATTTCCCAGCTTATGTGGGACGTTGACTCTGGATTATTAAAAGAAAGAAAAGGTGCTGTTACTTGTTATCTCGTCCCTGTTAGCTCGTGCTGCTTGCTTTAAAGAAAAGTAGGAGGAATTTGCTGGTTGACAATGCTAATGAGAGGCTGAGCGACGGTGGCATCCATGGATTTAGATGCCTTAGAATTATCTGGTGGTGATGAGTCTGCAGCAGCATCTGATAAAGCTCATCGCATAAATGGCGAGGGATTACAATTTGAACGTTGACGACTTTGTAGTTCTTTCATTCTGTTCTATTGATGTTAGCTAACTACCTGATTGCTACTTTCCAAGAATTGAATTTGATAAGTCTCATTAACAAATGTGGAGTATTGCGAGTTGTGGCTGTGCAGAAACTCATGTTACTGAAAAAGTGATTCTTCAAAATTATAATGAATGCTTGAGAGATCACATGGGAAATAGCTGTCGCATTCTTGAGTGTTCAATATATCAACCTAACCTATTACGTGGTAAATGATGTGAGATTTACAGAAAAGGATGCAATGATCAATGAGATAGGTTTGATGGTAGTACCGAACTAGTTCAGTGGCTTTTGGAGCGAAATCGTCCTCTAAACACTTAGGTCAAACGAATAATCCCTTGACAATGTTAAAACTGATCTTTCAATCATTTTGGAATGGTCTAAATGGTGTCTGGTGATGCTTGTTGCTAGCAAAATGTGATTGAAGGAGCAATTCATAGAGTTGCAGCTCTGAATTTTCTTTGACTCATGCGGTACAATACGGATGTAATAATGAGAAACTAGGACTAATGTACTAGTGTTTGTTGCAGCTGATGCTTATTGCAGCATTTGTTGCAGCTGCAACTTTTGTGCAGATCTTATGGCATGAGCTAAGGTGGGCACTAACTATTTTCTTCTTCTCCTTTAGGAAACAGAACCCTAATGCATCAGTCTCAAAATGTGCAAATACACATAAGTTGCTTTGCTTGAGGTCACGATCGCATCATTAGGTATTCCCTAAGATTGATGTATGATGTAAGCAGTTTGGTAATGGATATATCACTAGTGGAATAAAGAGGGATGCAAATGCTCAACCATAGGTCATATCTTGTTGGCGTTTTTCTCAATTATCGGCTTTCTGTTTAGGGGATTTAGTGAAAAATATGTGGATCGTTGGTGTTTTTCTTGGTTGCCAAGAACTAACCAACCAATATTGCAGGATGACACAATGGCTTCTCTGGCAATAGCCAAACTCTGCAACTCAAATGCGTCAGTCATGGCAAGCGGCGACCTGCTTGTGTTGCATCCAATATTCCGGATATATGGCCAGAGCAAAATGTTCTTGGGTCCTGTTGTCACTCTCAATGGATTCGATGACCACATCCTGATTCGAGGATGGCATCCTGGTTCCGGAGTTGCTCGAAACTAGAGACGAAGGGAGAGCATTGGTTGTCAATGGCGGAGGAAGCTTGAGATGCACTCTGGTGAGTGGCGACACGAGACAGTTGGCTTAGAACATGGGATGGGCTGGGATTGTTATGAATGGCTGCATTAGAGACGTGGACAAGATCAATGAGTGTGCGATCGACTTTAGGGCCTTGGCTTCGCATCCCCTGAAATCGAGCAAGAAAGGGGTCGGGGAAAAGCATGTCCCTATCTACATTGCCGGCGCATTGATTTACAACGGTGAATGGTTGTATGCAGATGGCGATGGGATTGTTGTCTCCAACTGAGCCATCTGTATGAATCTTTAAGAGAGCTTTTTCCAGAGTGACTCAACAAGAAATTGTACTTTGCCAATTTGCAATTTGTTTCCTTCTCTCATTGATTTTGCATTTGGTAGTGGTCAAAGCCAATGGGCAAGAAATTCCAAGCTTGTTGTTATATGCTGAATGTTGTAAAATACTCCCAATGAGAGCTGGAATAAAATGAAAATGAAGTTTGTCCACATTTGTTCATTTGTACAAATCACACCGTTTATGTTTTAAATACAAACACCAGCCACATGACACCCTTGAAGGCTTAAAAGAATGCCCCTTTCTCCTAGCAAGTTGCCAAAGTCACTGGATAAAAGAGATGGAAAATAGAAGTGAACGCAGGAGCCTTTTACAGGATCCAAGTATACAAGTTCGGCGACAATGCTCAAAATCCATAAAGTTAATATATACAGAATCACTACAAGATACTAAAAGCTATACCAGGACCATCATCTCAGGGCAACACCAAAAGGTCAAAACATGCCTATAAAATATGAAAATCTTGTAGCAAGGTTCCCTAGTTCACTATGGTTAGCCCCAGAAACTACGAAATGCCCAGAAGGGTGAAACATCCCAAGCAAATAGTGAGAGAACCCCAGTAAAATGGGGATGTATAAGAATTTCTATTAGATTTTGATTTCATCTCCCTGATCCCATCTTCTATGTGATATAGGCCTCGGTAAAGAAACTTGCTTGATATGTGTCGGCCATGATCTTGCGTCATGCACAAGCGCAATGCCGGGAGAGATGCAGAACCATAATCAATTGAAGGTGGTCTGATAGAAATAAGGTGGTCTGATAGAAATAAGGAATCTTTCAAACAAAGGGGTCCTTCCCCCCCTCCTACTGTGTCTGTCATAAGCAGTGTTGAATTTGTCAATTAGCTCGTTCATTTTGCTGCAGAAAGGAGAAGAATTATTTGAGTTTCTGAAATGAAGCCTCACAATGTCGAGAGCAAACCCACGCATTGACAAGTTAATATCAATCCAGTCATTATCAATTTTTCTGTGCACCATAGAAACTTCTAAGTTATAAAGCGAACAAACCAAAATTAAGCATATTTCACAAAAGAAAGCTCTCGACTTTGCTACTTTCCCCAAAGCTTAGCTGACCCGTACCAAAGGTTTATCATGTTCCAAGGCTTCCTATAAACAGACTAACTTGAAATCTTGTGAAAGAACAAATGCATTGTGTTGCTCAAGGCCAAATATTGGAGAAGGTTTTCCCAACACCATATCTGCTAGGAGCAATTCCTAACATAAAATTGCACAAAAAGCAATTCCAGACCCGAAAATCTCGCAACCCAGAAGACTAATAACTTGGGATAATTGTTCCCGATGAAAATTTCAATTATAGTATATATTCTTCCAAATTCAGCTAATAACTTGCATCATTGGATAAGCTTTCAGGCACATGACTGGTGTGGTTTGTTTTATATACACAATCCTCAAGCATTATCACCCAGAAGATGGTCCAGAGCAATATTTTCATCCTAAATCATGACTCCTGGACATACTCAAAATATGTCAAAAGTAAATAATTCAAAAGTTTGTTCATACCTTGAGCAATTGGCGAGCATGGCCAGGTAAGTAATCAACAACGTATCATTGCACTCCTCGAAGAACAGCAAATTGGAGAAGAATTTAGGCAAGAAAGTGAACATCAAAATTATTCAGCAACTAATGTATAAAAAGAAATTTAAAAAGGAAAAAACGAAACCTCAACTTCAGGGCATGTTAAACTAAACAGAATACTTGCCATCAAAAAGTCGTCCTGAAATTTCCCTGATTCAATAGCTATCTTTCGAGAAGACTAGTTACTTGTCTCAGCAGAGAATTCTCACAAGGAATCTCGCCTGCAAGTGCAATCAGTACATACTCTAATTTGTACCCATAGATACACATCTTCTATGCAACAATCCTTTTTACATTGAAGAAACAGAAGCCACATTTCAGAGGATACATAGGATACGGAGACGGCAGCAATTGGTTCATTTGTTTTCCCATGTGTGCAAGAAATATTCTGGTAGGGCATAAACATGGCTAATGAGTAACTTGTTAGAATACTCGTCATCTCTTTCAAATTACATGCATTCATTCTCCTGTCTTTTACACATTCTATAGTAGGTGGGCTACAAATTTGCGGACGGAGGCCTCTCAAACTTCTTTAACACCCCCAATTTGATGCAACTGCCATGACTGATGCATTTGAGTCGCAGCTTTGGCTGTTGCCAGAGAAGCCATTGTGTTATCCTGCAATATCGGTTGGTTAGTTCTTGGCAAACAAGAAAACTACCGATAATCCAGATATATTTTTCACTAAATCCCTGAACAAAAAGCCGATAATCGAGAAAAAACACCAATGATCCAGATATAGTTTTCACAGAATCCCCTCAGCAGAAAGCTGATAAGATATGGACCTATGGTGGAGCAGTCGCATCCCTCTTTATTGCACCAGTGAAACATCCATCCCCCAGTTCCGATTAAACAAGATCATCAAGGTTTGACTCTATTTTAAACTCCACCAAGCATAACTCTCAGGCACGCAATTTTTAAATAATAAAAAAATTATTATTTCATTTCTAGCAAAGAATCTGATGCTACCAACAAAGCGAAAACCAGCGAGGACCCACGAAAGAGTACGGAAAATATTAAGGAATTGGAATACTGAGAGAAACTAAAGAAGAGATATAACAAAACAGAAAAAGAGGAGGGGCTTACATGCTGAGCTGAGAGGATCGAACAGGACCAGTGAAGAGAATCACCCCTACACATTGTGGCAAAACAAGAAATTTTGACAATCAGCAGGCGAGCTTCACCCAAAGAACCTGGAAAGCGGGAC